>NC_135370.1:116013505-116634338 GCF_049243985.1 Paroedura picta
ATGCCGGGCGCCCCTCGGCGGACCCTCCCTGTCGGCACTCCGGCGCCCCCAAGACGAATCCTACCCCCCATCCTCCTCCTGGCGGTACTGATCAACGAGGAGGCGGACACCCGAGTGGAGGTCCAGGTCTGCGTGGACTCCGGCTGTTCTACATCTTTGGTGACCCCTGGAATCGCGCAAGCCCTCGCCGCGCGTCAGGAGGACCTGGCCAAGCCGATAGTGATGCGCCAGGTGGACGGCGCCCCGGTTGGGGGAGACGCCATCCGCCACGCCACCAGCGCCCTGGCCCTGAATCTGGGATCCCACTGGGAACGGATCTCCCTCACGATCGCCCCCGTTGCGGGCTTCTCCATCCTGCTCGGCATGGACTGGATGGACCTTCACCGCCCCGAAATCGATTGGGACGAAAAACGCCTCGTCTTCTCCCACCCGAACTGCAAGCTGCACTTCTGGTATCGGGACCAACCTGAGGCGCTGCCTGTGGCCATCGCGGGGACCGTGGTCCCATGGTCCGAAAGCCCGGCCACGCTTAACCCCTGGCTGAGGGCGATGGGCCTCTACTCGAACCCCGACGACGCCATCCCGGCCTGTTACCGCGACCTCGCTGAAGCTTTCTCGGAGGATTAATGCAACCAGCTGCCCCCGCACTGCCCGACGGATTGCGCCATCGAGTTGGTCCCGGGGGCCAAACTCCCGAAGGCCAAACTCTACAACATGAGCCCGGCTGAGCTTCGGGAGCTTCGCGCCTTCGTCGACAAAAACCTAGCCCGGGGCTTCATCCGCCCGGCCACCTCTTCCATGGCAGCTCCAGTCCTGTTCGCCAAAAAGAAGGACGGCACCCTCAGACTTTGCACCGACTACCGAGCAATCAACGCGGTCTCGAGGGTCAACGCCTACCCCCTTCCCCTCATCAAGGACCTGCTCAGCCGCCTGGGGGAGGGGCGCATCTTCACCAAACTAGACTTACGAGACGCCTATTTCCGGGTCCGCATCGCCGAGGGGGACGAGTGGAAAACGGCTTTTAACACCCCACTGGGACAGTTCGAGTACCTCGTCATGCCGTTCGGGTTAAGCGGCTCTCCGGGCGTGTTCATGAACGTTATCAACGAAGTATTGCACGACTTGTTGTACCGGGGGGTGGTGGTTTACCTGGATGATGTGTTGATTTATTCCCGGGGGGAGGAGGAGCACACAGCTCTCGTCCGAGAAGTTTTACGCCGTCTGGCGGATCACAAACTGTACGCCAAGCTCCCGAAATGTGAGTTTCACAAACCCCAGGTCGATTTCTTGGGCTACCGGGTTTCGGGGGAGGGGATTGGGATGGACCCCGCGAAGGTCCAAGCGGTCCTCGACTGGGAGACCCCCCGGACCCGCAGGCAGCTCCAATCCTTCCTCGGGTTTGCCAATTTTTATCGTGACTTCCTCCCAGGGTTTTCCAAGGTGACCCTGCCCCTCACCGACCTCCTAAAGACCAAGGGGAAGGGTGCCAGGGACGGCCGTCCGGGGGCGCCACTACCGTGGACCCAGGACTGCACGCAAGCTTTTGAACACCTCAAACACTTGTTCACTTCTGAACCCATCCTAGCCCACCCAGAGATCGACAAGCCCTTCGTGGTGCAAGTCGACGCCTCCAACGAGGCTGTCGGGGGGGTTCTCCTCCAGAGGGGGGAGGGGGGCAAGCTCCGGCCCTGCGCCTACCTCTCCCGCAAGTTTCCCCCCACCGAGCGGAACTGGCCCATTTGGGAAAAAGAGGCTGCGGCGGTCAAAACCGCCCTGTCCACCTGGCGGCACTTCCTGGAGGGTTCCCCCATCCCCTTCGAGGTCTGGACCGATCACAAAAACCTCGAGGCCCTACGGAAGCCACGCACGCTCAACGCGAAGCAAATTCGGTGGGCGGACTTCTTCTCCCGATTCGATTTCACCCTCGTCCACATTCCGGGTCGCAAGAATTTTATGGCGGACGCCCTCTCCCGCATGTTTCCGGGAGAACACCGCCCCTCCCGGGTGGACACGGTCTTTACCCCCAAACAATTGGGGCTCTTGGCTCAAACCCGCAGCCAGACCAAGGTGGGGCGCCCGACCCAGGGCCCCCCTCCGGACCCGTCAGGGCCTCCCCCCACGGTGCCACTCTCGATTCCCCTGTCGGAATTCCGCTCGGCCCTGGGTCCGGACCCGCAACTTGCCAACCTCCGTTCGCAGCTCCGTGCCCACGAGGGGGTCTGGTACAAAGGGGATCGCCTGTATGTCCCCGCCTCGATGCGCAAGATGATCTTGGAATTGTGCCACGACAGCAAGGCTGCGGGGCATTTTGGCTTCCTGAAAACTTGGGGGCTGCTTCGCCGCCAATTCTGGTGGCCGGGGGCCCGCCGTGACGTGGGGAAATACGTCGCGGGCTGCCCAGTGTGCCTCGCGCACAAGCGGGGGGTGGGTAGACCCCAGGGTCTTCTGAAACCCCTGGAGATCCCCGACCGCCCCTGGGAGATCATCTCCATGGACTTCATCACCGACTTGCCCCCCAGCCAGGGGAAAACGGTGATTTGGGTGGTGGTGGACCAATTTTCGAAACAGGCCCACTTCGTTCCCTGCCCAGGGTTGCCCACTGCGCAGCGCCTAGCTGAGTTGTTCGTCACCCACGTGGTGCGCCTACACAGTTTCCCCCGCAAGGTGATTAGCGACCGGGGGGCACAGTTCGTCGCCAAATTCTGGGGGGCCCTTATGGACCTGGCGGGAGTATCTAGGGGGCTAAGCTCCGCGTATCACCCCGCCACAAATGGTCAAACTGAGAGGGTCAACCAGGTGCTCGAACAGTATCTCCGCTGTTTCCTGAACTACCATCAGGACGATTGGGTTTCCCTCCTGCCCCTCGCGGAGTATGCCTACAACAATGCCCCGCACTCAAGCACTGGGAAGGCACCCTTTGAAGTGGTTCATGGCTACGCCTCGCCCCCCTTCCCCACTCTCGTGAAGCCACCGGGAGATCCCTCCGCCTCCCCGCCGGGGGTGGACGAGTGGGCAACCCGGGTGCGGGAGGCCTGGGGGGAGGTAACGGAGTCCCTGAAAAAGGCCAAGGCTGACTTCAAGAGGTGGGCTGACCGCAAACGCCAGAGCCCCCCCGCATATGCGGTGGGGGACGAGGTGTACATCTCCACAAAACACCTCAAAAATAGGCGGCCGTGCAAAAAGCTGAGTTACCAGTTCGTGGGCCCCTTTAAGGTGATCCAGGTGCTGAACGAAGTCACCGTGCGAGTGGAACTCCCAACGACCTACCGCAAGGTTCACCCGGTCTTTCATGTCAGCTTGGTCAAAAAGGCTCCTCCACCCGATAAGTGGCACCCCCAATCCCATACGCCACCCCCCGTCATGGTGGGGGAAGAAACGCACTATGAATTGTCCGACGTTGTCGACTCCCGCTTTTTCCGCAAGCAATTACAATATTTGGTCTCCTGTAAAGGCTTCCCTGACTCTGACAATGAATGGGTGGACGCGGAGGACGTCGCTGCCCCGATTCTCCTCCGCAAATTCCAATCCCGCTTCCCCGATAAGCCGGGCCCTTCCCCCGTAGCTGCCGGAGCCTGAGGGCGAGGGGCGAGGGGGGGCCTTAAGGGGAGGCGAGTGTCATGACCCCCCTGGTTCATGCCATCCTGTTCCCGACTGCTCTTGCATATTCCCACTTTCTCAGGCTTCTTCCGACCCAAGGCCATAAAGCAATAAACCTGTCCTCTGAGATGTTTCCTCCCTTCCTTTTCCCAGCGGGCGAGGAGGCCCAACAACTGTATCAATCTCACTGTAAGTGTCCTTGCGGAGACAGCCAAATCTCAACAATGTGCCATCTCCCCGATAAGGCACCTGGCCATCTGGTAGCCTGAGAACAGGACCCCTTTTGTCGTTTTCACCCACTCTCCCGCCAAATCCCCTGAGCACCCCTCCTTTATTTGGTGCACCCTATATCTACCCCACCCGTTTCACTTGTACTTTGTTATTATCAAGATCTTTGCTTAGGAAGATCTTGGCATGCTTAGCTAACTGTGGACTTTGCCTAATAAAGCTCTATTTTGGAATTTGCAACCGACTGTTGGATTCTTGATGCGCTTTCACTTGGGACTCCACCGGCTGGGCTCAGCCTGATTCCTGACAGCAGGTATGTATAACGAAGAATTCCACTATTTAAAATGGCGCTTTTTCGTTCCGAAACCAATTTGCAACATAGATCCTGGTGTGGAATGGCCCTTACAAAAAACCCACAAGGGCTTGTGGCAACATTCATGGTACATCTCTTGATTTCTCAACACTTGATAACTCATATCTCAATGATTGCTGGGTGAGTGTGAACTGACTAAAATTTTTACATTTAAAGCAACATCTGGAGATTGATTTAGATAGCACATTTACACAGGGGAATAATTACTTGATGTTGAAAGTGAAAGCAGAGCAGGAAAATTATGGTTAAGTGAGATAAATATTTTGTTTTTCACACAAAGATTTTTGTGCTTAAAACACAATAAAATATTTTCTACATTGCTCTATCGCTTTTCCCTTCTTTAATTTTATGATGTTTCATGTTCTCTCCCCTTTTCATAGTAGCTATAAAATAGTCAATATGTATCTGAATCATATCAGAGTCTTTTACAGGTTGGGTAGATGTGATAACAGAGTCATAAGAAGTGGGATTGCATAGCAGAGAATGATATTTCTTTGTTAAGGAAACAAAAGGACCTATTAGATAGAAAGTGGTTGTCTTATACTGGGTCTTAGAGGTAATTGTAAACAAGCCACAGGTAAACATGAAGTGTTTTGATGTTTCCTAGCTATCGTTTTGCCTTGAAAAGAGTATTTCTTTTGGAACAGCTCTGTATGTTTCACAAAGAGTATTGCTGTTAATAGCCCCATGTTTTCTTTGAAAGCAACTAAAACCCACTATATAAATATATAAAACATGGTAGCACAAAGCCAAAGTGTCTTGTGGATACTGAATGCAAAATGGTAAAATGCATTATCATGTCATGAAGGCCACTACCTTATTGCTGTGCCTCCAAAGCAGGAAAAAAAAAACCCCACACAGGCATTTAGATAGCAACTATTAAATGCATATCTATCCTTTCCTTTTTTATGTAGAAAAAAGAAAAGCACAAAAAAGCACACGGAATATGATCTGAATGAAGCCTTGGTTTGTGTAACTTTTTTTAAAACAAATATATTTTGCTCTTTACAATATCATATTTTGTGCCAGAAGTCTAACATGATCTCTATGCTAACCATTTCAAATTTAAGGTGTTTTTTCTCCCAAAATGTATCTTTTCATCTTTTTTTCCTCCAAGGGATATTAAAAGAAGGAAGAGAAAATAATGCTAGCGGATGCAGAGATCAGACATGTGTGTCTTAGGGTTGCAGAGCTTTTCACTGGGGTTCATCTCACGTTGAGTCAGCTCTCATACCCTTTAATCACTTTCAATATTTGTTCTATGCACATACACATTTTAATGGTGTATGAAGCCTTTGGTGGCAATTGCTTTTTGATTTCAGTGACTGGCAAAATATGATTTTGGGCTGTCTTCAGATTCATTTATTAGACCTACTCTTGTGCATTCAGAGGGAAATACTTTAATTATCATGTTCCTAGTGTGGAACAGATACTTTTATCTGTTCAGCTCAAATTATGTTTTGCCCCCTCCCATAAAAACATTCTGTATCAACTAAATTATTAGAATCTCTTAAGTTGTAAGAAGAGTTAGCTTTTAAACTCTGCTTTCATTGCCTGAAGGAATCTTAAAGCATCTTAGAATTACCTTTCCTTCCTCTCCTCATAACTGACACACCCTGTGAGGTAGATGAGGCTGAGAGAGCTCGGACAGGACTGCTTGGTCAAAACAGTACCATCAGGGCAGTGACAAGCCAAAGGTCACCCAACTGCATGTGGGGGAGCAGGGAATCAAACCTGGCTCATCAGATCTTAATCACTACACCAAGCTGGCTACCTTTAAAGCCTGGTGTTCCTTAGTGTGTGTGAAGAAAAAAAATAAAAATTTTAAGTAAATTGCAGTTTTACATAAATCTGCCTTCAGTTACCTCCTGAAAATCTTAAGTGAGGGACAAGGAGCACCTCCCTAGGGAGGCTGCTCTATAAGCATGAGTCTGCCACTGACAAGGTCTTCCCTTGTGAGCCCAAGAGAGGAGCTTGTTTGATTGGTCAGACTGTCAGGAGGGCCTCTCCTTGTTATCTTATTTCCTGGGCAGGAACATATGGGAGAAGACAGTCCTTTAGACACCATATTTCCAAGCCATGTAGGGTTTTAAAGGACAATCACAACAGAATAGTGTCTTGTATATTTATTTATTTACTAGGCTTAAAGCCTGTTGCACCCAGGGATGGAATGGGCACTAGTGGTGGGAGGGCATGATTGGTGCAGCGTCACCCTACCTGAGGTTGGTGTTGGTGGCTCTTGCAATGTCAGTGGCCGGCCAGCCTAATTAGCAGCCTGGTCTGGAAGTGTGGCCAATGTTGGCAGCAGGCGGCTGGGGAATCTGTCAGCCGGCCAGCCAGGTCGGTGACCTGACTGCAGCATCATGCCCAATGTTGGCGGCAGGTGGCTGGGCTACTATGTGATTTGGCAGCCAGCCGGCTGGATTAGCACCCTGGCTAGGGCAAGAGCACTGTTCCCTGCAGCCAATGAGTGACTGGCAGCATGGCTGCGAGCACGCCTCACGGGTGACTCCTTGGGGTGGGTGCTCCATGGCCTGGACCAATCCATTTGTGCCCAGCTTTGCTGGACGTGCCTGGATTGGCCCTTGCAGCCAGAAGCAGTGTCCGAACACCTGGACGTGTCCCGAACTCCGCTCCACCCATACTGGCTCTAACAAAATATTAGAGCCACTAATGGTTAAGATTTGTGGGATTTATCTTTAACTGCTCCTGCGGAGCGGATTAAATAAAGCGCTAAGGCCTCCTGGGGAGGAGATAGGGCGAGCCTGATTCGTGGCTCCTGATTCGCCCCACCGAGTGCCACTTGGGGGCGAAGCGGCCAATGGGGAGCCGCACGAAGCACGGCTCCCCATTGCGCGCTTGGCCCGGCCTCACCTCGGCCGCCAGGGGACTCCCCGCTCAGACAAAGAAGACCTCTGAGCTGGTGAGTCCTCCCGGTGACCTCTCCTCCCTGTTGGGAAAGGAGCGTACCTGTTCCTTTCCCACTCCCCCAACTACGCTGACACAAACCGCCGCTGCTTCTCCACAAGCGAACACACACACATACGTACCCGCCCAACGCCTACTCCCCCCTCGCTCCCAGACCACTTCCCGCGCCCCTGCCGCTTCCTACATTTCCAACACACACACACACGCATGCACCACTCACCCAGAACTCTCCCCCTCACCCCCCATCCCCCTTCTCGCCCCACATCCAATTTACACAAACACCACACACACACACACACACACACGCATGAACCCACCCTCCGATCCCGACCCTGACACCTCCCATCTCAGCGCACCAGCAGGTACACATACGCAGGTGCAGAGCTCTGTGCTGGTGTCTGTGTGTTGGCCAATGAACCAGCACCCGCGCCTCCCCTCCCCCCTAGCATCACGGTTCTGGTTGCTTCAGGTGCGAATGGCTGCTTCAGGCGCTGAAGCGCCCAACCCTAGTTACAACTGTTTTCTTAATTCTATATTAATAGCCAAACATACCCCCCACAAGAGTAGATTTGGTACTTCTTAATGCATTAAACTGTTAGTTGTTGTTTTTTTATGGCCTGCAGGCACAGTTCATAATCAATAAAGTCAGTTTGTGGCCATACAAAAGATTAGAGAAACTGACTTTCTGTAAAGATGTACAAAACTATAACTAAAAGGTTTTGATAGTCATATCAAAATTCATTCCATTCCATCAACATTTCTCACAGGTTTTCCTAGAGGAATCATAGAATCATAGAATCATAGAGTTCGAAGGGGCCATACAGGCCATCTAGTTCAACCCACTGCTCAACGCAGGATTAGCCCAAAGCATCCTAAAGCATCCAAGAAAAGTATGTATCCAACCTTTGCTTGAAGATTGCCAGTGAGGGGGAGCTCACCACCTCCTTAGGTAGCCTATTCTACTGCTGAACTACTCTGACTGTGAAAATGTTTTTCCTGATATCTAGCCTATATCGTTGTACTTGAAGTTTAAACCCATTACTGCCCGCTAGGAGTATCATGTGATTTGATTTTTGCTTTAGGTAAGTACAGAATTTCTATGGGTTTCTTTTTGGGTGGGGGAGGGTGAGTAGTTGTACTATTTTATAACTAGTAATCAAGCCCGCTGCAGGGGAATGCAGCGGGTGCTAGGACCTTACAGTGGTCTTCGGCGTGCTGGTCTGCGGCTCCTTCAGCGGCGGCGGCGGCGGCGAGCTTCTGGCAGGCTGGTCCGAGGGTCCACTTCTCGGCGCTCTCGCGGCCAGGCATGGCAGCGCCCGGGGCTTCGCTCCTCCTCCGGCGCCGCCTCCTCCTGCTGCTCCTGCCGGCCGCCTGCGCGTCCCCTTCGGCCGTCGCTTGTCCGCCGACGCCGACGCTCCTGCCCCTGCTGTTCCTGCTGGCCAGCGGGCCCGGCCCCTCGGCGGCGGCGGCGGCGGCGCGGGGAGAGCCGGTCGGCGGCGGCGGCGGCGGGGGAACTGCAGGCGGCGGCGCGGCGGCAGGCAGCGGCGGCGGCAGAGGTCCGGGCTTCTGGCAGGCTGGTCCGAGGGTCCCTAGTCGTCGTCGGTGAGCTTCCTTCGGCGTGGGCGGGCTGATGCGGCAAGTGGCGCTTTGCGCCTCTCGCCGCGTCAGCCCGCCAGGCAGGGAACCCCCGGCAGCCGCGCTTCGCGCGACTGCTGGGGGCTCCCTGGGTCGGCGGCCTGACGCGGCGAGAGGCGCGAGGAGGGACCAATCGGCAGGCGCAAAGCGCCTGCCGATTGGTCCCTCCGATTGTCTGTCATGAGGAAGGGTCCAATCCGGACCCTTCCTCATCACGGACTAATCCCACCTCCAGACCCCTTACCAAATTATTTAGTCCGTGGCGCCCATGGCGCCACGGGCGGTTTAAAGATATTGGTTTCCAGTTTTTTTTAGGCATGTTTCACATGGGAAGGAATTCTCAAACCAGTTTTAATTTTTGCTTAAAACATTTTTTTCTTCATAACTCTATTTTTGTTGCATCACTTTCAACATGGTGGACAAACTTCTGAGCCTCTATCTCAGCACAAAATTACTTCACAACACTCATAATAATGAAGTTCCCATGAGAAAAACTGATGGAACTCCTCAAGAAACAAAAGGTATCCATGCCACAGTATTTATTTATGACTGATTTATAAGATGTAAACTAGTTAAACTGGTAGACCAGATGACATTTATTATTTAGTTATTTATTTAATATTCCATCCTCCTGGGAACTGGCTCAGGGCAGTGTACAACAAAAGGAATAACAATGATATCATTGAGACACTATAAAATCATTTTAAACCATACTCTATAACCAGCAGCAGCAATATAGGTATTGTTCTAGTATAATTTCTATTCAGTGATGTTTTCATGGTGTGTCCTTTAGGGAGGTGGCATTTGGTGTTATGAAATCACTGGCCTGAACATGGCAGAAGAACTCCATATTACAGGCCATGAGTAACTGTGCCAGTTCCATCAGTCTCAGTCCAGTGGTACCTCTAAGAACAGCAAAATGTAATTCTGGGTATAAGCTTGCATGTGCATGCACACTACTTCAGATAAATCAGATGTCACCCAAACTGGTGTTCAAACATCTCTAACCTTGACAATACCTCCTAATGCTCTTGATAAGATTTTGAGATTCACTACCTGTTTGGTGACACTCATCAGCAGAAACTGGATGTCCGCCAAGAATCCTTCGCTTTAGTTTCAACTTAAAACAGAAAGGAATACTAAGGCAAGAGATTATTAACTGAACATAGATCTAAATAGTTAAAGAAGAGTACTTTCCCCATAATAAGGCACATGTCCATTTATTTGATCTCCCTATGTAAAGAGTTAAACGTAATGAATAAGCTTAGAAAAATCTTTTGAAAGAAAACAAAGCATTTGGTTTCATGACTGTTCCCCAGTATGGACTTGGAAACAATTGGATTTTTTTTTCCTTAAGGGATTTCAGAACCTGCTGAGAAATTAGATGTCATTCAGTCTGTTCCCAGTTCAGGGATAAGGTAACCAGTGTGGGCAATCTTTGGAGCAGGTAGTACAAAATTACATGTTTTAGAGAATACATGAGAAACTGATTTGAATTATGCCACTTTTGTGTTCCTGATACAACACTTTGTGACAGGAATGGAGTTACACGTTGCTATTTCTGGTCTTGTTACAATTTCTCATCAAGAGACTCAGGTGCCAAATAGGTGAGAACAAAGAAAACATTTTCGGCATCAGAAAAGGCCATGAAGCTTGACATGTCTGCCCTTTAAAATGCCATGCTCTGTACAGTGTGTGCAATAATAGGCTTTTCTTTCTGTTTTGTATTTCACTTTGCCGATGGTCTGTTGGTTTGAGAAGATTATATTGTGGATTATATTGTGAGTATTGTTATTATCTTGCTTCATAATCTTGAGCCAACCATAGTGTAACATGCATTTTATTTAATTCGTTATTAATCAAGAACAATAAAAGAATCATGAGAGTGTTACAGCTAACTGCAGAGAGTTTTAATCTGGAAATGTTATGACTAATAACATTGTATTTATCCATCACAGTTGTAACTAACTCTTTTCCCAAAAAACATTGGGCATAACACAAAATGTTATATCACTTTTTCTTCACTATAATAATAAAAGGGAGTGGATATAGATCATCCCAGGTTTATTTGTGTTTTCTAATTAGAAACTTCCCTCCTTTTGTAATGTGCTTTAAATCCCTGTGGGGAGAAAAGCAGCCAAAATGTTTGCATTAAAAATAAAGTTGAGAGTCATTAGTTTAAAATTAGAGGAAGGAATTAAATCAGACAGAGATAAAAATGTGCTTCACTTTCAAAAGGAATTCTGATGACTCTTTTTGAGCATCCCACACAGGAGTTTTTCTCCACAATGAACACCATTCACAGTCCCATTTATTTCAGGGAATCCAAATAAGACTTCTTCCCAGTTACTGAATTGCCTTGATTTGAGATAGAATCATAAAATTTCTTAATCCTCAAAAAACAATATTTGTTCAAGTACAGCATATGGTTTAGAATGTTGAGCATCTTCAGGTTAATCCAACAAAACATTACCACTGTGTTGATTGGGAGCTATTCACATAGATTAGTTTATTCCCTCATATCTAACTACATGGACCTCAAATAGAAAATTTCTTCCACATGTTGGTCTTTTGTGGCAAACAATGATATCATTGCCAGAACTTTTTTCTGTGACAATGAAATCATTCTGCAGAATGAAAAATCTCTCTTAAAAGACTGTTAACATTATTGGTTGAAGTATTACCTCCTTTGATTCAATGCTGGGGTATTTCTCGAAGGAGCAACAACCAACATTTCACCTTAGGATGCTGAAGAGCAGTTCAGAAAGCTCAGCTTTCAAATCATTTATCTAAAGTACTGGAGATTCTTATTTTCTTGACAGGTTAAGGAACAAGAAATAGCAAGTGAGTAAAGTTAATCTCTCATACTGAACACTTCGACTATATTAGATGACTTTTACACATTTCATCTCTGACAATCCTGGTTCTCCTCAATTAATTCTGAATTATTATGGAATTCTGTCATTGTACTCTAAGACTTACTGCTAATAAATATTATTGATGTAGTGTTGAGGAAAGACAGTATGGAGTGAATAATAACATGATGGAAGCATTGGGAAGTGGGCCATGTGAATGCACCCTGGAGTCCATTGACTTTTAAAAGAAGATGCTGACTTTTCGCTGCCTTACCTGGAACAGGTTTCAGTGCTTTTCTAATGCTTTTTTCTTTTTTTTGGGGGGGGGGGCTAAATGCTGCTGATTGTAGTATATGTGGCATTGTTTTTGTGATAAACATTTCATCCTTTAGTGGTGCACACTAGACATAAAAGAAAAACAAAATTATGCCACCTCCCTCCTTGTTTGCATTACTCATTGCCCCATGCATTCTATCTTTCTCCTAGCAGACAGATATCCTGGATGAAACAATGACAATGATAACAAGCAAGAGCCATGAAGACATCAACAACTTCCTTTGCCTGTTGTTATCTGAATGAGCAGCAAGAATTAGGTGAAACTCCAAAAGGCATATTGCTTGTGATCCCCAAAAGCTGGAACTGGCTGTGTTTACACAGATGCATATATAGACAATATTTTCCTGCATATTTATTTATTTGTTTGTTTATTTTGTTATTTATTTATAATCGTATTTATATACTGCCACTCCCAGGAATACTGGCTCATGGTGATTTAAATACAAAGATAAACACCCCATATATATAAAATCAAGTAAAACATAATAATAATGAAAATTCTAATCCAGTTTATAAAAAAAATAATTTCAATTTCCAATATGGCGGTGCAATTACTATCTGGTGACATCCACTGATCCTAGATCTCATAAGAGTGCTGCATAACAGCGTTGCCGACATCAATCTCATAAATGACAGATGTTCTATCCAAAAAACAAGGAAGACAGAAGTTCAAGAACCACAGACAAGACAGTGTATCCAGATGGTTATCTCTTAGACTGTTTATGCACTGGGCACTTTACTGCCCCAGTTCTCGTGCAGGAGCACAAATAGGGGGCCGATGAGGTGCACTGGGCCAAATGCTCCCCCGTGTGGGTGCAGGAAGAGGTGGGGTCACCTGCCACAACTAAAACTCCAGCCTGAAACCCAGCATGAAACCTCCAGTTCATAAATGGTCTTAAAGACACAAAGTTAGCAGAAAGGCTCTGTTTACCAAATGACTTGGAGGACAGAGTGGTGTGAGCGAAAGGTTGCTTCCACAAATTGGCTCTCCTGTGTACCTCTTTTTTATCAGCCTAATTAGCTGACATTCTTCCCACTTAGGAGATCCCAGAGGTGAGTGACAAATTGATTTCTATTTCTTTGTCCCCTTCCAGAATGAACAGACCTAATCCCCTGAGGCTTTAAATCCAGCTGCTCAGACGGTGACACCACTGGTGAAGCTCCTGATTCTTCCATCTCTTCATACTCAGAGGAAAAGGCAGATAGGTGACTCATGACATGGACAACTTTTTTCAATCTTTTAAGCTAGCAACCACAAATCTAATGACAAAAGCAATTGCTGATACCATTTGTCTTTTATGCCAAACATGATTAGCGAGCATCGTTTTGCTTGTTAAGATACCATATAGAGCTAGGTTGAGTGGATTCACTTGGTTTACTCTGAAAAGCTTTGGTACAATAACTAATGACTTAGGAGAGGGTGAACATGGCATCCCTCATGATGTCAAAGGCCTTGAAGTCTACACTAGCAATCCCCAACCTGTGGGCTGTGGACCACATGTGGTCTGTCGACTAATTGGAGGTGGACTGCAAAGGAGATCTTCTCCCCCCCCCCGGCCCTTTACTTCATTCCCCCCCCCCGGCCCTTTACAACACACTTTGGGTGTCATTGTCTCCCATCACTTCCAGATGGGACTATCTCGTTGCAGAGAAACAAGCTCAGGGTTCCCATTGATTTGTCATTGTCATGAGTTAAACTTTCCATGAAAATAAAATGTTCCTTATGTTCATTGTTGTGGCGTGTCTGTACCTTATTTTGAAGGGATGTTTAAACATTACCATAGCGATCAGAGAGCATTAGGGCAGTGGTTGAGAGTAGAGGAGTAAACTACCCCCCACACACACACCGGGCCTCAGTAAAATTGTCAAGCGTTGAGTGGTCCTCGGTGATAAAAAGGTTGGGGACCACTGGTCTACACCATTGAGTGGACATGCTACTGAATTACAGTATTCCCAGGTTTATAACTTACCTTATAAATTAATTTCAAAATGGGTCTAGATTTCAGGGTAGAACAATGGGTTTGTGCTGAGACATTCATCTAAATTAGAGACTGGGTTTCTAGCTCAAATTCCTGTTGAAAAGGAATTTCCTTATATAGCTCAGACTTTTACTATATAAACATTATTGTCCTGTTTTTTTTCCCCTCTGAGTTGGTCAAGGGTGGATCTTTCCCCCATTTGACACAACAACTCTGTGACATAGGTTAGGCCGACAGAAGTATAACTTGCTCAAAGTTACCTAGAGAACTTTATATATGGGAATTTGAATAAAAGTTTCATAGTATAATGCCTTAACCATGAAAAATACTACATTGGCATGATGTTGTAGACTGCTGCCTCTTTCTTTAAATTAAAAAAAAATCCACTTCATATGTGAAGCCAACACAATGGTCATCTCCTGACTAGACATCACTCTGCGCAGGGCTTGAAGCTAATCCAAAAACTTCAACTGGCCCTGAATGTAGTAGCATTACTCCTCTACCAGGACCCAGTGGTGAGCACATATTACATCAGTGCTCTCTTAGGTACACTGGCTCCAGACTGGAGACTGAATACAATTCAAGGTCCTAATCCTTACATTCATTGTCCCAAATGGTCTGGGACCCTTGTATTTATGGGATTGCTACTTCTGTTATACCCTTCACCACACGAGAACTAAGATCAAGTGATCAGCACTTGCTAAGGGTCCCTGGCCCCAAACCAGTAAAACTGGCCTAGTAGAATGTTCTCTCTAGTGAGCTCAGGGCCCTCTGGGACCTTAAACAGTTCTGAAGAGCATGTAAAATGGAGCTGTTCCATCAGGCCTATAGCTGAAGCCAGAAAATTAACACAGAAGAAATGCTGGCCTGCCCTACCCAAGAAACCCACTCACAAAATATCAGTCTGCCAATCTACCTGACAGCCCCCTGTAAGATTTTTAGTCTTTTAAACTTTTAACTTAATTTTAACTTTAACCTACGCATAGATTATTTGAATTATGCCAAGTATTTTATTTTCTATATTTTATTTTGTTGATACTCACCCTGAGGCAGTTGGAAAGGGCAGAGTATAAAAATAAAGCATGATTGTTATTAGTGTATTTTCACATTTTTCGTAATGTGAAGTGAACTCAAGGTGGCTTATGAAATACAATTTAAACAAATGTCAAGAAAACGTGATTAAAAGCATTAAAAGTCCTCAACACATCCCAGTGTTGGCTAAGGCCAAAGGCTGCGAGTCCTATTAGCTCTTGCTATTTGACTTTTACCCAAGGGCTTCTGCTGGTGGTCACACACACACTTCAAACACGTACAGCTAAAGAAATAAAGAGATTCAGCCACAATGTTACAAGCTGACAGCTATCTTTCCACAATTCCCAATTCTATGTGCACATTCATGGCACAAGTAGTGCGTGCCAAGATTGTGGTCTGTATGGGGATGAGGAAATCAGTGCTGTTCAACAGTAAGCTCAGTGTAATCACACTAAGAACAAGAAAGAACAAGATAAAACAAGAAAAGAAGGAATGAAAATTCCAAAGGTCATTTTAAGTCCACCAGCTTTACAGCCTTTGATTATATAGGGTACTTTTTCAACACTACAATCCTCTTCAGAGAGATGTGACAGTCTACAGTGCTGAAAACATCTTTATACAGTTTTTACTTGGCCCTATAAAAGGCAGCCCAAAACTGCAAAATAAAATGCTTTTACCTTGACTCTTTTCCGTCTTTCCTAGAGAGATTTATATTCCATCAAATGGAGATCCTTTTTCATCTACAAAAGGTATGGCCCCTACTTCTAAGTCTATATTAAAGAAAGATTTAGGACTGTAAGGTTTGGTTTTCTCTTGCTACACTTTGAATGAACACGAGAAGAGACATCCCTTTGTCAGAACTTACATAGGCTGCTAAGAAAGAGGCAAAGAATATAAAGGCTAGTTAGATGAGTCACGTTATAAATACTAGTTAAGCCTTGTGCATGTCCATGTATATGCATGTGAGTAGAAAAGTTTCTGGTGCCTTACAGAAAACGAATAGAAACACTTCATAGTGCAATAACATAAATATTTATAGGGAATAATTTCCCCATCTGTGCCACATAGGGTTTGCAATTAAATTGTTGTTTTTTTTTTCAGTGAGAAAACTGATACTGCTTTTAGGTATCTAAGGGACTCAATGCCCCTTACTTTGTTACTACGTTTTCTTCATAGGGTTTGGAGTCCAGGCACTTGCTTCTTATTCACATTTTAGATTGAGATAGTTGATCCAAGAAAGAAACTATAGACTAGCAAGAAACCCTCTTGAGACAGTGAATCAAATAACTCTACGAAACCACGTGGACCTCAACACCTTAACATGCCTTAATTGCTCCACCAGAACTATCTTCTGAAAAGGAAGAACTGAAGTTCAACCACTACATTTTGTGGACTCTTCCTAGTGTATCTCCTGAATGTGTGCATATATTTACTTGGACTGAATTATTTTGCCCTATCTTGCTCTGCCTTGGGTTTTTTTCCTCCCTTATGTTTTGTTTTGGGCACTTGGTAATCTGGCCTTCAAGCTTCCTGCTTTGTAGACTTTAAAATGCTGCATTTTCTCTTTTTCATTCATAGAAAGACTCTTGTTTTCATTTCATTAAAAAATTCATAACTTTCTTTGCTATCCAATTCTATTTCGGTTTTATCATGACTAGGTATAAGTTTTCAATGTCTGAGTCATCTAGGACAGTGTTCAATTTAAGTTGAATTTAAGGTTTGTTTAGTTGTGGAGATCTTTTTATTTGGTTATGAACATCATGAACATATTTGTAAATAGTGTATCACTTGCTTATCCAACATAATTTTATTATCTTTTACAACTTAATTCTTTTAAATTGAAACTGGACAGTACTATATTGATTTATAATTGTTAATCTTATATCCCAGTAAATTTAAAATTATCTATTAGCTTTTAAAGTCATCTAGGAATAATTCTGTACTTATTGTTTTGACTTGTTTCACAAATACACTGTGAGGACATTTTGCTTCCAGTACAAGTCCTATTCTGTATGCAGTCTTGTACTGGAGTGATGTTGATAGTTACCTGCAGTCACATCTGAACATACAGAAAAAGACATATGAATCTGAATCTTCAGCTATGAATCTGAGAAAATGGCTGGTTCCAAAAGCAGCATGGGACACAGAAGCTCCCTGTTTAAATGGGAGCATTTAAACATTGTTATTCTCATTCAAGAAAGAGCTTTCTTGGATCAAAAGCAAAAGAAAAATTGTGGCATGAATGTGGGCAGAATGTGGTCAGTTGTGGCTCTGTCCAAGATGACAATGAAGAACGGAGGGGACTGTAGCCAATTTTCATCATCAAAATGGAAGAACTAAACCCTCCTCCTATTTTTGCTTTTTAAAGGGTTTTTTTTTTTCGTTCTTTCACTGCTAAATCATGCTGTAGCTTTTAAAATATAGTTTATCTGGGAAAGGGTGCTCAGGGCTGTAGGGGAGTCTGACATTCTCTGTCCCATCTATGATTCTGCATAGAAGCAATAAAAGAAATGGAGGTAGCAGTGGCAACAACATGTGGTCTAGGGACGCTACAGAGCTGACTGGCTTCACACTGGAGATATCGGGTTACCATTGGAGCAGCCTAGTCATTTCAGAGGAGAGCTTAGTTGAAGGAGAAGTATCATCTGGCTGAAAACTGAGTCATGCTGGAAGTTCAGAGAGTCAGACAGGTGCAATCATAGTCCAAGAAGGCCACTTAGGGGTCAAAAGTTCTAGTAACCTCACAAAGCAAAAGTCAGGTGAGGTAAAGACAGATGAGAGATTAGAGGAGGTACAACTTGGAGTAGTGGTTAGGAGTGAGGACTTCTAATCTGGCAATTCTGCACTCCCCCACATGTTCAATTCTGCACTCCCCCACATGCAGCCAGCTGGGTGACCTTGGGTTTGCCACAGCACTGATAAAGCTGTTTTGACTGAGCAGTAATATAAGGGCTCTCTCAGCCTCACCCGCGTCACAGGGTGTCTGTTGTGGGAAGAGGAAAGGGAAGGCGACTGTAAGCCACTTTGGCCCATTATGCACGGAGTGGAAGGTCCGCATTTAGGGTGGAATGGTGGCATCTAAAATCACCAATTATGCATGCTGCAGGTGGCAACCGGGCATAGAGTCAACGTATGCCACTGAAAAAGCCATGTTGGCGAGATGCAGAAGAAAGTGGAGCTTCCCGGGACCAGGGCGCAACCAGAAGCAGCTCCAGAGTAGCCGCATGCATAATCGGATACTCTGGGTTTTGCCGCTGTTGCATTCCGTCCCGTGCATAAGCGGTTTCCTTCGCTTCTTCCTCCTCCTCATTCTCCATGCTGCCATTTCAGTGGACGTGCATAATAGGCCTTTGGGTAGAGAAAAGTGGCATCTAAGAACCACCTCTTCTACATATTAAATTTGCAGATGATACTAAACTGGGAGTGGCAGCAAACATAACAGAAGTCAGAATCAGGATATAGGATGATCTTGATAGGCTCAAGAACTGGGCTAAACTGAATAAAATGAAATTCAATAGGGACAAATGTAAAATTCTGCATTTAGGTAGGGAAAACCATATACACCAATATAGGATGGGGGAGACTTGTCTTGGCAGTAGTATGTGTGAAAAGGATCTAGAAGTCTTAGTAGATCATACATTGAACATGAACATGAGTCAGCAGTGTGACTTGGTGGCTAAAAAGGCAAATGGGATTTTGGCTGCATTAAATTAAGTATCATGTCCAGATCAAGGTAGGTGATGGCACCACTTTACTCTGCTCTGATTCGGCCTCACATGGAGTACTGCGTTCAGATGATGATGCAAGCCTTGCAAACAACATGTTTGAGAATTGATCCTGACTTTCTAGCAATGCCTGTTTCTCTCAAGGCTTCTCTGCATTTTGTGAACATGTCAAGCAGAAATGCTCTGACAAAGGTGGGCCAGGATTGCCTGATCTCATTTGATATCAGGAGCTCAGCTGAGTCAACACTGGTTAGTACATGGACAGGAGATCACCAAGTAAGTTCCGGGTCACTATGCAGAGACAAGCAATAGCAAGCCACGTCTGAATGTCTCATGTCTTGAAAACTTTATAAGGTTGCCATATGTCAATGGCACCACACACACACACACATATACACACACAGAGATAGTGTGCTTCCCCATCCCCTTTGAGTTGTTCTCCCTATATTTTGTTTTTCTGTTTAGTGGAGAAGATTACAATTGGTAATTAATATACTACTTTTATTTTTCAAAATGGATATTATATATTTGTGTAGCAATCTGATTGAATGCTCGTATGTCATGGATATGTGAGATGTATGGATGATAATGAACATAAATGTATATTTTGTTGTTATTACTGATACAGATACACACATACACACACAATAATGCCAAAGTGCATGAGAAATCTGAGTAATAAAGTACTTTAAATCCTTCATTCCCATTTAATTAAAATTATCAATCACTGAAAAACATAGATCAGAGAAAGAAAAAAGAAAGATTACAATTCCAGAGGACCTCTTTCTAACCCTCAATACAGTTACTTTTCTTTTTAAATTTAACCTTGTTCCTCAGTAAGTAGTTTTAGTCTAGAGCCTTTCAATTCAGTGTTATGTGATAAGTCAAAGGAATACGTTTAACAGTAGGAAGTAAAGGAAGAAAGAAAAAGTACCTCCAAAGGTGGCATCTCTACATGAGCATAACTATGCATGAAGTTGATAGTGGCCCAGAAGGCAGTCCCATCAGTACTGCTGTTGTGTGTGAACCCAGCTGTTAAACATTGCTGCTGGCAAATTACTATGAACTAAGCAGAATTATATGAGAAGAATCACTGACTTTCCAAAGGTAAAAAGGCACAGGAAGACAACAGGGATGGTGGGGGTGTTAGTTCAGATGAAGCATGGCTCTGATAGTCCAAAAAAAAATCTTTAACCCATTTTTTTTGTGAGAATTTCTGATATTTGATGGATAGTTCCAGAAGATTTCTAGATCTGTAGTTGCCATCTACCTATCCAAAGTTCCTCTTGAATGGGAATGGGATTTACTGGGTTTTTTTCCAGCTTCTGTCACAAAAGACATTTCTGCATGGTGGAAAACACCACTTGTGACTCCTAAACCTATGTGAAAGAATTGATAATAGAAGTGGAGAATGGAAGAAATTAGTCTACTGCTCAAACCATGGAATCTGCAGTGACCCCTAGGTACATGGTAATAGCACCTTTAAGACCAATATAAATTTATTTCAGGTGTGAGCTTTTGTGTGCAGGCACACTTCCTCAAACAAAATGCTTTGTCTGACAAAACAATGGCATACCTTGGACTCAACAAGGACATAGATTTTTTTATCTCACTATGCATGCTAGT
Organism: Paroedura picta; assembly: GCF_049243985.1. Taxonomy (NCBI): domain Eukaryota; kingdom Metazoa; phylum Chordata; class Lepidosauria; order Squamata; family Gekkonidae; genus Paroedura; species Paroedura picta. The sequence goes on from NC_135370.1 coordinate 116,033,820, forward strand.
CTCATTCAACTCTTATATCCACATTCATTGCAATTCCCTCTTGTTTTATTTATTTATTTATTTTGGGACAATGTGACTATAATGTGATGTTGGTAATATGTAATGTAATTTTGAATTCCTTTGATTACATTCTCAGCCAGGAAGCTGAGACCAAATAGTTAGGCAAGTTCAGAATCCAATGTCTAGTCTGACAGGTCAAAAGCTGAGGGAGTCCATCCACCAAGGGAGATGGGCAGAGAGTAGGGCCAGGGTCAATACCAAATGGAGTTCCAAAGCCATACTGTGGTCAAGTAGCCAGGGAGCAGAGTCAAAAGCTGAGCCAGAGCTATGAACCAGGTGTGGAGTCAAGAGCCAAGCTGAAGTCAAGGACCAGGAATGAAGTCAAGAGTCAAACTCATGAATCAAAATCAAGAATGAGGAATGAAATGAAGAGTCAAGGCCAAGTTAGGAACCAGGATCAAACAGGTACAGCTTTGCCGCAGCAATCAGGAAAATTGGCCATCTAGGCAGAAGGGCAAGTAACAAATGCATTGCACCTACTGAGAGGCTTTCCCCAAACGTCTCCTGAAGTACACCTTGGCTGGGTGGAGACACCATTCCCTGAAAGACCTGCAGCTGGGCTTAGTTCAATGGGATCCTCAGTGGCAAAGTCCATAGGCAGCTCAAGTTGTGTGCTTGGCCTGGGTAGTGCAACGGAGTTGGCTTCAGCCTCCGGAGCATCCTCCAGCAGGTCAACAGGAGGTGATGCAGGGTGCATTGGGTGTCAAGACTTCTTCGGATAGAGAAAAGTGGCGTATAAAAACCAACTCTTCTTCTTAGAATCATAGAATCATTCAGTTGGAAGGGGCCATACAGGCCATCTAGTCCAACTCCCTGCTCAACGCAGAATCAGCCCGAAGCATCCTAAAGCATCCAAGAAAAGTGTGTATCCAACCTTTGCTTGAAGACTGCCAGTGAGGGGGACCTCACCACCTCCTTAGGTAGCCTATTCCACTGCTGAACTACTCTGACTGTGAATTTTTTTCTGATATCTAGCCTGTATCGTTGTACTTGTAGTTTAATCCCATTACTGTGTGTCCTTTCCTCTGCAGCCAACAGGAACAGCATCCTGCCCTCCTCCAAATGACAACCTTTCAAATTCTTAGAGGGCTATCATGTCCCCTCTCAATCTCCTTTTCTCCAGGCTGCATATGCTAATTTGTTGGTGGTCCCCAGCCCATGGGAGGTATGCTTTACCCCAACCTAATGGAATGAGCTCCCAGAAGAGCTTAGGACCTGACAGAGCTGTCATAATTTCACAGGGCCTGCAAGATCTCCATCAGATCTCTTCCACAAGGCATTTGGTTAAGGCCAGGGCAATTGACATCAGAGGCCCCACTGTGGCTCAGCCATGACAGCAGGCTCCCCATGAACCTCTAATCTGAGACACTATCAGGAGGCTGTTGAGCAGAGAATAGAGGTTTTCCTCAAACCAGTTTACTGTGTGCAACAAGTAATAAATCAAACAATAAAATAAATAAATAAATAAATAAATGACAGTCACACTACCTGCTCCCTTTAATGTTCCAGAATGCAAGCCTTGCTGATGAGAAGGGCTGCCAGAAGTGGTGCTAAGGTCATGGCACCTCCAGGGGTGCCTGGCCCACCTCCCCCTGCTTTCCAGCAGGTGGGAGGCTGGAGCAAGTGTGCAATAACACTGCTAGCACGCAGGGCCACCTGGGCCGGCACTCTGAGGATGCCTGGCTCACTTGCCCCCTGCTTCCTGGCAGGTGGAAGGCCTGGGAAAGTGTGCAGCAGCCCGACTGGTGAACAGGACTGCCTGGGCCAGTGCTCCATGCACAACACCTCTGAGCACTCAGCCCTCCTCCTCCTCCTCCTGCTTTCCAGTGGGCATAAGGACCACAGAGTGGCCATGCCAGTGAACAAGACCACCAGGGCCAGTGCTCTAAGCACCCAGTCCTTTTCCCACCACTTCTCCCCTGCAACTTGACACTTCCCTGGCTAGCTGAATATTCCAAAACCACCTCATGTAGTCAGGGCTCTCCCTGGAAGCTTTGAAACATTCAGCATATTGTTGGAAGTATGCACATTCTTTTATATGTTATGATGATAAGGGGATAAAACAGAATCAATTTTTAATCTAAGTAGAACAAAATTCTTCCTCTCGCCCCCCCTACACATAATCATCCCTAATTTTCCATCACTTTGTCTGGTGATTTTAATAGTCAACACCATATGAATTTCCACAAACTAGGATGTCTGGAAGAGGACTCAGTGGACTGCATAACTTTTATGCATTTGTACAAAATATTTTTTTAAACTAATTTTCTGAAACTATGTCAATTTTGAGGATCTATTTTGTTAAACAATTTTGAGGGTCTGTTTATCCATTCTGTTTATAAGGAGAATCCTATAAAATATGAAGACTTTCCCCCATGCTAATGTTGACTACTTGTTCTACATGCATCTTCCAAAAGGTTTCTAAAAGAAACCAGAAAGCAATTCCAGGAAACATTATGGGAGAATAGGCATGATTCATTATTATAGAAGAGACAGCATCCTCCATACGTATGAAACCAGTGGCAATATATAGCATGACATCTCAAAGGGGGATTTTTGTTCAGTTACAATGCATTACTTTAAGTTCTTGTATTGAACTTGCTTGGGGAATATATTTTCTAGGATGTCAATTTTCAATTTTCCAATGAACATATTTTAATTAGCAGTCTGAGCATTTACCTACATGGCTAGCCCAGGAGGCCTTTTGTGCAAGTAGGCAGTTTGCCATGTTTATCAAAGTCAGGACACAAAGGCCTTGCATTGCTATATCACACACACACACACACACACACACACACACACACACACACACACACACACACAAAACCCCAAAGCAACTGGGGACTCCAAGGGTAATGCTAGTGTGTTGTGATTCCATGTGTGTTTTTAAAGCAAAATAATTCCCATTAACCTAAAGTTTGGCTTAGAGTTCTCAGATGAATGTCAATATTGTAGTTGGATTGCTAGGCTTTTAATATCAGCACAATGAATGCATAATATCAGCTACAGATGCTTACCATGTGTGAGAAGCATCTGGCTTATTGTGTCTTTCCTGCTGCTAGGCAGTCAGATGCCACAGTGGTTAGTCTTATATGCATGCAAGAAATGTTCACTTACCTTCAACACAGGGGTTTCCAGTTCTGCTTTTCCCCTTCTAAAATGCCCTTGTAATGTAAACACAAAAGTGTACCAAAAGGAAACAATTGCTCATGTAAGTAACTCCCGCCCATCTCCACCTCTACTTTAGGAATTTTGTGGAAGAAAAAGCAAGGAGTGTCCACATTAGAAAATAATATTACAGGCTATATTTGTGCTCTCAAAAAGCCTAAAAGGTAAAGGTAAAGGTATCCCCTGTGCAAGCACCAAGTCATGTCTGACCCTTGGTGTGATGCCCTCTAGCGTTTTCATGGCAGACTCATACTGGGTGGTTTGCCAGTGCCTTCCCCAGTCATTACTGTTTGACTGGCATGTAGGTAATTTGGGCCAGAAAGAGACTCGACACAACTTTGGGCAATAACAAAGGCCACAGCTTTATTAAACAACCAACCAGGGTTGGCCAGGCATGAGTTGTAGAATAATTCCCCGCACAGCCGTCCAGCTGCTAGTGTGGGTTCAAGGGGCGCCCTGGGTCCGCCTTCCTCCCAGCTGAGAGAAAGGGTCCCTTGCCCCTTGTAACCCTCCACCTGGGAAGAGTCTGGTGAAGGTTGTAAGGCGTCCACCTCATCCAACCATCCCAGAATTCCTGGCCCCGAGCCCCTGACCTTTCCCAGCCAGGTAAGGCCGCGCTCGGTGTTGGCTGATCTCTTAGGGAGACCCCCTCCTCAGGGCCCAGTACACAAACTGGTCCATGGCAAAACTATTCTACCTCGTGCTGCACTTCCGCCGCTGTGACAAGAACTATAACCAGGGTGGGAGGGTGGGTTTCTGTCCTCCGTGTCCGCCAGCAAGAAGAGGGCTCCTAAGTCACGTGGCGCCTTTTATTGTGGCCACCGGTTCTGCCCTTCATGTTGCCGTCGGCACGCCTGCTGGTGCGCCGACGCTCCCTGCCATCACGTCCTTTCCACCCCACCCCCCAGCCACGTCAACTGCGGCCTCATTGATGCTCGGCCGCTCTTTACCCACCAGCAGCAAGCTGGGTACTCATTTTAGCGACCTCGGAAGGATGGAAGGCTGATTCAACCTTGAGCTGGCTGCTGGGATTGAACTCCCAACCTCATGGGCAGAGGGTCAAACGGCATGCCTGCTGCTTTACCACTCTGCGCCACAAGAGGCTCAAAAAGCCTACTAAAGACCAAAGTGAGGGAGAGAAATGGAATCTAAGTGTTTTATATGGTATCTAAGTGTTTTATATATGGTATCTAAGTGTTTTATATGGTAATTCAATGCAAAGTTGTTCCAGTCTAAGCTTATTGATTGCACTGTTGCATAGCTTGTACTGAAAGAGAGTACCTTGGGTTCAAAGAACTACCTATCATTTTGAAGACTTCACCTCATTTCTCAGCCTAGCTAAATATCTTTTGGTGACAGTTATTGTATTGTGAGATCAATAGGATGCTTTAGGATGCTTTGGGCTGATCCTGCGTTGAGCAGAGGGTTGGACTAGATGGCCTGTATGGCCCCTTCCAACTCTATGATTCTATGATCAAGGGGGCATTAACACCAAAATGTTGGTTGATTATTTTTAGTTTGTTCCTTGTATACTGCTGAAATTCAACAATAGATAGAAACCACATAATGAAGAAATCCAAGGATCAAGATAACAGCCCACGTGTACATCTCCTTACTGAGACTGGATAGCTGAAGTGGCCTGAGGAGTGGCTGGGTATGTCCAGGAATGGACGTGCACAGTGTGGTGAAAGCTATGATGGGTCTTGACTGATGGGAAAGAGCAAGAGTAACTAACAGCAGCAAGAAGTTGACTATGTGAGGGTGGAGGTGAAAGAAAAGAGATAGAGGAGCCCCTACTATCAACTGTGTGGGGAAGAAATTATCCCATTGTTGCTCATGGGTGAGGATATTGTTCTAGGATCTTTAATTTCAATGACGATCACATTTTAACACTTGGTGCTTCTCCTAGACCGTAATTTTAATATACTTGAGCACTATGCTAGAATTGTGAGAAAGTTCTATTCAAAATATTTCCCATCAGTTTGCCTGCAAGTAAAAGACCTTGAAGCAACAGTAAGAGTCTGTGAAGATCAATGATAATCTACATATTATTATCCAGAAACTCTGACATTGCTTTGGCATAAAAGCAAATGATATCTTCACTAATTATCCCATATGGCTACACAAAAGATAGTCAAATAACTGGAGGCATCACTTTTTTCTTTCTTTCTAGACTCCATGTATTCCTCCCATCTTTTCAGTCATGTTTCTCTGTCTTTGAAACACACATCAGTCTTTTTGGTGTGGTATTCCTTTGAGATAATGACTTTTTTGTATTCCATCTGTATGCTAGTTCAATGTGCCTGTAAGTAAAAGTAGAACTATATCATCCATTTGCTGATACTGTTCATCCAAAGAGGGGTCTGGTTCAGTGTTGATGCGACATTCCCAAAACAGAAGTGTAAGATACTAGGGGGAAGAGGCGCCCACTCCTTCACCCAACCCCCTCTTCCTGAGCTCTTTCCTAGCACACTTGGATCTTCAGAGCTCCAAAACTTCCTCTCTAAGGTCTTCCTTTCCAGGAGGGTGGCAAGCCGTCTGGAGGTGGCTCCCAAACTCCCCAGTTTATGCTCTACAGTGTGAAGTAGTGAAGTGGAATTAAGACTGGTACAGGTCTCAACAGTGCTGCCTGGTAAATGCTACCTGGCCCTCAGCTAAGCAAGCTTTCTAGTCAGCTGAGCCAAGGGAGGGGTCCTGTAAGGTTCAGTTTCCCTCTAAAGACCAAACTTCCCCCTGATCCCCTTGGAAACACGGGGTGGCCGCACTCAGCTCCAGTGCCTCCCCTCAGTTGGGGAGCATGGGGGATTGGGGAGAGCTTCACCAAGGAATGGTGGCAGTGAGTCGTGTGAGTAAGTGACACAATAGTGAAAGTCTCACATAAAGAACACATTGGTAAGTGGAAGGAAGTCAAATTAAGGGTGAAGACCACCCCTCCCCCTGCATTCTTTTCTGCATATCATGCAGACAGGATAGAGGGGCTCTTGCATCAGCAGCGCTCACAGGTAGTCACTTTTGATGCCATGTTGAGGCTCCATGGAGCCCCTCCTAGCCTGTAGAGTATAGAGCCAGCCATAGAGAGATGCAGATTGCGGAAGCCCTGGCCCCCAACTCAATGACTGGTGCTGGAAAGCCCTTCCTCTACTATGTATTTCTGGATTGGAGGGAAGGAAGGAGGGTGGATTTAAAAAGAAGAAAATCTGCTGGGAGAAGGGTAAGTGCCCCAATGGATCCAAAGATTGAGCTTGCATTCAGGGCTCCTGGTCACAGTCCCAGCCTCCCCAGAGTGTTATGAGTCCAAATCCAGTGCCTCATTGGCTCAATCCCTCTCTGCAATGGCAGTGTCAACAGAGAAGATGCTTTGCAAGAGCCAAAAAAAAGTGTCAAGCAGGAAATGTAGCAAAAGCAACTCCTCCTAAGGGTTGGGGGAGGGGGGAGGGGGATAGGGCCCCGCCTTTCTCTGCCACGTCCCGCCTTGCAGGGCCAGATATCTGGTCACCTTACTTTATGGCTAGTTACAATATAATACCCATAAAAGATATACCCATATAGATGGTGGCATAATAAGTTCCTTAACCTTCCTAAAACCCAGCCCTGCTATTCCGGACTTGTGCCTATACAGATGACCCTAGGTGATGTTAACCTGGGGGGATGGATGATTGAAAAAGTAAAAAGTTGGGCAGGATCCACAGTTTAGTAACTCTGGTTACCACCCTGGCCTCAACCAAATGCCTGGAGGAAGAGTTCCATTTTACAGGCCCTGCAGAATCAAGAGAGCTCCGTCAGGGCCCTTATCTCTTCAAATCACCCACTACTCAAAGCCTACCCCTCAACCCCAGAGTGGTACAAACGGATGCTTGTCTGTTACCAAAGGAAGAGTCCCTTCTAAGGGGCCACATTCCTCCTCCTCAAACTGACACTTTCCAACCTCAAGAGCTTTACTCTCCACAACCACAGAAAAGCTGTCAGTGCAGGACTACTCTGGTAAGTATATGAAGGTCTCATCTCCAATCCTCTCTCTCTCTACCTAGGAAGTAGAAGCTACATTTGTGATTGTGGCCAGTGAAAATCAGCAGTGATAACCTCTGAAATAAATGTCAGCAAGTCCTCTTAGTCTTTTTCACATGGAAAACACATAGCTATATAGAACATTTCAACCATGTCTAGAATCAGCTCATTGCCACGCATAATGAACATACAGAATAGCAATATTGTTACTTGATTTTGTTTCCATAATGCCTATTAGGTTGGGAGGCACTTATCAACATGATGGATTAAGCTTTCAAGACTTCTCTAGTCACTGCTGAAATGGCTCGTGCCTTCTCCCAAAGCTATCAGTCAATATTTATGATATGCATGAGTTACCCATATATACTATCTTCTCCCCCAATGTACATACATAAACTTGGTACAGAGAACAAAGTGTGTGTGTATGTGTGTGGAGGACTCAAAGCACGCTGTTAATTCTTCCAATTATTTCCATATTAATTCCTTCTAATTTAGTCGATACCTTCTTGATCCTCCCACTCCCCAATGGTGGCCAAGACATGGAATAAACACACAAGGTATGAAATATGGCTGACTGATATAACACTTGGGAGTAATTCAGGCACTTTGTCTCATCCGTCCAGGTTTGCTTCTTCTCACAAATACTCAAAAATGTGCCACAGACCACATGGCAATAGTGAATGTGACATTCCAGGTGTAATCAATTTCACATCATTCTGGGTTGGTTCTTTGTTATCCAGGAAAAGGAAGCTGGTACAGAGTTAACCAACCTGGGGAATTCTTAGGGCCATTCCGTACAGCTGGTAGAAATCTGTAATCAACACTGAATATTCCATTGCTGTGTATTGTAGTGTTGCTTTGTCATTTCAAACCTGCCCCAAAACTCCGTTCTCCTAGCGTGACTGTTTCTCTTCCAGCGTTCCTCTTCTGGTTCTTGCTGAGGAGCAATGAAAACACCACAAACTTCCCTCCCCCCAACCTTGAGCCTGCCAATCAACTGGACAACCAATCAGCCTCGGCTTGCCTAGCAATGCAAAACCCACCTCCCCCCCTCCTTTTTCCTTTTAAAAACACAATTTCATTTCGACACAGAGGCATTGGTTAACTGTCACAGCTCTGTCTTCAAGTTTTGATAGTTTCATAGCGCAAACTTTTATGTAGAGACTGCAGCCTGTTGGAATTGCCCTGTGCTTAGCTGGTAAGGAGTTGATTCAATAAAAATTAATCAATCTGGCCTTTGTGAGTGGGGCAAGGAACAGGGTGCAAATCTCCCCAAACAACAGCCCCTTCTCAGAAGCAAAGAGGTGATGCTTTGGGTCCAAAAGATTTGTCAGTGATTTCCAACAACAAAAAAACAAACCACAAGGGTAGCAGAGTCTGTGAGAGAAGGACATTTTATTTTGGAGGGAGGGTGTATGTGTGTGTGTGTGGAGAGGGGGACAGACTGGAAAGAAGTAAAAACAAAAAAAATATGCCTTGGAGAATTGATTCCAACTGAGGTCTTTGCCATTCCCTGGCAGTGAACTGGATCAGGCAACCTCCCCATCCCCCATCCCCTTCCAGCAGCCAGAGGTGACCTGCCAACCCCGTGGGGGGGGGGTAACCTGTAATTTCTTGCCATTCACAAACAAAACACAAGGAGGTTATTTTTCTGGAGATCTACATGCGTCCCCAATGAAAAAGAACAAAAAATAAAATGTGACACACGCAATCAAATAAAGAGCAAGGGGGGAGCCAGATAATTGAAAGGGTTCTGAATAGACTTGCAATTATGCATTGCTACTCAACATTCTCCATTTTTAAAAAAACACCAGAAGCCATGGAGGCGGGAGCAGGGGAGGGACATCTCCATGGCAAAATGAGTACTGATGAAGCCTCCTCACTGAAACCTAACGGGTGATTGCGCCATCTGTCGGGATTCTGCCCAGGGGAATGCAGTTTAACCGATTTCCCTGCTTCCGCTACAAATTGGCAGATGGAGCTAAACTGGAACGGGAGGCTGACGGCGTCATCTAAAACCATGATTTTAAAGCAACAGCATCTAGTAATGATTTCGCTGAAATTCCCTCATGCAAAATGGCCCTTAGTAAACCCACTAAAGGACTCAAGTGGTCAGCACTTTGGCCCTCTAAGTAAAATGATACTCTGACATGAATGCACAGTCAAAGAGATATTCTCCTACAAAAGTTCCCTCAAATATACTTTTCAACTCTGTAGTTTTACAGAAGTTTCTAACAAATTTAATAGAGTGAAATGTAGGGGCTTTTCAAGAGCTGCTTGTGGGTATTGCCAACATCAGCATGCTCTGGTGCGCTATTTCTTCTAATCTTCAAGTCATTCATATGAGTGGCTCATCTTCACACAACAAAACATGCCGAGGCAGAAGCAATAGAAGAAAGAGGCACTTCAAAGCACATTTGAAAATCACCATAGCCCTTGTCCCATGCTATCTAAAAATACAACTTGAATGAGAGTGACTGACTTTGTTTTTGTGTGCATGAGGCTGCTTCTCTTTCAGTCCTCAAATGGGTAGCGTGCAGGCACACCATGCCATCTACAGTCATTCTGTCCAGCTTCAATTTGACGGCTTTTCTATAGTAGCTGACCGCACTGCTGGGGAGACATTTTGAAAGTGTTCAGGGGGTGACCTGGCATGGGGCCATACATCCAAACAACAACTTGCAGCTCCTGGAAAGGAAGGCTTTTATTCTATTCTCTCCATGGTCAATACTTGCAAGCTAGAGTTTAAATAAGCACAGCCAAATTCTAAATTAGATGCTGGCTTTTTGCTGGATATATATTCAAGGCATGTTTGGGGTCAAGCTATGTAGTAGCAAAAGACCTATTAAGCAGCCTGAGAACTATGCCTGTTTGTCTCTCTCTCTCTCTGTCTCTCTCTCTCTCTCTTAAACATGTACACAGAAATGTACACAGACATATCCCTTTGATATATATGCAAGCAAATGTTTTTCAAAGGTAAGATGAGCATAATCATTTAATATTTAAAATGTGTCTATAATTTATGTGTATGAAGAAGGAGTTGGTTCTTATATGCCACTTTTCTCTGCCTGAAGGAGGCTCAAAGCAGTTTACAGTTGCCTTCCCTTTCCTCTCCCCACACACTGTGAGGTGGGTGAAACTGAGAGAGCCCTGATATTACAGCTTGGTCAGAACACCTTTAGCAGTGCTGTGGTGAGCCCAAGGTCACCCAGCTGGTTGCATGAGGGGGGGGGGCACGGAATCAAACCCAGCTCACCAGATTTGAAGCCTGCACTCCTAACCACTACACCAAGCTGGTATATTAATAAACATACTAGATATAGTATGGAGATAAAGTTTAAGCAGATTTTGATACACTAATTTTCTTGGGAAATTGAACTTTCAGACTCCCAAGCTTGTAAAAAATAGAGCAGGTGATATAAGTGACACTTTTAAAATGCTATATTTGCCTGGATTGAAACTCAAGCAGCATATTAATTTGATATTCTCATCTGAGCTTCCAAGTTTCAAACTGACTTCTTAAAAAATATGTTCTAGTGATAAAAGTCTTGTGATTATGGAAAATGAGAAATCTATCTCATTGAGACCATTTGTTGTTGCTGATCAACATTTTGGGTCAAAAGAGTTCTGATTTTTATTGTCCTCTTGTAATCACCGAGAACTTTTGGGGATCATTAAAACTTTAATCTCAGGGAACCACTGTTCTCAGAAAGCAAATGCTATAAGAAATATGTTTGTTTCTACTGAACGGCAATAGATTTATTGTCTCACCAACCTAGTTTATTGATGCACTATTTTCCCCCATCTGATCAAGTGCAGATATACTGATACATTTATTATGATTTTGATTATTATAAGGATTTAATATTTTAGGTAGAAAGTGAGTTTAATAATAATCACAGGTTTCCCTTTGAAAAGATTTCATGCCAGTTTGGTTCCTCCTTATTTCATTGCTGTATTGTTGTTTTAAAATAATTTTTTCTATTAGCATGTTTTGACCTTCTACCATCTTTCCTCATTATCTGTTTCCAGCTGTTTTTCCATAGTTCCTACCTTTTCATCACATCTGCCACCATCATCTCAGTATGGATATGGAATTTAGATGTTAGAAAAACATCTAATATATAGTTAGAAGAAACATACGGTAGTTTGGGCCCCAAAATTTGAAATGGTCCTTTTTAAAGCACAAAAGCTTTGTGTGTGTGTGTGAGTATATATATATATATATATATATATATATATATATATATATATATATATATATATATACATACACACACACACACATATATATATACATACACACACACACACACACACACACACACACACAAGAAAAGTATATATATTGGACAACATATAATGTTGAAGTGCTTTATTAGAATTTGGTTAGAACATAAAACAAAGTCATATGCCTTTCTCCAAGTATGACCACCCAGATGAGCTTCTCCATTCACCTCAACACAAAAACACTAATTTCATACCTGGAAACAGTCACCAACATGGAATCAAATTGATTTTATGCTCTCAGAGCAAAATAAAACACCTTATAGGTAGAACAACATTTGAGTATTTATTCCCAGCATACCTACAAATGTGTCAAAAAGGTCCCATTATGCTTGTTGGCCCCAAATGTGTCCCGTTATTAAGTCTTCCTTAGACATTAAGGTACCCTGGAATGGCCATCATGACCAATCTGAATGTTGGAATTTTAAAAATTATCAATTGAATGTAACAGCAAGAGGGTTCCCGAAGGGGCTGGAATCACTCAAAATATTGGAAGAGTCCAAGTCAGGTGTCCTCCTTTAATAGACAAGGCTTTTCCAAATGGGACATGATTGCTGTCTTTAAGTATTTGAAAGCTTGTCACTTAGAGAAGGGCAGGGAGCCATTCCTGTAGGTCCGGCAGAGAACAGGACCCACAGTAATGACTTCAAATTACATGTGGAATGATACTGGCTAGATATCGGAGGGGGATCACAGTCAGAGTAGTTCAGCAGTAGAATCAACTGCCTAAGGAGGGGGTGAGCTCCCCCTCACTGGCAGTTTTCAAGCAGAAGCTGGACAGAAACTTATCCTGGATGCTTTAGGCTGATCCTGCATTGAGCAGGAGGTTGAACTAAATGGCCTGTATGACTCCTTCCAACTCTATGATTCTATGCAAGAAGTTAGTAAGGTCTCAGTATAGTTATTTTGATATATCTTTCTGCCCGTACAGGGCATGGGAATGACATCAGAACTATTACCTCTTATGACTTACTATGTTTAACCTCCCTTCTCCCTTCACATTCACACTGCTGAAATCCCCAAGCTGCCATTAGTGAATATGTGTTGAAATGATAAATAGGACACCATAGCAGTTGCAGGCTGAAATGATGTGTTTGCTCCGTGTTTACTTGTATTGGGGTTAAATATCCTCCCATGGGACTATAAATGCCAAAGTAGTTTATATGGTAATAAATACACCTCAAGGCAAAGTCAATGCATTTAGTGTATTAAAACTTGGATCACTTCTCAACCCCATAGCGAATATTACAGACCTGTTTCTTTCTTGTTCTCCTACAAATGCAAGGCACTTTAAACAATGAAGTACTAATGCATCTCATGTTTCTGTCCCTTTAAGCTGGCTATTAATTGTTGCTGTTCTTTTTCCTATTTGGAGTCTTTGGGAAATGGAACTAGCCTGAATACAAGAAGAAACAGGATCATATAGCATGAACAAATGGGGAAACTGATTTTATATTATCCATTGCAAGGGGGCAAACTCAGCCAGACCAGCCAACAACAAAAAGAAGGCAAACACAGACCATTTACGCACTGGGAACTTCACAGCCCCAGCTCCCATGCAGGAGCACAAATGGGGGGCAGATGAGGCACACCAGGCCAAATGTTCCCCATGTGGGTGCAGGAAGAGGTGGGGCTACCTGCCACGACCAAAACAACAGCCTGCAGCCTGGCATGAAACCTCCAGCGCGTAAACGGTCACACAGAAGGCTAATGGTCTGCAGCACAGTGCATAAGTTAAGTTGCTTAGCTCATGGATTTTTGCTAGCAAGAAAAGGCAAGGAGACTCACTGCTACCTCCATGTGTTTATGTGGAACTTGACAGTGATGTCAATCCTTTTTTTCTAGCTAAAGTACACAGGATGGAACAGAAGGAAAGAGTGAAACTTCTCCTGATACCATGCATGAGCCTGACAACTAATTTGCCCCACGCCAACCATTTTTAGTTGAGTGCTGGGTCAGATGTTAAACAGTAGTTGAGTTGGAGATTCTCCCAGGCCAACATGCATTTCAATGTCATCTAAACAGACCCTGGATTCACGCAGAAGTAAAATGTAGAAACAAGGATCAAAATCGTTCATATCCAGTCTTCCCTTAATTTTCTCACCTGAAAAAGTGCATAAAATGGTTGTAGTATAATGCAGATTCACATCACCCTTTATTTTACCTCCCAATTTTAATCCCATGAGTAGGTAAAATCGGGGGAAATGGTGAGCTGCACCAAGATAATGTTGTCCAGTTTTCTGTCAGCTAAATGCCTATAGAAGTTCACAGGCATGATAGCATCATCTTCCTCCCTTACTCTGGTACTGAAAAATAACTCGCTCAGCTCTGCTGCATATTTTAGGCGTGTGAGGTGGCAGTGGAACATTCAAGGGCATTAAGAACTCTCAAATGAATACTGTCCATAGAACTTGGCAGCATTTTTTAAAGTTTCTATGTTTGTGTCCAAATGGTACATGCTTGATAAACGGGAGCCTTCAGCTGAAAGCAAAGAAGATATACATGAAAATCAAACGCGCTTGTTCGCTTTTTGTCTACATACTAGAAAGGAGCGCTACTGAATTTCTCAACCCTGCTAGCTGAACTCAAAAATCCCTACTTTGATTTTTCTTCTCACTTGTACAAATCATTTTCTGTTCCCATATGTCATTTCCCCCCTGTAAAATACACACATTCCCACCATAGTGTATCTTTGATCCAGTATTATAGGTAAAAGGCATACATAATAGGTATAAGTTGTGTACAGATTGAATACACGCACCTATAAATTGTATGCAAATCATGCATTCATTGGATCAAAGAAACATATATATCAGTACAGCAATCAACATGGTTGAACTGAAACCATTCATGATGCCAGCATGCAAAAACCAAAGGTAATATCTTAGGCACTTGAATTAATTTACAGAGAACCTAGAGGGCTAATTTTGGAGGCTCAAGCAAGCTTCAAAACCCTTAAAATAACCTATGAGGCACAATGGGTTTGCCATTTGCTCACTGCCACTGGAGGAACCCCCCTTGATGCTCTCCTGTGTCCCGTTGAAACTCAATAGGGCAACAGGTGGGAAATGGGAGGGGTGACATCCTGTGGCTCTGCTACATCATTCCCAGACAGTTGGATCCTATCTCTGCTCTACAGTCCTGGAAGCCCTAGGCACAAAAATACAGTCTTCTCTGTGCCAATTTACTTGACTTAGTTTGAGGAAGCTCCCTGACTCCTATGAACTGCAGCTTAGCTACTGTCCACTTATACACACTTTGTAAGCCTTTCCTGCAGTCCATCTGAATGTAGCAGTATCAACCTATCCCTTCCTACAGTAACACTGATTGAGGCAAAGAGTTTATAAAAATACAAAAAGAGGATCTAATTCAGCTTTAACTCTGGAAGACAAGAAACTTCCTTAAGCTCTGTCAAACCAGCAGAAAAATCGCATAGCAGCTTTGCTTCCAAGGCTTAACTATTTCCTTAAGCTGTAGGCTAGTTCAAGGGTTGCACAGTTCCAGTGCAAAAACACATTTGGATGATTACACACACACACACGCACACACACACTGCTGTTAACTGAGATGTGATTAATCTCCAGGACTTAGACAAACTAACAAAGATTGGGGAGTTGGGTATGTCAAAAGATATTTTTCAACAACAAGAAAAACAAGATTTGAAAATTAACAAAAGACTGGCTTCCTTTGGTGACTTCATCTTTGTTGCCATGTCAGTAAGCAGCATAGTACGGAAAGGTGCACAAGGAGACAGTTGGCCTAGGAGCTTAGAAGCATGGCAGTGACCTGAGACGCCTGCTACAGAGGAAGAGAATAGACACCCACACATCCAAAAGGTCAGTACAATGAAGGGTGGTGCTATGTATGGGAATGGGTGGACAGAGATAGATATACAATGAAATCATTTCTGGAATAGAAACTTGCAGGTGTAAGCACTGTTGGATGCAGCAGAGAGCACATCCTGTGACATCATGACACATGACATCAGCATTAAAGGCCTGAAAATGAATAACCTGGCAAAAGTCAACACACAAATCAGTCACTTGAAAACTCATTTTCTCCCTTTGCTGGTCTTTTCCATGCAGATCCCATCCATCACGTAAATCAATTTGCAGTCTTGCATTTCTGCCATCTGAAATGATGGCTGTAAAAATCTTCTGCTCTGGAGAGTGTTACGCATGGCAGGATCCCTGCCTTATGCCTTGGCACTCTGTCTTCTATAACCAATGGCACCCCACAATAGTCTAGGCTTAAGCTAAAGCCATGACACTGCTAGGGTCAGCCAAGCCAGGCCAGACTCCATCTTAGAAATCTTGCTCTTTGCCTTAGGTTTGGAATGACAGCCTTTGCCTGACCCTGAGGTACCTCTGGACTCAAGCTTGCATCAGCTCACCCCCCCCCCATTGTATTTCTAAGTGAGTGGACTGGCTTCCTCCTGTTTGCCTAAGGGCTCCTAGGAAAATCCTTTGTCTTGCAACATTTTTCACACTTGGCCCCTCTGCCAGGGGATATTTCCTCCCCACACCCTGCCAGCTAGACCTGATGGCTCTCTTCCTCAGAGCCATTAATACCTTTATCCAAATCCATTTATGGCCATCACCCCCCCCCCACTTGGCCAGGTATTGTCCTAATCTCTGGGGACCCTGGAAACTTCCAGCACATGCTTACCTGAGCCTTGTCACATAGCCCCCTTCCCAAAATCCTATAAAAACTGTGGCTTCACACAGCCACTCTGAGTGTCTTCCAACCCGGGACCTCCCACGCTGGTTCGTGCTCCTTCCTCTGACCCACCACTCCTTGGACAGGTAACTATCAAGCCTTCCACTCTTCCTCCCCCTTCTCTATATGACTGCTTGTATGTGTGCTAGCTATTAGTGTGTCTTTTTGTTATTTTCCTTTCAATAAAAGCTTATATTACTATTTTACCATTTAAATCTGTGTTTGCCTTGAGTTCCTACAGGTGGAATAACCCTCGTATACAAAGGTAACGATCCGATAACGCTAAGTTACCCCCCTCTCGCAGCATTTGAGCTAATATTCCCCACAAGCTCAAAGATACGTGTTTTAGGACACGTGTCCAGCAATTTGGGTAACAGATTATGGTGGATCTCGCGGGCAATTGCCCCAGGCTTACTCGGGAGTAAAGTGGACGCACGGCACTCTCCAGTAACCTGGACGTAAGGGGAAAAGCCCGTTTGAACTCTTGGCATAAGTGTGTGAATGTGCTCTTGGAAGTGTGCTTTCTAAAAGGGTTGGCCTCTCTCTCTCTTTTCTACCCTTCTGCTATTGTTTTGCTCCTGCTGGAGATTAGTTTCCTTTAAGGCTAGGAACACCGAGGCAAGGTTTTCTTAGGCTTAGACGGGCGGGTGGACGAAACGCACCCAACAACAGTTTTCTTAAGGCTAGGAACACCGAGGCAAGGTTTTCTTAGACTTAGACGGGCGGGTGGACGACACGCACCCAACAACTAGGGATTAGCCAAGCGTAGGAAGGCGTTAGGCAAAATTCCTCTTAGCTGTAGGAAGGACCAGGAAAATCCCCCTACTGCTAAAATCTGTGCAAGCAGAGTCGCTCTCTGTAGCACAAAACTGCCCTGCGGCCGCAGGAGTTGGAGTTTCGAGTGTCGGGAGTGGCACGAGAACTCAAGCGGGCTTTGCGAAGCTCAGATGATCCAGGTTTTGGTAATTTTCCCCGTGTTCAGGAAAGCCAGGGCGATCCTAACCGAATAAATTAGCCGGTACCCTCAGGTTTTCTTGGTAGTTTTGTCCCTGAATCGAGAGAGCCCCGGCCATCTCGGTATAAAATAAGAAAACTAGCCAAACCCCGTAAGGACGTGCCTTGACGGGAGCCCTTCCCCCTTTTCCCCTTGCCGCTTTGAAGGATATAGAAGCCGCAAGAAAATCCCCCAGTGATCTCTTCCCTAAAAATACCTTCAGGTTTTCGGTGGTTTTCCCGAGGGTCAAGTGCGCTCCGGCAACCTTGATTGGAAAAATCAGCCATCTGCTTGGTTTTTGGTAGTTTTTGCCCTGAACTGAGAAGAGCCCCGGCCATTCTCAGCCAAAAACAAACTAGCCACACCCGTAAGAGGTTAAACTCCACGGGATCCTTTTCCCTCTCTCCCCTGCTGTTTAAGAGACGAGCAGCGGCTGCCCCTAAACTCATCCCCTCTGTGCTTGCTTGCCCAGCGACAAGAAGCCAGAAAACCAAGCCCCGTCCCCTTTAAGATCTTGGAAATTAATAGGAAGAAATGGCATCCAGATTCAGTTTGACTAGCCTGATTGCCAGTAAGGAACCGGCAGACAGACTGACACTCTGGGTGACCAAGAAGGGCGGCCGGAACCCCTGGCGCCCGGGAGCTTTCAAAAGCTCCAACCCCCTGAAATCCCTTACCGAGGCTTTCCAAGAATGGGGTAACACCAGGAAGCTCGGGGGTGGCAGTAAGGACTCTTATGCCACTTGGGGTATGTTTGTTGCACTTCAGGACAGTGTAGCTCAGATTGCTGAGCTGCAACATTCCCTAGAAGAAAAGGATGCCCTATTGAAGGAGCAGGTAGCTCAGCTGACTGACCGTCTCGAACAACGGGAGGCCCAGTCAGCCGATCTCTTGAACCAAAGGGAGACCCGGTTGACTGATCTCCTGGAACAGCGTGAAGCTCATATCATCCACCTCTCCGACGAGATGGAGGACATGAGAACTGAGCGCTTGAGTGCACGGGTGGAGAAGGCTTATCAGCTTCAGACCATCCAGGAACTAGAAAGTCAGCTCCAAGCCACAAGGCAAAGAGCTGAGATAGCTGAGGCTCGCATTGTCGAACTAGAATCAGAGCAAGTGAAGATCCGAGGAGCAGCTAAGTTCCTCATGGAGAACAACCAGGCTAAACACGCAAGTGTAACCCACAACGCGTGTAAACATAAGATTGCTGCCTTGGAGGAAAGGTTAGGAATCCAAACGGCCCTAATCTCAGTGGTGTACCCCCACGGCCTCCCCGATGTGCCCAATCTGATCTCCTTTGATCCGATATCGGCACCCGCAGAGACCGTCGAGAATCCACCGGTGAATCCCGACTGGGTTGCTCCAGCTCCCGTAAACCCAGTCCAGACGGAAGCAGTCCAATGTACCACCCAGGGTGGGCGTGTGGAGAGATCTGAAATACAGAGAGCCCTAGCCTGGAAACCGCATGAGGCTAAAATAGTAGCAGACTGGCTTGGACCTCTAGACAAGGACACTGGAGTACAGTGGCTTTCGGTGGTTTATTACCAGCACACTGATGCCACTGCGAAGGACTTGTGCCAGCTAGCGCGACTTTGCATGTCAGGGTCTGACCTAGCTGTCTTGAACTCAGCAGTTGCATCTAGAGGGCTGAACACGCTTCCGCGTCTAGAGTGGATCCGCGAGGTAGCCAGAATACTCTGGCCAGCTCAGCCGCTCCCTGGCTTGTTTTACATGGACAGGCAGAAAGCGGATGAGGGTGCAGATGTATATTGCAGCCGCAAGCAGTTCTTGGGTCTGCTATCTGGTTTTGTCCGGGTGGACAGCAACGGCGCCCCCCAGTACAACACTCCCGAGTTCAAGGAGGCCGTCCTGGGAGGCATCAATAATCCGACACGGATTATGATGGGCCCGACCAATGCAGCCACTTTGAACTGGGGCGAGCTTGAAGAGAAGCTCCGACAAATCGCGGACATAGCAAGATTGACAGGTCCAGTTCCTCCCCCATCGGGGAGGAAGAGACAGAGTAGTCAGGAGCCTGTTCAGACAGTCACTGATGCCATCTTTGACCCCCATTTGAAACCTAGAAAGAACAGGAGAAGCAGCAGCTTTAGAGCCAGGAAGAACCCCTCTGGTCAAAGTGCAGAGTCTTCTCTTGGCATCCAGGCTGCTGCTCCGCCAACCCCTCATGGGAGCCCTCAGCAGGCCGTTCCCTCTGCCCAGAAACAGTCTCAGCCCCCAGAAACTTCCCTTCGGAAGTGCTTGTGGGCTAGACTCAGGAAAGCCGGACTGGACATGGCCCAGTTCCATAAGCAGCCTCTGGACAAGCTTGTCCTAGCATATGGGAGACTCTCCCTCAACCAGGCAAAGTTCCCACAGCCACCTTCCCCTGTACAAAACAGGGATAAGCCACAGAGTGGTTTTTCTTCCAATAACTTCCCCCAGAACAATCCCAAACCTAATAGAGATTCTGTCCCTCAGTGGCAGAATAAAATTAGGGACCGGATTTTTCTGTGGCGGGAACTTAGAAATACTGGGGCAGACATGACCCAGTATGATAACCAACCCACATCTGTGCTCATGTGTGCCTTTGTGAAGGCCATGAGGAAGAGGAAAACCAGGAAAATGCTCAGATATGAGCCAGAGATGGAGACAAGAACTAGGCCCACAGAAATTTCTTCTGAATCCCCTAAGGATTGGCAGAAGGAAATAGAGAAATTTAAAACTCTTACCCAGAAACAAGATTTAGAAATTAAGGATCTTAATGAGAAAAACAAGGAATTCCAGGGTGAACTTTTAAATGTAAAAACCCATTTGCAAAATGTACTGGATTTCCAAAGCCACACAGATAATAAATTGAAAAGAAAATACAGCAGATCCAGTAACCCAGCTTCATCTCTTGTCTTTAAAGAAGAGAAAATATTCTCAGTTCCCCCATCACAGAGTCAGGAAGGAAATCTTGCCTCTGAACCTGTACAGAGTTCCAAAATCCAAGTTCACAATATTGGTTCAACATGTGTGCTTCCATTTTTACTTTTAAACCTCCAAATTTTAAATTTGGCTGCAATTAGTAGAGCCTCCAGCTATAGTTGCAGTCACACTGAAACAGCCACTATTTTGCAATCTTAAAACAGACTCTCTTTGTCTAACTGCCTTCCAAGGCACTCAGCCCCATGATTCATGCCTTGCTCTCCCCCATCCAGGCAACTAATCCACATAACAAAGGACTGAAAGTATTCTTTCTTCCCAAATCAGGAAGAAGATTTGTTTCTTTAAAGACCTCAGAGAGAATCTAAGGGGGGGAGAGTACAGTAAAATAGTTCTGTTCTAAAATATGTTTTGTTTTAGTTTTTATTTTAAGACAATTTTGGCTGCTTTTAGTATTTGAAATATTTTCTCTTTGAGAAAAGGCATTCCCTCCATAGCTTTTCCTTCCCTCTGACATTTTTACTTCCTATTTCAAATTTTAATTGGCAGTTAACATTTTTTTTTCTTCTTTTCATAAGACAATTTTGTTTAAAAATCTGTTTTTGAAATTTTGTTTTTGTTTTGAATATGTTTAGAAAGCTTCATACAGACCTTTCATTTGGGTACTCAGGCTTCCACTCAGCCTGACTCCTATGAAAAGGCACTCTGTGTATGTACAGAGGAACAGTCTTTCCTCCTTAAGAACACAATTCTTTTGACACACTATTGTGTAATGGGACTCTTCATGTTCTCCTCATTCATTCTTTCCCCCTCATATTCTCAGCAGTACTCCAATATAACTTTTAAAAGAAGCAATTGGCATCCAATCAGCCTGGCCTACAAGCAGGCAGATCTCAATCTGAAAAACAAGTTTCTATACCTCAACCTTTAAATTTTCTTTGAAGTTATTGGTTTTATTCATTTTTATAAGAAACCTTTGCTTTTAGATTTGTGCTTATGTGCTCTAACTTTTTAGATTGTTTATGTCAATCCACAATATTCTGCAAATTCTTTTGCCATGTTTTTGAGTCCTCTTTTAATTAGGAGTCCTCTCTTGTGCTCTTTATAGCAAGATCTTTATAGATCACAATCAAAGTTTTGTTTCTGAAGCTTTCTTTGTGTGTTTTGATTTATCTTATGTTCCTTAGAAAGAAAAATTTGTAATGTTTTCTGCTTATGCTTTTAACCTATTGCATATCAGAGCTTCTATTTCTTGTTGTGCTTATTAACTGGGAAGCAATTGACCAGATTCTATCTAGCAATTCTTCTTTTTTCCCCCTCATATATATATTTGTATTTGAGCTGCTAATCTATTCATTCATAGACCATTTGCAATATGTTTGCAGGAACCTTTAACTTTGGCTCTTTGATTCTTTTCCCTGAATGCTTCTTTTTACACAACAGTGCAGCGGGTATGCACATGTCCAGTAGACCTAGCCTACAGGACTTGAAGGACTTTCTCTCCTCTTGTGTATTTCTACAAAGCATCTTGCTTCAGTCACCCATAGTAATCTATCAATTTTCTCTCAGATTCCCAAACTCACCAGGAGTTTGGCAATCTCCTTCCCTTGTTCTATGATTGCACTCTAATCTCCCTCTCCCTCCCTGGAGATGGCATCTAGCTCCTCTTAAATTCTATTTTCAGTCTCTGTAAGGTCATGGTGGGCACCCACCACAGTAGATCTTTTTGACAGTCACTTATGGGGGCACCCCTCTGCTCCAATCTTTCATTTTGAGTTCATTGTCTTCAAAGCTCTAAATTTTTGAGTATTTTTCCTAATCTGTATATCCATCAGGCTGTGTGCCTACTTGAGCCCAGCCTCAGCAGACTTTGCAGCCTCACTCTTTGCAGCTGCACACACTTCTCCACTGAACTTTTGTCAATCTTTGTCCCTCTCTCAATTGGGTGTCTCCCCCTTGAGCTCTTCAGCTCCACTGTGCTGTTGAGGCCCTGGGCCACTCAAACATTCTTGCAACCCGCGTCTGCCAAGCCTGCCCTAGTGAGGCTCCAGGCTTGTGCATCACAACCAATTCCTGATAGTCCTGCCTGCATGCTGTTCCTGCTCGCCAACCTCCAGACCTGACCTGGTCAAGATGACAGCGATCCTCTGCCTGCGTTTGCTATGGATATGTCCTGTGACCTCCTGCTCTGTGCTTTCTGCCCCAGCCTACTTGCTGGTGAACTACTGATGCTTGCTGTTTACCCCAGCTCCTGCTCTATGAAGCCTCACTGCCCAGCCAGCCTGATTCTTCTTCTGTATGCTATCTCTGACCCTGCGTACGCTCTGACAACCTGGATTAGTGCCTTCACCGCCTCTTCCCCTGCCATTTCAGTCACAAGGGGGGGAAGAAAGATCAACTGGTATGCTGAACACATCTCCAGCTATTGGCTTGTTTCCACAACCACTTTTTTTTACCCCCATGGAGGAACCTCCTTCACCATTCTATGTGTTTGCAAACATCACCCAGCAAAGTCTTATATATATATGCATATATATATCAACATCTTCAACTGCTGAACCAGTTGCTCATCCACATCAATCCTCATGTTCAACTATTCAAGGAATCTCCAGCTTCACTCCCACCTTTACCAATGGGACAAGGGGGGAAGTTTTTCAAACTGTATTGTCTGTATTCCAAATTGTATTGTGCCCCGTATTTCAACTCACTGTCTATTGCATTGTGCCTGTACCAGTTTTAAATAGTTTGCTAGTTTATGTATATAAGTTTTGCCAAATTGCTTAGCTTGATCTTGTTCTTATTGCATTGCTTATTAGAAGCCATTGCTTAATTCATTGTCTAACTTTTTAGTTTCTACCACTTTCTGCCTGCTTCATAGTAATTGCTTGATATTCATTGCCAGCATTTTTAGGATTGCCTAGTGCTCGCGTTATAAAATATTGCTCAGGTACTGCCCACAGTTTCCTGCCTGCATAGAATTTGGTTTTCACTGCATTTCCTTTTTGTCTATTGTTTGCTAGATTGCCTTGCTCAACGTATTAGTTTGCATTGGTTCATTGCTTTATTCATATGGTGGAGACCTCACGCTTAGCTAGTTCATAGTTCATGTATGTTACATTTAGTTTTGAGTGGTTGTGGTAAAGAGGAACGGCAACTTCACAGCTTTCCTTAAGTCACCCAAACCCCTTCTAAATGTGTTTTGTTTTTAATGTGGCTTAAGTTTTTGTAGTTTTTGTAGTGGCAGAAGATGGCCCCACTTTTCTCTCTGAATTTCTAGTCTGAATTTCAATCTTTGCCGCCACTAACACAGTATATTGGTCTGTAGTGAATAAATTGGACATATAATTCACTACAGAAGGGGGGGAATGTTACGCATGGCAGGATCCCTGCCTTATGCCTTGGCACTCTGTCTTCTATAACCAATGGCACCCCACAATAGTCTAGGCTTAAGCTAAAGCCATGACACTGCTAGGGTCAGCCAAGCCAGGCCAGACTCCATCTTAGAAATCTTGCTCTTTGCCTTAGGTTTGGAATGACAGCCTTTGCCTGACCCTGAGGTACCTCTGGACTCAAGCTTGCATCAGCTCACCCCCCCCCCCATTGTATTTCTAAGTGAGTGGACTGGCTTCCTCCTGTTTGCCTAAGGGCTCCTAGGAAAATCCTTTGTCTTGCAACATTTTTCACACTTGGCCCCTCTGCCAGGGGATATTTCCTCCCCACACCCTGCCAGCTAGACCTGATGGCTCTCTTCCTCAGAGCCATTAATACCTTTATCCAAATCCATTTATGGCCATCACCCCCCCCCCCCACTTGGCCAGGTATTGTCCTAATCTCTGGGGACCCTGGAAACTTCCAGCACATGCTTACCTGAGCCTTGTCACATAGCCCCCTTCCCAAAATCCTATAAAAACTGTGGCTTCACACAGCCACTCTGAGTGTCTTCCAACCCGGGACCTCCCACGCTGGTTCGTGCTCCTTCCTCTGACCCACCACTCCTTGGACAGGTAACTATCAAGCCTTCCACTCTTCCTCCCCCTTCTCTATATGACTGCTTGTATGTGTGCTAGCTATTAGTGTGTCTTTTTGTTATTTTCCTTTCAATAAAAGCTTATATTACTATTTTACCATTTAAATCTGTGTTTGCCTTGAGTTCCTACAGGTGGAATAACCCTCGTATACAAAGGTAACGATCCGATAACGCTAAGTTACCCCCCTCTCGCAGCATTTGAGCTAATATTCCCCACAAGCTCAAAGATACGTGTTTTAGGACACGTGTCCAGCAATTTGGGTAACAAGAGTTCCGTGTTTAAAAGATAAAAATTCAAATGTTGTCAGGGACCAAACTTCGGAGGGCTTGAAAGATATTTATATGCTTTCACTCTGTAATGTGCTTTCCTATATAATACCCATATGGTTAGCATTCCAAATCAGCCAATTTCAGGACGCAAATTAGAACTTTTTCTGAATTCATTTCTGTGCCAAGATATTATTACTGAATGACATCTAGAACTCCAAAATTGTTACTTCAGCATAAGCAACTGATGAATTTTAGAGGGAAAGGGTCTCACAATGTTTGGTGTGAAATCTGGAAGGCTGCTGGTGAAAGAACAAAGCATTTTTGTATAACATGCTGTGAAAGAAAGCCTTGTTCATACAGCTGGGCTTTTGTAAAGTGAGGACTTTTGATATGGTAAATCCTGGGCACATTAATAATTCATGTGTATATGGTAATCCATTTGTTTGAAATTAAGTCCATTCTCCATCCTGCTGCAGCAGGGAGTATTATTTTTCCCTGTCTCTGTGAAGTACAGAACAGGAGTTCCTTTGGGAGACAGGGATGAACCTTTTGAGGCCCTCCTGATAGGAGCAAGTTTAAGCAGTTATTTAGGCCCATATGTCTTTCCAACCACAAGGTCTGGAAAGGACATTGTGGGATTAGCTGGTCACATTGTGAAGCAGGAATCTTTGGAACTTTCTTCACTTTGATTTGGAACAGAATCTTTCTTTGTAACACATCTTGAGCCATGATGAAAGAGAGGGGAAACACATTTTTTAAATTATAAATAAATAAATAAATAAATAAATAATAAATAAATATTCACCTGTTGCACACAGGTTTGGAAAGACAGATATTGTTGCAGTTAGACCTGTACTTTAGGGAATGGTGAGATCTTAACTAGTCTAGCAGGGGAACTATAGGTTGTTATTGGCAAGCATCCTGAGGATGAAAAGAGGTTTGCCCACACCAGATACTCTTTAACTGCATGGTCAAGGGATTTGGGAAGGGAACGTCATCTGCTAAATCTTTCGTTTCTGTATGGCCTTAGAGTGGGGAAAGGTGACAAGTCTTAGTATACTTGGTGCCATTTTCTCTGAAACCTAACACATACAAAGATGTCATCTGAAAGTCCTGCAAATGGACTGAGGTGGAGAGTGGATACAAATGCTTTGGCTCAGCCCCTCACCTTCACATGAACGCCTTTTTGTGAATATGGCACCTAAACTGGAGGTGGTATTAATATATACACACCCTCCCCATGATTGAGGGCCCTGCTTTCTGAATGGTCCCATCATGGATGTTGGAATATGCAAGATCTGTAGTTTGCATATTCAAATTCTGCCAACAATGGAGAAGGAGAATATCCATGTCCGTGCTTCCCTACAGAGGCTATACACCTAAGCTGGTGATCATGTGGAGCATGAGAAAGAAGTATGTTTGTGCTTCTCCCTTCTTCTGCTTATTCTGTCAGTGCTGTAGGGGTCATGTGCAGATGCCATCAGTCATTCATGAATATTCACTTTCCTGGATGACACAACTAAATGTGAGGATATATGTTAGATCTGCCCTGCATTAATTTTAAGATACATGATTACTTGGTAAAGATGGATATCATAATAGTTCCATATATTGCAAATTATCCAGCTCATAAGAGTCTAATAAACCTGCCTTTTAAGGTATCCTATCTGGCAGGTGAATGAAGGCTTCTTCTTTCCTTTAGCAGCAAATCATTCTGTTTTGTATTACTGTGCAATATCACTGTTAAGCAATTCTGGATTTTTCTTGTTTATACTCTGTTCTGTAGCAGCTGTGCTAAGACTATTGCCAAAGGGAATATTGTCTCTCAGAAACTGATTGTCATAGTGGTCATACACGCCCTTTTGAATCTTTTAGCATATACCAATATAGTTTTTTTCCCCATTTTGAAGTATAGCTTCATGCTTCCCATCTACTCACATGGTAAGAATGATTACTATTGTGATAGTTTCCTTACTTTTTTTGTCAATTTTAGAAGTCACCATGACCAAATTTGTTGTAGATTGGGGAATATAATTTTTTTCAAATAAATAAAAAGGAAGGTCCTTGATTATATAGGTTTAGGAATTGTAGTTCCCTTCATCTCAAGATACTAAAGATTCCCTAAATTTTGTCCTTGTCAAAGACAAGCACAGCTTTGGGAAGCCTTCAAAATATCCTGCCATGTGCATGCCTACCTCTGTATGTTAGCATAGCTAGTACTGTTCTCTGGTTCTCAAATGAAATACAATGACATTTTGAGATGGCACTACACACTAAAATATACCAGAAATGGAAGTGAAAACAAAGCACAAATGAAATAGAAAGGTTCAAGTCAGCTTTGCGTTTCTTCTGCTCAAGGCAGGGATTTTATCATTTCTAGGCTTCTTCGGTGCTTAACACATATTTGAAGTTTTAGTAGTACAGTAATATACTACACTTTCACACCTAACCTTAGAAGTTCCCCTCACCCAGTTTAATTTATTATTTATTTTATTTATGTGGCATTAGGGGGCACCCTACTCCGAGCCCTTCCCCCTTCTGCCGTGTTGCTGTCTTGTCGCTTCGACCTTCAGCCGAAAAAAAACTCAAGCAGCAGCTGCTCTTGCTTTTAATGCAAGCTGTCTTTATTCTTCAAGTGCTCCCACATAATACACCACTTGTGTTCAACCCCACATTTGTTCTCCAACTCCCTCCTCCAGTGTTCTTTCTGCCTCCTTTTTATCCTTCCGTCCCAACCCCACCCCTTGGTATTTAGCCCTTAAGCCCCAACCCTTCTTCCGTGTCTTTTCTTTCAGATTGCTATGCCCTCATAGACTTCACAGGTAAGTAACCCAGACTTTTGGTTCCCAAGACCTCCTACTTGTTTTCTCTGTCTGTCCCAGTTTGGTGTAGTGGTTAGGAGTGCGGACTTCTAATCTGGCGAGCCGGGTTCGATTCTGCGCTCCCCCACATGCATCCAGCTGGGTGACCTTGGGCTCGCCACGGCACTGATAAAACTGTTCTGACCGGGCAGTGATATCAGGGCTCTTTCAGCCTCACCCACCCCACAGGGTGTCTGTTGTGGGGAGAGGAATGGGAAGGCGACTGTAAGCCGCTTTGAGCCTCCTTCGGGTAGGGAAAAGCGGCATATAAGAACCAACTCTTCTTCTTCTTCTTCTTCTTCTTCTTCTTCTTCTTCTTCTTCTTCTTCTTCTTCTTCTTCTTCTTCTTCTTCTAGACACAACTTATAGAGTTGCCAAGTTCTGTGCAGCAGCGATCAAAATTCGTAATAGAATGGTCTGTTTTAAATGAATCTGGACAGCTGTGTTTATCTACCTTTTCTATTTTCTATTGTTATCTTTTAAGATGTTTTAATTCCTGGTTTTAATGGATGTTTCTGTATCATCTTATGTTGGTCTATGACCATAATAAAACTAATTGAATTGAATTGAATTTGTATACCACCCTCCCCTGAGGCTCAGGGTGGTTCACAGAGAACATAAATAATACATCAGAAAAATATATATATAATACAGTACATCAGTGATAATAGCAATAACAATAACAGATAACAGTTTATCAAAGTAATGATCAACAAGTCCATGGTTGGGTTCAGGTACATGGATTGCTGAGAGAGGGGGCCCACTGTTGTTGCAAATTTCAGTTGCCCTCAACCCAATGTCTGGTGGAAGAGCTCCCTTTTGCAGGCCCTGCGGAACTGCTTTAGTTCTGTCAGGGCCCTGATCTCCTCTGGTAGCTCATTCCACCAGGTGGGGCCAGAACAGAGAAGGCTCTGGCCCCGGTTGAGGCCAAGTGACTTCTTTTAGGCCAGGGATCATTAGCCAGTTTGTGGTGGCAAAGCACAAAGCTCTTTGAGGGGCATATACAGAAAGGTGGTCCCTCAAGGACACTGGGCCCTGACCACGTACAGCTTTGAAGGTAATTACCAAAATCTTTAGTCTGATCCAGAATTTGACTGGTAACCATTGCAGTTGATGGAGAGTGGGCCAAATGTGGGACCTCCATGGTGTTACTGTGAGGACCCTGGCTGCTGCATTTTGGACTAGCTGTAGTTTCCAGATCAAAGCCAAGTGCATGCCTGCGTAGAGCAAATTGCAGAAGTCCAGTCTAGTGGTGTCTAATGGATCACTGTAGATCACTGTGGCTAGTAGGGTGCTAGTAGTTTGGCTTAGCCAAGGTGGTAGAATGTCAGCCGTGCTACCTTTGTGAACTGTGCTTCCATTGAGAGGGAAGCATCAAGTATCACACCCAAATTCCTGGTGGAGTGAGCTACTGAGAGCTGCATGCCATCCAGAATGGGCAGACACGCTTCCTCTTAAGGTCTCTTTCTACCCAACCACAATCTTTGAAGGGTTGAGCTTAAGATGACTCTGCTTTAGCTATCTCATCCCTGCTTCCAGGCAACTGGTTAATGCTTCTGGGCGAGATTTAAGATGTTACACCAGCATCTCTGTAGTAGACTAGTGGCTTAATAACACCTAGACAGAGATGTCAGGAAGGATGGATCTGACATAAATGCTACATTGTGGGCCATGTGGGCCAAAAAGTAGTAATGCCAGGTACTGGAGATATAAATTTCATAAAGGACACATGCAAGCACAATTAACCGTATTTTTTGGCTAAAAATTTATAACATTAGCACTCTTACAGTATTTCCCTGATATCTGCCCTCCCACTTTCACCGCCTATTACCCATTAGCAGTGAGACAGGATACAGCCCTCTGTTTTCTGACAGTAATTACCAGTTGCTTGCAGGCTGGATAAGAGCCCTGGAAGTCCAGTTCCAGCTGGTGGGCCACATGTTTGACACTCCTGCCCTAGAGTTTAGGTAAAATGCTATGACAGGGAATCCTCACAAAGAACCCAGAACACAGAATCCAAGCAGTCATAGGAACAAGTAATTTGGATGGCCAGTTAATCTGCAATGATCTGCAATGATGGCCAGTTAATCTGCCCTTTGTAAGAAGATTCATATTGAAAGCAAATACCTTGTTTAGCTAAGATTGTTTCAGATCCATAAAAATTATCAGTGCTTGTGACAACAAAAGATAAATATTATGTAAGGCTTGAGGGATTTTTTTAAAGACAGTGTTTAAACACATCAAATAGAACAATCTTGTCTCCTTCCTGAGTTAGTTGTAAGGAGGGGGAAAGTCTCCAAGAACCATCTCATGACTCCCCCTAAATAAAAGGAAATATAAAAGTTAGGCATAACAGGTCTCCTGCCACCTTCCACCTGCTGTCCCTGCCATGGGCAGTGGGAAAGTCACGGCACCAACAGCTGACTGTGGAGAAAATGTGAAAGAGATTAAGCTCAGGGGGAAAAGAAAAAGAGAGAGAGAGAGAGAGAGAGAGAGAGAGATTAAATCATACTTTCCTGAACTTGTTTTCCTTGTGCTGGAGTGGCAGTTGATATCAATCTGGACTGCTGAGGAGAAACTAAACCTACTGCATGGCTGCAATCCCAGCCAAAGAAAGTGAAGTAGTGGTGGAGGCAACACCATTGACACATTGTCATTTTCAGCATAAAGCTGGAAGTGACATCACCATGTTGGCATGACACTCTAGGATCTCCCCACTTTCACTGGGTGCTATCTAATGCCTATCATAATAAGTGCTGGGATCAGACAAAATAAGATTGAATTTCTCTCACAAATTCTCCCTCTGTCTCTTTCCCTGGGTACTCACACTGTCTCTCTCTCTCTCATTTTCTCTGCCATTGCTCACAGTCCCTAAGCCTCCTATCAACCCTCTGCAAAGTCCATGCCATAGCAAAACCCTCCTCCACCAAGCCTTTCTTCTCACTCCTTCTCACTCCAGTGCCTCACTTTTCTCTCCCTCTCCAGGTACTTTTACAACCCTGACATTTTTCCTTCACTCACAACCCCTGCCACATCCTAAGTATAGCTCCCTGGATTCATTTCCAAGCATCTCCAACCCCATCAAGTGCTACTGCCCTCTCTCCCTCCCTTCCCCCATATCTTGGCAGCTCCTTTCTTTTGTCCCAGCCATGTTCTCATGCACACTTGTCTTCCTGGGCTGAGTCCCTAAAGGGAATCAGAGGAAGGTGGAACACGACAGTAAAATAAGGAAATATTCAATCCAGAACTGAGATGGTCATTATTGTGTTTATGAGTTGCCACTGATTAACTGATATCTTTATTTTTCTTCTTTGATTTATCCACTTAATAGTCAATAAAGTCCATGGTTGTTTATTACCGTTGTTTTCTTTTCTGACTCTTTCTGCTAAGGGGTATGCCAGCGCAAGCTTCTGCATATACATGCCTTTAAAAAACCCTTGAACTATTGTGGTGCATGCTTGTAGGGACACCTGCACATGTCTGTCTCCTATGTGAGGTGACAAAGTATAATTAGCATTCAAGGGAAATTGTCCTCACTGTCAGTACCGTGCTGAAGATGCATTTTGTGTTCATGTTCTGAGGCTGCAGGGGCAGAACTTCATAACGAAAGAAGGCTGCACTGCTCCTGGGGTGATTTTAAATGCAACTCTTGGCTGTCCACAGGTCAAATGTGATTTAATTCTACAAGAGCTATAAAGTGCTACAGCTTGGAGGTCAGTAGGTCATGTGCTGTCTACCAAGGCTCTGCAAAGTACTATGGCTTTGCATACCCCCGGTCATGGCAGGAAAATATTATTGAATGTTGGCAATTACCGTGGAGCTACTATTTGTTCATGTGCAGAAGAGACTATTGTGGCAGTGCAGTAATCCATTATCTCCCTGCTCCTCTTGCTTTTCAATGGCTCGCTGTGCCTTTGCCTTTCTCGACCTGCTGACAGGACATGGCTTCATTTCATTACTTACTCAGGATGGAGTAAATGTACCCTACCGGCTCTGTGTGCACAGCATTCTCATCTCTCCAACTGTTTCAAAAATCTTTAAGTCACAGGGGTGTTTCATTTGGTTCCCCCTGCTTTTCTGAGCCTTTAAGGAAGCCAGGATGCAATGCAGAGAATCCCAATTGCCCATACTACAAATCCCTGCAGTGGGCATTGGCAATCAAAACACAGAACTCTGTGGAATACAATGATGTCCGGAGGGAATGAAATATCTTGATGGCAGGAATGTAAAAAATACTTAAAGTTTGGAATCTGCAAAACCTGACAGCTTCCATTTAGCCTGAGCACATCTAGATTCCCACCGTGACAAAAATAACTATCATCTCTATTTTTCATAGTCTTTAGCTTTGCATCATTTAAATGTTAGGGAAAGATGCAAAGAAATAGTGCCAAGGGACAGCGGTGAATGTTTGCCTTTAACCTGTTTATCTCCATAATGTCTTTTCCTGATTACAAAGCGAATGCACCATTACAGAGAAAGTGTTTTAATGATATGAAACACAAAATCAATGCTGCTTTCAATGTAAATAGCATCATGTTCCAGCTTGTTGGCTTGTCAGAGACTTTGAACTATTCCTTTTGTATGATAGAGCTTTGCATTACTTCTCAAATAACCCAAAGCTTTGGTGCCATATAGTTTTATGTATGTAGTGATTCTCGGTTGGTCCAATTACACTACTGGCACTGCAGCAAAACACAGCCTTTTTAGTAGCAAGGCACAATTGGCCCAGCAAGGCACTTGCTTCCTATGTGGATTCGGCCACTGTGAAATACATTGGCCCTTTCCTATATTTTTCTTATTCCACTCTGCCAAGCTGAGTATAGTGTTGCCTATGAACAGAACAGGTTGGCTCCTTTGCATTATGACATTTTAGTGCTCTTGAGAAAAATTTCATCACTGTTTCTATAGTCTTCTTGACAGACCCCAAAGTGAGTTTTAACAGATGATAATCCACTTGGACTGCAAGACGAACAAACCGGTCAGTCCTAGAGGAGATCAGCCCTGACTGCTCCTTAGAAGGCCAGATCCTGAAGATGAAACTCAAATACTTTAGCCACCTCATGAGAAGGAAGGACTCCCTAGAGAAGAGCCTAATGCTGGGAGGGATTGGGGGCAAAAGAACAAGGGGATGACAGGGAATGAGGTGGCTGGATAGAGTCACTGAAGTAGTTGATGCGAGATTAAATGAACTCCGGGGAAGGAAGGACAGGAAGGCCTGGAGGATCATTGTCCATGGGGTCGCGATGGGTCGGACATGACTTTGTACCTAACAACAACAACAACAATCCACTGGATTGGTAGCCATAAGTGGAGCTAGGCAAAAGTCATGAACAAGGAAATACTACAGTGCATAAAGCCTGATCTATCACTGCTAGCCAAAATCACAAAACTCCGGGTCACTTCCTTTGGCTATATCATACAGTCCAACTCAATGGAGAAAGCGGTTATGCTAGGATTGGTCAATGGAAAAAGGAAACCAGGCTGACAAAAAACACGGTGGTTAGATCTGATTAAAATGGACACCGGCCAGAATATTGCACAACTTAAAGAGGTACAAGATTGGAAATTGTGGCGGAAGCTGTGCCATAGGATTGCCAAGACTCAGACTTGACTGAATGGCTAACATCATCATTATCAATTCTGCATAATCTTGCAGGAGAACAAAAAATGAGTGATGGATTCAACAACCTGAGCTCCACAGAGACCTCACATGAAATCCCCCTAAATTGACCAGTTAGCTTGGCCAAAGGAAGTGCATTAAAATGAGCTAAGGAGAACAACTTACAATAAGCAGGAATTGCAAGACAGGATAAAGATTTATTGTAGGAAAAGGGAACTGGGCACAAAATCCAGATAAATAGGTGAGCAGACACACTTGGCATAAGCTGTTCAAGCCTTTCTTTTAGTACTACAAAAGCCTTGTTTAACTTAGCTCTGATAAATTGGTATTAGAGAACCATTAATAAGCCAGTTTCTTATCTATACACCCAGTTCTAAGATAGAAGTTAGATTGAAGCCAGTTCAGATGGAAGCCAATTGAAGCCAGTTGGGAGAGAGTAAGAAAGAGTAAGGGACAGCTGCAACTTGATTGCTGCTGATCAAGCTATGGTTTAAATTTACTTCATACCTACCTCTAGTCACAGAGCTGAGAAGGCTACACATTTAGGCATTCACTATTAATTGTATCAGATCAGGATAATCTAGTAGTTAACATCATGAAATTCTGAACTAAAAATTACAACTTTCATGAAGACAGAATTCCAACTTTATTGCTAACAAATACTAAATAAAATTGCATTTGTTTTCTTAATTGGTGTGCAGAACTTGAAAGTCTTATTCACATTTTCATAGGGACGGGGAAATAATGGTTTAAAATTCATGTAAAAAGAAGAAGGTGGGATGAAGAGGTGGAAGGGCAGATGACTATACAATAAAGACATTGAAATGAAGTCTTTGTTTCAGAAACTATTGAACTCCACAAGCTTGTTAATAGGGATGGGCATGAACTGGAAAATTCCAGTTTGGTTTGAGGTGTTCCTGAACCAAACTCTGAAACAGACAAGTGAGGAACTCAAAGGACAGTGTCATTAATGAGGCAGGGATCAAATTAGCTGTATTCTATATAGAGCACAATTTTCTGATATTAAATGGTCAAAGCAAGCTTCCCACATCTGCAGATTTCACATTCACATCCCCTCGAGGACAGAGTGTAATTGATTACGGCTTACGCACTTTTAACTGCTTCCAAAATATTTCTTCTTTCTCTATAGAGTCACATACTGAGAGTGACCACCTTCCACTGACTCTAAACTGGGATCATACTGGGATAGATGTTTACAGTCCCAGTGTATCTCTACCAGCAGCTCCCACTGAATCTTGTTTGAAATGGATTAGATGGTCCGCTAAAATGGAGAAAGAGATTACATCTCTTTTGGAATCTGAAAGAATGATAGAACTTTGGGAGACTTTAATTAACTCAAGCTCACCTATGACTGCTGTAGAGCTGTATTCTCAGATAGTTGACCTTTGCAGCCTTAAAGCACAACCAGTCTGTAACAAAGGCAGCAATTTTTCCTGGTTTGACCAAGAATGTCATATCTCAAAAAAAAAAAAAAAAAACCGAGAGAGCTATTTAGACAGGCCCAATCGTCAGAAGATCAGACTATTATCCACAGTTACTTTGAAAAAAAAAACCACTATAATTATCTTATCCGAGAGAAAAAACGGCTTTTTTCTCATGATATTTGGGCCCGCCTATTTGATATTGTTAAATTGAAAAATTCCAAAACATTCTGGTCAGTTGTAAGAGGACCCTTGAGTGGGAAGACTGGTAAT
This sequence comes from Paroedura picta, assembly GCF_049243985.1. Lineage (NCBI taxonomy): Eukaryota > Metazoa > Chordata > Lepidosauria > Squamata > Gekkonidae > Paroedura > Paroedura picta. The sequence goes on from NC_135370.1 coordinate 116,068,471, forward strand.
TTAGAACTTATTGTTGCCCCCCAAGTTTGGGTTGATCATTTTTCTGCTCTATTTAATGTCCCAGCAACTCCAGAAAATCTGCTGAATGACTCCATCCCAACTAAAGTCTTTAGATTGTCCCCAGTTTTGCCTGAGTCTTAAGATAGGCAAAGCCCCAGGCCAGGATGCCCTATCAGCGGAACTTCTAAAAAACAACCCCAAATGGTGGGCTCCGCCCTTGGCCAACTTATTTACCTTAATTGACTTACATGGGGTTGTCCCAAGTTCTTGGTTGAATTCAATCATTGTTCCCATGTTTAAAAATGGTGGCCATAATGACCCTAATAATTTTAGACCTATTAGTTTATTATCAATTATAAGTAAGATTTATGCAAAACATCTTGAACGGCGCCTAACTGATTGGGCTCGCTCTCAAAGAATTATAGGTCCTGAATAGATTGGTTTCTTACAGGGTAACTCTACTATAGATCATTGTTTAACTCTCTCATGCCTGGCCGAGAAATATACGTCCCAAAATGGTAAGAGGCTATACACAGCTTTTATAGTCCTTAAAAGTGCCTTTGATAAGATAGATAGGGATATGCTTTGGAATAAATTGCAATTAATGGGTATGGAACCGAGACTTGTGTTTCTCATCCCAAAACTTTATGTGTCCACCTCCTGTCAAGTCCGGTATTCTTCAAAGGGAGACTTAACCTCTAAGATCTCAACGACCATTGGAGTTAAGCAAGGCTGTATTCTGGCCCCCTTGTTGTTTAATTTATTCATTAATGGTTTAGCGCAAAAACTGGAACCTATTAATGGTCATCCCCCAAAACTTGGTTCCCAGCATATTCCTTTGTTGCTGTATGCCGACGATACTACAATACTCTCATATACAAGGGTTGGCTTACAACGATACTTATCCACCTTTTACCAATATTGCCAAGATAATAAGTTAGTAATTAACTATGGTAAAACAAAAGTTTTGGTTTTCTCTAAGAGCTGGCATGCAATGACTTAGTCTATTGGAGGCACTTCAATAGAACAAGTCAAAACATTTAAGTATCTAGGTGTTACCTTCCAATATAACCAGAAATGGCACTCCCACTGCCAACGAGCTATCAATCTGGCTAAATCCTCATCTTCCTGGATAAAACAGTTCTTTTTCTCTGCAAAAGGTAACCAATTTATTCCTGCAGCAATTTAAAATTTTAATGCCGCATTCAAGAGAACTGATATTTGAAAGAAAAACCATGGGTAACAGCTTTCATGAAAGACTATGGCCAGCAGGAAAACAAAAACAAAAAGCAGTAGCAAACACCTGGATTAGTGGACTTTTGAACGTATGGTCAAGATACAATAAAAGACTATCTCCAGCACCATCAATACTGAAATCGCCAATTGAAGCATATTTTGTTAAAGCTCAACAGAAAAGGCTGACTTGTCTTCAGTACAAAGACCTAATATCAAAGACCGGCAAGTTTAAGGATATGCAAACAATAAAGAAAGAAGGAGTAGAAATCCAATGGTTAGAGTATAACCAATTATTATCTAGATTCAAAGCAGAGTTTCAGCAACCGGTAAATCTAGAGGCTCCAATACCAGAATTTGAAAATTTAGTAATCCAAGATAAGCCGCACTTGCAGGGCCAAATATATAAATTGCTATTAAGGTATGAGACAGAAACAGAACGGGTTAAACCATGTATGATTAAATGGATGCAAAATATTGAGACAAATGTGACAATGGAACAATGGGAATTAGTATGGTCTAGAATACCTGAGTATACTAATAGTCAAATACTTAAAGAAAATTGGTATAAAATGTTTTACAGGTGGTATGTGACACCAAAAGTGATCGCCAAAATTGCTAAAAACTGTAATAACAAATGCTGGAAATGTGATGATAAAATAGGCTCTTTCTTTCATATGTCGTGGAGATGTGAAAAAGTTTATAAGTTCTGGGCAAAAATACACACTATTATGCAGAAAATGTGGGGTCTTAGATTTCCTATGAAAGCTGAATCTATGTTATTAAGTGTGCCTCCGCAGTGCCTCCCAACTTATACACAATGTTTATTCTTCTACGCGACGACGGCAGCAAGATTAGAATTGGCCAAGAAATGGAAAACGCAAGAATTACCTTCGATAGAAGACTGGTTTAATAAATTAGCTGACTTTGCCAAGATGGCCAAACTGACACTGATAGTCAATGGAAGAACAGAAGAGGCCTTTCAAGAACAATGGGGCCCTTATCTGAATTATCTAAGAAAATAAATCAAAAGGGGACTGAAACGGGGAATTAAGTGTATCAAATGAAGAGCATAACCTACTTTTTTCTGTATCAATAATGTAGATTACTGTATTGTATTATCTTAATCTTGGAAAATAAAACAAAAATTTTGCTAAAATTTTTTTTTAATGCCAAAGTAATGTCCCAGCTCCTTTTTGGATGGCCCTTATGGGTTCCTGCCTTTAATAAATCTACTGAGTGGGTTCAATCTGCTTTCTATAGGCAAATTGCAGGGGTTCCCAATTGTGTCTCCTACCATGCCATTTGCACAGAATTTGGCCAAATTAGGATAGAGACAAGGGCCTGGATAGCTACTTTTAAATTTTGGGTCAGACTATTTTTTAGAATAGAAACTGGCAGCCTTTTAACTTGTCTGAAAAGTGACCCTCTTAAATTTCAATGGTTCCAGGCTATTGAACAAAAATTAGTCTCCATTGGCATCGATCTGAACTCCCTACTACCTCTGGAAGAAAAATGTATCTTCCGGATTATTAGACCATGAGCAGCAGGAACTCATACCTACCCAGCCTCGAGTCTGCTCACCAGCATTCTTTGGCATCACTATTCAGAGATATATTATGCCTACATATTTGCATCTTCTTGATGTCCCACCCCTGAGAAGAGCTTTTCTCCTGGCACGAATGAATGCTTTCCTCTCAAAGGTCTTAGAGGGAAGACTCCACCGTATCCCATACCATGCGAGACTCTGTCCGTGTGGTTCTGGCTGCCCTGACTCTGTCTCACACATTTTGTTAGATTGCCCTTTATATGAGCAGTGTTGGGATGACAACATTGTTGCTTTGCTGGGAAACAAGCTTTCTGTAAGTAAATCTATGACCTTGCAATTTCTGCTCTCTGACAAAGACCCAGAGGTAACCATTTTAGTTGCCAGAGTTTTAACTAAGATGCTTTTATAATATGCTGCCTACCTTGTATTTTATCTTTTATAGTTTATTTAATCATTTTAAGACCTGTTTGGTTATGTAACCCCATGGCCTATTTTATTATTTAGTTGAAATTTTAAACCCTATTTTTATACGTCTTTTATACATATTTTATGCCAATAAAAGGTTATTGACTGACTGACTGACTGACTGACAAGTGAATTGATTGCAAGCCATTTAAACTTAACAGCTGATGAACTTCAAAGTTGGGGGATGTAAAATCAATTGGTGAAATTGCTGGCAGCAATTTCAGTGGTCCATTTTGTTTTCTCCCCACCATGCTCAGCTGCTAGGTTTGTGGCCTGACTCCCCAAACTAAACCAGACAAAAGTCCAAGAAATGTTTGGAGGAGACACCTCCTCTGATCATAGTTCACATGAACCAGGCCAAATTTATGACAAATTTTGGCATCTGAACCACTTTATCCTAGGTTGGTCCCAAGTTCATCATTTTGATTTTGCAAACCCATGAGTCCTCCCCCACCACCACCCATTGACAGACTCTAGAAAAATGGGTATACTGTAAGTATTCACAAGAACAACATATATCAGAAACAAACAAAAAACCCTACAAAGCAAGAAGTAACCTTTTAAGTCCATTACATACTCTTGCATACTAATTAATAAAAGAATCTCTTATTTTAAAAATTCTTAAAGTAATTGTAAACATGTTTCCATTCCACCCTGAAGTATTTATGAAAGTTTTGAACTTAAAGAAAAACAGAATTCTCTGTGACTCTAAAACCAGCTGGCTTCCATTTTGGGAGGAGTGCCAGGTTCAGCATGGGAGGACATGCTTTCTCCAAAATTCTATACCATAAAATAATCTAAAGAGACATCATGGCAACTTACAAATCTTCTTTCAATGTACAACAAATTTTCAGAAAACTATCATGCATCCCTAAAAAGAAAAAGAAAAAATCATTCACATTGTCTCACATACCTTCAAGTTCACAGTACATTCAGAAAAATGGTAAGTTGCAACGGAAATGAACCTTGGTAGGATTCAAATTTACAAAAAGAGAGTTGTCAGCCCAAATATTTATCTAGAGAACTGGGAGGCTTTAATTTAATTCACATCTACAATTGAGTGTTTTCCATGATGTGAACACATTGTAATTACATTTAATTACAGATACACTACCAGCACTACTAGAACTATAATTAATGGATTGTCAGCATGTCAGCAAGCTTCCATTTTAACAATTTATAACCATATGCACATAGAAGAGCTCTGTGTCTGTGTATCCCCATCTCCAGATATTTAAGTACACTTAAAAGTATTTTTGTGATTGCAGAATGAAGTACAATACAAGGGGCTGATTTGTGGTTTAAGGTCTGATTTGTTTCATTGTTTTGCTGCTGCACTAGTCTTTCTCCAGGCTAACATGCATGATATACGTAAGAGTGGTCAGATAAGCATTCAGAGCAATCACAGATAGGTGCTAGACTAGAATTCTGCAGGCACTTCAGTCGTATAGTATCTGGTTATAAATTTGTTTGGAGTTTTCCACATGACAAAAAAAGAAGAAGAACCAAGCCATGCTGGCTAAATGCAAGATATTACTGGATGAGGGGAATGCCGTTGACATAGTTTATCTGGATTTCAGAAAAGCTTTTGATAAGGTTCCACATGATATTCTTGTTCCAAAGTTTGTAAAATGCGGTATGGATCCTAATTCTGTCAGGTGGATCAATAACTGGTTGACAAATCATACTCAGAGGATACGTTAATGGTTCAGCATCTTCTTGGAAAAGAGTGACAAGTGGAGTACCCCAAGAATCTGTCCTGTGTTGTTCAACATATTTATAAATGATTTGGATGAGGGAATAGATGGGGTACTTATTAAATTCACAGATGATACTAAACTGGGAGGGGTAGCAAACAAAACTGAAGACAGAAAAAGAATACAGGATGATCTTGATAGGCTTGAGAAGTGGGCTAAACATTGAGAAACAGCTGAATAAAACGAACTTCAGTAGGGACAAATGTAAAGTTCTGCATTTAGGTAGAAAAAACCAAATACACCAATATAAGATGGGGGAGGCTTGTCTTGGCAGTAGCATGTGCAAAAAGGATCTAGGAGTCATAGTAGTCCATACATTGAACATGAGTCAGCTGTGTGATTCAGTGGCTAAAAAGGCAAATGGGATTTTGGGCTGTATCAAACAGAGTATTGTGTCTGGATCACAGGAGGTGATGGTACCGCTTTACTCTGCTCTGGTTTGGCCTCACTTGGAGTACTGTGTTCAGTTTTGGGCACCCCAGTTGAAGAGGAATGTTGACAAACTGGAACATGTCCAGAGGAGTGCAACAAAGATGGTGAAGGGTTTGGAGACCAAGATGTATGAAGAAAGGTTGGGGTAATTTGGTCTGTTTAGCCTAGATAGAAGACGACTGAGAGGGGATCTGATAACCATCTTCAAGTATTTAAAAGGGTGCCATATGAAGGATGGAGCAGAATTGTTCTCTCTTGCCCCAGAGGGACAGATGAGAATGAATGGTTTAAAATTAATTCAAAAGAAATTCCATCTAAACATCCGGAAGAAGTTCCTGACAGTTAGAGCGGTTTCTCAGTGGAACAGGCTTCCTTGGGAGGTGGTGGGTTTTCCATCTTTAGAAACTTTTAAACAAAGGCTAGATAGCCATCTGACAGAGAGTCTGATTCTGTGAAGGCAAAGGGGTGGCAGATTACAGTGGATGAGCGATTGGGATGTGAGTGTCTTGCATAGTGCAGGGGGTAGGACTAAATGACCCATGAGGTCCCTTCCAACTCTATGATTCTATGATTCTATAATTCTATGATTGGCCTCACAACTTGTTTGGAAATTGGAGATTATCACACTGAAATGAAAATCTTCATTGTACAATAAATAACCCTCAAATACTATATAATAATAGCTGCGATTGAAAAGATCTGCAGACTCCCTGTTTCTGTCACATTGTATGTTAGTATTTGGGAATGATGATATGAGGGACACACGTGGTAAGCTTGACAGCCTTACTTTCCAATTGTTTCTCTTTCAGGGAGCCCAGGTCAAATTCTTTACAGGTAACAGTGGATTGACTGAATTGTCATTAGCAGTCTTTGCTGCAGTCCCACTTCTCTGCAATGTGCACAGTTGAAATATGACTCTGACAAAAAGTAATGGTTACTGAATTCAGTGCAATCAAATTTTATGGCAATAAATTTGAAAGAGAACCATTCATTTTAACATGGTTTAGTTGTGGCTCACATGCTGCATTATAAAATTTATTCTGTTCCTCAATTGCCATCCTTGTGAATCAGCCCATACATATAATCCAGGAAATATGCATGAGACATCTTTGAAATGTCTCCTTATTGGTTTCAAAACATGTGAACAAGAAAATGGCATTTGGTTCAATAAAATGGGCAGCTGATGCTCTTCTGAATGCCAATTTATGTGAACCTGACTTTTCTAATCTGTGCTCTGTTTTGAAATTAAAATATTGTGCATTAATTGAAATCACATTCATATCAACATGGTTGTATTTTGAAACTAACAACAAATGTTAGCATGTGCACTACACTCTGATTCAAATTTCTGAGAACAAATGCTGTAAGACAATTTCATCTTATTTTATTTGGTGTGGAAAATGGTCCATTGTCAAAACCTGTGGGAGGAAAATGTAGCAAAGTGAAATAGGTTTCTAGCTTACTTAGAAGAGCGTAGAAGGAAAAAAAAGTGTCTCTGTTCTACAGTTTGATAGGTAATTCTCAATCTGGAAGCATGCATCCAATTTTTCCCTCCTTTGTATGACCTTAACTGTTTCCAAAGTGTTATGCACTATTTGGCAAACAAATGCAACATCGTATATGTCTTCTTGTTTCACGCTAGTTTTATGCATGATGTCAGCAACCTATATCCATAGTTACTTGGATCAATGTGGCTCCTTTCTCCAGCTATTTTATGACGTGGTTATATTCTACACCATAATTCAATTAATTCCATTTGACCAAAGAACCTCACTTTGAGTTCCTTTCAGCAGTTTGATACAAAAAAGTACTGATTCCAGGAAAGTTATTGAGGTTGCAGGACCCAAGTAGAGTAATAGTTATGTGGGTCAGTGGTCAGCAGTAAAGAGAAGGGTGAATTTTTTATCCTCCTGCCTCATCAGTATACCATGAGCAGATAGCTGGACTCGGCCTATAGTTTTGCTGTACCATATATCTCACCAGGTGCTTTTGTTTACTTACTCCAAACCCATTTCTTCATATACATTTTTTGTTCTCTTTAGTTTATGTATTTCTTACAATTAATGCTTCACCTACATTTGTGGAACATTTCCTCTTTGATCTTAGTAACGTTAGAACACCTATTTTGACCCTATCCTACTCTGAGATTTCTTACAGGACTACTTTCGTAGATATGCCAAACTCAAGAACCTAAATATTGCAAGACCACTATATCTTATTCTCAACCCAAGTCTGTCTACGGGTACTTAATTCTGGGAACTGAAGGCAAGTGTAAAGAAGGAAACCCAGGGGATCCTCTCAATGCACTTCTCTACCTTTGTACAGAACTATCACCAGCCCCTCCACTGCTGCTTTTGAGAGAGAGAGCTGAAGAGTTATAGGGTGGGAAATAGGGAAGACAGAGAGAAAGCAAAAGATAAATGGCAATAAGCATGGGAATAGAGAAATAGAGGAGTGAAAGTAGGCATGGAGTGGGCACAAGAACAAGAAATTGAGACAACGTGGGGGGAGAGAAGAAGCAAAGTGGGGAAATGGGATGGCCACATCCGCAAGGTCTTTGTGGGTCCCCACTTGCATAGAATTTTACTCTCAGATTCAGGAAAGACTTCCAGTAGTTGTGAGTCATTCTGACATATTACTAAGGATCCATTGCTACCAAGAGTCATTACAGATCTCGAACAAGAATTTATTGCACTTCTGCACATGACCTAGTCCCAATTCAAGAATCATACTGAAAACTTTACAACATGTCCAACTCCATGTTTACACACTCCCCACATGACCAAGGCCTCTGGAATTTTACCTCTCATTACGTTTTGAAGATCTTTCAGCCCCCACCCCCCTGAATGGTTTGTGGACTTTTTAAAACAAGGAGCTGTTCTGATTCCATTTCAGAAAGAATTTTTTCTCTCTTGCAGTAATAACAGTACTGTGAACAAACCATGACATTTAAAAAACAGAAATGATATTTTAACCATGAAAAACAGGTTGGAAATAGGAAATGAACTGAGTCCCTTGTTGATGGAAATGAGAGTATTTACCACTGTACTGAAAACACATTAAAGTTTAGCTGAATCTAAATCAATAACTTCTTAACCTAAATACTGGAAAGGGGAAGTACTAAAACTTGTATTAAAGTATACCTCCATGCTTTCAATTCTTTGGAGAGAAATAGAAGAAATATCCAGCAGAACCTAGTTATGACATACTCATTGAAATGAATGGGACTGAAACATTTACCTATATACTCTAGTTGCTGAGATTTCAGTGGGAGTCATGAACTTTAGTGCTATCATACATGCTGAATACTGCAGTTTAAATCCACTTCAGTGACCATTTGCGAGTGGATTTTGGCATTTCATGTGCACTGAAAGTGTGTTATTTAGTGTGCAGGAAATCATCCTTACTTTCACTGGATTGTGAACAAGGGTTACAAATTTATCAACAAGTCCACTCAAAATGAAGGAGCTATTGATCTAGAAATGATGTAATTCCAAAGGCTACTTCTAGTTTTAACTTATGTTGTGTGGGCATTCTAAGGAAAGGGACAAAGGGAAAAATTTCCATTAATCCAGTGGTTCTCAACCTTCCTAATGCTGCAACCCTTTAATACAGTTCTTCATGTTGGAGGACCCCCAAACATAAAGTTATGCAAGTGTTCTTTCACATTAAACTAAGACTGACCAATGGCGTGAAGATCCATTGTTCATGATTGTATATAAATTGGTTTTTTTCCAGCGTTTCTCAGTTCTGCCTCTTGTCCCACCATGCCAATCTCACTCTTTTCCGCTGCTCCAGACAGATGAATGTCCTATCTTGATCTATCCCACAAGGCTGGCGCCCCCCAGCCAATCTGCTTGTCTTGCTGTGACCCCTGTGAAAGGGTCATTTGACAACCAAAGGGGTCCCGACCCCCAGGCTGAGAACAACTGTATTAATCAGAATCTACATTAAAGCAGCATTATAGTAGGTCAAAAGAATTGTGTAATTTAGAGTTAAAAAGTATACTCCAGCATTTTGTTATCCAAGTGTCTCAATTTATATGCCATGTTGCCATCCCATTCATTGATTTGAGATGGAGATTATGTAAAATTTGTTTATCTCTGAGGATCAATTTATTACAGAAAACGTATAAATATTACTGTCTTCAAGCAATTATGGAGCAATTATGATGCAATTCATTATAGAGTGTGTACACATGTAATAACACTAAACATTCTTCATATTTATGAATGGTTCTACAGTTATTGAATATGACAAAATTGAATCATTTACTCCAATAATCTTTATTTCCCACCATAAATTGCTTGTACATCATCAGCTTAATTCATGCTATTATTCATCATGTTCATGAGATAAAAAAGAAAAAGAACTGGAAATCTACTAAAACAGTTGGTATGGCCTTAGTTCTGTTCTGAGAAATGGAAGCAAACGATGGGCATACATGCTGTTCTTATTTCAGATTATAAATATTAACATGGTTTGTTTAAGCCACAGGGAATTACCAGAAAGAGATACAGAAATTCTTTGTGAGAACTGTTCAAGAAGTGGAGCTTTGTCTGACCAAAGATTCGTAGAACAACAGACTGGTATACACATTACTTCTGAGCTGGGAAATGATACTGCATATATTCCAGTATTCATATCGAATAGTGCATTACAATTTACTATTGTGGGCAAATGTGCCTCTGCTTTAAAACTTTCAAAGAAGGAGAACCTACCACCTCCTGAAGAAACCTGTTTCATTGAGGAACTGCTCTAACTGTCAGGAATTTCTTCTGGATGTTTAGCCGAAAATTCTTTGGAATTAATTTCAACTTAGTGGCTCTGGTCCGACCCTCTGGGGCAACAGAAAACAACTCTGCCCAATCTTCTATATGACAGCCCTTCAAGTATTTGAAGATGGCTATCATATCCCCTCTTATCCCCTCTTATCGTATCACCTCTTAGTTGTGTTCTCTTCAGGCTAAACAGATCAAGCTCCCTCAACTCCTCACCATCTTCATAGCCCTCCGCTCGACACTCTCTGATTCTGGACGTGTGTTCCATATCAATATTATTTATAAACTAGAACTAGCACACCCTCTCCTGCCGCCGGCCCCCTTGCAGCCCTTGGTGGAGGGCAGGGAGCAGTTCCCATTAGTAGAAGAGAATAGAACCCATTGTAATTGGTTTAAACTATGTGTCGAATGATACTGGCTAAATATCAAGAAAAAATCCATAGTTAGGGTAGTCTAGCAATGGAATAGTCTCCCTAAGGAAATGGTGAGCTCCCCCTCACTGGTGGTTTTTAAGTAGCGACTGGACAGATACTTATCACAAGTGCTTTAAGCTGATCCTTTATTGTGCAGAGAGTTGGATTAGGCCTTCCAACTCTATGGTTTCATAATTTTATAATTCTAAACCAAAATCTGCTTAGGTTCTGTGACCCCAAGGAGAATAAATTGGCCTCAGCCAGGGCGAGGTCTTTTTTGGGCCTGGCACTGGCCTGGTAGAACGCTCTACAAAATGAGTTCAGAGTCCTGTGGTACTTTAATCGATTCCTTAATCAAGGCCTTATAAAGTAGAGCTGTCCTGCCAGGTCTCAGTTTGAGGCCAAAATGATGTCTGGAGGTGCTGGCTTCCCTGCTGGAAATCCACCAAATTTAGAAGAAGTAGGATTGTTTTTTATGTTAAAAGTGTGATGTATATTATAGTTTACTGGTTTTATGTACACTGCCCTGAGATGGTACAGCGAGGGGCAGTATATTAATTAATTAATTAACTAACTAACTAACTAATTAACTAACTAACTAATTAATTAATATTCCATTTTTCAACACAGACCATTGTACCTCCGTAATGACTGCCAACCTTTTGAACACTCAATGGTGCTTCATTCTTCCTTGGAATTCCTGGGGCCAGGAGAAACTACTCCCTGGTCGTAATGCTGGGAATTTAAGTCTCTGAAAGAAAGGTCAACTATCAATGAAACAAACAAACAAACAAACAAAAAATGAATGAATGAATTAATTAATTAATTAATTAATCAGGGTTCGTGATGATGATGTGTATCGCTTAATGATAGTCCCATGAATCTTTCTGTTAGTGATGAAAACAGAACTTTGGCAGTACTGAAAACTGTGACCAAGGTGACCAGCTTTTCAAACAGAGTCTTTTTGCTCATAGCCACTCCTTAATAGAATAAATCAGGCCTCTGAATTCCCTGCCATGAGATCTCTCTTTTTGACAGTCAATTACTTATTATGCAAATGTATAGCTGATGCAGTGAAAATGGCCCTGTGTCTTTGGGCAGAAATCTTAACCTTTCCATTTTCTGTATTGTTTGTCAATAGAGTTGCAGAATGTCATGAAAAAGTTATGCACGCACACACACGCACACACATACACAACTTTCACATCACACACACACACATAATATTTATGATCCAGAGATCAAACAAGCATTTTAATATAAACTGTGTGAATCTAAAATCCAGTATCTTAAAGACATGTCTCCCCCAAAGCTTGAGTTTCACCTTGACTACTTGTCTATTCAAAGTCTTATTTCTATTATTATTATTTCATATTTTTGACACGTCAGTATAGGAATGAAAAGATAAAGGCTGATGGACTCAATTTGTTTCCAGCCTGTAGTCCAAGAGAGTGAAATGATAAATGCACTCTAATAAATCATGTTCTGGATGCCTGGCTTCTACATCAGGAACATGTATTTTATCCTCTTTACAAACAAAAATTCAAAAAGAAACAACATGTTACTGCAGATGAGGGAACCTTTTAATTTTTTCCCCCTTTCAAATTATCAGACTTACTGCTCAGGTAAAATGCTATGCTATGCTGTATAGTGTTAAGATCCCAACAAAAATATTGTTTCCTCAGTGAACTGAAGACTTACTTTGATAAAAGCTGGATTTAAAAAAAAATCCTTAAAGTCCCATTTTCTCCTCCAGTGGCCTAAAATAAAATCCTGCACAAAGTTATATCCTTTAACTCTGTGATCTTAGAAGGTTGTGACTCTGCTTAGGCTAGTCCTATCTTTTCTTCATCAGATGAAGAGTTGGTTTTTATATCCTTCTTTTCTCTACCAGAAGTTCTGTGGCTTACAATTTCCTTCCCTGACTCTCCCCACAACAGGTATCCTGTGAGGTAGGTGGGGCTGAGAGAGCCCTGACGTTACTGCTCTTTGACAGCAGCACTATCAGGTATGTGACAAGCCCAAGGTCACACATCTGTCTGCATGTGGAAGAGCAGGGAATCAAACCCAGCTCACCAGATTAGAGGTCAGTGCTGCTAACCAAGCTGGCTCCCCAGAAAGGAAAGGAATTGGAGAATGCAGGATGCAGAACAGAGGAGACAAAACATGAAGAAGAAAGACTGAGTCAAAAGATAATCCCCCCACACACACACACACAAAGATGCTGAACATTTTGGTGTTGCATTAAAAATATATACAGAAATACATGTGCAAACATATACATATTACAGCATCATTTTGCAAGTTACAAGTTTAGGGAAAGTGGTTCTCTGTGTCATGTTAATATCTGAACAGAACATACTTAGTGGAGAAATCCAGAGGTAGTTTACATTTTGGACATTTTATGGTCACAGGATTTGCCAAAGCATAAATAGCTATTACTTTTCTATATAGGTTAATCTTTGCACATATATGTCAGGATTGGACTCATTATTTCACTACTTTTGAATCTGGGATATAAAGTCATGATGGGACGTCAAATATACTTTGTAGTCAGTAAGTCTGCTCCCAGGAATGTGTTCTTAGGAGTGCAATTGTATATACCCAGTTACACTTTCTGAACCTAACCTACTTCACAGGTTTGGTGTGAACATAAAATAGAGTGGGGAAGAATTAAGATGCCTTGAGCTCCATGGAGGAAAACCAGAAAATAGAGAATTTACACAGCTCAGTTTATCTGTCAAACCCCTTACTATACAATTCAGATAATAGTGTAAAGACTCTTAGGGATATAATCATTTTCACTAAAAGCAAAAAAATAAAAAAGGATACAGTGGATAAGCAATAGGGCTGTGAGTTTCCTCATGCGGAGGGTTGGACTAGATGACCCATAGGTCCCTTCCAGCTCTGATTCTATGAAACAAGGCAAACAAATGTCCTTGTATTAATCAAATAGTGTTGCTTTGACACTGAGTGAATGGATGGTCTTGGGAAGTTTACTGTTCACATAGATATCTATTGTATGCTACATTAGGACAGCAAAAAACAAGTGTGAATTCAAGCAGCATTTTCTACTTTAGTCTCAATTTCTGATGTCTTGGATCCCTGGTTGAGCAGTCAGGTGAAGTAAAGTGATCTGACCTAAATGTCACCTTTGGGGGCCAAAACATTCAGCAGGTATCAAAGAGAAGGTATTGGCACATCTCATGCTTTTAAGTGCTGGCCAGGGAATTTCAGAGAAAGAAATGGGGCTTTGTTTTCCTTTTGTCTGTTTTAGAGTTGTAGGCTGTGCAATCTGTGTGTGCTGTCACAGATTTTATAATGCTGAACTGTAGTTAAAAGTTCTTGCTTTTTTACACTTCACTTCAGAAATCTTCCCACATACCCTGACACTCAATTTCTTGCCAAATCCCACATTTTACATACAATATTCTGTCAATTTCCACAATCCTCTCTGGACTCAGCCACTCTGTATTCTCAGAGAATAAACCAGGAATAGCTTTCAACATCACGCAATAAAATATATGAATTCTGCTTCAAAATTCAAACAACCATCACCATCAGAAACAACTAATTGATATTCCACATCACATTTGGGCATGTGAATTGTTATTGGCTTGCCTCCCATGGACTGCAAAAAAAAAAAAAAAAAGGAACACAATGGAATTAATATCTTCCCTTTATCCCTTCCCCCTGAACCTTGTTGGCCTTCTGGGGGCGGGAAGGAGGAAAACGTCTTCTGCAAGATAAAGTGCTATGCAGCATATGGTTTTACAAGTTGAGTATAAATCAGCAGATTACCCTCTCCACTTGGTGATCTCTCCTAAGAATGGAATAGGAGCTTTCATGTGGGATTTCTGTATGCATGGGATTTTTACCGATTGCCCATTCTTGCTACATCTCATGTACCACATTAAGTTCTGTTTCTAAGGCTTCTCTTTACTCTTGGAAAAAGCTGTTTGGGGCATGTGAGGCTCATGGAATGAAAGGTGCAGTATCTGGATCTCATTAGCCATGTGTCACCCCCACCCCCAAATCTACATATACTTAAATCCACAGATTGGGGAACATTAAAGCTAAACAGATCTGGATTATTTTTATTAAGTAAAAAGGTTTTTAACCCACTCCCCAAATATAATTCTGTTGTCTGTGTATGCAGAAAGCAATGGAGTTAAGGAGCCATTTAGCCTCCTTGCTGATGCTGGCCCAGTAGTACCAGTTCCCAGCAACTGCTGTGGACCTGGATGGGGAGGAAGAAGATGCTGGCAGCTACCGAAGCTCCATCCACAGCAGAGAAAGAATCCAAATGCTTCTCTGGGTCTGGAGTGCTGGCCAACACCCTTCTTCACCATGGCTGGGCTGCAGTGGTTTCCAGCCACCATCACTGGCTGCCAGTGACTGGCAGCCATTTCACAACCAACAGAAGCAGAGACCACCGACTGCCACTGCAGGCCTGGGCATGGTGGATGTCAGATGCTGCTGTTGGCCTGGGAGCAATAGTGAAGTACTTAATTATTTGTTTTATATCCCAATACCCACGACAAGCCGTCTTGTGGCGGGTTACACAATAAAACCCCCACATAAAATAGAGATCCCCATTAAAAAAAAAACTATTTAAACAATCCTCTGTTAAATTTCTGGTAGCAACTGACACCCTCTTCCCCCAACCTGTGCAGGTACCATTCGGCACACCAGAGGGATTTTTAAGCCAACAGTTGGCAGCCATGATGATCAGAAATGTGGTGGCAGTGTCTTCTCAGGGGGCCTTAGTAGTAGGCGGTAGGACAAGGTGGGGTATGAGATTCCTCCCTCCTCATGAATATCCTGGACCCACCTCTTTTTATTTTCTGAAGTGAGGTTCACAGAACATTCATTAGATTCAAGCCAGGATGAATCTTTAAATTATTTTTTCTAGACCTGTTGGGCTTGGCATTTCAGGTTATCTATTAAACAGGGTTTTTAAAATCAGATTAATCTAATGAAATGTCCATGATTCTTTCTAAAAGATTACAAGGGCAGTTTCTCTTGAATAAAGATACTCGAATAAAGACAATATATAAATAACTCATGGATGCATGTTTTTCAATGCAAATTACCATTCTGTAATATATGGAAATGATTATTGCTTCCGCTTGATTGCATTTTAAAGTGGTAAACTACATTTAAAAGATATATAGTCTTTCTTTGCTACTATTGCACTATTTATTTATTATGTTTTGGGAATCCCCATTCAAGTATAAAATTTTCCTACAAGGGCTCTCTTCACATCAAGGCTATAGTATAAGGATTCAGTCTACGCAGGGCTTGGATGGGTACAAAATGAAGTAGCACATTTATGCAGACCAAAAAATAGCTTATTGATCCAGCATGTGATGTTGAATTGCCCACAGAGCTGAGTATATACCAAAAGTAGTCACACAACCTGTTTATTCTTGATAGCCAAAGCTGAAAATTAGTGCTGGATATCTGTCTTATGACATCAGACACAAGCTGATGTGATGGTAAAAATCAGTTCTCTGTCTGTGTGTAAAAGTGTGTGTTAGTCATTCCTACCTAGCATGCATTCTCTGTTGTGGACTCGACCTTTTTGAATGGCTTGCCTGAGAAGGTCAGGAAGGCTTCTGTATTTCTTTCAGTCCGCAAACTATGCAATACAGAATTCTTCAAGGGGGCAATTTTACAAAGAGAATAGATCTGTAGCATAATGGAATGATTCAGGAAAGAGCTTTTATAAATGGAACTGGACTGTAGTCTATGCCACCATTTATGGTGTGCATTTTTTGTTTATAACATGTCTTATGCCACACTTTGTTCTGATCCTATAATTCCACTCTCTGCCACGTTTAACGTATCATAGCTACTTGTTTGCATGGTTTCAATTTGTCATCTAGTGGTATTGGACATTCATTAGTTATCAAATGCTATTATCATATTTGATTGCATTTTTATACTATGTATTCTGCCTTAAGTCTCAGTGAAAAAGGTAGGTTATAAATAAAGTCAGCAAACAACTAGATTTCTTGGGGGGAAGTCTGAATATACTGAAGAACGAACATTTTATTTGAGCTACATCATGTAAAATTAAACTGATTAGATGATTTTGCATTTCCCTGTGCATTTTCTTCCGGAGTGGGAGAGGAGCGGCAGGGCCAGCATGGAGTCCATACTTGGCCTCCCACCACCTCTCCTGGATTGGGGGGGGAATCAGGTCTGCTGCCACTGAGAATGGTTGATTGGCTGTCCCTTTTTTCCTCACAGAAAGAGTGCTGGACGCATGTGTGGATAGCTGCCATAGCACAAGGCTGGATGACCACCACCATGCTCTTGATAGTTAGGAGGGGAGGGAGTTGGACTGGCATGTCGTAGGGCATGGTGGACAGTGCCTGAACGGATATCCCCAGCTCCTAACATGATCTGGTGGTGGCTTGTTCTCCTCAGGCATGGAAAGTGGGGAAGAACTGTTGGAGAAAGCAGGTGTCATCTGATTAGCTCCCATTTGGAGAGGGAGGGCTCTCCCAGTGAAGGCCAATTACAGCCCTCCCCACAGTGCTTCCTGATGACACACCAGCTCCTCTGAATGGCCCTTGGGGAGGGAAGGACCTCCAGCAAGCACCAATCATCCCCCACAAGAGCCAATCAGAGGGACAGTCAATCGTCCAGCTGTATGGTCAGGATTTTACATATATAGAAGCCTGTTATCCACCATCGGAAAGTAGGGGGCTGCCAAGCTTATGGTTGAGGCTGGTGCCTTCCCTTTTTAGATCGCCCCCCCCTCTACATCAGCAGTGACCCCTGGTTTCCCGGATAGTTCCGCAACCATGAGGTGGGTTGGGGATTGTTTTGAGGTGTTTTTTTTAATGTATTAGGGGGTTTATGGGTTTTTTACATGTTGTCACCCACCGCAAGCATTAGGGAAGCAGGGGGCTAGAAATCCAATAATAATGATAATGATGATGATGATGATGATGATGATGATGATGATGATGATGATGATAATAATAATAATAATAATAATAATAATAATAATAATAATTATTATTATTATTATTATTATTATTATTATTATTATTATTATTATTATTATTATTATTATTATTATTATTATTATTATTATTATGGACAGTACTTCTCTGGGGAATAAGCTGGGTTCTTGTTTCCTAAAGGCCAGTCATTAGGAGGAAAAATGAGAGTGACTTTATGAGCTCACAGTCCCTTCTGGGTGCAAGTTGTTTACTGCAGCTACTGACCAACCCACTCAAGATTAACACTTCTGGCCTAGTTGTTTGTCATTAGAGGCAGGATATTCCCCCCCCCCATCTCCTTCAGATGGGGCTTGGGGGAAAACATTTGTTTGTTTACTTATTTATTGCCTGCTTGCTTGCGGTGCATTCTATAGTAAATGTGGGCTTATAATTAGGCCTGGTCCCTGGGAACAATAACTGATTATTTGATTGAATTAGGAAAAGAAAATTTTGTGTAATTATTTATTTATAATCTTCTGGATACATTTTCAATCTATGTTTTTTTGTTTTTATATTGCTTTACTCACTGAGATTCAAATAATTTAAATGTGTGCTCTTCATGTTACTGTTGTGTATATTTAATAAATAAATAATTTTTGTTTTAGTTTTTATATCTTACTTTTCATTATCCAAAAAAGTCTCAAAGAGCTTACAATCCCTTCTATCTGCAAGAGAAGTGCTACTGTGATACATACTACTGTGTTGTCATGGATTGCAGATTATGGATCTGATATCTAGAGATTTTGCATTTGAAAAGTTTGGTTTAGATGAAGGCCTATGTAGTTTTCTGTGGCCTACATCAAATGTTAAGAAAAAATGGGACCTTAATTTTCAGACAGTCATTATTAAAAAAATAGAAGTATAAACTGAGATTAAGTTACAAATCATCCATGCTGAAATGTCCAGTAGAGGTCTAAAAATCTCAACATAAAAGAATAGGTTATTTAAAATACAAAGACTTATTAAGCTCAATCAGGAAATGAAATAGCTGAGATATACTCAATAGAGAAGAAAAAAAATATGTTGGTTCGAACACCTTCAAATAACAACGAGATTTAAGGCAGAATTTCAAGATTAGGCAGGTCCTATAACCAATCTTCCTGATTTGGAAAATATCCTATTCCAACCCAAAACATACTTACAGGGTCAAATATATAGACTTTTATTAAAATACTAGCAGAAAAGCCTGTTGTATATCCGAATACAATGGGCGCTAGGCCACCCCCTCCCTCCCTGGCCTGGGCAGGGCAGCCAAGGCCTGGAGATGCCTCAATGAGCCTTTTGGGAGTGTGGGGAAGCAAATGGAAGAAGTTGGAGGGGGATGTAACCAGGGGTGGGACATCCTTCCTGATTGGGCATTCATTGGATGGATAGATGGCCAATCAGAAATGGGGCAGCTGAGACAGCTGACCTGATTGGTAGTTAGGTGGTGAGTCCCAGTTCCTCCTAGCACTCCCTACTGGCTTTATTAATGGTTACAGATGAGACAGAGACTGAACAGTTCAAAAACTGTATGGTTAAATGGATGCAGAATTTAAAGCATAATGAAACATTAGAAGAATTATGGTGTAAAATATATTATGGTGTAAAATATAAGGCACACAAAATGCCAATAATTAAGAGAAAATTGGTACAAAATTTATACAGATGGTGTATAATACCAAAAGTAAAATGTAAAATGTCTAAGAGTGTGATAGTAAATGTTGGAAAAGTAAGGAAAAGATAGGTTCCTTTTATTATATACAGTGGAATTGCAAGAATATCAGGAAAGTTTGGATAAAAATTCACAATGTCTTAGAGAAAACAATGAGCATTAAATTTTCTATGTATCCTGACTATAAGTTATTAAGCATGATGCCTGATAATATCCCTCAAAGTGCTGAAGAGTTGTTCTTTCACGCAACTACTGAAGCAAGAATGGTAACAGCAAAGCTTTGGAAACAACTGGAGATACCTAAGATAACCAACTTAGAGAACTATGTTGAATGGATAAGCTGACGTTTAATTAACAGCAGACCCAGAAAAGAATTCCAAGAGCAGTAGCACCTCTACACAGACTATATAATCAAATAGTACATAAGTATATGCGTTTAGGATATGAAGAAATCAATAATCTTGACACTAATTTTCTTAATGTATTATGCCATTTCTCTGTTGTATTTCTATTTTTACTTCTTATAAAAATATAAAAAGTTGGGGGGAAATAATGATTTTATTTAACAAAGGAAACATCAAAAACTTCCCTCTCATTTTCAGAGAGGTTTATGTCATTGAAGTATGCCTGATGAGTGTCTTGGAAAACCTACTCTGTCTTAAAGCTCATCACCACAAAGATATGAAGAACCTTCACTGTTCAGTCCCTGCTCAGAGAAACCTGTGTTGACAGGTGGCTACCTTTACCAATCTTGCCCAGCTAGAAGAAGCTCTAGTCTAGTGATTCTTCCCTACCACTACCTCATGAACCCCTGGATCCTGTTAGCCATAAAGTGATGTATTGTAGAAGCTTCCTTGATCCTTAGATTTTTGGCAACAACTAGTGTTTCTTCCATGCTTCCTTATGGCCTAAGCAACCCTTCAGTAGATAAGACATACAGTTAATTATCAAGCAAGTAGTCCATCCTTACAAACAGTTAAATACTAAGCAACCAATCCACCCTTACAAGCAATGAAGAGGAAACAGAGGCAAATTGTTTTCCATAGCATTGTCATTAGGAGAGTACTGAGATACCAAGCTCTACTTGCAAAACTAAAGTTCCAAGAATTCACTAAGAAGTGAGATGACCATTGGGTCAGTTCAAGTCTGTAATGTAGAGCTGTCTCAAATTGTTTAAATGTTGTCCAAAGAAAAACTTCTAATCTTTGTCCCTACATACCATAATTCATACCGAGGGCCATTCCGCACTCGTCCAATGTGTGGACTGATTGAAATCACTACTGAAATCACTACTGTTTTGCTGTTAGGCACAACGTCGTTGACAATCTGCAACACTCCTGAAACCGATCCGCAAAAAGCGCTTTGTTGTAGCGCTTTCAGGGAAATCCCAAAAAGTGGACTCACCCTCCGGAAAGCGCTACATTCTTGCAACCAATCTGCAACACTAGCGGGAAAGTTCTGTGCATTACCATTGTTGCGGTTCCGTGCCGGGGGGGGTTAATTTTTTTTTCACTTGGGGGGAGCGTGGCAATGATGAAACGGCAATGATGAAACACCACCTGCTACCTAGATGGGTCTCTCCGTTGGAACGAATCAACGCAGATTCGTTGCAACGTGTGTGTGTGTGTGTGTGTGTGTGTGTGTGTGTGTGTGTGTGTGTGTGTGTGTGTGTGTTTTAAACTTCCTTAAAGGGAAAGGGGCTTTTTGGGATCATGATAACGGCCGCCCATTGGCTGCTTGATGGCCAGGGGCGGGACGAGCTCGGCAATATCGCTTCCTGGCTAGCGATTTTTGCTAAGACCGGAACCCTGTGGGAAACGATAGAAACGCAACTGGATTCCACTACAAAGCCAGGTATGCATAACGATGAATTCCACAATTTAAAATGACGTTTTTTCGTCCCGCAACCAATTTGCCACATAGATCCTGGTGCGGAATGGCCCCGAGTATTTTCTCCTATAATTCTTCCCCCCTGAGTTGTCTAATACAATACAATACAATACAATACAATATAGGGAACAGAAGATAAAACAGATTTTTTTCACAACTATAAATTTTCTTAGGAAATCACAAAAAATGAAGAATATGCTCAAGGATTCCATGAGATAGCTGTCAAAATTGTACCAGTTCTACCTGTACAAATTAACTGTTAGTGGTTAAAGTGCACCTTAGAACATCCTGTGATACTGGTGCTAAGCGAAATGCTCAAGTGCCCATTAATTCTCTATCAAAATTTGGGAAATTTAGCTATGCACAAGGGATAAGTAGCAAAATATGTTTGCTGTGTTAACGAGGTGATTAATCCTTGTAGGAATCCACTGGTTACAAATACTGATTACTAATAAGGTGTATGCTTTAAGGTGGGTGCCTTGGAGGGGGGGGGGGTCAGCAACCCAAACAGCCAACATCCGAGTTGGGCGTCGCTATCGGGAGTGAGGGAGCAAGCGAGTGCGTTCACAGGGGCCTACAAGGAAGAGTTTTTATCCCCTATCCTTATCTAGATACTTGGAAAAAAGCACGTAGCCAAAAGGTAGCTTTGGACAATGGGTGCAGATGCTCCCTTTGATATGGAACCAAAAGATGATTTATCCAGGATGTCCTGGATCCAAGTGATAAAGGGAATGCTCTGGAAGCTATAGAGAGACATTAAGATAATGGCAAGCTAGCATTCATGTTGAATGGACAGGAAAGGGGGTTTCGAGAAGAGAAGTTTCTTCTGCAATCTGCATGTTTAATTGGGGTGGGTGGAAGTCATGAAGGAGGATGTTCTTTGAAGTTGCCAGTGCTTTGTGCGGTTTCGAGGATGCTGTGATACTGAGTTCATGAGAGGTCAGTCAGTCATGCCAAGTTGCACTGATGTCTTGGAAAGACAGGTTGGCCTGGCTTTTGGGCTTATACCTAGGCCAGAGCAAATGTCCAAAATCCATAGTTCAGAGTCTTGCTTGGAGAGCACACAGGTGCTAGTCTTGTCCCACGATGAGGTCTGTTATCATAGGTGCTGATTCAGGGTTTCTAGCACCATAGAATGAAATCCAGAGGGTCTGGTTGTCACTGGTTACAATTCAGGATCTGGTACCATTAGGAGGTAGGGCTCCATTGGGTTACACTAGAGGATGTTGAAGGATCCCATCCATTCTACCCACTTCACTCTGTCAATCTGGATTAAAGCTCAGAAGATGGTGGTGCAAAATAAGTGTGACAGAGCTCATGGCTGGCACAATTATGCTTCTGCCATTTTAATGTAATTTTTAAAATGCTTTGTAGGTCCAATCCTGACTGGACCTGTGGTAGAGAGCTCTTTACATATGTGCAAAGTGCCATCAAGTCACAGCTGACTAAAAACCTCAAGGGGTTTTCAAGGCAAGAAATGAGCTGAGATAGTCTGCAATTGTCTTGCTCTGCAGAGTGTTCCTTGGTAATCTCCCATTTGAATCCAGCCCTGCTTAGCCTCTGATGAGATTGAGCTATACCACCTTCTTGGCCCATGGAGTTCATTATTCCCCACCTTTAAAAGGGCAAAAACAGTTGAGGGGAGTGCACCCCCAGGAGCTGTTTTGGCATTTGAAAAGGCATGGAATGAGGGGTAAGAGCTCTGTGACATAGGTCTTGGCCTTTATGGCATTTTAAAATATCTTGGCCCCAAATTCTTCTCTCTAAGGGACTTTCTCATACATGTGTTGCTTATAATGGGATCAAAAGTAAACAGCGGGGCCTTAAGTAGATATGATACCAAAACAGACTGGGAACTTCACTGCCCCAGCTCTCATGCAGCAGTACAAATTAAGAGCGGATGAGGTGCACTGGGCCAAATGCTCCCCCGTGTGGGTGCAGGAAGAGGAGGGACAACCTGCCACAACTAAAACTCCAGCCTGCAGCCCGGCCAGAAACCTCCAGTGCATAAACAGTCTTGTGAAGTCATCAGCTGTGAAGCAATACTATCAAAAAATTCTGATCCAGTGATTTCTATAAGCATGAAGTATTTGCATACCACAAAAGCAATATTAGAGAGGATAGAAAATCTGGAGCAAAAATTAAAAGCACAGCAGCATGTCTAAACAGACATTTTATGAGATCATTTTGTTGACAGGAGAAATAAATACCCATTTTAAAAAAATGCTCTTGAGGAATGACAAACATGGACATCACATGGAATTGGAAACAGGAGTCATTTGGGATATACTTGTGAAGAATATGTAAAATGAGTTGAATAGAAAGGAAAACTACCAAGACATATTTGATTAAGACTAGGGAGATGCAGAGTCAGAAGAGAAGTCAAACAAGTGTGTTGGGAGCATATCCTGAGAACTATGAGACTAGTTTTAAATGCCATGGAAAGGAAATTAGAAAGCATAAATTTGTAAAGCAATTTTTTAAAGGAGAAAAGGGGCAAAGGCATATGCTGACCCCAAAAGGCTTGTGCAAATAGAGCACTATAGAGTTGCTGAAGACTAATTTACAGAATGAATCACTAAAGAGCTGAGAACCCTGAGCATGCAGTGTTTACCTGCTTTATAAGGGCTGTCCCACATTCAAGAAACTAGATTATCTTGCTTGCACTTTCTATTAGGCACATCTGTCTACTTGGACTATTGAAATGAATGGGAAAGTCTGTGCAAGCAAGAGCTTTCTGTGCACATCAGAGCAGGGTATATCATTCACATCTGCGTCAGGGTTTTATATAGCTCATGAAGAAGTATATTTAACAGGCTCCTCTAACTTGCAGCCTGGGAAGGAGGAAGCCTTTGAACTAAAGGCTTGGCCAATCAGGGCTTCTCTACAACGGAGGCTCAGCAGCAAGTTTGGAACAGGCAAAGATCTGCATGTTTTCTCATGTCGATTTTTAAATATTGAGGGTTATATCCACTCTAGGATATTGTGGGAAAAGGTATGGTCACTCTTGCTTGTTGCAGAGGGAAAATTTAAGTCAGACAAAATCAAAATGGAAATTGCATTGACTCACAAGAAATTGCATTGACTCCCCAGCCGGGAGAGCAGATTTCCTTACCTACTGAAGTCTGCCCTAAGGGAAGCGACCTATGCGGGAGAGCCAACAGGCATCCACCTCATTTTGGCACGCTGCAAGTACGCAGTATGCCAGGCCACTGGGGCAGTCGCGTCCACCTCCAGCCAGCCCTCTGCAGTGTCAACCAGCGGCTGTGGTGAGTCTTTGCTGCACATTCCATGGAGATGGCAGGGACTGAATTGACTTGGGACTAGAATTAAAACTCCATGTAGATTCAGCCCTGGGCAAAGTCTGCACTTACTTTGTTTATTCCATTGTCAATCCTGTTGAATTCAGATAGATTTGAACTTGGGTCTTCCTCTCCCGCCCCTCCCCACTGAAACAGGAAAGTGTTCTGCACGTGGTTAGGGTAGTTCAGAAAGGAAGAGGGAGCCAAGCCTCTTTCTTTCTTTTCTTGAATGGGGGGGGGGGAGAGGAGCCAAGCAGGGAGCTTCTTTCTTTTCTTGGAGGGGGGGAGAGGATCGAAGAAGGCAGAGGAGGGAGGAAAAAATCCAGGACTGACAGAAGTTGAGAGAAATTAGAGGCTTCTCCTTTAAGGGAAGTTTGTCACATGGGCACCTTTGGCCAATCATAGCATCTCTACCATGGAGGAGAGCCCAGATTCAAAACAGCCTGCTTTCTCAATCTAAATCTTAAAATATTGGTTGAGGCAGGGGTCAACGAATGAGTGCCAGCATTCCCCCCCCCGGACCTAGTAAGTTAGATCTCCTCCCCACCCTCCCTGCCGCTCTGATAGCAGGGGATAGGAATAATGAGAGTTTCCGCCATGTTGGGATTGTTTTTAAAGTCTTTTAATGGGTATTTTAATGGGGATAAGACTATTGTGACCCGCCACGAGCCTAAGGGGAGTGGTGGGAAATAAATCTAATAAATAATAATAATAATAATAATAATAATAATAATAATAATAATAATAATAATAATAATAATAATAATGAAGTTTAAAAGCACTGTAAGATATCGCACAATAAACATAGGGTCACTACGGATCAATCCTTCTTGCTGCAGAAGGAAAATTTTAATTGCCCCAAATCAAAATGGAAATCGCATTCTGTGTACACAGCAGGGACTGAGTCGACCTGGAACTGAAATAAAAGCTCCGTGCAGTTTACACCTTGATAAAACATGATTTCTAGTAATTTCAAGGGTAGGGACTAAATTGAATCAAGAGAAGGGAGTAAATTGATAATTATGCAGTCTTTACTTAGCTCTAATTATTAAAATGAATTAATTTATGTTTGCAAGCATAATGGCTCAACTGTAGGATCTCCAACACCCCCCCCCCCTCTTGCATTGACAGTAGTTCCCCACTTGGAGTAAAGGAGATTTGGTGAACATAATGAAAATCTTTCTCAAAAACTCTTCTTTACAAGTCTTTTCTAGGAATATTTTGACTGCAAAATGTCAGACTCTCATAATGGCAACAGCTCCCAATAACTGCACTTGGCACTGTAATAGATTTTTCTTTGTCAGGGATGGAATTTGAAGACACATGTTCTTTGTAAATGGATTTTGTCATCTGAAATAGGAGTCACAGGTGCTGTCTTAGTAATAGCACCCTAGCTTTATAAACCTGCTCAGTACTGGCTATTTATCAGAACTCAGCCATGGGCTTTAGACAGGTACCTTTATTTATATTAATCAAGAATCTTACTTGCCTGACACTCACCCACTGGACATACTGAAGAAAGCGGAGAATGTGTGATAGAAATGCTAATATTGCCAGTGGGGCCCTACACTTCTTTGTTCCTAGGTGCTTAGTACTTTGTGATCTTTCCTCCCGTAGCCAAGTGCCTGCCAAAACCTGTTGCTGCTTCTTTTTTAAACAGGATGTCAAACTCAAATGACTTGGACAACTTAATCCTCCTAGCCTAGCAGTTTCCCAGAGACTCTACTCATCATTCTATCCTGGCCCATTTATTTCTACCTCAGTTTGATGAATTCTGCTTCCTGTGAGCCAGAACCCAGGGGTTTTTTTTACTACCTATACTGATCATTCAATGTGAACAGTGTCTGCTAGCTCCATGGCCAGCTTCACACTCCCAAGTTTCTCATGTGTAAGCAGCCAGCCAGCTACTGTTACCAGATCTGTAATGACATTGAGTGGCATTATGCAACAAAATGCTTACAAATGGCAGATGATAATCATATGCTATTATGAATATGATCATAGATGGTGATTGACCACTTCTGAAGATTGTAGATGTGGAAACTATCCAATACAGACACGTTACTACACAGAAAATTACAGCAAAAGAAGAGGCATTCACAGTTGTTGAACCAAAGATGGGTTTGCCTCAGTCCCACTTCAAATGAAGCCAGTGTTTTGTTTTTTGTTTTTTAGTAAAAATACCTTAGAGCATTTTAATAAAGTATTTTTAATTAGGTTGTTTTCTTAATCTCCTGAAATCTTCATTAAGAACTGCAACCATGTGTAAGGGTTTTCCTTTTATGTTAAGGAAACTATATAAGGCATATCAACTTGTTTCCTCTCATCAGAATTCACAGAATCATCACAACTCAAGTATTTGAAACAATGTAAAATATAGCCAGGGAGATTTAGGCTCATGGGATTGCAGTAGTTTAATGAAAAGGGATTCTAATCCCATAGCCTGTGCTCCCAACCATGCTTTTAAGACTAATTTCCCAGCTCCATCTGCCCCTCTGCTACACAGATCACCTTCTTGGGATTCTGGTGAAATTGTGCAGAAAAGTACAGGCATAAAAAGTAAAATCGGTTTCCCTGATTTGCCACGCTTGGTAAGGTATTAGAAACATACACAGCATTACTCCATTGGTACACCTATTTTCTTTTTAGAATGCAAAGTTTTTTAGATACATGCATACACTGCTCTGAAGTGTATGCACATTTCAGTGTCCTGATTAGACTGATGACAAGCATACACCCATACAAACAAATGCCTCCACTTTTGTTTTGCATTAAGGAAATGTGCATATATCCAAATAGAATCCTGCATAGTCTTTCCGCAAAGTGACTGAAACGAAATCATCAGGAAAGCAGTATATCTCACTTCCTGGATCTCTTATATAAAATTTAAGACAGATAAGAGAAAAAGTCCCCTTTGTGTGAAGAGTGAAACATTTCACTTGCAGGAGGTAACAACATTGACATTAAGGGTTAATTTTTCCCAGGTTCCTCAAGATGTAAGAAATGGAGGAGAGTCTTTAAAAAAATAAGAACGTGGTAGGTAAGCTGGAGAGATAAATGTCAGAAACCTATGACTGCTGCAGCATTGCTAAGTGGGCTAAACTTTGAAAACAGGGAGCCCTCTCAAGGAGGGTGGTTGGTTCAGGGGCAGAAAAATAAAAGGCTGAAGTATGAGTCTACACACCACAGGGTATCACTGCCACCAGCCCCATTTGATTACTCAGACAGCCAGACACCAGGGGACCAAGTCTCTAGCCCTTCCCAAATCTAAAGAAGAAACCGATTCTGTACGGTTGTACACTCACAACCAGAATCCCCAAAACAAATTACTATGGCAGAATAAAGACTCCTGAATTGAAGAACACACCAAAACATTATTTAAATGATTTATTAAAAGAATGTATAAGAATATAGAACAAAGAGCAAATAACAGCGAGAAGAAAATAACAAAGCAAGATAGCTACCCTAGATACTTAAAAACAATGCTTCCCTAATTTAGAGGTTACTTAGCGAGGCAGAGTCAAAGATAGTTTCATTGTCCAAAATCAACAGGCTTGCACTGGCATGATTTAGGCTAACCAGTCAGATGTGCATCCAATGATGCAACCCAACTGACCACTAGAGTCACTGACCAGGTGATGTAACCAATTGAGTGAGATTGCAGGAGGAAAATGCCTGAAGAACTAGGGCAAGGCAATGCAGGAAAAAAAGAATAGCTCATTGTACTAAACCATGTCCCCACCCCACGACTTTGTGTGTGAATTATCTGTCTTTTTTCTTTACTAGAAAAGACAGCAGCTCTCCTCCCCACCCTGTTTCTCCGTGTGTGTTGTTTTAGGAAATTAAAGATGCTAAGATATCTCAGGTCCTGAATCAGTAGTTATATCTACTTAGAAAGAGTGACAGGTTTTCTTTAAACTTACATGGCTTATTTGTTCTAGTGTATTTACTTCTCTGTCTTTAAACTCTCTAGATCTGCAAAACAAGCAATCTGCTTATAGTATAGAGGACAGTCTTGGCTTCTAGTACTCTGCAGCTGGCACAGTGCTGTGTTACCTAGTGTATACATGAAAACAATTTCCACCCTGACCTAGAAGACTTTGACCCAGATAATAAAAAGGAATAGCATGATGACCTAGCCCTGTTCCCCCACTCAGACACAGGATTTTCCCTCAATTTTTTCCTTCCTTTCTGAATGAGCAGCCCTTTTATCTATTTCCTTCTTATCTGGCTGTCCTACCTTGTCACTTTATTGTATTTTGATGCTGGCTCAGCCCAGGAACTTGAGAGAAGAGGCAAGATCACCCTCTTAACTTAAACGTTTGAAAACTGCACACAAGAAGTTTTATAACATTCACAAATAAACAAGTAAAAGTAAAGGGGAAAAGAAAACTTGTGGGCAAAATAAAAGTGAGAAATCTGCTTTCTTGTACTGCTTTGGTAGACATCCCCTTTCTTAAAAGAAATTGATGATATGGGAGTTGAGGAAGAGAGAAGGTTGCAGCCCTTAAAAGCTCCCAGTTTTTCTTAGATCTCTGAGAATATGGTGGGGGAGGGAAAGGAGGGGACACCCTGCAGTTGGTACATTTCTTAGACTGATTATGCACTGGAGGGAGGGAGGATAAGCAGCACCTGCATGACAGCAGGGCAAATCCCTGCTTATGAACCCCCCCTGCCCCCTCACATCCCCTCTGTTGCTGCTGCGGTGAGGCATCACAGACCCTTTCTGCCCTGGAGTTGTGCATGCGTGCACACACAACTCCAGGGTGGACCATATGTGTTGGGGATTTCTTCCCCCATTAGTACACAGGAAGTGGCGGGGCTGCTGCCCTGCTGCAAGAAACTGGCGGCGGCCCAGTGTAGCAGTCACCATGCATAATCACTCTGTGATCAAATATCAGAAGGAATCCAGGAAAGGAGGAAAACCAAATGAAAGGCTTCTTTAGGGTTCTGAAATCAATGATGGATCCCAATTATTACTAGATTTAAGAGAGGCTTGTATTAAGGATGGCTACCAGAAACTAAAAGCAGCTTGAAGGAAGTACACAGTAGCCAAAATCATATGTAAGTTGTCTGCTTTGAAATACTTGGGGGTGAAAACAATGGAAAACCAATTGGACTCTTTAAAAATCTGAGAAAACTGCAAACTGAATGCGTGCTGAACACTGAAAGGTAGAAAATCAATGCAGAGGAAGGGGAAAAACTCTGACAGACATCCACTTGGAAAATGAGGTCAAATGCAGAAGTGAAAAACTAATCAGATGGGAATTCACTGTGAAACCAAAGGAAACCAGCAATGCAGAAAAGGCCTATGATAACAAGCTATTATTTTTTTTATAAAACATTGATGATATATTTGTAATCAATCTAGCCTCTTTATTCCTCTCTTCTTGAAAAGGATACAGGTAAGTGCATATGGCTCTTCACTCTTTTATTTTGACTTCACAATAACCCTGTGAGGAAGGCTAGCTTGAGAGGAGAGTGACCCAGGGTCAGTCACTGAGATCCCCCTTAGAATAGAGACTTTAAATGGGTCTCCCAGGCCTTAATAAAGCATTACATTGCTGCATCACATAGACTCAGTATCTGTTTTTCAGAATTTGAAGTCATGTAATTGAATTTGGCCAAGTTAATATTCTGTCAGGTAAAGCTATTTTATGATGTTGATTGATTGATTGCATTTTGGTAAGTGCTCATCAATCCTGTGTGATAGTTTCTTTTTCTGTATGTCTCAATAGGCATGCAAGCCCAGCTGGATATAATCTTCCTTCTAACAAGTTCAGCTTAAACATTTTCATTTGAATTTTTCCCTAAAGCAGCTGTAAGTCAGTCTCCAGCTGTGCCTCTACACTGAGGGATGAGTGACTTTCCAGCAGGTGCCACTTTTAGAAGATATTTAATCAGGTACCAAATGGCATTCCATTAAAATTAAACCTTGGTATGTTTTGGCTTTTAAGATCTAAGGGAGGACAATTATCCTTCATTTTATTCCATGTTTGTACTGTGCTTTTGCTGTATCCAGTGAGAATATTTGGGAACATGTCAAAAATAGTTTATATATATTTTGTAATCCATATTTTCACAGCATTTCCATAATGTTGCATCCAAATGCACTTACAGTGCCTATTCTCTCACCCTAAGAAAAAACTCCAGTGTGAAATATGAAGAACTTTTATTCTGTGAATTGGATAAAAATACTATAAACATGTGAGACAATAGGATAAAACCCATGTAATGGACACATCTGAATTGCAGTTATTAAGCAGCAAGGCAAACCAGCCAGTGCAGGAGTATGTCTAACAACAAGTAGAATAGAAAGATATTCCATATAAAAAGCAAGTTTATGCTAATGACCATCACATCCATAACAATATGGACATGGTGTTTTTTGGTGGTGATGGTGGTGGGGACCAAACTCCGAAATGCCCTCCGTTAGGTACCAGGCCAATATTTTTGCCCTTTCCTACCCTTATAATTGCCCTGATCTGGATTGCCCTTGTGAACCTGATCTCAGATGGAAATCCACCACAGAAATCCAGGATTGTTATGCAGAAGCAGGTAATGAATATTACCTGAATATTTCTAGCCATGAAAACCCTATGCAATGAAATATTTCTAGCCATGAAATTCCTCATATGTTGGCTGTAACTCAGTGGCACTTTCTACCACCAGGCATTTAATTTTTTAGCTCTTTCATGGTCTGCTCTGGGAGTGTTTTACTAGGATCATTTTAGATTACTATGTTTATTTGATGTTGATTTTATAATCTGGCAAGTGATTTTTAACTTGGTTTTATTGGTCTGACTTATTTTAATGTTCCATTGAATGTTGTTATTTTTAAAATTCTTTTGTCATAAGCCACCATGAGAAAATTTGGGAGAAGTAGGCTCTAAATTTTCTAAATCAGTAGGTAGATAGACATTTGCCTTTTTTTGGCACTGATTTTGTTTGGGTTTTAAAGCATGGATTATTCACAATCCTGATGATAAATCACAGAGATTCAAGGGCTACCTAATGCAGAGCCCCCCAGTTGCTACCATCTTATGGTCCTTTGGTTACAACAAAATAAATCCCACTGAACTAAGCAGGATCGAAACAGATTTAAGGTATGCAACTGAAAGCATTTTTGAACCACTTGCTGACATTTGAAAGACAATCCAGAGAATCCAAGACAAACTAACCTCAGCAAGGACACTGTTGCAAGGCCAGCAGAACTAATTTCAGATGACAGAATCCAAGACAAACCAACCAACCAATGTTAATGCCTGACAGGAAGACACAGACCCACCATAAAAGTCAAGAAAAACAGTCCCAGTAATCTTAAAATGCTGGTTCCAAGTACTTTCTCATATTCCCAAGTATTTCTGGAATTTTTCTGGACACATTTATCTGGATTACCTGAATATATCTTGAAAATACCAATAAAGTATTCTTTGGATATATATTTGGACCAGAAATATCCAAATGCAGTTAATATAGGGGTTTACAAACTGCCAGTCTGTCACCAAACATATCAATCTAGAACATCCTTTGAAGAGTGTGTGTTGAGTGTAATCTATGTGGCAAATTGTGTACATAAACTGGGCCCTAAATATAGCTTCATGTGTAATTCCTACTGTTTTCCACTACAAGGACTAACCCAAATTGTCTATAAACTACCATAGTATGCATCACATTAAAAAGACAACCCTGGAAAACATAGAGTTTTTCGTTCTAGAGATAATTTGCACAGATGAGTTCAGAAAACTGAAAGAGAATTTAGAATTTCATCTGCAGGGAAAACATCACATACATTTTGAAGGAAGCATTTGAAAAGATAATTCTTAGAATGGAGCACACAGATAAATTAACACTCAGCACATATTATTCAAAGGATGTTTCACAATGGCATGTTCAGTGACAGACTGGCAGTTTATAAAACCCTTTATTAACTACATTTGGATATTTCTGGTCCACTCTTACTTAATGTAGCCTGGAAGGCAAGGCCTGTACTACAAGAGACAGCAGAAGATATGGTACTCTGAAGTCTGCCAAAATGATATTTATAGCATGAACCCTCCACATGCTGCCACTTTTACTCTTGAAGCTGGTCCAGAAGTTGATTTTCTGCTATTGGCATTAAACCCAGCAAGGATGGGGAAAAAAACAACAATAAAAGATGGGGAAATCCTGCAGCATTCTTCACCTATGCACCTTTTGGGTCACTTAAATTGAATTCTATCTCCTTTTTACAAATGAGTGAGACAAACCGAAGTTTAAACTTTACAAGTTTGTCTCCATAACTGGCAGTTTGAGCCTAATACACTCAGTTCTGAATTTTAAAAAAAAATCCTGCCACAAGTTCTCTAGGTAGTCTAAGGCAGTGGTCCCCAAACTTTTTATCACCGGGGACCACTCAGCGCTTGACAATTTTACTGAGGCCCGGTGTGTGTGTGGGTAGTTTACTCCTCTACTCTCAGCCACTGCCGTAATGCTCTCTGATCGCTATGGTAATGTTTAAACATCCCTTCAAAATAAGGTGCAGACACGCCACAACAATGAACATAAGGAACATTTTATTTTCGTGGAAATTTTAACTCATGACAATGACAAATCAATGGGAACCCTGATCTTGTTTCTCTGCAACAAGATAGTCCCATCTGGGAGTGATAGAAGACAATGACACCCAAAGTGTGTTGTAAAGGGCCGGGGGGGATGAAGTAAAGGGCCGGGGGGGGGGGGAGAAGGCATCCTTCACGGCCCACCTCCAATTAGTCGATGGACCACATGTGGTCCGCAGCCCACAGGTTGGGGATTGCTAGTCTAAGGCATGTCTCTGTACCTCTTTCTACATAATCCAAATTAAAAACAGTGGCATAATTTGCAGGATTACTGAAGCAAGGGACATTTGGATATCCTAATGTATTAAATACACAATGTTGAATATTATTATCCTTGGTAAAAAAAAAAATCACACTTGCTGCTTCTGGAAATTGAGTTACTACTTTTAGCATCTCAAAGTGAGAATGAAAGTGACTGAACACAATGGCAAATATGATTTGCACACCAATCAGATGTTTGAACGAAGTACTTTAAAAGCTCGACAACAATTGGAGGGCCTATATAGTGTGGGGGTGAGGGAGGTGACAGTAATTTGCCAGTTGACAGGCAGAGCTCATTCCTTTCTCTTCCTTTTATGCTTTACTTGTCATGAAGAATCAGAACATGACATTTGATACGATTCTGTGAGCCACTCATCTGAAAGGAAATCCTGAGTGAATAAGGGAAGTCATCTGAGAGCTTCTATAGGGACTTTGTATTGAAACAACTTCTCTTGTTACTTGCACAGGCTCAGAGTGACTCATTTGGAAGTGTTTGCCCTTTCCGTATTATTGTCTAGTGTTAAATTGCTTCATCCTATGATGTAGGAATCAGAAAGGGTAAATGTTCTTAAGAGTATTAAACTCACAGGACTATGCAGATGCTGGCTAATATTAACTGAATTTTAGGCTAGATGTGTGGAACAGACAGAGTATGTAAACCTTTAACAACATAAGAAATCCTGAATTTTCCCCAATCCAAGGTGTGTGCCTTGAGCATATCTCCTCCCTGATTGCCAAGAGAACAGACATACAGACTAAATTTATATATTTATATATATAGAGAGAGACTGCCACTCCTGGCCCAGCTGGCTCGTGGCAGTTTAGATAAAACATTAAAACCACATAAAACCCCAATACATAAACCCATAATGGCAGCAAAAAATCTAGCACAAAAATCTACAGCATTCCCAATGCCATCTCTTCAACTCTACCACAGCAGTCATCATTGACCTGGAGGATGTTCACTGGTGGTGTCTAGCCTAGAGGAGGATGGACACAATCTTCCTAGCCCAGCCTCAACCAAATTCTTAGAGGAAGACCTCCACAGGCCCTGTAGAAAATGGATAGCTCCATTAGATCCCTCAGTTCTTCAAGGAGCTTATTCCACCAGGTCAGGACCAGGACTGAGAAAGCCCTGGCCCTGGTCAAGGCTAGGCATGGCTCCTGGGGGCCGGGAACGACCACCAGATTCATACCCACAGAGCAAAGAGTGCTGTAGGGGGCATAAGGAGATAAGCAGTCTCTCAGATAAGGGGGGCCCAGGCCATGTAAAGCCTTAAAGATTAGAACCAGAACTTTGAACCTGATTGGGAAGCTAACTGGTAACCAATGAAACTGCATCAACATAGGCTTGATATGGGCCCTCCAGGATGACCTTGAGAGGACCCTAGCAGCTGAATATTGTACCAATTGCAATTTTTGGGTCAGAGACAAGGAAAGGCCCAGATAGACTGAGTTACAGAAGGCTAGTCTAGAAGTGACAATTGCATGGATCATTGTGGCCAAGTGTTCTGAGGACAGGTAGGGCACTAGTAGCCTAGCTTGGCTCAGGTAGAAAAATGCCATTTGGGCTACCTTCATGATCTGAGCCTCCATAGATAAGGGGGCATCAAAGATCACCCCCAAATTCCTGGCCACAGTTACAGGCATAAGCTGCACTCCATCCAGGCAGGGGAGGCATACTTCCTGATCCTGTCCCCTTCTACCCAGCCACAGGACCTCTGTCTTGCAGGGGTTGAGTTTCAGACAACTTTGCCTGAGCCATTCACACTCTGCTTCCAAATAGCTGGCAAATGTTTCCAGGGAAGAATCCAGCCGGTCATCCATCAGGAGATAGAGCAGGGTGTCATCCATATAATGGTGAAATCCTAGCCCCAAAACCCATACCAGCTGTGCTAGAGGTCACATATAGATGTTAAAAAGTATGGGCGAAAGTATTGCTAGGGAGCACAAAGTGGTTGGATAACTCTTCCCCCATTGCAACCCTCTGTGTCCAGTTCTTAAGGATAATCAGCCACTGTAAGGCTGTCCCCCTAAACCCCATCGTGGTGAGGTGGTGGGATAACAACTCATGGTTGACCACATCAAATGCAGCTAACAGAACTAAAAACACAAGGGTAACCAAACCGACCTGATCCAGCTGGCACTGGAGATCATCTGCCAGAGTGATCAGTGCAGTCACCACCCTGTGGCCAGGATGGAAGCCAGACTGGTATGGGTCCAGGACTGAAGTTTCCTCCAAGAATGACAATAAGAAAAACACAGGACTATCTCAGATAAACCAAGAAGAAAAGACCTATGCTTATAGCATTAAACAATTAAACAATAATAAAGAATGTTTTTAAACAATGTCCTTTCTTGAGTTTACTTTTAGTATATTTCATTCCAAGGACGTTAGCCAGAACGGTTTTCCAGATAAAATCCGTTTTCTATTATCCTTTCCTCTCTTCTTTTAAATGCAATAAATCTGAAACAATGTTTCTTCCATAACCTCAAAAGTAATAATATAAATTGGCCAATTTGGCATAATAGTATGGAGATCCTAGTCCAAAATGACAAGGTCCCCTATTATGAGCCGTTGATCGAGGGTATAGCCAGTCTGATCGGTGGGACCAGCAACAAATTGTGAGTACCCTAGTGTCACTATGGCCAACACCAGGTCCGAACCAATTCCTGGACATTGAAGTCCCCCAGAATCAGAAGTCTAGGTAACTGCAATGCCCAGGAGGCTGCCTCCAGCAGGTCCAACAGGGCATTCAGAGGTGCAGTGACTGACTGTTGCAGATGGCCAAGTTCTTGACCGACTTCCAACCTAGGCCAACATATTCAACCCCCAGGATCGTTGGTGCTGGAAGAGCTCTGTAAAAGTAAGCCACCCAAACAATGATTGCCATCCTCCCTACCACATAACCAAGACCGAAAACCCAAGCTGGGCCAGATAATTCAGGGTGACAGTTTAACCTTCCGGTGCCCAGGCTTTGGTCACATACACCAGGTCAACCTTGTGCCTTATGAAATAATCCCACAAGGTCAAGGATTTGTTGTTAACTAACCTGGCATTGCAGAGCATCAGCAATAGTTCCACCCTCACCCTCTCCCTCCAGATCAGGGATGGAATGGAGGTTTGAAGGGCAGCACACATATCAACCAGGCCGACAGTCATGAAAAACCCATGGCCTCTTGGTCTCACATATGTTGCTGCCCCCCATTATAAAATGAAGACAAAACAACAGTTAGACAGGATTCTCTCTCTTCTCTTTCCATACAATGCTGCTTCTCTCCTTTTATTTTCTTTTTAAAAAATATTTTATTTATTTTTATTGTATATGAAGCGCTTACAGATGAAAAGAAAAAGAAACAACCAGCTAGCAAAATAATTGTTGATACATGTGAGAGTATAGTCTGCTATTATCTTTAAAAGTACATATTCAGTTCCCATCGCATATTAGTCCTAACCTAAAAGTTACTGCTGTCTTTCTTAGCAAAGTAATTGTTGATACATATGAGAATATAATCTACTATCTTAAGTGATATACAGTCAGCTCCCATCGTATGTTGGCCCTGACCTAAAAGTTGCTGCTGTCTTTCCTAAGAGAGACCAGGTAATTGCTCCACTGTTCGTCACATTCTTCAAGTGGTCGCAAAAGATGGAATTGTGCTCTTTTCCATGATGTATCTGCTGGCAGATCTTGAAATATTTGTGCTTCTTGATCCACCAAACTCAGCAGCATCACCTGATGCTTTTTGGGTAGAGTATTTCTTGCAGCCTTACTGTCAGGATCCACAAAGCTGTCTCTTGGTTGCTTCTGGCATGCGGTCGCCTTTGAATAGACTCTGTATACTTTGTCAATCCGAATCTCTTCCTCCTCTAAGTAGTCTTTCAGGCTTTCGGTGATTTCCTTCCTTAGATCTGTTTTCCCAAATTCTTCCGAGACGCCTTTGATTTTTACATTCCTTACTTTAGATTCTACTTCCAGGGCTTTGTGTTTATCTTCTGCCACTCTCTCCCACTCCTGTTGATTAACTTCCAGACATTGGATTCTCATTTGGTGTGTTGCCAGCTGAGTTGTGTTTACATCAGCTATTTTTTTTCAAACCGTCGATTTTGTCTGAGAGCTCTTTCTTGGTATTTTGAATTTCCTTTTCAACCTTTCTGACTACTTTCAGTATCTCTGAGTTACCCTTGCATAATAAACGATACATCTGTGCATTAGTTAGGTTTTCCATTGTAAACAGTCACAGATCACAAACAGGGCGTCTCGTGAGAGTTCGGGCGATCAGGAATTATCAGTTAGTCAATCTCCGTATTCTGTTAGCATCTCCCACTGAGCTCTCCTTAACAAATTGTTAAGCTCTTTCTTTTGTTTGTTTTAATGAGTATATTTAGCTGGCTTGCCTCCCATCCAAAGAAAGAATTCCCTTGTAAATTGGTTAGGGGGGAAGAAGGGAGGCTAGTGCCTGGCTTTAAAGAAGAAGAAAGCAAACAGCGGACTCACAATATTTGCATTGTTGATTCGTCAAACTTCGGCTGGAAAGAGATAATCTGGGAAGAATGCAGGATTTTATGCGGCTGGTCGTTTCAAGCTTAGAGAATTGTTTACGACAAGGGCGTCATTGTGGCCCCGAGCACAGGCAGCGATGATCCGGAGAACTTAGTCTCCACGGATCTGTAGGACCCTCAGGATGCTGTTCCCAGTTCCTAGGGTGACCAGCGAGCGAGATTTGCGCATCCCTCTTAGGTCTGCCAGGTGCTTCTGCTCCTGGCCCTCTGCTTGGCTTGAGAGCTCGTTACAGAACGGGCTAGTACAGCACCATCTTCAGTTGTCTCTCAATGCTGCTTCTCTTCTGAATGAAATTAAAGTTATTATTTTAAGCCGCTTGGTGCTTCATTCCTCTTTGTATTTTTAAACTTTGGCATCACTTTTTATGTCTGTGACTAAATTCCTCCCCACAAGGTCAACAGAAACAGCTATTATTAATTCAGTAAATTATATTGTAGCTTTGATTATGGGAATATGCTCATCATTAGATCATTAAACTAGTTTCAGGACATGTTAGTCCTGAGAGTTAGAAATCAATGCAAGAGGACTGTGAAACAATTTGTATTCCTAGGTTTACTCAGCAATGTTCTAAAACGTCCTTCCCTTTCAAAACCTCTATTATCTATATCTTATTGGTTTGATTTTTCATTACCTCTTGGCTCATTTTAAAACATCAAAAGAAACTTGCATGTGTGTAGTGTATCATATTGCAATGGATTCATTGGAAATTTGCCTTCCTCTTATTGGCTCTCATTCAATTACTGTGAGAACCAAATAGCAGTAGAAGAAGAGCATAGAAAAACAACTTACCATGGTGGAAAAGCTTTCTGTTCCCAAACAAAAACAACATTATGGTAGGCCAGTTGCACTTTATATTATATCAGGATTGGGACTTCAACTCCAAACATGAAAAATGATGATCTTGGAATTGGCCAAGACAATGTGGAATATAAGTTGTATTTTTTAATTATTTTATTAATAGTAATAACAAGAACAACAACAAGGAAGTGATATGCTTGAACAGTAAAAGTGTACCCACTAGAAAGGGTAGAAATGACAATGCTTGACAGATTGGATTGACAGACTGCCTTATCCTTGTTGTCGCCTGTCTCTTTCACATATCACTCAGAGCAGATTTCTGTCTGATGTTCTCAGGAAGAAACAAGAAAGGGCCAAACAGGACATTATGGGAACCACAGTTCTGACCCATAGCTTCTACAACATTTTAAAGCTACAGCTGTTATACAGACAATATTTTAATTAAGTATTGTTTGGAGCAGGGGTAGTCAACCTGTGGTCCTCCAGATGTCCATGGACTACAATTCCTATGAGCCCCTGCCAGCAAATAGAATTGTAGTCCATGGACATCTGGAGGACCACAGGTTGACTACCCCTGGTTTGGAGGGAATGTATTGTGGTCTTATTTTGAGAGGTTTTTAAAACATGTTTTTAGCCATGAAAAGATGAAACTCAAATACTTTGGCCACCTCATGAGAAGGAAGGACTCCCTGGAGAAGAGCCTAATGCTGGAAGCGATTGAGGGCAAAAGAAGAAGGGGACGACAGAGAATGAGGTGGCTGGATGGAGTCACTGAAGCAGTCGGTGCGAACTTAATTGGACTCCAGGAATGGTAGAGGACAGAAAGGCCTGGAGGATCATTGTCCATGGGGTTGCAATGGGTCAGACATGACTTTGCACCTAACAACAACAGCCATGAAAAAGTATTCATACTGGTATAAATACATTCCAAAAGTCAAAAATTCAACCGTCTTAATTAATTTGGATGGCAACTTTACAGGCAATCTGCTGGAGAATTTTTCTTCTGACATTTTATTTCTGTGGTTATACTTCTTTCAGTAGCCATTGGAACAGATTTCTACTACCATTTTCCCCAGCCATTTTATGTTTCTGCTCACCAATCTGTGTCAGAATTCCAATGGTGCTCACAGACTGAAAAAGGTTGGGGACCATTGTTCTGGTGGTTAATGTTTCTATACCATAAAGATGTCCTTTTTACTTCTGTGCCCTTGTCAAGCAGTTACAGCTTGTTGACTTCAGTTTGCAGTCTGCTCTAGATCTGTTTTACAAGTACAACGATATAGGCTAGATATCAGGGGGGGAAATTTCACAGTCAGAGTAGTTCAGCAGTGGAATAGGCTGCCTAAGGAGGTGGTGACCTCCCCCTCAATGGCAGTCTTTAAGCAAAGGCAGTCTTCAAGCGAACACTTATCTTGGATGCTTTAGGATGCTTTGGGCTGATCCAGCATTGAGAAACTGACTGCTGTTTTTCTGGCAGAAAATAACAGTGACACAGTAGAGGGAGACTGCATGCTGGGCCACCATTTTGTAGCATTCTTAACAAACCATAGTCTTCAGAAGAGGAGCTCATTACAGGTGAGAAGACTACTGTCCTGAATTAAACTTAAGGAGTAGTACTTAGCTCATTACCTAGTGATGCTACAATTTAGTCAACCCTCTATAAATGTTAGTGTTGTTTTTTACTGGATGTTAGCTCTCTTCTATGGTAGGGGTCTGTGAATGAGTCCTGAGACCCCCTTCCCCCAGTAGCAGGGGAAATCTGTGAATACCCACATCATAACTAAATTGTTAATCTAACTAAAATGGAGATATGAGAGGTTAAGAGTAAGTGACTAGATGAATAAGTGAGTAGGTCAATGATGAGCTCCTAGAAGAGCTGAGGGCCTTGTCAGAGCTAACTCAGTTCCACAGGGTATGTAAAATGGAAATCTTCTGCCAGGCATCTGGCTGAGGTCAATGAACACCAACAATAAGACTACCAAAATTCGACAGCCATTAGACCTTTCTTCTATACAAATACACCCCTTTGAAACAAAGAAACCAAGTATTACTACTTCATCAGCACCAAAATAACATTTTTATGTTTTAGTGCTTTTAAATTTGAACTGTCATTTGGAATCATTTTGTATGGAACATTTTGGAAACTGGCCTGATCCAATTTTGCTGGGAAGGAAGGAAGGAAGGAAGAAAGAAAGAAAGAAAGAAAGAAAGAAAGAAAGAGAGGGAGGGAGGGAGGGAGGGAGGGAGGGAGGGAGGGAGGGAGGGAGGGAGGGAGGGAGGGAGGGAGGGAGGAAGGAAGGAAGGAAGGAAGTCAATGGAATTTTCCCCTTTTCTGTTTATTCCATGATTGGGGGGGGGGGGTTGAGGTAGATGCAACAAATTTGCAGCATAGCTGTGGAAGTCTCTCCTCAAAAGAACCTCTGAGTTTTAAAAATATTAGACCAGGGAATCCAATTCTACTGGCACCCAAAGAAGGTGTCCCATCTTTAAAAAAGATTCTCTATTCTTGTCTCACCATTGAAAACAATGGAGGTTCAATGGGGCACCTTCTTTGGATGTGAATAAAACTGGACCTCCTAGTTCAATCATTTTGAAAAATTGGGAGAACGACTGAAGATAGCACCGTGCTAGCTCATCCCGTGGCGAGCTCTCGAGCCAAGCAGAGGGCCAGGAGCAAATGCACCTGGCAGACCTGAGCAGGATGCACAAATCCCGCTCGCTGGTCGCCCCAAGAACCGGGAACAGCATCCTGAGGGTCCTACAGATCCGCGAAGACTGAATTCTCAGGATCTTCGCTGTCTGTGCAAGAGGCCATGATGGCATCCTTGTCGTAAACTATTTTCTAAGCTTGGTGGATCAAGAAGCACAAATACTTCAAGACCTGCCAGCAAATACATCATGGAAAAGAGTACAATTCCATCTTTTGCGACCACCTGAGGAATGTGACGAACAGTGGAGCAATTACCTGGTCTCTCTTAGGAAAGACAGCAACAACCTTTAGGTTAAGGCCAACATACAATGGGAACTGACTATATATTATTTGGGATAATAATAGATTGTATTCTTATAAGTATTAACAATTACTTGGCTAAGAAAGACAACAGTAACTTTTAGATTAGGACTAACGTGCGATGGGAACTGAATATGTTTTTTTTAAGATAATAACAGACTATACTCTTACATGTATCAACAATTACTTTCCCAGCTGGTTGTTTCTTTTTCTTTTTATCTTTTTGTAAGCACTTTATATACAACTAGATTTAAAGCCCATTTCAGATGCAAATGAAATGGGTGCTAGATGGCCCGGGAGAAGGTGGAGCGGCCTACCCCCCACCCATGGCTCAATCGAGCCTTCTCCCGGCCGCCGGAGCGGCCTCGCCGCGTCATAGATGTGGCAAGGCAGCTCCACCGGCTGGGAGAAGGCGGCGCGGCCCACCCCCCACCCGT
Organism: Paroedura picta; assembly: GCF_049243985.1. NCBI lineage: Eukaryota > Metazoa > Chordata > Lepidosauria > Squamata > Gekkonidae > Paroedura > Paroedura picta. The sequence continues at coordinate 116,110,637 of NC_135370.1, forward strand.
GGCTCTCTCGAGCCTTCTCCCGGCCAGCGGAGCGGCCTCTCCGTGTCTACGACGTTGCGAAGCTGCTCCGGTGGCTGGGAGAAGGCGGCGCGGCCTACCTCTCACCCGTGGCTCTCTGGAGCAGCCGGCCAGATTCCCTGGGCGGGTGAAGCAGCCAATGGGGAACTGCGCTTCGCGCAGCTCCCCATTGGCTGCTTGGGCCGGGCTGGACACTCGGAGGAGCCAATCAGGAGCCGCTTCGTGGCTCCTGATTGGCCCCTCCGAGTTTTTATCCCGGACAGGGCCTGCCCTAACTCCTCCCACAAAGCCCTTACTCCTTTATTCAGTCTGCGGCGCGGACTAGTGTTTAAACACTAGGGGCAAAGCCCATTGTATCCAAGAATACAATGGGCGCTAGAGCTTGGCAGTGGGAAGAGGAAGGGGAGGAGTTGTCCAGTCTGTAAGGGCATAGGGTTGAATGTGTGTGATGTGTGGGAGATTGTGGTGGCATGGTGGCGAATGAGGGCATGGGTGTGGAGATATGGGTGTCAAGAACCTGTGGTGTGGAATATTCATTGAGTGTGGGAAAGGACTGACCTTTGGGAGTTGTGGCATAGTGGTTACAGATGAGCTTTCCAGAGCCATGTCCTCAGATATGTGAAGGGAAAATCAGACTGGAGACTCTTCTTAGGGGAAGATTACATGGCAACCAATTCCTCCCAGTGCTGCATCATTTCCCTTCTTGTGGGCACTCTGCAGTTCCCCTGCCCTCAGGCTCCCCTGCGTTGCTCTTGGAAATGCCTCCCTCAGTCGCAGGGGCTTTCAGAGGCACCTTCGCAGCATTCCTGAAGGGGGGAGACCTCCTGCCAGCTCTGTCAGGGTTCTGAGAGAATTTACAGTTGGATATGACAGTTAGGACAGCCTAGGGGTGAAAAGGGCTGGCGCAGCCTGTCCAATCCTCTGTTCTCACCCCCCCCTTGGCAGCCCTACTGACCTCCTCTCCCTGCGGTGGTCAGGAGCAGACTGTCAGCCAGACTGGGCTGGGTGAATGGAATTTTGGTCTGTCCTGGTGAGGGGCCACTTGGAAGGTGCTTCGCACGCCTCCCCATTGGCCGCTTGGCCCTTGAGTGGCACTTGCATTCAGAGTGCAGCAGGCTTATTTACTAGTGTTTATATAATTATAATAAACATTGGATTTTAAACTGGTCCATTAAAACATTAAGTCTTCACATTTTTACATTTTGAAAATATTATGTTTGTTTTACAGAATTTTTAATGTATCCCAATAGATTCCTAGGATTTACAATAGTGTTTCGTTCTTTCTTTCTTTCTTTCTTTCTTTCTTTCTTTCTTTCTTTCTTTCTTTCTTTCTTTCTTTCTTTCTTTCTTTCTTTCTTTCTTTCTTTCTTTGTTGGTAATGTGGATTTGATTCTACAGACTGCCATTCCTATTTAACTTTATCCTATTTAACTCTGTAGCACTTGGGGGGGGGGTGTTATTTCATGTTCTAAAACAGTATTAAGCCAGCATATATACATCTGATAAATATATCATTATGGATGCAAAACTGCATTCAGATGGTCCTCAGTGCCTGCACACAATTTAAAGATTTCCATTGGAAGGGGGAAACCAACTTTGAAATAAAAAATAAAATAAAATAAAATAAAGACTAGAATTTCATGTTGGTGACTGCACCTTAGTCTTAAGTCAACTTTTCACACCATGTTCCAAGGAAAAGATTTAGAGAAATAATTGTAAGCCTAAGTAACCTTTTGATATAAGTCTGTAAGGAATATAGCATAATTGCTTAATCATTAATAGAAAGGCAACTACTTTTTTCTCCAGCTATTTTTCCATCAAGGAGAAAACTGTAATTTTTGTTTCTATAGCATTTCTTGGGTCTGCCATTCTGCAGTCCTGTTGAAACAATACTGTCAATTTCTGCAATGATTGCTAGAATGCACCGTTGAAATAGTTGCTATGTAACAGATGAAAAGATTGTCCACTGAATGTACATAAAATGCATTTCCAGAAAAAAGTATATTCCAGTGAACTCTGTCGATTCCATCTCTTTCTTTTTGTGGAAAAAAACAAACGGCCTCTTCACCTTTTATTATTTTTTTCTGCCACAAACTATTTTTCTTTATCATTTGTAGGCTCTTGTATCAATATGTCAGCTTGTGATATTTCAGCAGTCCCAATGGTGCAGTAAAGTGTACTCAACTCTCCCAGTAGTGAATCAAAGCCTGCAGTAAGGTAACTGTGTTCTTGTTGAAAAAGTTTAGATCAGAGCTATACTACATCTTTATAACCCCAAAAACAACTGCTGCTGGGCTAAACATGCCTAATGCCTATAGACCCAATGCTTCAGGTTCTGCTGCCAGTGCTTTTGTGCAGGGGAACAGCCATTAAACCTGGGCTGATTCTGTACTTACTTTGTTTTGTCCAGTATGGATCCTGTTGAATTCAGATCGATTTGAACTCGGGTCTTCCTCTATCCTGCCACCCCACCCCACTCCGTTGAAACAAAAAGTGTTCTGCATGTGATTGTGGAAGCTCAGATCAGGGAGGAAAGGCAAGCACAGTAGGAGACTCTTTCTTTCTTTTCTTGAATAAGGAGGGGGGGAATAAATCCAAGAGGCAAACCTCTGTTGAGAGAAGTTAGGGCTTCTGGAGCATAGTCACTTTAAGGGAAGCCTTACAATTAGGAACCAGGAAGTCCTTGAACTGATAACCTGGCCAATCAGGGAACACACCCTTGCTCCCAGGCAAGTTAATTTACAAAAAGGTGCTGTCTACACATTTACTCATGGTGGTCTTTCAAATATTGAGGCTTATATCCACTCCAGAATATCACGGGGGAAAGGTAGGGTCACCAAGAAACAATCATGCATGTTGCAGATAGAAAATTTAAAGCACCACAAATCAAAGTGGAAATTGAATTCAGTGTAGACTTCAGGGATTCATTTGAACTGGGAGTAGGTAAAAAGCTCTGTGCAGACTACACCCTGGTTTCTCTTGATAAATCATAAATGCCCCATACATGTCCATATAACCAAAGCAGGATCCACATGTGCTATAGGGAGGTATTAATAATAATTTCTCTATAAAACTAATCTCTGTTGGTCTAGACCAGAAATGCTTATAGTGATAAGGGGATGTTGAATGAATCCAATCCATTATATCTATCACAAACCATTACAGAGTTTCATACCTTCAATGTCTATGCTATGATTTCTTTGGCATCTGAAGTAAATAATAGGCGTGTTCATTTGGTGAAATCTGAAATGAAAAATGCCATATTGGTATCTTCTGGCTATTCTTTCAGACAGATATAGATTGCAGCTGAATTTTGGCTATCCAAAATGGTCAAGCCCAAAACATCCCAAAAATATATGAAATTTTTCAGGGCTACTGGATAGTTGAATTTAAAGAGTGTTTAAAGGGATTGCAACCCCTCTAAATGCCTTCAAGGCAAATTTACTACTTGGAGTAAGTGTTAAAAGGGACAGTGAGTTTGCATGCAGAGTTTGCATGCCGTTTGGAGACAGTATTTAAAAGGACTGCTTTCTCTTTAAACACCTTCTCCCCTCCATTGAAATCCATGAGGGATAGGGGCACATTTAGTTCCCCTTGGAATTATACCCCCTAGTCCAATATTTTTGAAACTTGGGAATTTTTTGAGGAGAAGCACCAAAGTTGCAGCCTACCTTTAAAAAGAGCTTCCCAGTTACTCCCAGGTTGATTCTCTACTATTCCCTGGGTTGCCATTGAATATGATCCCCAAAGGCTATATGAATATGATCATATATAATGATCCCCAAAGGATATAATGAAACCAAAAATATTTGGAATTCCCAAATATTTACTGAATCCAAATGCCATATCAGTATTGGGGCCTGGGGATATTGGGAAATACTGATACTTTTCAGATTCAATGTACTCACTGTTCATTAACATCAGTTGGCACTGACAGAAAAATCTTTCCTGCATTGATTTTGCTTGAATGCCTGGAAATAAAAGTAAGTAAATTAAAAGTTGAAGAACACAGTCTACACTATTGGTTTTTTGTTTGTGTGTTCATGTGCACACATGCACAAACGCTCAGTAATATTTCCTAGCCTTGATGAAACTACATGACAACATCCTACTGAAACAACTGGAATTGCAATTAGCAGAAAAAACTAAATTGTTCTATTGGACTTAATCATACTTTATCACGACTCACTTTGGCTGTCTTCTTTGTTTAAAGCATAATTGTTTGGGAACCTTTGCTGTGATGACACTGTTTACACAATAGGCATTATGCAGAATTCAAAAACCAAAGCAGAATTGGCAGGTTTCTCTCAGTGATGAAATGAGATGGAAAATTCATTTCACAGTATAAAAGGCCAGCATTGACATGAAGCTAGGCTTTCTAGGTTCCCATGTTTAAATGAGCTTACTAAATTCCATTAGATCTGCTAGGAATTTTCATCTAGGTGAACAAAACAAAAAGGAGAGAAGTGCTAGGAGCAGAGAAAAAAATAAATGAGATATGGATTTTAAGTACCTATGGAAAAGCAGAATAGCTCTGTCATCATCCTTCAACAATGTGAAAACCCTTTAGCAAAAAGGCTTGCACATATCTGGCCCTAGTGTGAGTTTTGTTTCTGATTTTTAAAAATCAAAAACACCATTAAAAAAAAAGCATAATTAGACATGCTGAAAATGCTGTGATGAATATGCTTACCAGCCAAACACAACTTGTTTCACTGCTGCGGCCAAATTGAGCCTTGGAATCCACACTTTTTCTACTCAACATGACCACTGGGTCCAGAGAGGGGTAGCCCAGTAGATGAATGTCAACTCATCCACCCAGTCTAGGTCCAGAAGGAAGCAATGGGGGCTGAGGATGTATCCCAGGTGGCATAAGTGACTCATTCTGGACACTGGAGGGAGGGCAGTGAGGCCAAGCCAAATGTCAGCCTTGCATGCTCAGTTAACCAACGGACTGGCTCAGGGGGCTCAGTGAGCTTCATTTCTGCTGAATCCTCTATCACTGCATGCCTGGCATTCTGGCTGCTGATGAATTCCCAGTTTAGCACTGACAACCAGGGAATCAGGGGGATGACTTGTTTCAGTCTGGCCATCTGGGCACAGAGCAAGTCAGAGGTGTCCTAAAAGTACTTGGGGCATGCATCACCCCTTTGTTGGAGCTGATGATGAGCGTCTCTTCCCCATGCAGGAGGGTCAGGGAGGAGATGATATGCTCTTGTGCTCAAACCAAACACACAATCATGGCATAGGTGTTCTAGCAGGTGGGTAAGTCCTGGGCAGAGTCTGCACTTACTTTGTTTATTCCATTGTCAATCCTATTGAATTCAGATTGCTTTGAACTTGGGTCTTCCTCTCCCCCCCCCTCCCCATTGAAACAGGAAAGTGTTCTGCACGTGGTTATGGTAGTTCAGAAAGGGGGGGGGAGCCATGCCTCTTTCTTTTCTTGAAGGGTGGGGAGAGAGAAGCCAAGCAGGGAGCCTCTTTCTTTTCTTGGAGGGGGGGGGGAGATGATCAAAAAAGGCAGAGAAGGGAGAAAAAATCCAGGACCAACAGAAGTTCTCCTTTAAGGCAAATTTGTCACATGACCACCTGTGGCCAATCACAGGTCTTCTACCATGGAGGAGAGCCCAGATTCAAAACAGACTTTAAATATTGAGCATTAAAAGCACTCTAAGATATCGCACAATAAAGGTAGGGTCGCTCCGGATCAATCCTTCTTGCTGCAGAAGGAAATTTTAAATCGCCCCAAATCAAAATGGAAATCACATTCTGTATAGAGGGCAGGGACTGAATCGATCTGGGGTTGGAATAAAAGCTCCGTGCAGTTTACACCCAGGATTAGCCTATGTTCAGCCTGCTCTCCCTCCCCCTGCCTTTCACACAACAGATGGGCAGACATGGTGCTGCACAAAAGCAGGTAGCCAAGCACCATTTGGCCTTCAGCAAGGCCTGCAACTCAAGGTACCAGTATCCCACTGGCCCTGACAATGTTCCCCAGCCCCAGAACATCCTCCGCTACCAGGTGAAGTTTGTGCACCAGGCATGCAGTTTTCACCATTGCAAGCATGTTGGTGCCGGCATTTGTGACCAAGTAGCCACAAACAATGTTGCTGCCATCCACTCCCTCAGGCTACTCTGTCTCACAGCAACAATGTTTTGCACCATATGAATTGCAACCATCTCACTTGAAGCAGAACTACCTTGTACCCTGGTGGAATGACTGTCCTCTCCTGTGTCCTGGGCCATGCCCAACAGTCCAGAAACAGAAGTCTTCTGGTTGCCATCAGTGGGCAGCATGGTAACCATACTCCTGGGTGCTCCAGAGGTCTGCTACGAAGTGCACAGTTTTACCTTATGCTCTGGAGAGTTCACCCTTGGCTATAGCCACTGCAAACCAGTGCATGTAGGGCAATATTTGTCAGCTCATGTTCCTCCATGAGAGGACGGAGTACCAGGTATGGTGGTAGCTGATGAAAAACTACATCCTTCATGAGGAAGAATGGTTGGCCATTCACAGCAATGAATTTGTTGGTGAGATGAGTGACAGCTTTCTGGACCTTCCGTGTAGCCCCTCTGGATGGTACTCTCAGTATCCCCTTGGGAATGACCTCTTGGAGGGTGGCCTGCCTTGATGTCTCACCCACTGCACCTTCAGTGTGAAAAGACTTTCTTGGAGGGGTCTCCTTCTCCCACTGTACTTCTCCCTGCTAGGAGGGAGTGGCTATATTCTTCCTCCTACTGACCACCACTCTTTCCCCCAGTGACAACATACTGGGATGCAACATTTTCAGGTGCCTGTGGAGAATGGAGAGCAAGCTTTGGCATTTTGCACCCTCCTAGATGTGGGTATGTCAAATCTGTCCCTCTGCAACACATGGATCATGGGGGAGGGTGTGGAAATATTTTCAAAGTGTGGGTTGGAAATGACATCTCCGAATGCAGGAGGAGGGACAGTTGCTTTTTGGCTTTGGAATGGGTGGGGGCACAGATGGATGTACTGAAACCAGAAGCAGTAACAAGGAGATATGTAGAAGTGGATGATTATCCCCCCTGCTCTGAATCACTGCTGTCTGAGATTTCTCCAATGTGTGTTATGAACCACTGGTCTTTGATCAGTGCTACAAACTTTTTGTGCTTGATGGAGAACCTTGGGAGCAGATCAGGGGAAGGAAGCTTCAAGAGTGATGCCCTGCTTGTGATGGGCTGAATTGCATTGGCAGGATAGGCTTGGTTCCTGGGGTAGCTCAGAACCCTGGGTCCACCTTACACTCAGAAAACCCAGCAAGGGGAGAGGGATTCTCAGTAAAGATGTGGGTCCTTAAACCCTAGCTAAGCCACTGTGCTTGGCGTGAGTTGGTGTATCCAGCACACTGTGTGTGTGTGTGGGGGACATTCTACAACATCACAAACTTCACAAACTCTAGCACAACAAAGTTTTTGAAGGGCCATGGTTTCTGAACTGTGCTTACCAAAAATCACAAAGTGAACCACATTTTCCCATTTTGTACCCATTTCTCATTTAAAGCGATTTGATGGTACTTAACAAAAACATGCAGTCCTTAGCTGCGAAACAGATAGTTGAGGCTCCTCCCTTCTCAATGCAAACCGAGGAAGAGCTCAGAAGAGGGAACTTGGTAAGTTACTTGACAGAAAGAGAAAGAACAGGGAGATTCACAGCCCCCTTTCCTCCATGGCTGCGGCACTGGGGGTCTGGAGACCAAGAGAACCCTCTCCAGCTTAGAGACTGGAGGCAGTGTCAACTGCCTCACTGTGCTTCTCTTCTCTTAGCTTCAGCATCCTCCATGTCAGGCTAAACCACATTTTGTCTCCCAATTTTCACTAAGATAGGCAACCTCTACTTCACATCACCCATGGAATGGATTCATCAAGTATTGTGTTCAATAATTCTGGCAGTCACTGATCTCTCCCATCTTTGCCTTTGCTCAATAGTTTCCCGAGACTTCTGAAAAGCTAATGTTTAGAGTTATGGGAGATCCATGGAAAAAATGCAATGAAACAGAAGTTCTGAGAAGAGAAGATGCAAGTTACATTACCTCTTTTGCTGTATAGTATCTACAAGAGAAAAGTACAGGCTGCCCCTCTTCACAGTACCTCCCCCTCACTATGACTCCCAGTATCATCTTTTCTGAGGTCTCAGAATATTGCTTTGGGAAGGGAGTGGTGATAACAATTTGCAATAGGAAGTGCATTCTGTTCACATGACATGATATCCATTCCTGTTGAGGATATTGAGGATAAATTCATGCCACTGGCATACCCATTATTATTTTCCCAACCAACAGAAAAAGCAGAAAAGGGACACTTTTGCCAAGTGACTGTCCACAATTTTCTTGTTCAATGAAGGCATGAGAAAAGGACAAAATCATACCTGATGCTCGCAATACTTGTGCTCCAGATATAGACGTACACTCCCCACCCCCAACTAGCTTTCAATGGCACTAAAAGTCAGTCTGCAATGAAAATGTATGTTAATTACAGCATGCAGTAGACCAGAACAACAGTAAGTGTACAGTACAGTTGAACTGAGTATGTGTCTAGGATATGAATTATGTATGTCCCAGATAATACAATAAAATGCTTCTTTATGCATGTAGTGCCTTTTACTCTTCTTTCTTTTTCAGCTCTTTGCATTCCTAAATAATAATAATTTCTCTCAAGGAACGAAAATAAGTAGTAGTTCCTTAAATACATTTCAAAAGCTCAATTGTATAAGTCTGAAAATTGTCGGCAAGGTTTTTGCAGTCTGACAGATTTAGTAGACTGTTTAAATGGTGTGATGAAGTTCACCTTCCTGAGCTGCTACTGACAACAACAGATTAATTTACAGCTTTAGGGACCAGGGAAGACAAAGTTCATCACACAAAATGAAGAGCAAAGGTGTTCTTGGGTGGGTCTCTCTCTGTGTATTCCCACATTTTTTTTTTTAGTGACTGGGTTAATTTTCTGCAGAACTTCTTGAGGTGAGAAAGAAATATGTGTGCCTCTACCTTTAAAAATGTTTTTCTGCCTCCTCACTCTATTTATGGATCTCTGGAAAACTATGTATCCCCTTGACAAATGCAGCTGGGGACTCACCTTGCCCCAAGGCCACTGTTGAAGAAGTGGCAGGGTGGAGGAAGAGGACGCACAAGCATCCCGGAGAGGGGAGGGGCTGGAGGTGCAGGGGAAGTGTGCATGGGCAAGGACACCGCCATGTGCGCAAAGCACGAGCGGTGTCGCTTCACCTTCTTTCCACTCTGGCAGCAAGCAGCGAGCAGATGATTCCCTCCCTCCAACCCTGTTAACAGATCTCTTATGGGAATGTATTCTTGTTGGAAAGTTTTTGTTGAATGTTGTGAAATTATTCTCACAGCTTTATGGGGGCAGGAATGCACAGTTAGAGAGCCTCGAGGGAGTTCAATGTGGGCTTCAAACTTGACATCCTGGGGCCTCAATCCTGAGGCGGCTTGGAGCGAGTTAGGCCAACCTGGATAGGGAGACTGAGCCAGGTGGCCTAGGTGCTCAGAGGAGGTCTGCGCCTCTCTCTGGCACTTTATGGTGGAACACTTCCCATGAGGGTGGCTCAGTGCCAAATGGGGTGACCTGCACTCCCGGGGCTGGAGGCAGGGAGCACCCTGGTGACACTGGGGTCAAACAGGATGGTTAACACCACTAGGGAAGGCTCTGCTAAACCATGCTCATTTTAATGCCAACTATAGTGTTTGAACAATAAAGCTGTGGCCATGTTAATGCCATCCATGGTCTATGTGTCCTTCTTCCACCCATCAGGCCTGCCTGCAAGTCAATATTGTTTGACATCCTAATAACCAAGAACCATGAGTCACCTTAAAGACAAACATATTATGATAGCATCACTTTCAAAAGCTAATGGAACCCATGTTCTGAGGTGCTCTTAGAACACTGGATGCCCTGATGATCACAGATGTAGAAATTTCACATAGTGCTTGAATCTACACTGTCTGTATATTGGTGGCTGTCCTTCAGTTTGTAGGAAGGTTTTGATCATGGTTGTTGTTGTTGTTAGGTGCGAAGTCGTGCCTGATCCATCGCCACCCCATGGACAATGATCCTCCAGGCCTTCCTGTCCTCTACCATTCCCCGGAGTCCATTTGATCATGGTAGAAGTCTGTAAAAGCATACACATGGAAAAGTTTCGGTAGCTACCAGGTGGACTGAGGAAATATACAGCGGCAGAAAAAGAAGTGAGTTTTGAATTGTATCTCAGAGAAGCTGTTAACCCTGCCTTTGTAGTATATTTATTGTATGATGGACCAATCTACTTTCTAATTGACATTTTCATGAGTTTGTTTACTCTCATGAGGAGAAGTCTGTACTTGGTTAATATTATTTGTTGGCTAGAAGTATAGTTTATATGAAATTCCTTGTACTGAAACCAATTTCTTTCATCCTTGTATCTCCTTGTTAAGATGTGCATGCCATTTTGAGCACATGTACCCTGGGCAGAGTCTCCACTTACTTTCTTTATTCCATTGTCAATCCTGTTGAATTCAGATTGCTTTCAACTTGATTCTTCCTCTCCCCCCCCCTCCCCATTGAAACAGGAAAGTCTTCTGCACGTGGTTAGGGAGGCTCAGAAGAGGGGGAGGGAGGCAAGCCTCTTTCTTTCTTTTCTTGAAGGGGGGGGGAGAGGAGCCAGGCAGGAGCATCTTTCTTTTCTTGGAGGGGAGGGGGAGAGGATCGAAAAAGGCAGAGGAGGGAAGAAAAATCCAGGACCACAGAAGTTGAGAGAAATTAGGGGCTTCTCCTTTAAGGCCAGCATGTCACATGACCAGGTGTAGCCTATCAGAGGTTCTCTACCACGGAGCTTTCTTTAGCAAATGGATATTCAGGCTTAAAAGCAGTCTGAGATATCGCACAATAAAGGTAGGGTCACTCAGGATCAATCCTTCTTGCTGCAGAAGGAAAATTTAAATCACCCCAAATCCAAACGGAAATCGCATTCTGTGTAGAGGGCAGGGACTGAATCAATCTGGGGTTGGAATAAAAGCTCCGTGCAGTTTACACCCTAGCTCTTCTATCCAATCCTGAGTATACTAATCCTGACCTACAAGTAAAAGGAAACATTACACAGTTTGATAAAGGAGGGGATATAATTCATCTTCCATGTCTGTGATGTCTCCACATTCCTAGTTTCTATTCACTTCCATTGCAAATAGCAGAGGGATGTTCTAGAAATGTCCTGGGCCAATATGTTCCCATTCCTTTCATTTTTGGCACCAAACCTCCCATGAACATTCTGAATAATTAAAGAAAGATGTAGACAAACTGGAGCACATCCAGAGAAGGGCAACAAAAATGGTGAGGGATTTAGAGACCAATATGTATAAGGAAAGGTTGAGAAAGCCTGGTCTGTTTAGCCTGGAGAAAAGACGACTAAAAGGTGCTATGATAGCTATCTTCAGGTAATAGAACGGCTGTCACATAGCTTGCTGTTGCCCCAGAGGGTCGGACCAGAACCAATGGGATGAAATTAATTCAAAAGAATTTTTGACTAAACATCTTGAAGACATTCCTGACAGTTTTAGCAGTTCCTCAGTGGTACAGGCTTCCTCAGGAGGTGGAGGACTCTCCTTTCTTGGATGTTTTTAAGCAGAGGCTGGTTGGCCCCTGACAGAGAGGCTGATTCTGTGAATTTAGGCAGATTGCAAGTGGGTGGGCAGAAGGGATTGTGTCCATGCCATTTTTGTATACCCAGGGAAATGCCAATTGCCACTTTGGGGTCAGGAGGTAAATATCTGTGCCAGACTGGCCATGGATTCTGAAGTATTTTTTGGGGGGGGCATCATCTGGACATGGAAATGGGGTCACTGTAGATGGAGAGGTAGTTGTGAATGTTCTGCATTCTATAGGGGGTTGGACTAGATTACTCTGCATACCCCTTCGAACTCTATAATTCTAGGATTCAATTATTCTAAGCTGATGTCCAATAAAATGGCAACTGGAAAAGTGCAGGGAATTATGTTCCAGGCACGTAACAGAATTTTTCAACTGAAGATATGGTGAGGCAGAATTCTCAACCCCTACGCTGTACCTTAACCAGGGCTAGAGACTTCTCTTTCCTGGACTCCACCTGGTGGAATGAGCCCTCCAAGGAGACCAGGGCCCTTCCTAAACTCCCACAACTCTATAGGGCTTGTAAAAGGGAACTCCACCAGGCATTTCGTTGAGGCTGGCGTTTTGATTGTCTGAGACCAAGGGGCTTTCCGCACTCCTTCAAAATCGCACAATGGTTGCCAATTGAAAACGCTACTGATTTGCCATTATGCACATCATTGACAATCTGCCACACACCTGAAACTGATCCGCAAAAAGCGCTTCCTTGTAGCGCTTTCAGGGAAATCCCCAAAAGTGGATTCACCCTCCAGAAAGCGCTACACTCCTGCAAACAATCTGCAACACTATCGGGAAAGTTCTGTGCGTTACCATTGTTGTGGTTTCTACAAAGTCCCTCCCCCTGGCTCTCTCCTCTGATCTTCCGGCGAAGCGATCGCCATTTTTTTTTCTCTGAGCGAGCAGAGATCAACGCACCGGCGACCTTCCTTTTAGCCAGTGAGGCTTCCCCGGCTGCAGTCCCTCCCCAGAGCTGTTTACAGTCACTAAGCACAAAAAACAGAGAAGTCCGTTTGCTGATGTATTTTCCCTTTATTTTTCACACTGTTTTCGGCTGAAAATCGGGCCCGTGAGGGGGGGGATTTTTTTTTTCACTCGGGGGGAGCGTGGCAATGATGAAACGGCAGCTCAAACACACCTGCCAGCTGGATGGGTCTCTCCGTTGCAACGAATCAACGCATATTCGTTGCAACAGGTGTGTGTGTGTGTTTTTTTTAAAACCTTTCTTAAAGGGAAAGGGGCTGTTTGGGAGCATGCTAATGGCCGCCCATTGGCTGCTTGACGGCCAGGGGCAGGATGAGCTTGTCAATAGCACTTCCTTTCTAGCGATTTTTGCCGAGACCGGAACCCTGTGGGAAACGATAGAAACGCAACCGGATTCCACTACAAAGGCAGGTATGCATAACGACGAATTCCACCATTTTAAATGGCGATTTTTTGTTCAGCAAACAATTTGCTACAAGGATCTCGGTGCGGAAAGCCCCCAAGAGCTGCAACCTCTTCACTTTCCTGTCTGAGTTCACTTCAGCTAATTGGAGGGGCAAACAAAAAAGAAATATAAGTGATTTTCTCAGAGTCCCTCTCCTTTTTCTTTGCCACAGGCATCATCCACATGAGACTACAACAATTGTCTGTTGGGCTATTATAAATGATCAATTTCTCCTTTGTCACTCAGCTGACTGATAGTTCTTCTTATGCTGAGATGCACTATTGACCTTATTTATTTAAAACATTTTAATGCCAGATTTCCACCTTATCAGGGCCCACAATGTAGCAAACATAGAAGCATTAAAACAATTAAAATTCAATCAAAGATATAAAATTCCATTAAAAACATAGAGATGATCAACTATGGATGTGCACAGAAAAAATGCTGGAGGGAGGCACTTAAAGGCCCGCCAGGCATTTGCTCATGACAGATCAGCTGCTTGGCCTTCTCCCCCCCTCCCCCGACCCTTCATTTAAACTGGATGAATCATCAAATCACAGTGTGTATACCACTTATTCAGCTAGTTGACATACATGTATGGGTGATTCAGCTCAGATAGGTCTGAAAAGCATTGATTCAGGTCCTTTTCACCTTATGCAAACCGCATTGCCAACCCTACAAACAACACTAGGAGAAGTGTCAAAAATTGTTATTGGGAGTATACCAAAACAAACAAAAAGGCTTCACCTGCTGGTGAAACATACGAATAGAAGAAGATAGACAAATCTCCCTAGGGAGGGAGTTCCAGTGTTTTGGTGCCATATTGGAGAAGGCCCTTTCTCAGAGCTAGTCCCAGACAGAAGGGGCAAACCAACTTAAACTGACAGTATATTGCTTGCAGTCAGCAAGTCCTGATTGATTTGAGTTGTAAATTAAATACCCACGTTGCAGTTATTTAGACCGGTCCTCTAAATTCCTGGTAAATAGATGGAGAAGAAATGGAGATAGTGACAGATTTTATTTTCCTGGGCTCCAAGATCACTGCAGATGGGGACTGCAGCAAAGAAATTAAAAGACGCTTACTCCTGGGGAGGAACACTATGGCAAATCTGGACAGCATCCTATGATAGTTGGATTCAGAAATGTTCTTTTTTGAATTTCCAATATTTTTTGGGGTCCATTATTCCTCGTGGGGAAGCTTTCATGTGGCTGTGAAGGGAAGGGTTAAAAGGATAAGCACCAAAATTGTACTGGAGCTGCTGGGATCTGCGCTTTAAATAACCCCCACCTTTTAAGTAGATAGGACCAAGGATTCCCTCCACAAAGAAAGGGAAAATCTCTTGAAACTGACAAAAACACCTGAAATTGACACAAACAGCCTGGCAAGCCCACAGAAATCCTGTGAGACACAGGGAAAAAAGAAAAGGGGGGGGGGGAGAGAGAGAGAGAGAGAGAAAGACATTTTGGGGAGCCTGAAAGGGCTGGTTCCTGATCTTCCTGGAAAACCACAAATATTTCTGTGACTTTTGGGCACCATTTTTTGATATCCACCAAAATTCTGTGATATATTTGGAATGCTGAAAATACCCCCAAAATAATGCTAAGGTATTTTTCAGGTTTATTTTTATCTCAAGTATATGTAATCGCATACCCCTAGTAAGATTTGCCCAACAGGGGTTTTAAAGTAAATGAAATTTGGAAAGTAGAATCCATTTTTTAAAAGTAGTCCTTTTTGCTACTTGTTAATTATAACCTATACATGTGAAAATGTGTGTTCCTATAAATATTGCTCTAAAACACTAGCATCCAAAAGGGTAAATTGCATTTATTTCCATAACATGACTCAAGGTTTTGAGACCCCCTCCCTTATAAACTTTCATTGCTTGATCTGTATGGGCTGATTTTGGTGATTTATTGTATAATCAGGGCTCAATATGGGTAGCTGCGTTGGTCTGTTTCTGTCGTACAGAGGCAGAGTTACACCTTTATAAGACTTTTGACTTTGAGTAATTTCACAGGATCTGTTTAATACTGCATTAAAGGTTCTCTATAGGTGCCTAGACACCCACTTCTTTGTTACTACATTATACTTTCCACAGCTGAGTCCTGGCATTGTGCTAATGTTAACTAAACATTAACTAAAATTGACACTGCCTTGAATGTACAATTGGTATGCACTATATATAGGAGCGACTTAGGAATTTGTGGATGACTTCATACTGTACTTGCCCTCTCATTTGACTCCGCTTGATATTTAACTGAGACAGACCATTGGTCAGTGTTCCTATTCTTACTGACTTTAGGCAATGAACAGTTTCCCAACACCCACTGAGATTCCTTAATTGCAGATGTCAAAGACTGAACCTGAAATCATTGAATGGGGGTCAGGAGTGGGGGTCAATTCTTCCCCTGCATACTGTTAACTGACCTCATGTGACACTTATTTTCTCTGCTGGAAAGTGCTGTTCTATGATTCAAGGAACATACATATTGATCATGTGTCATCTTATATTTTCCACAACAAGGAAATGAGCACTTCTGGGTGGCAATTAAACATTGAGAAAATTGCTTAGGGAAAACAGTGAACTCCTCTTAGCAACCCTAAGTGGAGGATAGTTGAGTTTCCAGAGGCACTATACTGGTACATCTCTAAGAGCCTCTGGTGGTAATCTAGCATTTCTTATTTCTGTTAAGTGGGCGGAATGAGGCTGGAGAGGTGAACTCATTATGTCCCAGCAACTTGAGAAATGGGCCAGCAGGATAAATGCCACATCTAACCTCATGGTGAAATGAGATGCCTGCAGGGCTTGTTCTTCCACACTGCTTCCAGCATTCAAGGAACCAAGCCAGGATCATGTGAAGCTTCCAATTGCCATCTCCACAATCTAATTAAATGGAACTGTTGTTGAGAGTCAATTACTAATGCAATTGTCTGATTAAAGGAAGCAAAAGCAAATTCCAATAATCTGTTTTCTGTTCTTATTGTATTTCTGTGCAGGTATGGACAGATTAATTTGATGATATAACTGTCTGAAAGAGAATCCGAGTTCTTTTCTTAATCGTGCCCTCCTTTTAAGTACAGTTGAACCAAGCATGCTTTTACAATAATGTAAATGAACTCATCTGACCTTGGAATTAAATTCCATGTTGTGTGACAAACTGCAGACTATCAGGCTATCCATTGCCTCTGAAGACTGGCAGGAAGTACCCAGCAGGGAGCCCGTTTTGGTTGAGAAACCACTTTAGCATATATTTCTCTCCCAAAGTCCCTGCTCTCCTTTGGACATCTGTGCAATACAATCATATGTGACACAAATTAACATTGCTGGGAATTAAATTATGAAAGGCAGATCACCAATTGAACTAGCAGCAGCAAGTAAATGGAATCTCATTAATGCATACCATAAGTGGCACACATTCCTCTTGCTATAATGAATCATTTCCATGCAACTGTGCATGGGGTAGATATAATCAGCAGGATGGTCTACAAGCAGGGAATGGGAAAGCTTTCTTACATTTTGTGCTCTGGACAGTCCCATACTTCCATCGATCTCACTGCATGATTTTGGCCTAGTTATTTACTCAGTCCAGCCAACCTCACAGGACTGTTGTGTGGATAAAATAGGTGCAGAAGAACCATGCATGCAGCTCTGTGCTCCTTGAAGGAAGGATGACATTGCCTCAAGACATCACAGCAAGGGGCGGTATATAAATCCAATGAATACAATAAATAAAATGATGGCCTGTCTCCAGATGCATAGATCATGAATTGTGCTTCTCATCTTTGATTTTTCCACATTCATTTAAACTTCAGCAGGGTGTGAGGAGGAAGATATGAAACAGGCTTTCCCAGACAGACCCACTTTAGCAACTGACAGCAAGAGGAATTTATTGTTATTGTTATTGTTATTAATTAAATTTATATCCTGCCATCCACAGCAAACTGTCTCATTTACCTATTCATAAAAAGGTAAAGGTATCCCCTGTGCAAGCACCAGGTCATGTCTGACCCTTGGGGTGAGGCCCTCTAGCGTTTTCATGGCAGACTCAATACAGGGTGGTTTGCCAGTGCCTTCCCCAGTCATTACTGTTTACCCCCCAGCAAGCTGGGTACTCATTTTACCGACCTCGGAAGGATGGAAGGCTAAGTCAACCTTGAGCTGGCTGCTGGGATCGAACTCCCAACCTCATGGGCAGACAGCTTCAGACAGCATGTCGCTGCCTTACCACTCTGCGCCACAAGAGGCACTTCATACATACCTACTTACCTTGGGTTAGCAAAGCATGGTTGAGCCATTTATGAGGGAAACCGCTTTATTTCATTTTTCCTACACCTTCTGAATTGCTGGGGTGCCCACCTTTTTTGCTGCACAATCTTTAACGGACTTCTTTTATATGTTCTAATCTAAAAAAAATATTTAGAGGGAAACAATGAAAAATACTGAATATTATATTCTGCCAAACTGCTATCAAGGAAAAGGATAAACATAAAGCTGGCATTTGACAGTACATATCTTGTTCTTTTACATCACCTTAATGTTACATATACTGCATTTTTAAAAATGTTCTAAATTGAATGCTATAGCACTAAACCAATATAGCACTTGAAGCACCATTGAGAGTCCAGAGTTAATGGAGTCAAGGCATCTCAATGGTGCTATAACTATATTGGTTTAGTTCCATAGTGCTCAAATAAGAACATTTAAAAAACAACAACAAGTAAGATTGCACAGTGGAAAAGGATAGGGGAAATGTGGTACTCTTTGAAATGACCATGGTGCTTCAGAAATTACTCATTAACATAAGGAAATTCACTGTATGAAACCCCCATCCCTGTATCTCTTTACTCAAAATCAGGCCAAAAATGAATAACATCCAGTTTGGAATGGAAATGTGAAAAACGTCTCAGTGAAGGATTTCTGCCAAGCGATCTGAAAAAGGAAACAATTTTGACTTAAAGCGCTGGCTGAAAAGGTTACCAGTGGGATCCTGGCTGGCAGAAAAAAATGGCATGTTGACATGCTTGGAACTGGCGTTATATGTTCTGGCTTTGCTTCTTTGCTCTTTTTAAAAAACAAAGATTAGTTAGTTTTCTTAGAATAATGAATTGTAAGGATTATTGTAATGCTTCATTAATATAATGTTACCTGTGGGGTTTGCTCTTGAAGATTATTCAGACAAAAACAACGATTAAAAAATCCCTTTAGCTGATCCAGAACATAACAGCTAGACTCCGGATTAATGAAAGCTACTGGGAATGTACTCCCCCAATTCTGAACGAACTTCAGAAACTTCTAGTTAGTTTATAAGCATAGTTTAAAATGCTGGTACTCAGTTCAACCTACCATCCTAAGCATTTTTTGATGAGAGTATCCCAATGATCAATTATTCCTGTATGGACCTGACTACCAGCTCAGATCCTTTTAAAGTTAATACAAGAATGTAGATGCGGGTATCCTTCATATTAGACTTTTGATTATGATTTTTAAATATCTATTTTTGTCCTGTTTTTCCTCTATGAAGCATTCAGGGAATAGTGTACATAGGATTCTTCTTCTCCAATCTATCCTCATAACAAATTTATAAAATAGTTTAGGGAGTGAGATTGGGTCAAAGTCACTCTATGACTTGGAATTTGAATCTGGGCCTTCCAAGATTTGGGCAATCACTGTAAGTACTATACCTCACTGGTTTTCCCTCCCCCCTCCCAATTTTTACTCCCACCCACACCCAAGGAATAACTTTGTGATATAGCTCACTTCAAGAATGCTGGATGTCAAAGCTTTGACTGCAGTGGTAATAGGTAGATGTTATTATCCATATTAATAATCAACTCAGTATGTGAACAGTCTCTTGTACTGGGACCTAGAGTGAATTGGAATGTTTTCAAAGAGAGTCAGAAGGAGTAGCCAAATATCAAAGAAAGTTTTTTTATCCTTTTGCTGACCTTGGGATGTTTGGAACTGAACACAGATGGTTTTATTTGCATGTATGTGTATGTGTTTCACTACCAGGGCAATCTTCCCAATCACAACTGGATTATAGCAAGGATAGCATAACTCTCAGTGCTCTTATATACAAAGATACAAGCACTGATTTGGCATGCTATCTAGTAAGACGTTTGAAAAATATACCAGTGAATAGGCTCTTTTGGGAAATTTTAATTTTATCCAGTGCGATTTTACTACTCTTTCTAGGCGCATTTACAGAGACCTATATTTTGATCATGATAGGAGGTGATTGTAACATCTCACACCCTGTTTGATTATTAATTTGTTACACTTCTATACAGCTCTCCCTTGCACTATAGACCCTTGCAGATTATTCCAGCACACCCCCATCATCATCATGAGAATCCAACTATTTTTGCATGGTACCTACATAACATGTCCAAATTAGTTGCCTCTACTTCCTAATCAGTGATATACAATATCCAAATTAAGTGCATCTTATGGGGAATGTATTCATTACAAATAATGTGAGACAATCAGATTAGGTCCAGTATGCTACAGCTGTCAGAAGACCAACGAGCTGTAATTGATTCATGGCAGAATCTATCTAATGGTGATGGGAAAACACCCCTTCCCCCAACTGCAGTTATTTAACATGGTTCTGTTAGCAAAACCTGTTCAGCTGACAATCTTTATGGAACAGCCATCTGTTTCCAAGGATTAAGAATACTTTATCAAAATATTTATGACACGTTTCTCCTGAGACATGATATCTTCTCCTTTGCGATAGATTAATGTCTGAGGGGTAACTGCAAAACAGGGAAAATAAAATTTAAGATTTATCTAATACACTAGCAAGTGACATCGCCTGTAGTCCAAGTCTATTTATTACTGCCATCAGAGATATTGCACTAACACAACTGCTAATGCTGTCATTTTAATAATAGATTTATTAAATATCATGTTAAATGAAAAAATAATTGGAATTTAAAATGGTTAATTTGTGATTGTAACTTTCACATCTACAGTCTCCTTGATGTCACTAAATCTGTTCATAGTGTTTTGGGTTCAAAGACATTAAAGTAGTATTTCAAATTAGAATTATAGGCATTTTATCTTCAACATTCATCAAGATAAGACCAGGCCTTAGAAACTATGCTTTATGGTAAGTCTTCTGCACTTTATGTATAGGCTGTGTAAGAGCAACATTTACCAATTCAGTTTCAGGCATACAATTTTCCTCAGAGAGATTCTGCATAATCCCATCAAGATCCACAGAACCATAAATGGGGCAGTCAATGGGGATAACTAATGCTGGTTACGGAGTGTGGTGCCATGTGGCAGACAGGATGGCATGCTGTAACAGCACAAAGTGGTCCATTTGGGGGCCCAGAGGCATCACGTGGCTTGGACAATGTGGTGGGAGGCAGCTGCTTTCCTGGACATTTTTGCAAAGGTGGACTTCCTGTGCAAGCGTGCCGGCAGATGTCTGGATTCCCTGAAGCATTGGCTGACCATCAAGGGACACTGGCTTAGTGACAGTTGCAAATGTTGAGCTGAGCACCAGGCCACGTTGTCACATTGGTTGACATATGGCACTTTGCCAGCTTTGGAAGGGGCACTGGTGTCGGGCCCTGGTAACTTCAGGGGTCAATTATCATCTGGGATGAGTGGCTAGGATGCCATGTTGCTAGAGGCTAAGTCTCACGAGAAGCCTCACTGGGCTGGCTGGACATTCATCAAAGAATGGTCCATGGTGGTGAGTGACCCCTACACCTGTCACCCAGAGTTCCATGATCTCAGGTGGAGTTAAAGACTGAGTATAGAGCTGAGCTGGGAAGTGTGTTACTGATTGGAGTCCCCATAGTAGGGCATTTGCAGTTCTGGGCCCTCTATAAGAGCAATGGGGTGCACTTGTCAGACTGGGACATGCACATATGGCTCCATGGGATCCAACAAGCTGTTTTGAATTGGCTGCAAAATGAGCAGTGGTGGGAGCCCGAAGAGGTATATCCCTATTCGGGCTCAGTGGCAGAAGTGTAGCATGGGAAGGATCAATTTTGGGGCAGCCAAGCTTGCATGCTGGCCTCCCCTAGATTTTGGGGGCCCCTTAAGGGGCTGTGTGGATGCAGAGCCTGTTTGAAGGCTTGCATTTCCGGGAGGCAGGAGAACCCAACAGAGGCTGATGCCCAGAGGGGTCACTCCATGTTGCCTCCCCCCCCCTTTTTCAGCCTGCCATTATGTCCAGGATTCTGGGCTGGATAGCCAATGCAACCTGTTGAGGAGCAGGCTGTGATGGGCTGCCTTGTGGTCAGCTGACGACAAGAGGGCATATTTTTCTTCCCATGCTTGCCACGCTCAATGTTGAATAAAGGCTGTGGCCAAATATTTTACACCAAATTATGGTTGTCAGTGTCCTCATTAGGCGGTCAATATCACCCTGCAAGGCAAATGGGGATTCTTACTGAACACCTAGTGCTGATGAGACATAGACTACACTCATCAATGCAAACATAATTTGGAGAAGGGAAAATAGTAGTGATATTTTGATATGTTGATTATAAGCAGAAGTTCCCTTTCTTATTATTTTATGGTTTTTTCCAACAGTTATGCTTTTTCTGTCTTTCATTGTTTGTTTTGTAGACATATTCGTATTGTGTAAACTTGTACCCAGTTACCATATTTATATGTACATACCCAAATACATTCCACATAATATATTTCTGGCAAGGGCTTGGAGGGGGAGTGTGTGTCATGGCTTAAGCGCTTAACATCGACTTAGGGCAGCTGTCCCACCTGAGTGCCTCCTCCTACAACTGGCTTACTTGACTGTCCAGCGGCCAGCCAATTGCTTTCTGTCCCCCACCCCTGACCACCTCCTCCTCCAACCACTTTCCTCTGAGGCTCGGAGGCTGCAGATCCCTGCTGCATGAGAGCTGTCCCTGCTGGTGAGTTCCCTAACAGCTGCCTGCAGCCTTTCCAGGTCCTGGGGGGAGGGAGAGACCATCCACAGAGTTCTTCCACCCCACCCACCCCAGTATAGCACCCGTTATATTCCTGAATGCAATGGGCTTGGCCCCTAGTTATACCATATTTATATGTGTAATGAATATAATTTACACACATATACCAAACAGCTGATAACTGTAGAGACTTCTCTCCAGAACAGGATTGGCTGCCTGGCAACTGATTCGACAACTTCAGTTCAAGTTTCTTGAATCAGCCAAACTCCAATCAGTGTACAAGATCAGTGATTCAGTGGATTTGAGGTTTACCAAATCAGGATAATTCAAATCCCAAAAGTATCAATTTTCCCCATGTTGCACATCCCTACAGAGAGCTCTTCTCTTAACACAGATTTCTGTCAGAATCTCCCTTACACAGCTCATATAACTTATCTCAAAACTGTTGCTGGCCTAGCAGAATTCTTGGAGCAGCCTATCTCTCAAACTGTCTCCTTCAGTGAAGAATTAACCCTTCACGTCCTAGTTTTCTAATATTCTAGCACTCTGAGGCTTGCCTGTAAAGCACTGTCTGTCTGTAAAGCACTTACTTGCCTGTAAAGCCCTTTCCAGGCTGCGGACCAGTGGCAGTGGGGAGGGTGATTGCCCATCCGCGCATGCGCGTTTGTGCCATGAGCGGCCACAAACGCGCATGTGCGGCACTCCCGTGCATGTGCAGGAGTGCCACGCATGCACGTTTGCAGCCGCATATGGCACAAACGCGCATGCGCAGCCCGGCGAGGCCCTGCATAGGAAGGGAGCGACGGCCCGGTGCCAGGGCCTAGGTGGCCCGGCACCAGGCCGCGGCTGGGTGGTTGGGGACCACCGCCTTACAGGACCCTACCCTGAGCCATGCTGCATCAAAGCAGTGCTCATACCAGTTCAATTTCATACATGCATTTCTGCACAGACTGAAAGGAGGTGTAGTTTCCCTCCTGTGCTGTCAGGATGTGCTTACTCATCACTGCTAAGATAGCTGGGATGGGGAAAATAGCAAGAAATGAGTGGGGAGGGCAGATGTTGTTAGTATCCCAACATTCTGATATTGTTCCCTGTGTACCCGGAAATGATATCAGTCTTTTGCGGGGTGAATCAAGAGAAGCTTTGATATTTGGGGGAAATGACATGGCTAAACCAAAAAGTTTAGCCATAGTTACAGAGTATCCCCAATGCCCCCAGGCAATGCATGGACATCTCACCTCTGGGCCCATGGGATGTGAGATCAGTGGATTTCCAGTGATACCTTTATATTGCTGGTAAGGAACCCTGCTGCTGATTGACAAGCCCTGCCTCTCAGCCCTACCAGAGCAATAGGCTTACATCTTTGTCTAACATGTACCGCATTATATTAATATGTGCTCCATCGCTTAGTAAACATAGTTAAAAAGTCACTGTAACTGTCAGCAAATTCTAGTGGGCAGAGACTGTTGACATATTTGGTGGGAAAATATTCTTTCTGCATTAGCTATCAAATCATCATAATCATCAATTAAATGTATAGCCTGCCTTCTTCCTATGACTCAAGTCAGGTTATTGAGGAAAACATGCAAATAGCTTGGGGAATAATTTTTGAAGAGTCTGTCTTCACTTTAACAAATGATGATATTTCTTTCTCTTTTTAAAATAATTTGAGACTCTTCAATGAAGCAGCTGTTTGTTGAAATCTCTGGAATGTTTTTTTTTTTTAATCATTCAGCATGACCGATCAGTGGGAGAATATTCCACTGGCCCAGCAAGGAGAATAAAAAGTACCTTAGAAGACAGATACAATTAACTTTGGCCATTGATTGCTTGATATCTGCCTGGACAGGCTGACGCAGGGATATGTTTTAGGACAGTTTATAGCTCAATCAGTTCATTTAAAACATGCTACTTTAATCAGAGTCTAGTAGTACCTTTATGACCAACAAAGATTTATTCAAGGCATGAGCTTTCGAGTGCTACTTTAAGGTCAGTAAGTATATTCATTTACAATTTAGTGACTTTATTATTTTTAAAAAACCTCATAGAGATGAAGTTACAGCAATTCACTTGTGATTCTCCTATCTTAATGTGAGAAGCAATAAGAAGGCATCTTATCCCAGATGAGGCTATATTTAGGAATACACTAAAGATACAGAAGTGAGATTTCCAAAGGAGCATAAGTGTCACAAGCAGGTAATGAAGTTTTCTTATGCCACATTGGAAATGTCCATTAATTGCAACATCAGAAATGGATAGTACAATCCTAAACCAATGGGCTTCAAAGGATATGGCTTTGTTTAGGACAACTCTACAGATTGCCTAACAACTTTAGATGCCTAACATTTGATTGGAATATTGGTTCTAGTCCTGAACTTCATGAACTTTTCTGCATATAAGACTTACAGCTGCCTCCTAAGCAGAGTTACACACTTCCAAATCTATTGAATCTGGTGGGCTGACAGCAGTTTAACTTTGCTTAGGATGGCACTGTCATCTCCCAACACTCTTTAACACTGAGTCATGTGACTATGAAAATGTCCAAAATAATTCCTTTCCAAACTCCTGAGTGCCAGATTACCAGGTCTTTTTTCAAAACTGGACATATTCTATTTCTCAAATGAGAATTTTCTTTACCAGCAGAATGGGAACATTTCTCCTATCTTTTTGAAATATGTGCCTAATTGTGAAGATATTTTATTTCTTTAAAATTTATGTACAATTTTATATGCAATTTTTATTGAATTATTAAATTGTATATTTTCACTTATAACCTGCAATGAGCCACTGAGGAAAGGTGGACTAAAAGTTGGAAAATAAATAAATAAAATGAAGAAGCTATTCTGGTCAAGCTATTACAGTAAGAAACAATTGGATTCCAGTTTTTCTTTTTGTTTTGCACATTCCTATTTTGTGGGATAAAGTCATGGAGAAAAATTTGATGTAAAACCTTGGTGTGTATGCACCAGCATCTTCTTACTTATTTCCTTAGACTGCAGATTAAGGTTTCTCAACCATTTCTCTCATGAATTAATTTTAATATATATATTTTACATTTGTTAAACATTTATTTATTATGCATGGCCAGAAAGCCTGACATGGTGGTGACAGGGCTTCGTGGAAAATCCCCGATTATTTCCAATGTCGCCACCATCTGAGGTCTGGCCTGACCCAGGCTGTTGGAAGACCCACGTTAAAGAAATGCAGCGGATGCAGGCAAGGGCTGGGTCGGGCCAACCATGTCAGAAGTCATCCTTCAGGGCGACTACTGCTTTGTTGTCTCCACAGCATTATTACATAAACAGAGTCTGCTAATAACTTCGAAATAGTACTGCTGATGGAACCATGTCCATCTATGCTCTGGAAAAGTCCCAGATATGATTGGGATTATCACTGTTCGCCAGATAAGAAGCTGTGGCAATATTTGTCCATGATTTTAACCTAGAGTAGGGGGCTGGTAATGAAGAAATCTTCTTCTGGACCTCTATGACCAAAAGTCATTGATGGATCAAGCTTCTAGATTTTATTAGGTATTCTTCTGATATCAGAACCCAAGTCTATTTCATTATTACTGTACTTGTTGTTGTTAGGTGCAAAGTCATGTCCGACCCATCGCGACCCCATGGACAATGATCCTCCAGGCCTTCCTGTCCTTTACCATTCGCCAGAGTCCATTTAAGCTTGCACCGACTGCTTCAGTGACACCATCCAACCACCTCATCCTCTGTCGTCCCCTTCTTCTTTTGTCCTCAATCGTTCATAGCTTGAGGCTCTTCTCCAGGGAGTCCTTCCTTCTCATGAGGTGTTTCTCATTTGAGTTTCATTTTCAGGATCTGGCCTTCTAAGGAGGAGTCAGGGCTGATCTCCCCTAGGACTGACCAGTTTGTTCACCTTGCAGTCAAAGGGACTTGCAAGAGTCTTCTCCAGCACCAGAGTTCAAAAGCCTCAATTCTTTGATGCTTGGCCTTCCTTATGGTCATACAGTGACCAGACATATGGTCATACATTCACAGCCATACATTGCAACTGGGAACACCATAGCCTTGACTAGACAGACTTTTGTTGGCAGGGTGATGTCTCTGCTTTTTAGGATGCTGTCTAGATTTGCCATAGCTTTCCTCCCCAGGAGCAAGTGTCTTTTAATTTCTTTGCTGCAGTCCCCATCTGCAGTGATCTTGGAGCCCAGGAAAATAAAATCTGCCACTACCTCCATTTCTTCTCCATCTATTTGCCAGGAATTGAGAGGGCCAGATGCCATCATCTTAGTTTTCTTGATGTTGAGTTTCAAGCCACCTTTTGCACTCTCCTCCTTCACCCACATCAAGTGGCTCTTTAGTTTGCTATGTATCATCTTGATTCTTTTAAATCACATTTTTTTAAAGTTCATTCTCTGCAGAGAGCATACTTTCCCTGGTTTTCTTGCTGGGACATAGTCATGTATTGTTTGCACTAGATAATGACTGGATATGTTTTAAAGTTTGCGTTGGTTTTCACCCATTTTCTTCCTACCTGCTTAGTGCATAAAGCTCTGGATTTATGGATGGAATAGGACAAGGTGAAGTATATACAGCAGTGTATATACACCCCCAGCAGTATATACACCCCCAAGTATATACACCCCCAGCAGTGGGGGAGATAGTGAAATTACCTGAGATTATTATTCCTTTAGACCTTTGTAAGATTCCTTTAGACCTTTGTAAGGTTCCTTTAGACCAGGGGTCATCAACCCCCGGTCCGCGGCCCGGTGGCAGGCCGCAAAGGCCACGGTACCGGGCCGCCGCCAGCCACGCCTGCCTTCTCCCACCGGCAGCAAGAAGGAAGGGAAGAGGCAGGCGCAGCCGCCGGCATGGCGGTGACGCAAATGCACATGCGTGCTGTTGCCACGCATGTGTGTTAACACCCCCTAGTGGCAAAAACGTGTGCACCCAGTTGCCGCGCATGCGCGTTAGCGCCACCTGGTGGCAAAAACATGCATGTGTGACAATTGCGCGTGCGCGTTTTCGCAGCACCCAGGCCATTGGCTCTTCCCTCACTCCGGAGGCGGTCCCTGACCTGAGAAAGGTTGGGGACCGCTACTTTAGACCTGTTCACACCTTCAGCAAGGTATAAATGATCATGCAGTGGACATATTTCTGTATCTGTATATACTTCACCTTGTCCTATTCCATCCATAAACATTTAACATAATACCGAAAATATACTGAAAATACTGCTGAAAATGTATATAGTGTTGAAAATGTATATAAATGTGCATATTTGTGGTGCTGATCAAGTTCAAATGTAATAAGAACTTCATATTGTGAAAATCCTCACTGCACTTTAAGCCCAGACTTGTTTGGCTCACTACTTCCACCCTACTGCTAGCCTATCAGTTTTTCTACTTCCCAAATGACAGACTTTATCTTTCTGAAGAGAGAAAGAAACCAATAGCAGCAATGGCTCATTGCACACAGGACCAGACCTTTGGGTCATATCCTCCTTGTAATTACACAATTCCCATGTTTCTTGGCTGTGGTTTCTTGCCAACACAGGTAGCCTTTTGAACTGTCTGGAGGCTGAGAAAATTTCTGTTCCTATAGTTTCCAGAAGGAATTGATGGCTGTGAAAGAAGATAATTTTTGCAATTGTCTGAGACAGAGACCCCTAAAAAGGATACCCTGTGTTAAATTCTCCTTACTGTCTATTACCACAACTCTTCCAAAATGTAAAGTTTTGTAGCTCTGGAACTGGATTGGAAATATTTCCTTTTTATTTGATTTTTTGGAGAGCATCCTTCTTCAGCCTCCAGAAGTCCCTTGATATTTTCTGCTTGAATAATGTTTAACCATCTGTAATGATGTCTCTGGGTTTTCTTTTCCCTCATGAGTTTCTTGTGGGTACCCTGTGAAGAGCAGGATGCCAAGAAGTTATAGGAGCGGGTTCCACCCCCATTTTCCCTGCTGCCAGTGAGCCAGGCTGGTGGAATTGGTGGATGACATGTGGGGCTGGTGGCTACCCTCCTCGTGTTACCTGTCATGTAAACTGGGCAGGAAGAGGCCCTGTAGAGTGAGCTTTCTGTGCTTTGCCAACTCAAGCTTATTATATGAACACCATGTAGATATCAGAGAAATAAAAACAAGCAGCATTTGGAGTACTTTAGAATGTATATACTAGTGACATTTTGCAAGACTGACACCAAATAGCCATTATTGACACCATTATTGATAGCCATTATTGACACAACCTCAAGGAGGCAGCGGCGCAAAGAAGGAGATAACAGCGGCCTAGGAAAAACGCCAATTACATCACCGAGCTCGCGTCGGAGGCCACCCCAGCGTGAGTCAGCTGTGCTGGGGGAAGGGGACCTACGCAAGCTTTGGGGGGTGATTCGAGCTAGTGCCAGACTGCAGCACAGGGTCCCAGGACAGTACGGGGCCCTGCGAAAGATCTTCTCTCCGTCTGTTGGGCTGTGCGCCCCTTCCCTAAGCTTGGAGCCCCCAGAGTATCCCTCCCCCATCCAGCTGCAGCGGGGAGAAGAGGAAAATCGGCGCTTGCTGGGAGAGGAGGGTAACATGACGAAAGAACTACTCGCGGCAGGTCTCTCTGGGCTCTGGCTTGGTTCCTGGCTGGCGCAGTGCAGAATGCGGCGGCGGCGGCGGAGCATTTTGGAGTCTGGGGAGCCTGCTGCAAGAGTCGCGGGTCGTGCCTCAGTCCTTGGACCAGCGCGGGAACGGGAGGAGGCTCCCTGGCGGAGTTCGGCTTGCCCAGGGCCCTGCGCGGTCGTTAAGGAGATCCCTCACCGGTGGAAGTGCAACCTGGAGGACGGGAAAGCCTTTGGTGTTTTCACTTTAAGAGCAAAGCCAAGACTGGAGGAGAGGAGAATTTGGTCCCCAGACTTCCACCCAGAGGCAACTGGAATATCTCCCAGAGCTTGGTCTCTGGGTTTAGCTTTGCCCTTTTGGTTCCACCCAGTAGCTCTGGCCAGAACATCATTTGGACCTGTACCTTCTTATTGCTGTCAATACTGACTTACTGTGGATGTAAGGGTGATTTTTTGAGATCTTCACCAAGAGAGGCTTGAGATTAGGTTAGGTCAGCTAAGTAGAGAGGATCGGCCAGAGGACAGAGAGAGCCCCTGAGATAGGTGGGATCTCGCCCTGTGATCGGACCCCTCTCGCTAGCTGCTAGAATTGGTGGGTGGGGGTGGGGTTGGGCGGGGTTGGGCGGGTGATAGTGTAAGTGGGCTGGGCGGGCTAGGGTGGGATGTAGTTGTAGGGAGAAGGACCTAGGTGTATTAGTGCCCTCTCTTGGGGGGGTAGGTGGGAGGAATTATGGAGGGGGAGTTCTGGTCAGGGGGGGAACATATAGAGGGGCCGGGATCCCGACGATCACAGGCCAGGGGCGCTATGGCTGGGGGAGGAGGTTGGACAAGAGAAGGGTTGGGAGCACTGGTGTCCCATATAGGGCCCGGCCGTGGAAACACGACCGGCGCTCTGGGTGTGCTCGATCCCCTTCTAACCTCCGTCCCATCCCCAGGGATGTGAGGGTGGAGGCTAAGGGGAAAGTGGGTCCGACATTGGTCTTGTGCAATGCAAGGTCGATCAAGAACAAGGCTGTGACTCTGCAACACTTCTTTGCGGAGTCAAAGGCTGACCTTGCGTGCAAAACGGAGACCTGGCTGAGAGATGGAGAGGAGGTGGCCTTGAGAGAACTGGCCCCAGCAGGATACTCCGTTCTTCACCAATCCCGGACCCACAAGAGAGGAGGGGGGGTGGCAATCTTGGTCCGGGAGGCTCTCTCCTACAGGGCTCTCCCGGGGCCGGAAATCGATGGGGTGGAGTGTGTCGGTATTGAGTTGGGCTCGGTCGAGAGCTTGGCTATCTGGCTAGTATATCGTCCGCCCAAGGCTCCGCCAGATTCCCTGCCCCGCCTGCTGGAGGCGGCGGCCGCCTGGGCGTTGCAGTTCCCCAGGCTTCTAATCCTGGGTGACTTCAACGTCCACGCGGACACGCCCTCTTCAGGACTTGGCGGGGACCTGGTGTCATCCATGGCGACACTGGGGCTCTCGCAGTTTGTTGCTGGGCCCACCCATTACGCCGGCCACACGCTTGACTTGATTTTTGGCTCCGGTATAGAGGTGGATCTGGATACAGCTTTGGCTGTGCCGTGGTCAGACCACTATGCACTGCGGGCCCGGCTCGAGATGCCACCCCCTCCCCAGTTGGGCGGCGGGCGTATTTTTGCCCGCCCGCGGAGACTCATGGATCCGCTCGGTTTCCAGAATGCTCTGCGGGACCCGATGCCTCCTGGCGACTCACTTGTGGCCATGGTGGGGGACTGGCAGTCCCGCCTGACGGCCGCCATAGATGAGATCGCCCCTAAACGTCCTCTCTGCCCTTGACTCAAACGGGCCCCCTGGTACACGGGGGTGCTCCGGGAGAAGAAGAGGGAAGTGAGACAACTGGAGCGAGTGTGGCAGAAGACTCGTGACGAGGCTACAAGAACATCTTATCGCACGCTTATGAGGGCGTATGAGATGGCGGTGAAAGTGGCTCAACGTGAGTTTTTTGCCACGGAAATCGCGTCCGCAAGCTCTCGCCCGGCCCAATTATTCAGGATAGTTAGATCACTTACCGCCCTTGAGGGGCGCCAAAACACCAGACAATTGGAAATCGGCTGCGAGGCATTTGCAAGCTATTTTGCGGATAAAGTCTTGTCACTCCGCCACGACCTTCCTGCCACAATTAATACAGTGAATGAACTGGAGACCTGTTGGCCGCCATTGGTAGTGAGGTTTGATGGCTTCAGGCAGCTCTCTTCTTCTGAAGTGGACAAGTTGCTAGGTTCGGTCAGGGCGACCACCTGCCCCCTCGACCCCTGTCCTTCTTGGCTCCTCAAGGGAGGTGGCCAGAAGATAGGGGGCCAGCTCAGAGACATCATCAACTCCTCCCTGAGTACGGGAGAGTTTCCTGAGCGGCTCAGGGAGGCGGTGGTCCGCCATCTCCTGAAGAAACCATCGCTGGACCCGCTGGACCCTGTTAACTACCGCCCAGTGTCGCATTTAGCGTTCCTGGGCAAGGTGGTGGAGAGGGCGGCAGCGGACCACCTCCTGGCATTCTTGGAGGAAACTTCAGCACTCGATCCATATCAGTCTGGCTTCCGTCCTGGCCACGGGGTGGAGACGGTTTTGGTCGCACTGCTGGATGACCTCCGTCGCCAGCTGGATAGAGGCGGGTCAGCCGTGTTGGTCCTTTTAGACCTATCGGCGGCCTTTGACATCGTGGACCACGAACTGTTGGTCCATCGCCTGGCCGGTACGGGGATACGGGGCACAGCCTTGTGCTGGATACGCTCCTTCCTCCAGAACCGGTCCCAGAGGGTTGCTGTGGGGGATGAGCTCTCGCGGCCCTATAGACTCCCTTGCGGGGTCCCTCAGGGTGCGGTCCTCTCCCCCACATTGTTTAACATCTTTATGTGCCCTCTGGCCCAGCTGGTACGGAGCTTTGGGCTGGGTTGCCATCAGTACGCTGATGACACCCAGCTCTATCTCCTAATGGACGGTCACCCGAACACCCCCCCGGAACCATTTGCCAGATGTTTGGAAGCGGTGACAGAATGGTTTGAACAGAGTTGCCTGAAACTCAACCCCTCCAAGACGGAGGTCCTGTGGCTGGGGGGAAGGGGGCGGGAACAGGTAATGCGTTTACCCACCCTAGCAGGGGTGCAACTTACCATCGTGCCCCAAGCTAGGAATTTGGGTGTGACCATTGATGCCTCCCTGACTATGGAGGCTCAGGTCAAGAGAGTAGCGGGCCAGGCATTTTTCTACCTTCGCCAGGCCCAGCTACTAGCGCCCTACCTGTCCTCTGACCACTTGGCCACAGTGATCCATGCGACAGTCACCTCCAGAATAGATTTTTGTAACTCACTCTACGCAGGCCTACCCTTGTCCCTGATCCGGAAACTACAGCTGGTACAAAATGCAGCTGCCAGGGTCCTCACTGGAACATCTTGGAGGGCCCACATCCAGCCGGTGCTGAGGCAGCTGCAGTGGCTGCCAATTGCTGCCCAGATCCGGTTCAAGGTTTTGGTTTTAACCTTCAAGGCCATACACGGATTGGGACCCACATACCTGAGGGACCGCCTACCGCTCTATGTCCCCCGCAGGGCCTTACGCTCTGCGGGTGAGAACCTGTTGGTCATTCCCGGCCCAAAGGAAGCGTGCCTAGTCTTGACCAGGGCCAGGGCATTTTCAGTCCTGGCCCCTACCTGGTGGAATGAGCTCCCGGTTGATCTGCGGGCCCTGCGGGATTTGTCAGCTTTCCGCAGGGCCTGTAAAACGGAGCTCTTCCACCAGGTCTATGTATGAGGCTGGGGTCAGCAAATCAGGGACATCGCTCCCCCCCTAGGAGTTGGAGTGTACGCTACTCCCCTATCCTTTCCTCTTCACCTCTTAATAATTGGGGGAGGGATGGGATTTTTAGCTGCCATGTTAGTTAGTAGACTGATATTTTAATGGGAATTTTAATGGGATTAGTTGTTGTGACCCGCCTCGAGCCTATCGGGAGAGGCGGGAAATAAATCTAATAATAATAATAATAATAATAATAATAATAATAATAATAATAATAATAATAATAATAATAATAATAATACTTACAGTTTACCAGATTGTTTAGGTTCTGCCCATCCCAGGGTCATCACTGAAAAAGAGTAGGTTTTTATACCCCGCTTTTCACTACCAGGAGTCTGAAAACAGTCCTCTCCCCACAACGGATACCCTGTGAGGTAGGTGGGGCTGAGTCGCTACTCCTAACCATTACACCAAGCTGGAAAGAAAAGATATAGAAAGAAGGTCATAATGATATACAATCATTTATTTATGTATTTATTTATTTATTGTACTTATGAATTGCCACTCCTGGCCAGCCAGCTCATGTAGATTTACAGGTAAAATAAGCACTGCCTATCCCACCCAACCCATCCCTCTGTTAGACAGCCAGCTTGGGGTAGTGATTAAAAGTGATGGCTTCTAATCTGACAAACCAGGTTTGATTCCCTGCTACTCCACATGCATCCAGTTGGGTGACCTTGGGCTCATCACAGGCCTGATAGAGCTGTTCTCACAGAGCAGTCCTGTCACTCAGCCCCATCTACCTCACAGAGTGTCTGTTGTGGAGAGAGGAAGAAAAGGCAATTGTAAGCCACTTTGACACTCCTTCAGGGTAGTGAAAAGCAGGATATAAACACCAACTCTCCTTCATATGTGCTGACTTTGTTCTTACACAATAAATATTCATCAGTCAGCTATATCCACCATTTTGATGCAAGCTCAGAACTTATTAGGCCAAACTAAAGTTCCTAGATCACAGTACAAGAATTTGTGAAAGTGATCCTGAAAATTTATTTATTTATTTATTTATTTATTTATTTATTTATTTATTTATTTATTTATTTATTTATTTATTTATTTATTTATTTATTTATTTATTTATTTATTTATTTATTTATTTATTTATTTAGTGTTTGATAATTAGGGGACAGCTGCAGGGAAAGCAGTGCCACAACACACATGGGCAAAATCTTCACAGTCAGGCTTAGGTATTCTGATGAATTAATGCTCAGTCAACAGGCAAGGCTAGAACAGAGTAAGGAGGCATGTAGAACTCCCCCAGCCTTTCACCCATCCACACAATATATCCACAAAATATACCAAAAGCCACCTCTTTAGTTTTATTACATTTCCAGTGTCAGCAAATGATAAATGGGATGGGGGAAAGTGATCTAGTTTTGAATATTCAAAGAAAGCAAACATTGTTTGATAATTGGAGGGCTGTGCTCACAATTTGTAAGCAAATTTTTATCAGAACAGAGGGATGATTCAGAATCCCCGGTTTGAATTGAATTCCACAATCTATTTCATGGGCACTTATCTTATTGTAAAGCTATTAAAAAACCAAAAGTAGAAGCTGAAATCTATGCCTCTGTCATGCATCCATATGTTCAACAAGCAAGTCTTTGAAGCACAGAGAGCCATTAACACTGAAGATTCTCAGTGAACAAGAAAATGGGATTATGCTTGTTTGAGTGGTCACTGAATCAACACCTTAAAGTTGTTTTTACAGTTCAGCTTTTATAGATACTAAGAACACACACGCTGGTTTTCACACTGACTTTAATTTGATCATTTTTTCAATCTGCTTTATGTTACTGTTAAGATTCCAAAGAATGACTGTGTGATAAATTAAAAATAATTACTATGATCTAACAAAGATTCCTGTTTCAGAGCATTCGCAGAGAAGAACAATTGATTCCCATACTCCATATTTATTGACAAAAAAAATCGAAAATGCAAGAAATAGTACTGTGCCTAGTGCAGGTGCCCTGTGAAGACACAAATTGTTGTCAACAGGAAAATACATAAAACTGTGATCAATTCACAGTGGTTTGATGATGTTCTTTTCATCTTCATGAAAGCAAGATGTGTAAGCACATAAATTGAACATATGGTAGAGAATCTCTCAGAAGTATGAATGCACTTTTTATTTATGTATACTATGTACTGTTTTGTTAGAATTCAAGTTACTAAAATGTTCAAAAAAAACTTATTCATGTCACCATACCATCTATAGAGCCTCGGTTCAGATTTCTAGAAACACTACATATAATGTTAGAATTGCCACCATAATTTAATTTGCTATGATGGACATGAGCAGGAACATAAGAAGAAACATATCATTTGACCTCAACATATGATCCACTATTACAACATGGATCTGAAATCATGAATTGTGTTAGAAATTGTGATGTTGTGATGTAATATAGTCTGAGTTATTAGAAATTATTGATGGAAGGGATGGAAGGTAGTTTGCCTACCTTTCAATATGGTGTTGCATTATAGGTTTTCCAGTCACTTCCAAAGTTATAATTCTGTCAATCTCAACCTCATCTGACATTTTAGCAATCCAAGGTAATTATGGGGAAAGATGGGGTTGAATTTACACTATTACAAATGGTAGGGAGCTGTCACAAGGGATCTTTACCATTTTCCCCTTCTTTCTGCAGCTGATCTCCTGAAATGCCACTCCAGAATATTCAGGGGCTCTTTGGAACTATATAGGATTCAACATAGGAGGAAACTAAAGTGAGGGAGGACCAGCTATGAGCAATTGCAATTGTCTGAATGTGAGTATTTATGGAGGAATGAGAAAGTGGTGATTTCTACCACTTCTTCACCAGAACCCTATCATATGTTACATCTCATACTAAGATGGGCACTAAACATAAAATTCCAATTGCCTTCAGGAATTGGGGTATTCCCAAACTGAACCTTCAAGTCCAAATGACCTAGAAGCCCCAAAATGAACTGGCCAGGTTCTGGCTGGTCTATTTCTCTTTCTCTAACTTAGAAGTGGAGGGATGTAAAACAAAGTGCCCAAATGGCTACCAGCCATTTTGGTCTCACAGTGGGGTGGGGGCTGCCCCTGTTTGTTGTGAGGCTGAAATGGCTGCCAGCCATTTTAGGGATCCATTTTGCTCCCTTCCACTTCCAAGTTTGTGCACTGTCAAATGGAAATGGCTGCAAGGAAAGGAGCCAACAGTCTTTCCCATGAGCTCCATTTTGTTCACAGTAATCTGAATTTAGCCAATTTCCACATGGTGTGGATACGTGCCTATAGTTGCATGCCATTTTATATTTCTTAGAGAATTATGTATTCCTCAGGAGTGCCTGACCATAATTTTACCATTCCTGTGTTTTTATTTTATCACAACTATTTTTACACACAGTTAAATCTAAACAGTTAAATCCAGACATTTAAATATAAACAGTTCCCCCCAGTCTCGCAGTGGAAAAGTTAGTCCTCATGTCTTTTCCAGCTGCAGACATCTGTTGCTTTTAGAGGAAGATGAATCAAGCACCAGTCTTTGTTTCACTGGTTTCACTTTCCATTTGGATATATGTATGTACTGCATAATATTGCAGGTTTGCCTTTAACAATTCACATAATTATACGACATACTCACAAGGGGACTGACATGATGTCTGCAATTCTAATACATTTTTTTACATTGTATTATGGTGACAATAAGCCTGTGGACACTGTTTTCTCAATCAAGCATTGCAATAACCTGAGACATTCCATGGGATGTGAACTCAAGTTTCACTGGCCCATGATGCTGTGTACTGTATTTACAGATAAATTAAAAGTGACAATAATATGTTGACTGAAACAGAATCACAATTCTCTTCAGAGACAAGCAATTGACTTAACTATAGAATAAATTAATTGGCAACTTATATCTTTCTTTTGTTTCTTTTTATCCACTTAGAAAAACAAGTTGTGTGGACAATAAAAACCAATTACTGAAGACACAAAGCTGTGCAATTCTGTTGTACATTTATTTGCCTACCCTAAAAGGTGTCAAAAGCCCTTCTCCGGGGTGATCTAATGGATTCTCTGCATCACACAAGTTAGACAAGTACTGGCCTTACAAACAAGTCCATCTTCCTACCTGGAGAAACTTTAGTTGCAACAAATAACAAATCATCACAGCTGGTGGGATGGCACAGGGGGGGATCAGGTTTTGGGGGATATCCAGTCTGTGTCCTGGAATCCCAGGATTCGGGCCTTCTAAAGGACAGCGGGCAGTGAGTGGGGCCTGACCCTTGGGGCAGGTCAGGAACTTACTCCACCAGGTGGACCAAAGTGGACCAATGGAGGTGTGCACACCCAAAGTTACCTTGGGTGGGACACTTCCCAAGAAAGGGGATACTAGTGGAAAAGGAGCCCATGCTCCCAGCTGGGAGATGAGAGGGAACTCCTTTATGGGCCATTAGGATCTAGGTAGCAAGGAGGGGAGTGGTCGGCTAACTACTCCAGTAGAACTCTTCCCTGTGCTGGGACCAACACTTCTATGTGTAATAAAAGCTGTGGCCGGGTTATGCCAACACAAAAGGTGTACTAGTCATCTTTGGGGCCACAATGCCCAACTGCCTGTCAAATCACATTCCCTGCTTGGTGTTTTATCATAACCCTATGTTTCCCAATTGCTGAGGATCACCTGCAGAAGAGATTTATATAATTAAATATTCACATATTCTAAGTGTGAAAAGCTATAAAATATTTTGTACTATTCTATGATCAAATGAATGGAAAGATATAAAGTGCATGTTAGGAGGATAATGTTGGGAATTCTTTAATAATTAAGATGGGAATATTAATGCTCATTTGAGGGAATAGATCTTATTTATACTCATTTAATTTTATTTAATTTTCCTATTATATATTAATAACATTAATGAACAAGGTGATTAAAAGGCATTTATACGTAATAAATATCTCTCATTTCCATACTATAGTTTCAATTTCAATTTAATCTATGTTACAAACTCTGTTCCAGTGCCTGTAGACTTATTTCCCTTTAAGAATTATAAGAAGTTTCCATCTTTGATCAATCAAAGTTCAGAAAATAAAGACCTGGTAATAGGTATAAGTACATTTTACTCATATTTATTCTACTGCTATAATTACTTACTCTAAATCACCCTCAAGATTACCCTGGAGTTTGTTCATGTTGAATCCTTGTAGAAAATTCTCAAGTGTCTTCTTAATAACATTTATCTGTACTTAGTAATTGCTGAGCCAGATGGTATATTTGGTTCTCATCATTCTGCATAAAGACACCACTGATTTCTCTTGCTTTGCTTTCATGTCATATTAATGTTAAAGGAGGATATACATATAGTTTTAGTCATTTCTTCACCTGGTTTCATTCATTCAGTGCTTTGCTCTATTGGGTTCCCTAGTAATTTTTTTTTATATTCCCTTCCTTTTAATGAGGGATCCTTAAGAATGTACCCATAATATATGGGAAGCCCTAACCTAAAGGAATCTAGTTGTTCCATGTACATCATGGTTTGTAAACCAAAATGTATGACTAGAGCAAAACTATCCCGACTTCAGTCAACATGCAACTGCATGTTGTTGCACAACACTCCAGTCCCTAGTACAAATAATCATTATAACTGTTTATCCATGTTTTAGATATGCTTCATTAAGACTGATTATGCATGGGGCGGAATGCCCGGGCTGGCAGAGATAGGTATATGGGGCTAATCCCTGATTATGTCTGATGTTGCCACCATCCAATGTGCCGCCCAGCCCTGGCCAGACTCAGGCCCTTGGATGGCCCACAGTAAGGGAGTTCTGTGTTCTGTGAAATGCTGTGTGCAACATCAGGGGCTAGGTTGGGCCAGTGCTATGCATAATCAGACACCACATGACCCTGTCAGCTCCATGGAGCTGCAGAGCTGGCTGGGATGTTCCCCCACCCACACCTTGGTGAGAGAACAGCATGCCATCATGCAATGGGGGCCCCATGCACCCCACTGTCCCCCGCTGCCACCACAAGGCAGTGCTCTGGACTTTCCAGCCCCAGCATTGTGGGCATGCGTGTACTATGCTTAGACAGTCCATGTTCACTGGGGGGATTCCCTCCCCCGTGCATACACAGGAAGTAGTGGGGCATTCCACCCCGGCATAAGGACCCGGCAGCAGCCTAGTATGGCTACTGCCATGCATAATGGGTCTCTGTGTATAATCCTAGGTAGGTATGATAGATAGCATCTAGAAAATAAGGTTCTGCTTGCTGAAAAAACAGCAGCAGTGAGTGAGGGGTTAAAAATCCTCAGTAAACTATATGAACCAGGTCAACAGACTCTTATTTTTTTGTTATTTATTATTAAACACATACCTTGCCCCTCTCATCAAGTCAGCTCAGGGCGGCTTACAGATAAGGGAAATAGCCTTTACAATAATGCATACAATAAAAACACTAAAACACACTTCCCCCCAATTGAAACATAGTAAAACCCCATTTACTTGCCTATTTAACTTGTATGCGGAGCACATCATGAGAAAGGCGGGGTTAGATGAGTCACAAATTGGGATCAAGGGAGAAATATCAACAACCTCAGATATGCAGATGATACCACTCTAATGGCAGAAAGCAAAGAAGAACTAAAGAGGAGCTAAAGAGCCTCTTGATGTGGGTGAAGGAGGAGAGTGCAAAAGTTGGCTTGAAACTCAACATCAGGAAAACTAAGATGATGGCATCTGGCCCTCTCAATTCCTGGCAAATAGATGGGGAAGAAATGGAGGTAGTGACAGATTTTATTTTCCTGGGCTCCAAGATCACTGCAGCTGGGGACTGCAGCAAAGAAATTAAAAGACGCTTGCTTCTGAGAAGGAAAGCTATGGCAAATCTAGACAGCATCCTAAAAAGCAGAGACATCACCCTGCCAACAAAAATGTGTCTAGTCAAGGCTATGGTCTTCCCAGTTGCAATTATGGCTGTGAAAGTTGGACCATAAGGAAGTCTGAGCATCAAAGAATTGAGGCTTTTGAACTCTGGTGCTGGAGAAGACTCTTGCGAGTCCCTTGGGACCGCAACCAGTCAGTCCTAGGGGAGATCAGCCTAGAGGAGATCCTGAAGATAAAAGTCAAATACTTTGGCCACCTCATAAGAAGGAAGGACTCCCTGGAGAACAGCCTAATGCTGGGAGTGACTGAGGGCAAAAGAAGAAGAGGACAACAGAGAATCATAGAATAATAGAGTTGGAAGGGACCTCATGGATCATCTGAGAATGAGGTGGCTGGATGGAGTCTCTGAAGCAGTCAGTGCAAACTTAAATGGACTCCGGGGAGTGGTAGAAGACAGGAAGGCCTGGAGGATCATTGTCCATGGGGTCGCAGTGGGTCGGACATAACTTTCCACCTAACAACAACAAAAACCCCATGAATAACCAAGCAAGGTAGATGGCGGACAAAAACCAAAACCAACTCTCCAGTTCCCATGCTGCCACCCGTATCATGCCATGAATGGTGGAAAACAGGCAGACAGATGTCATAGGCCAGGACCACTAGATCGATTAATCAGCCCTGCGATTCCCTCCCCTCTGAGCCCTGTGATTGGCTAGCCACAGTTGAGAAGGTTAGTTCAGCTAGAGGGAAGTTAGTTCAGTCTGAGATTGGTCAGAGCGAAGCCTGACAAAATTTTAGCTGACATACTCCTCTGAGATTATTTAGTGAAAAGACAGAGATTTTGGGTCAGAGCTAATCCACACTGTGTCTGGGTAACAACAGCAGTCATTTGGCAGAGACAGAAATTGGGTTGACTCCCAAAAAGCCAAAGTGTGAGGAAAAATCTTCTAAGAAAGAGAAGACAGAACTCTACCTAATTATAAGATAAAATCCGAGATCTATTTCCTCAGATAGATTCATGTGAGGTAGAGTTCTAGTAACATCAGAATGTAACGGACTACTAAATCAAATGTGTTTTCAATAAACACAGTAGAGAAACCTCTCAATTTAAAAAGAATTTTATCATCTGAAAAACCTGTAATTATGATCCAAAAGCTGTGAAACATTTGATTTTTGAAAAGTAAAGTGATTCCTCAATCCCAACATGCTTCAACTCTTTATAAATAAAATGTTATTTGTTCTCTACTGCTGATTCTTTGTCTTTGTGCTATTGCATGACAGTGCAGTCCTGGTGACAGCAGCATTCTTGCTGCACCCTGCTCTTGAGTTCATATTTGAAATATATTTTCTCTGACAAAGAACCAGAATGCAAGTAGACAGTAGGTCTTTCTGACCCCATTCTTAATTGTCTTAAGTTACAATCAACTAATTGTCTTAAATTACAATCTACTTAAGTTTCAATCCATACTCTTTGCCCTCACTATTTTTTCTTACACATAAGAAGAAAAATAGTACTGACCTGTATCAGGAACCACAATTTCTGCAGTTAGTACATTAATTTTTTAAAAAATTCCCATGCAAAATCCTTCAAAAAATGTTCCTTTGGCTTTTCTGCTTGCAAACTAGGTAATGAAGTGTGTTTGTGTAGGTGCTTATGTGGGGCCTTTGACTCATCTGTATCTAAAATCACATAGAAGGGAAAACCAGAATTTGAATCCTAATATGACTTGATTATTCTGGGAATGGAGTTGTTATAACCCTTTACTGATTAATCAATGTTGGTGCAATTATTTTGCAGGAAAATTACTCTGAAATGACAGCTCCACATCATTTAATAGGCTGCCTTGATTGCTCATCTTTGTGTGTACTTTAAATCATGACAGAGTACAGACTCAGTCCCTTATTCTCAAAGTGTCAGAGTTTGTTGCTTTCTAGCTGCAATGGTTTTAAAGAAATACTCTGTTAGAATCATAGAGTTGGAAGGGAACTCCTGGGCCATCTAGCCCAACCTCCTGCACTATGCAGGACACTCAGAACCCCATTGCTCATCCACTGTAATGTGTCTTATTTAAATTCTCATTTATATTTGGTTTTTCTCATGGTTTTTCTCATGTAAATTTGGAATGAAAATGCATAAGAAAATTATGCATAGAGTGGAGAAAGTTGACAAAGAGAATTTTCCTTTCTTTCTCAAAATATTGGAACTCAAGGACACCCAGTGAGGATGATGGGCAGTAGACTCGGGACAGACAAAGGAAATACCTCTTTACACAAAGAGTATATATGTATGTTTGTTTGTGTGTGTGTGTGTTCGTTTAATTAATTTCTTACCTGCTGCTATTGGCAAGCCGTCTTGAGGCGAGTTACAATAAGAAAACCACCACAATTAAACAATAATCACAACATTAAAACTCACTCTAAGTTGGCGGCAAACTAAAAAAAACCTCACCCCCATCTGCTCAAAAACCACCCACCCAGCACCTCATGGGTATGGGAGAGTGCTGCTGATCCTGCCAAATATGAGGAGGGTATCCTGATCTTCATTTCAATGGCCTCAACCAAAGACCTGGTGGAAGAGCTCTATCTTGCAGTCCCTGTTGAACCATGAAAGTTCATGCACAACCCTTTAAGCAAAGGTTGGATAAACACTTTTCTTGGATGCTTTAAGATGCTTTCTGCTGATCCTGCGTTGAGCAGGGGGTTGGACTAGATGGCCTGTATGGCCCCTTTCAACTCCATGATTCTATGATTCTAAGCCCCCAGCACAGTCTAGTACCATACAAGAAGGAGGGTGGAGGGCGGAGGGGGGAGGACCCGGTCATATACCCTGGGGGCCTTACCCGGCCTCAACCAAATGCCTGGCAGAAGAGCTCCATTTTACAGGCCCTGTGGAACTCAGAGAGTCCTGACAGGGCCCACAGCTCATCTGGGAGCTCATTCCACCCGGTAGGGGCCTGGACTAAAAAGGCCCTGGCCCTGGTCAAGGCCAGAGACATTTTCTGAGACCCCGGGACCTTCAGGAAATTCATACCCACAGAGCAGAGTGCTCTGTTTGCCACAGAGTGCTGGGTTTGCCACAGATGGAAGAACGCCATGCAAGCTACATTACAAGAATAGCTGAACTACCCCTATCCAGCTGGTGCTGGAGATTATCCATCAGTGGAATTTGCTGGCAGAGGATGTAACAATGTCCACAGGAATAGACAGCTTTAAAGAGGGATTAGAATAGTCTGTGGAGAATAAATCTATCAGTGGCTACTAGCCACGATGACTGAGGATACTCCACATTTAAAGGCAGTAAACCTCCGAATCCCGGTTCCAGGAGTCAATATCAAGGGAGGACCTTGGCATCTATACCCTGATGTTGGGCCTCCAGAGGAGCTGGTTGGCCAGTGTGTGAGGCAAGATCCTGGATGAGATGGAGCACTGGTCTGATCTAGCAGGGCTCTTTGCATGTCCCTAATGTGGAAAAAGTTAATTAAAATGTCCTCTAAATCAGTTAAAAGGAAGCTATTGCTCAGTGGCAGAGCATCTGTTCGGTATGTAGATTCTACATTGTAGAAGGTTCCCTGTTCAGTCACCTGGAATATGTAATTTAAAAGGACCAGGCAGTAAGTGATGTGAAAGCCTGGATAGCCATTGCCAGTCAGAGTAGACAGTAGAGTTTTTGATAGGCCAATGGGCTGACTCAACAACAACAAGTCGTTCATAGCATATAAAAGTACAATATAAGGAGGGAAAGTGCAAAAGGATCCACTGCTATCCACTGCTAAGGCAGAGTTCATGCTTTAGAGTAAGACAAAA
Organism: Paroedura picta; assembly: GCF_049243985.1. Classification (NCBI taxonomy): domain Eukaryota; kingdom Metazoa; phylum Chordata; class Lepidosauria; order Squamata; family Gekkonidae; genus Paroedura; species Paroedura picta. The sequence goes on from NC_135370.1 coordinate 116,153,697, forward strand.
TACATTCACAATCTCTCATGGCAAGATATTAAAACTTTGCAACTGGTTCAATTATATCAGGGTTCTGGGATGTCAAAAGAAACTGAATCTTACGTTCATCCGAATGCAGTTCTCTTTTACACAGCAGTGAGTTAAGAAATGTATCTCGGATCAAGGAATAGAATGGACAATGGAAGAAAATGTGTGTCAGCTGACTCAGTATTAATTTCATGTGTTCAAACCCTCCACATTTCAGATCAGCCTCTATAACCTTATGCACAGGGTTTTTAGAAGGGGGGGATTACATTCCATTCCAGAACCTTTGTGAAACATCTTAATTAGTTCTTTCTCACTTTTTCTTCATTTTTAATCTCTTTTTCAATTTTGTGCCAATTTTAATATGTTTTAATTGATTGAATGAGTAGCTTTTTGTGTTATTTGTTTAATTTAAACACTTGGGGGGGTGTTAAACCACTCCACCTCACCCCTTTGTGCACGACTTTGAGCCTCAAGAGCAATTAGCTAGACTCAGAGCAGGCAGATCGGGACATAAATGCAGCAACAAAGTTTTCTCCTCTGCTTGCTGCTGTTGCCTGGGCAACACATGGTCTTGGCCCAGCTGTGTCACCACAAAAACTCCATTTCTCCATTTCTCCATGTGATGTGGAGTGGGGGGAGGAATCCTATTGGGCAGAAAATGCATGCATTTATTGGTCTACACTTTTAAAATAAATTCAGTGGTTCTTGTAAAATGTTTATTATCTTGCCAGGAACCTTATTTGAAAAATGATAAAACCAAAATGGATTAGACCAGTGGTCCCCAACCTTTTTATCACCGGGGACCAGTCAATGCTTGACAATTTTACTGAGGCCCGGGGGGGGGGGTAGTCTTTTGCCAAGGGACGTCACTGACGCCGCCTGAGCCCCTGCTCCACTTGCCTTTCTGCTGGTGCTCCTGACTTCCTGCCACCCGCTGGGGGGTGCTGCCAGCAGCAGCTGCACAGTGCCACAACAAAGGGGAACCCCAGCCATGGCGACCACTGGAGAGCACCAAGGGTGAGCTGGCAGCAGAGTGGCAGGGCAGCTCCCGAGGCAGCAGGTGGGGAGGAGGACAAGGAGGAGCCACAGCCTGGTACCGACTGATCCAAGGACCGGTCCCGGTCCCCGGACCGGGGGTTGGGGACCACTTGATTAGACAACCAAACCTACACACACAAACACATACCAATTAAGAAGATTATTAGTGATACAGTTGAGGATAACAGAGGAAGGCAGTACATAGATTTGAATTACTTGCCTTAAATTTTTATATAGAATCATAGAATCATAGAATCATAGAGTTGGAAGGGGCCATACAGGCCATCTAGTCCAACCCCCTGCTCAACGCAGGATTAGCCCTAAGCATCCTAAAGCATCCAAGAAAAGTGTGTATCCAACCTTTTCTTGGAGACTGGCAGTGAGGGGGAGCTCACCACCTACTTAGGCAGCCTATTCCACTGCTGAACTACTCTGACTGTGAAAAACTCTGACTGTGAAAAATATAAAACTTTGTAGCCCACTTTTCTATAAGGTCATTAGACTGAAGGAAACAACAATAACCACCAGCATAAACAGAACAATGTAGCAGTGTTAGCCAAGGACATTATCTAATCTTGAAGAATGAAAAAAAAAACAAAAAACTCCTGAGTAAGTTTAGCATGACTCCGCCTGTACCAGACAACTTGGATCTACCTAGTAACTAGCCCCATTTCTCTACTGCTGCATAGTGGATTAATAGGAGGTCAGGATATGCTGTCAACCATCTAAATGATTTTAGAAACATGCAAAACAAAATTGCCCAAATCCAATAATGAAAATGTGTATGTTATTTTATTCAGCAATAATTATAGTTTAATAACTCATATGAAAATATATACTGAAACAGAGAAATCACATTAAACAGGCCAAATATTGAACATTTCAATACACTTTCAGAGAAAGCAATAAGTTTCTTGGGCTAAGGAACCAGAATAAGCAAGCAAATGTACTTAACTTGCCAATATAAAATAAAGGATGATTAGGAACAGTGCTTTGGGAGGGGGAGACAAACAGAATCTTTCACAAATGCTGCTAGATCTGGCCTAGGAGGACATTTAAAAAGAGGCACAGTTTCATTTCTATTAAATGGAAAGCCTGAAAAATATGGTAATGGTTGTTTGAAAACCTCTTCTGTGTGCAAAATTGGTTTAATTTGTTCTTTAAACTCCAGTTTTCAACTACTTAGTGCTGGGGAAAAATGAAGTCTTTAACCTAAACTGTACACTAAGCAGGATAGCTACCAGCTGTGCTAAGTTATGGCAGCTGATTGTTGTAGTAGCAAAAATGAATCAGACCAAAATATGCGGCAATGAGAGCTGGATGAGCATTTGAATTCTAAATAAATGGTAGCAAATGTTAACTGTTTGAAGTGTGCACTCTTTAGTAGACAAATTCTGCCAACATCACAAAAATCTGTGGAAATTTGGTTTTATAAATGTAATGTAGTTTTATTTGCATAACATTGTTCCAGAACAATAGCTTCTGAAGAAATGTCACCCTCCTTATCTCAAGTTTATGTTCTACATCTGTCAGTTCTTCATTAGTATAGAAAGGAGGATTATAGGCATTTAAGTCATTTACAGTACAGCCCTAAGCCAAGTGACACCCATCTTAGTACATTGAAATCAATGAGCTTGGAAGCGTGTAACTCTTCTTTACGATCTCCTTAGACACTCATGTAAAAAGCAAGTGATGATAAAAATAGAACCTTGTTCTGTGTCAAACACAAGCATGTGACAAATAATGTCAGGACAATTGTCGGTCTTGATTGGTGAGGCAGCTGAAGTTCAGAATGCTTTGTTTCATGAGGAATATAAACATTAGAGGCTTATAATGCTTGTCTTCAATATTAAATTATGAGACTTGAGTCTGGCTCAGATTTCCATGAGCCAGAGAAGGATTTTTCCTTCCACTAATCATTGCTGCTCTAGAAGCTGTCTCAATAATTGTTAACCAGCATTATTTCCAGGATAAACCTGTGTTGCAAGAAGGATATTTAAAATCTTATGCAAGGAATAACACTTCCAGGAAATGTAAGAGCTTTGACAGGTTATATAATTTCATGGGGCTTTATTATGGGTACATAAGCTTTAACAATTATCTTCCCTCCTCTTATCACAGTATGAATTTCCAGAATGCTCCCCAATACAGAAAAATATTAAGAGCATACAGCTTAGCCCAATTTAGGGTAAAGCAGAAGCCTTGCATAAAGCAGCACAGAGCAATAATAGCAAGCAAAAGAAAAAAATACAGTTTCTCCAATCCTCCTGGAAAGGGTAATGCAGTATACCCAAAGGTGGTCCCAAATGACTTAGTGGGAAAAGGCCTTCCCACCACTGAGATGGATCCCAGTGTCATGAACCCCGATTCATGCCATCCCTGTACCTTGCTTCTCACACTGTTTAGATCTCACCAGCTGGCCCTGGCCAAGGCCATAAAGCAATAAACCTGTCGCTAGGTCTTCTGCCTCCCTTCCCTTTCCCAGCAGGAGAGGCTCCATGCGAATGTATCAGTCTCACTGTAAGTGTCCTTGTGGAGACAACTCAAAGTCTCAACAAAGTGCCAACCGCTTGATGAGGTCCCGGGCCATCTGGCCGCTTGGGAATCAACCTACCTCTGTAGTTTCTCTCACTTTCCCGCCGAAACACCTACGGTTCCCCCTCCCTTATTTGGTGAGCTCTATAACTGCCTTGCTTGCTCTCTTGTACTTTGTTATTATCAAGATCTTTGCTTAGGAAGATCTTGGCATGCTTTAGCGTTCTGTGGACTCTAATAAAGCTCTTTAGAAATCTGCAACTGGCTGTTGGATTTCGGATGCGACTTTATTCTGGACTCCGCAGGCTAGGCTCAGCCTAAACTCCTGACACCCAGAAAGAGACGAATAAAGGGAGAGAAGTTTGCATTCTCTGTCTCTGATTTCCCACCAGTTGTTCTATCCCAATAATGATTTTACAACTGCTCCTGGATCTTTACCAATTCAACCAGAGGCTATTGTGGCAAAAAATGTCATATGGTAATGAGAAACATGCAAGACTTTTCTGGGCTTCCCACAGCTCAACCCTCCCAACATTGCTGATTCTAGTCATCTTACACTGGAACTGTTCCCAAACCCACTTCTTCTTTTGCCCAACATTGCCAACATGGCCTGTCTCATGACAGCATCCATCTTTGAATCAAACCTTTTGTGACTGTCACCCCTTCTTCACATTCACAATTTTCCCCAAAAGCATCCATTTGAGTGTTTCAGGTTATTGGCAATAATGGACACAATAGTGTATACATGGCACGGGCATGAATCATTGATTTGTACGGTATAGCCTAATTTCATGGTTGCATATAAGCATAGCACTCAAATGTATTACAAGAAAGGAAGCTTTCAAACAAATGAGGGAAGAGGGAGATCGTATTGGTCATACGTTAGCCATTGCAAACTGTTCAAATAGGCCACAAGTTCTCAGACTCCTACTTCTCTATTGCTGTTTGATCTTCAACATCAACAGTTTGGCCATTAAGGCTTCTGTATGGATATGAACAGAATCTTTCCTTTTCTCATGAAGGGGATTTTTGAAGAAGAAGAAGAAGAGTTGATTCTTCTATGCCACTTTTCTCTACCCAAAGGAGTCTCAAAACGGCTTACAGTCGCCTTCCCTTTCCTCTCCCCACAACAGACACCCTGTGAGGTGGGTAAGGCTGAAAGAGCCCTGATATCACTGCTTAGGCAGAACAGTTTTATCAGTGCCATGGCGAGCCCAAGGTCACCCAGCTGGATTCATGTGGGGGAGCGCAGAATCAAACCCAGTATGCCAGACTAGAAATCTGCACTCCTAACCACTACACCAAACTGGCTCTCTGTTTATCCTGTTATTTCTATTTTAAAGGAAAATATGTTTTTCCCCCCTGGAACTTTTCCTTGAAATCTACCTAAGCTTCACCATTTCCCCACTTGGCAATAATTACTACAGCTCAGGGTAAGTCAACATTCAACATTCAATGAGTTAACATTGGGTTTTCAGACAAATTGGAGCCTTGCTAATCATTACCAAGCTTTGCCTCATCAAAAATGTATCTGGCATATTCGTAATGATTGGGATGAGATTTTCTTCCCCTCTTCTTGTCCAAGGCGCTCATTCAAATCATTTTGACTGTGGTGTAACCCCTGAAAAAAAAACTGAGGTAATCCTGAAGTGATGTTAGTTGGCCATGCCTCCCAGCCATGCCCCTAGAAATGACATGTCACCCCTCTGTTCTTCCTCCAACCTACCCATCCAGAGTGAAAAAGAAAAGAAAAGAAAAGAAAAGAAAGAAAAACCCTATCCAAGTATCCAACCCCAAGAGGACTCACTCTGGTAGACCCCAGCAACCACCAACAGGTCAACCACAAAAGAGAAGCCTCAGACAGCAAAGGTTTGTATGGAGAGAGCCCCTTGACTTCCTATTCCCTCCAGGGCCATCACTGATCACTTGAGGAGGGGTTGGGTTGACTTGTTGAAATAAGGAGAAAATCACCCCATGTCATTTTAAAAACCATTTAATATTTTAATGAAAATTTAAAGTTCCCCAACTGGTATAATCCTTCTGGGGCTCTGGTGTAACCATAGAATCATAGATCCCAATGCAGGATCAGCCTACAGCATCCATTATAAGTATCTGTCTAGCCACTGTTTGAAGACCTCTCATTACCTCCTTAGACAGCCTATTCCACTGTTGAACTCCTCTGTAATATTTGGCCAGTACCATTCTACATTTAGAGTAAACCTAATACTGTGGCCCCTGTCCTCTGCTGCCAACAGGAACTGCTCTCTGCCCTCCTCCATGTGACAACCTTTCCAATACTTAAGGAGAACAATCATGTCCCCTCTCATCCTCCTCTTCTCCAGGCTCAACAGTCCCAAGTCTCTCAGCATTTCCTCTTAGTGTCTGGTCCCCAGGCCCGAGTTCACTGTCATTGCTCTCTTCTCCACTCTCTCAATTTCATCTACATCCTTTTTGAAGTGAGGCCTCTAGTACTGCACTCAATACTACAAGTGTGGTCTGATCAATGTGGCATACAACAGGTCGATTTATTTATTTATTTGTTTGTTTGCTTATTTATTTGTTTAGATTTCTATACTACCCATTTCTTTGCAGCTCTGGGCGGTTTACACTGAACATTATATAACTTACATGGAACATTATACAGAGTATAACATCAAAACAACTTCCAATAAATAATCAAAAGATTACAAAACTACATTTATAATATAAATAACAATTAACAGTAACATTGGGAGAATCATGGGCGGGCGTCTGGGGGGATCAGCAGGTGTTCTGAATTGGTCGGCCTCAAGCGAATGCCTAGTAGAAGTTCGGGCAGTACTCTGATCTCTTCAGGGAGCTCATTCCACCAGGGCAGAGTCTGCACTTACTTTGTTTATTCCATTGTCAATCCTGTTGATTCCAGATCGCTTTGAACTCGGGTCTTCCTCCCCTCCCCTCCCCCGTCCCCATTGAAACAGGAAAGTCTTCTGCACGTGGTTAGGGTAGTTCAGAAGGGGGGGGGGGAGCCAAGTCTCTTTCTTTCTTTTCTTGAAGGGGGGGGAAGAAGAGTCAAGCTGGGAGCCTCTTTATTTTCTTGGAGGGGGGGGGAGGATCAAAAAAGGCCGAGAAGGGAGAAAAAATCCAGGATCGACAGATGTTGAGAGAAATTAGGGGCTTCTCCTTTAAGACAAGCTTGTCACATGAGCAGGTGTGGCCTATCAGAGGTTCTCTACCACGGAGCTTGCTTTCCCAATCCAGATTTGAAAAATATTGAGGGTTAAAAGCACTCTAAGATATCACACAATAAAGGTAGGGTCACTCCGGATCAATCCTTCTTGCTGCAGCAGGAAAATTTAAATTGCCCAAAATCCAAACGGAAATCACATTCTGTATAGAGGCCAGGGGCTGAATAGCCTGGGACTGGAATAAAAGTTCAGTGCAGTTTACACCCAGGTGGGGACCAGGACTGAGAAGGCTCTGGCCCTTGTTGAGGTCTGACGCGCTTCTCTGGGGCTAGGGATCCGCAGCCATTTGGGGGTGGCAGAGCGTAAGACTCTTTGGGGAGTATAGGCAGGGAGGTGGTCTTTCAAATACACTGGGCCCAAACTGCGTATGGCCTTAAATGTGATTACCATAACATTAAGCTTAATCTGGAATTCAACTGGGAGCCAACCAAGTTGTTGGAGTGCCGGCCGGATGTAGGATCTCCATGATGTTTTAGTGAGAATCCTGGCCGCAGCATTCTGCACCAGTTATAGTTTATGGAAGTGTATCCCCTATCCAGTATGCATGCTTCTGATTATTGTGACTCAGAAGTAGAACTATGCACTTATCCTTAGTAAATTGCATTTACCCACATTTCCAGCCTGTTCAGATATCGTTGAACGCTCATATTTTGGGGTTTTCACTCTTCATCCCAATTTGATGTCATCTGCAAATTTAATGAGTAATCCCTCCACTCCCTCATTCAGATCACTGATAAAAATGTTGACAAGTATTGGAACCTATACTGGGTCCTGTGGCACCCCTGGGGCATAACTCTGGTTAGGAAACACTGTCTTAAAGTATGCAAGACAAATATATGTTGTCATCATCTAAGTTTCACTTTCTCCCACTGCTTTTCCCTGGCAGCAGTTTCATCTTTCTCATTCTTACTACAGCTGAGTAGTTTGTTTGCAAAAGTCATGGACCTGTGTGGGGTCTCTTTTCCTGGAATTTCGGCCAGTGCCTACAGAGTCCCTGCCATGTGTTTTCATCATGAAGCAGGGTAATTTCTCATGTCGTTTCTGATCTGGCCTGTTTTGGGGGGAAATGACTTCTCTTTTGTTCAGGCAATCTCTAGTCTAATATAACTTTGATATCTTCTTACCTCTTGCTTCTCCCCAGTTGTGTTTCTCTTACTTTTTCCCACTTGTTTTTTCCCATTGTCTTTTAGTTTATTTAAGTTTAAAACATTTTTCTCTTATTACTGTATCAAATATATTTATATTCATCAGTTTCAATTTATATCCATTAGTAATGGTGAGAAATATATTTCCACACACATCTGATTTAGAATAAAATTCAAGGGACTGTCTTTTTCATCCAAATGTTAGGTTCCAAACCCCAACCACTCTGAGGTAGGCAGACAAGACAGAACAAAAAACACTGAAGTGTGACTCTAGATACACCTTCTACTGCATCACCACTGCCAGTCCCTTTACTATCCCATCAGCTAGAGACCAAGACACAAAGCCTCCAGCCCTTCCAGGATGAAGAAGAAATAGCGGCCGCGGCTCGGCGCGGCCGCCGTTGACGCCGCGGGGGCGCCCAGCGTTGACGCGGCTCCTGGCGGCGTCATAGGGGCCGCGCCGGAGCGCGGCGGCAGAGGGGCGGGGCCGCCGGCCTTTAAAAGGCCGGAGCAGGCGGCCCCGTCCTCTTTCGCGCCAGCTGCTCGCCGAGGACAGCGTGCTGTTCCGGCGGCAGCAGGGAGGTAGGCCCGAGCCCGGCTGGGAGCGGCGCACGGCGTTTCGGGCGCTAGCCGGCTCCCAGCGACGTCGGGGCTTTTAGCGGCCGGGGGAGGAGCGGCGCGGAAGATGCCCCGGCGGCAGCGGTCCGCTCCGCGGGGCAGGGGAGGCCGGGGGACGGCCGAAGACGACGATGCCGGGCAGGGGGGATCGGGGGAGGGCAGGGCAAGGCCCCGGACCCCCTCCCCATCTCCGAAGGCGGGCGGCCGGCGGAGTGAACGGCCGGCGACGCGCGGGGCATCGGGGGGCGGGCCCGCGAGGGGCAGCAGCCCCGCAGAGGGGGCGGCCGTGCAGGGCCGCGCCTCCACAGGATCCTCGGCAAGGGGACGCGGGGAAGGGCCGCGGGAAGGGCGCGGCCCTTCCCCCCGGTCCACAAGGGCGCGCACGGGCGCCAGGAGCCCGGGCAGGGCCATGCCGCCGCGGGATGGCGGCAACGGGCGGAGGAGATCGGGGGGTCGGCAGACGCCGCCCCCCAAGGCATCGGGGAGGCCCGCTGCCCATTCTCCGGACCCCTCGCAGGCCAGTCGGGGGCGGGGCGCGAAGAGGGCCAGCGCCGTTAAGGCCAGTAAGGCCTGGGCGGCGGCCATCCCAGGGGCCCGCGGGCGGGAGGAGCAGCCCGTGCCCGCAGGGTCCAGGAGCGGGGGGCGTGGGGGGGCCCGGGAGACAGCCCCTCGGTCCGGGGGAGGGGTGCGGGCCAGTAGGGCATCGCCTCCTTCCCCGGCGGAGCGGAGGGACCGCTCTCGCTCCCCGCTGCATAGGGCAGTGCGGGCGACGGACCTCTCTGGCTCCAGTCGGTCGTCCGGGTCCCGGGCCAGCGGCCGTTGGGAGACGGACGACCGTACGGTGAGGAGGAGGGCCAGGCCTCCTTCCCCATCGCCCTTGCGCCGGCCGGGGCGGCGGCATAGGCGGGAGTCGGCTGGGACCAGCGGATCTTCTCCCAGGGCCGGGGGGGACGACGGGGCGCGGCTCATCCGGCCTCGGCGCCGGTCATCGCCACGGGGCTCCCGCCGGGGCAGCCCCGTAAGGAGGTCGCGGTCCCCTTCCCCCAGGCGTGCGAGGTCTCCCAAGTCCTCGGATTACTGGACGGGGTACACCGAGGCCCTAGCGCTTTTTACAGGTGGGCAGTCCGGACGCCGTAGCCGCGAACGTCATCGGACCCCTTCCTACAGGAGCCGGGAGCGGAGCTCGGAGGCGGACAGGCGAGAGTCCCCTGGAGGGCAGGGTGGGAAGCGGCAGCGGAAGACTCGGCGGGGGGCCCACAAGAGGAGGCGGTCTTCGCGGCGTAGCCCAGACACGGGTGAGTCTTCTTCTGTAGACGAAGGGGAAAATACAGTACACGATGGGTGGTACTGGATCGAAGCTTCCTTTGTTCCGGGGATTCCCCCGTGGATGCTTAGTCGCAGGCACTCCACAAAGCGTAAGTTGGACGAAGCAGGTGTGAGTGAACGGCGCAGGGAACCCCCAGGCCGGTTTAAGGACGGCGAAGCCCCGCCGGGGGTCCATCTGCCCGCCAAGTTGAGGGAACGGGCCCTCGACGGATATTTCGTCGACATGTTCGACCTAGTAAGGGGGCGCAGCATGGGGGCCGATACCGGCAAGCGGGCGGACAAAGAAAAACAGGCCCCGCAGCCTTGCGAGCGTAACATGCTCAATTGGCTAAAGGGCTTCACAGAGTACCATGGCCTCATCTGCGGTGCCTACCCCGAGAGGGGCTGGCATCTCACCCGCTACCTGTACACGGTGCTGGAGGCGTGGGAGAGGGGAGGCGAGGAGGCGGCAATGGAATACGACCGCGAGTTTCGGGAGTTGGCGTCTCACAACGCGTCCACGCGGTGGGACTTGAAGTTACATGATGCTTGGATAGTCCAGGTTGGCTCCCCAATCCGGCCGCGCAGGGATAGGCAACGGCCGGGAGCTTCAGCACCTTCCAAAAAACTCAGCGGGCTGGTCTGCTGGGACTACAACCGGGGCGGTTGTAAAAGGCGGAAGTGCAGATTCGAACACCGCTGCGAATCCTGTGGCGGGGGACATTCCATGGCCTCTTGCAGCCAGCCCCAGGCATCCGGGCAGCCCTTTCGTGGGGCCCGATCCTCCGGAAAGAAGGACGGGGGATCGGGTGCCGCCACACCTTCCGTTTCGCAGAAATAGGACGGGGGACGCGGGCCCATTGGGAGGCCTAGCTCCCTCGCCTATCAGGCTGCCCGTTCTGCTGGAGTGGTTGCGGGGTTATCCCGATAAAGAGGCTGCCGTGTATCTGGCCAAGGGGTTTTTGGAAGGCTTCCGGATCCCCTATACGGGGGTTCGGGTGGCCTCCTCGAGCGGTAACCTGCGCTCAGCGCATGAGATGCCCGAGGTGGTGGCGGCCAAGCTCGCTAAGGAATGCGAAGCAGGGCGAGTAGCCGGCCCCTTTGACGAACCACCGTTGCCGAATTTGCGGATTTCCCCGCTGGGCGTGGTGCCCAAGAAGACCCCGGGGGAGTTCCGCCTTATACAGCATCTCTCCTATCCACGGGGTGGGTCCGTGAATGATCATATCGCACCGGAACTTTGCGGAGTGAAATATACGCCATTCGACACGGCGGTCGCCATGGTACGGAGCTGTGGCCGGGGAGCGCTACTCGCCAAGTGCGATATACAGTCAGCGTTTCGCCTGTTGCCCATCCATCCAGATGACTACTGCTTACTGGGATTCCGGTTCCAGGACAAGTGGTATGTGGACAAGTCTATGCCGATGGGTTGCTCCATCGCATGTGCGGCGTTCGAAACACTGAGCACCTTTCTGGAATGGGTGGTAAGGGTCAGGGGGCGTTTCGCGGAGATTGCCCACTACCTAGACGACTTTTTGATGGCCGGGCCCGGGGGCTCGGGCGTATGCGCCTTCCGCCTCCAGTCTTTCCAGGGACTGATGGGCGAGCTCGGGGTGCCCTTGGCGGCGGGGAAGACCGAGGGTCCGGCCACAAGGATCACGTTTTTGGGCATTGAGCTCGACACGGTAGCGGGAACCTCTAAGCTGCCGGAGGACAAGCTCGTCACCTTGCGTGGCCTGATAGCATCCATGTTGGCGAAGCGGAAGTGCTCCTTGCGAGAGGTGCAGGTCTTGCTGGGGCACCTGAATTTCGCTTGCCGGGTCGTGACTCCCGGCAGGGCTTTTTGTTTCCGCTTGGCTCGGGCCACCGCGGGGCTGACCCGTCCCTTCCACCATGTGCGGTTGACCAGCGCCATAAAGGAGGACCTGAGACTGTGGGAACAGTTCTTGGCAGGGTTTAACGGCGTGGCCATTTGGCAATCGCCTTTCAACCCAAAGGACACCCTGCAGGTTCAGTCCGACGCCGCTGGCGGCAGCGGCTTCGGAGTGTACTTCGCGGGCCGGTGGTGCGCCAAGCGGTGGCCTGCCGATTGGCCTCCGGAGGTTATCAGGGACATGACCTTTTTGGAATTCTTTCCGATCTTGGTAGCCGTGCTCCTGTGGGGGGAAGAGTTCGCGAATAAGAGGGTCGAGTTCCTGTGTGATAACCAGGCGGTGGTTCACATCATTAATCAGCAGACCTCCGGTTCTGCTAGGGTCATGCGCCTGGTTAGGCGTTTTGTGCTTGCGTGCCTGTCGCACAACTGTACATTTAGGGCCCGCCACGTCCCCGGCGTTACTAACGAGCTGGCCGACGCTCTCTCTCGATTTCAGGTCGGGAGGTTTCGTCGGCTCGCTCCCGGAGCGGCCGGGGTCTCGGAAGTCTGCCCAGCGGACGTGTGGCGGCTTGGAGCCGACTGATCCTCGACGGTGTCCTCTCCTCCTTGGCCGAGTCGACGCGGCGGGCCTATCGTCGTACGGCGGCGGGTTTCCTGGAGTTCGCTGGGCGAGCCGGGCGAAGATCCGCTTGGCCCATGGACGAAGAGATGGCCCTCAGATACTTGGCACATTTGCACGAGAGGGGGCTGTCCCACCGTTCGTTGCGGGTCACGTTGTCAGGCCTTTCCTTTTGTAGCAAGGCCCTTGGGTCATGGGATCCCGGCAGGTCATTTTTGGCCAGGCAGGCCATCAAGGGGTGGGGGCGAATGAGGCCGGTCAAGGCCGATGTGCGCCGCCCCATCACCTGTGCAGTTCTGGCGCAAGTGCTCCAGTGCCTCCCGGGGATATGTCACTCCAGTTATGAGGAAAAGTTGTTCCGGGCGGCATACTGCATGGCATACCATGGGGCGTTCCGGGTTGGTGAGCTGGCTGCTCCTGCCCGTTCTGCCACAGATTCAACCTGCTTGCAGGCCTCCGATGTGCACATTGCCGGGGGCGGCGTGGAATGCTTCCTTCGCCGTTCCAAGACTGACCAGAGGGGCAAGGGGCTGGTGGTTAGACTCCCGCCCCACCTGGGTTCACCCGATTGCCCCCTTCGAGCATTGTCGCAGTACTTGGAGGTTAGGCCGCCGCTGCCCGGCCCCCTGTTCCTGCATCGGGATGGAACCTGCCTGTCGCGGTTTCAATTTACGGCCGTGCTGCGGACGGGGCTGGAGGCCGCCGGACGCCAAGGGGCGTCGTACGGGGCTCATTCATTCCGTATCGGGGCCGCCACACAGGCCTACCTGGGGGGGAAGTCTTCCCGGGAGATCCGGCGGCTGGGGAGGTGGCGCTCCAGGGCGTTCGAGTCATATGTTCGGCCGTGGCTCGTTGACTAACATGTGGTCTTTGCAGGTGCTTCATCGTTAGCATCCGTAGCGATAGTGGGCCACAGTATTCCATACTGGGCTTGCCAACATGCGAAGTGCTCAAATTGGGGACCAGACCTCGGCTTGGAGGATCGCTGCCGGATCCGTTGGTGGACGAGACGCGGTCTCAAGTGGCAGTCGCTGCTGGAAGTGGTGGCGTCGGAAGTGCATCGTGGCAAGGTCCCAGACATCTTGGTGATCCACCTCGGAGAGAATGACCTGCCTGCGATGACCGGACGCCAGCTGAGTACTGCCATCGCCGCCGATCTGTTGGTTTTACGGCAGCGTCTCCCCAAGTCGGTGCTGCTGTGGTCCGAGATGTTGGACAGGCTGTCGTGGCGCAACGCGGTCCGTCCAGAGCGGGTGAATTGGGCCAAGCATAAGGCCAACAAAGCAGCCGGAAAATCGATACTGGATCTGGGGGGGGGGGTTATAGCACACCCCGCGATCACGTTTCGCTCCCCATACCTGTATAGGCCGGACGGAGTCCATTTGTCTCGCCACGGCTGCGAGATTTGGTTGTCAGATGTGCGGGAGGGGCTGTTAAAGTCGTTATCGTAGGGTTGGCGGGAACAGGAAGTTGCACTCCTGTCCTGTGGCGGATATGCAAGGTAGGGAGCCTGTTGGCAGGGAGCCCGTCTGCGTGCGGGACTCCCTGAGGTGGGGGGTCTCCTTAAAGAGACCGGCATTGACCCGGGCGCGGCCTACCCGGCTGGGAGGCCAGGGGCCCGGGGAGCCAAGTGGCGGGGGAACAACAATGGAGGCGGACGCCCGTTGGGTTTCTCGCGGCCACTTCCCCAGGACCCGCGGCAGAAGGTGTCCCATCCTCCCGGCTGGGAGTGAGGCGTGGAGCCAAAGGGCCGCGGGTTGGTACAAGCAGCCGGACGGCTGATGGGGTCAGGCTCCCTTACCTACATATGGCCAACCCTCGGCTGGGGGTGGTTTGTCAATAAACGGCTGCGGCCATGTTATATGCCAAAAGCTGGAGTCGTGTCTTCGCTGGTCGAGTCGCCACCTGCCAGTCAAAGGCATCCTTGCAAGGTTATGCACTCAAGACAAGTTTCAAAACAAGTTACTTTAGAATGAAGCCTCCTGAATTCAAAGAAACCATAAAATAAAGTGATTTATTAAAATCTGGTACAGGAATATACAATTAAAAATCAGGGGTAAAAGGATTACTAAAGGATTATAGGTAACACCTGAAACACCTAGTTTCAGGAGGGGTGTCAGATTGATGTGATAAGAGAGGAGGTCCTACAATGGATAGCCACTAGGCCCACATTGCATACATTTATGAGTTCTGAAAGAACTTAACTGTGAACTTGTGGATCTCCTGATAAAAACATGCTAAAATATACTTTCATTCGCGTGGACTGGAAGATAGCTAAAGTAACCCTCATCTTTTAAAACATTGCAGAGGAGATCCAGGAAATTACAGGCCAGTCAGTCTAATGTACTGCAGGACTCAGTACTAGGTTCAGTGCTTTTTAACCATGTTCATTAATGATTGGGAGTTGGGAGAAAGAAATAGATAACTATAAATTCTTCAGAGTGGTAAGAACCAAGGACTGTGAGTTGCTCCAGAGAGATCTGTCAAGTGGGCGTCAAAGCAAATGAGGTTCAGCATGGAAAAGTGCAAAGTAATGCACATTGAAGCACAAATTCCTAACTATAGATATACATTGTTGAAATACTAACTGGCAGTAATTGACCAGGAGTAAGATCCTGGTTTTATGGAAGATAACCCACTAAAGCTGTCAATTAAGTGTGCAACTGCAACAGAAAAGGCAAATGCTATGGTATGGATTATTAGGAACGAGACTGAAAACAAATCATCCAGTATCATAAATTTATGGTGTGGCCTCATTTGGAATATTGTGTACATTTCTGGTCACCACAACTCCAAAAAGGGCTTTTGGAGTTCTGGCCCTGCTGGTGGACTTCTTAATGGCATCTAGGTTTTAGCCACTGTGTGACATAGAGTGTTGGACTTGGCAGGCCATTGGCCTGATCTAACATGACTTCTCTTATGTTCTTATGTTGTAATCCTTAAGAAGACAAGTGAGTGGGGGAGCACCAGAGAAAGGCAATACTACATTTGCAGGGAAGAGAGACAAGTATACAATCTGGATGACAGGTAGCCTAATATGCTGCTAAAACTACTGGAAAGTATCCTCCATTTCAATAAAAGATAAGACTTCTGAGTAGTTTCCCAGTTATATGAAAATAAAAGTTAAAAAAAATTATATGTAAATGAAAAGACTTCTGAGTAGTTTCCCAGTTATATGTAAATAAAAGTGAGAGGTAGGAGCCTATACCTAAACAAAACCCAGAGTGTTTGAAATCACATTCCTCCTATGCCTTTCTCTTACAATTGAAATATTTTAACCTGACCCTCTGTCTGGTTTCAAACAGATGGATTGGGTATAGTGAGGTATGGAAAAAGAAGAGAGGAGAAACAAAATCATACACTAATAGTATCATGCCTCCCTGTGCCCATTTGGACAGGAAGAAATATAACTGGCTATAAAATGTAGCAGTTTTGTTCTACCTGTCTGAATATGGTATGGCTTATGTGAGCGATATATCTCCGAGAACTTGACCCTAGTTCAGAGGAAAATAAGTGTAATAGCCAGAAATGTGTTTTTAACTGAAACCATTAGGGTGGGAAAATGAATGTTGTAATAAAGCAATGTCTTTAAGGTCTAGCATAAGAATCCAAACCAATGTTTTGAAACTAACATGAAGAAAAAAAATCTGTGTATATAATTATGAATTGTAGCTCCCACATAATTAGGAATTGGTGGAACTTGCTACATTGTTTTGTTTTCACCATCAAGAGAGCTACATTTCATTTTCTTTCTTTTTTGTAAATGTGAGTTAACATAATACAAGTAAAACAAGCCTTTGTGAAGTGATCCATCATTATTTCACCCGGTCTACAGCTCTGCCTTCTTTTGCGAGAACATCTTTGTGTTCTGTTGCCACTAACAGTTGGAGAACAAGGCTGCCAAGGTCACTGAGGTGTTTCCCAATTAACACTTCAAATTACACTTGTGAGGTCTGAGCCTCTCTGCTCTCCTCTCATCTGTCAAAACTGCTTGAAAAAGGACTGTCAAGCAACAGCCGGCTGAGATTTGTCTGACCTTGAGTATCATTGGTGATGTAGATGTGTTTTAAAATGTGCAGAGGAGTAAGGAACAGTTTATTTCACAGAGTTTGAATGTAGATGACATTGATGCATCAGAATCTGATCCCTCCTTTCTATTTAAGAAGTAGTGAGCTGAAAGTATTCACCGTTTTCACAAACACTTTGGCAATGTGAATAACAAGGCGCCCCCCCCCCAGTGTTTTATATGTCTTTAAAAAAAGAAGCTTATTTATGGAAATAGTTGGTAATGTAATCTGTTTGTAAATCAGCCTGGCTATGTTTCTCCATGTAACTAATGGCTGATGAGATCGCATCCATTGTATTGTTGACTTCACCCCATTCATAGATTGAATGTGGTCACCTATGCAGATAACTAAATGCATACAAAAGAATGATTTCAGGTATCTCCCAATAAAGATCTCTGGTAACAGAAGTCTGTAAAAACCTTGAACTAAGATTCTAGACACCTGCTTCCAGTTAGAGTTGAGAATACTGATGGGTGTTAACTGAAATAAGCTAGTAGCTTGACTTGGTATAAAGATGCTGCATATGTTCATATATTTAGGTCAAACAGAAGAAGCAGCTAATGGAAATAATATCAGCAAGCAGTATGTTAAAGAGAATATTTGAACAATGACATTTTCAGGAAAAAAATAACTGCCAAAAATTTGCAAAAGGTTGACTTATAACTGTGAAATAGTAAATACATCATTAATTTAAATAGGAAATACTTAAAGCCTTATACAAGAGGGAAAAAGTACTATAGTGATACACTATATATACAAATATACAAATATACAAACGGTAATGACTAGGGAAGGCACTGGCAAACCACCCCGTATTGAGTTTGCCATGAAAACACTAGAGGGCATCACCCCAAGAGTCAGACATGACTCGGTGCTTGCACAGGGGATACCTTTACCTTTATATATACAAAATGATAGACAGCAACAAACATTCTGAATCCTAGAGTACTAAGTACGGGATTCTATACAACAGTCATTTGCAGAGTAATAGGGCCATTCGGCACCCGATAAATTTAGAGAGATGCTTACCTTATGAAGGAACCATTTTTTTTTGCATTTTGCATGATGCTGACAACATCCAGCATCCATCGGGTAACTACATCCTCCATTTTAAAGCACTAGCTGGGGAATGGCATAAAGTGGATTCCCCAGCCTAAAAGGTGCAAGCTACAGGAAATCAACCAGCAAGCCACATGCTAAGGAATTGTATGGAGGCAAAAGTGGTGCTATCTCCTCCTCCAATGTCCCACCCTTGCATCCGCCTCCCTCTCCCTACTCCTGGGGACGGGTTTTATTTATATTTTTAAAAGCAAACTGCCTGGAACAACAAATAGGTGTTCAGTCATGCAGGCAAAGCAAAACATTTTTTCCCACAATTAAAAAATAAAAAATGTCTCACTAAAGTGCCCCCCCCCTCGCAAAAATCAGGATTGAGATTTTTTTTTTTAAGATTACAGACTCGTGATTCCATAAGGGGTGGCATTATAAAAAGCACCATGCATCTATGATTAGATGCAAAGGCATTTCAATGGAGAATTCTTACTTAAAAAGAAGAAAAAAGCTGGCACTGTGGGCCCTTTAAATCATGGAGAAAGGGGATTGGCTGCCTTGCTTGATTGACAGGTAGAAGAAAGTCATGTGTAAAGCACGTTGCTCTCTTCTGCTATTTCAAGTAGGCATGCAGAGTGCAAGGAGTGGGATAAGGTGGCAGATGAAAGTGAGAGAGCCAGAAGATGAGGAATAGCTGGAGATGTGATTATTTTTAGCAGTACACCATTTTGGTGACATTACACTATTTTTTTTAAATGTGCAGAATTGCCCAAAGAATTCCAAAACTGTGTGTTTAAATAGAGATAAGTTAAATGTTTCTATTTAGAAGTTCAGTGAGAAGTGAAATGTGACTTCTGAGGCAAGATCATTTCACTCATTTACTTTTATGGAAAATAAGTAGTTGAAATCCCGCATTACTAAGTAACTGAGATATATACAGGTAACATTGTGTAACAATATACGGCCTAATACATTTTTCCTTTTTTCAATGGCCTTTGCATAATCTGCTGTGAAACATCCTTGAAAATTAGGTTCTAAAATCTTAGCTGATTGTTAACCAAATGGAAAGGGGACTTTTCTGTTTGTTTCATTTGGCATTCCCCTAGTAACAGCTAGACTTTTTCTGCATGGAGTCATCTAAGACGTGCCACCTCCTGTTTTGAAATCCGCACTCTAATGTTCTTTTGCTCCTTTCCTGTTAGGAGTCTTCTCCCGCATTTGCCAACTGTCTTGTCTCAGGTTTTTGCTTCCTGACAAGTCAGGTGGCTGAGCAGAAGTCAGGGCAATCCCCCCCGCATTTTGGCTTGTCAATCACTGTGACGTGATGTCAACTACCAATCACCTTCCAGCTTCATATTCTCGCAGTTTTGTGGCCCCCAACACCCAAAAACATAGAAAAATATTTTAATTAAGAAAATCAAGATCTGCATAGCAGCATAGATCCACCCCAACATATAGTAATTTAAACATTACTATTTAGCTAAGTGTTTTTTTCATGTCTTCCTCTGTCCGTTTGCAGGAAGCTCAATTTATGAGCAGCATAGAGGGGCAAAGGAGAAAGCATGGCTCTGCAGCATGGCTCCAAACAGAGCAGCACAGCAGAGTCAAGTAAAAAAGAAGTGAGGCAACCTGGCTTTCTACCCCAGTTCCCTCCCACATGGTCAGGCAACAGTCGCTTATAAAAAAGCAAGAAAGAATGAATGGGTCTCTCTCCCTTGACTCCAACTAATCATGAGTCAAGCAATGCATGCCTGAAGTGGGCAGGGTGTAATTTCATTACACTGGAACTGCATCACAACATATTTCCATCCTTTTCTTTTTAATACATACATACATACATACATACATACATACATACACACACACACACACACACACACACATAAAACACACACACACACACACACACACAAGATTGCCTCTGCAACATAGCTCCAGGGAGCAGGTTCCCTTGCCAACCCTGCAGAAGTGGGCTTCAGAAAAAGGTCTTTGAAAAAGGGGCAGGGGGAGGTGGATAGTTGGGAAGGTGAGGAAAGGGACAGTCCAAGGTTTCCCTTCCTTACATCCCTGCTGTGACTTGCTGCTTGATACCTCCCACGATAAATCAGCATTTTATTATCTAGGATTAAGAGTACACCACGAAAAAAGAACGGTTTGAAATTAGTATAATAACAGAAAAAAGAACCTATCCTAGGCTATAATAAACAATTTCACAATGAATGTAACTAAACGTGCCTAATCTCTTATTTTAATTGAACAACCAAAACAGCCTCCAGATTAAAACCGTTTTCAAGTGAGTTTTCATCAGTGGTTGTTTTTCAACTTAATGTTTGCTAATGAAGTCCTTCAATAGGATCAATTCTTCTTGGCAGGATTTAAATAATATATATGTGGTCTTTGGCTCACAGGTCTAGTCAAAATCCTGCAGATACTATGAACAGCACACTACAATGACTAAATGTGCACAGAGATGCAAATGGAAGAAAGCAGATCATGCCAAAAATGTCCGAGCCCTGCTTGGCTAACAGGACACAAGGAGCTTTATATGAAAAGGTAAATAAAATCTGTAAACTTTTATTTACTTTATTTATTCAGTCACTAAAATGTAGTTTCTGAAATGACACAAAATATCCTTAAACAACTAGCTGCTAAAGTGATTTACAAAGGGTGTTTAAAAGGGGCCCATTTTAGCCAGGCATATATGAAGTACCTTTAAGGGTAAGGTGACCAGATTGTCCCACTTTTGGAGGGACATCTGAGGTACCTAGCAAATGGTACTTATGTTGAAATTAAATATATATATATTACAATATTATTTTTGCATTCTATGCGTTCTATGCACATTTTTGTTGCTCCATATAGACCAAATTTTTAATCAAGAACCCCCCTGGTCAATGGTGTCCCGCTTTACCAATGTTAAAATCTGGTCACCTTCTTTAAGGGTCTTCAGTTCATTCACAGTATCAAAGGGGGCAGGAGGGACGCACAGTACCTATAAAGGTGCCATGTGTGCAGGTCTCGGTAGCTTCAACCCAGGACACCATGGAGCAGCTTCCCTACCACCCATCCTATGTTGACGTGGAAACAGCCTCATTGCAGGGTTTAAGGTAGATGTTTCACAGTTAATGTTTCATCACAACTTCAGGTTAGCATGTGGTGGAATCTGTTGGCAGGGAGTTTGGTGTTAGATCGGACACCTTGGGGAGGTGGCACGTAAATGAGCATGGCTTACCCAAGCGGAAGTGACCTATGTGTGGGGGGGGACAAGGGTTCATTCTGCCAGTTGGACTGGGGGCAGCCAACTGAGGTTTGCACCCTTTGGCTCCCCCACATAGGTTACTTCCCTTAGTGGTGGAATCCAGTAAGCAAAGGGATCTGCTCTCTCAGCAAGGAATGGTGTGGAAATCTAAGACTCTGGACTCTAAGGTTTTGATGCAGTACACTGATTGCTAGATCAAGCTCCCTCCCCTGTGGGGAGATAATAAAGCTGTGGCCTTGTTTATACCCACACTGGCATGTCACATCTTATTCAAGCCCAAAATGCCCTCCTGCGAGTCAACTGGATCTACTTGAATAAATGTAAGTTTTAACTTTTTTGCAATATACTTCCTCAGGAGATTTATTTACTGCACACACTATCACACTTATATGACTAGGCAAAATTCTGCTACATTAACCAAATATCCCAATACTTTTATGAAAGCAAAGAGGAAAAACTGGAAAATAGGATACAGAGTAAATGAGATGTCCCCCACTTAGATTTGTATATATATATTCTTGAGGTTTTCATATAGTTTGTACAATATTGCTAAAATTGAATATATATATTTGATGGGAGGAAGGAAGACCATATTTATTGACCACTGGCTAGGGCAGATTGAAGTGGGAATTTGAAGTCTTTCATGAGTAGCAATTCATAGAGGTCAACTTTCAATATTCTCAGTTTTTATTACTCTCACAAGACTGATATGAAATATAGCTGGATATTAACTTTCTCTATATCACCTGTCTGCCTTTACTTTAACATCTCATTGTTATAGCCCATGAGGGCCAAAGAGAAACAGTTTCTCCTTGTAATATCTTTGTATTCCCCTCTGAGATAGATTATGTCTTTTTATCATTAGTTGTATAAATACAGTTCTTACCTACATAAATGCACTTCTACTTCTAGTCCAAAAGGAAAATAAATAACTAAATGACAATAGGTCAATTCCCAAAGAGGAAGGAAGTGTCTACATTGGAAGTGAACTTGCATTATTGTGATGGAAAAAATTCCTCAGCAAAACTTTTCTGGCCTTTTCCTCATCAATGCAGTTTTTAATTTTTTAAAGGAACCCTAGTGAGATTAAGACAAGCATACTTACTGAGAGAACTTGTCTAAAGTGGGGCTTCCCAAGAAGAAGAAGATTTGGTTCTTATATGCCGCTTTTCTCTACCCAAAGGAGTCTCAAAGTGGTTTACAATCCCCTTTACTTTCCTCTCCCCACAACAGACACCTTGTGAGGTAGGTGAGGCTGAGAGAGCCATGATATTACTGCTTGGTTGGAACAGTTTTATCAGTGTTGTGGTGAGCCCAAGGCCCCCAGCTGGTTGCATGTGGAGAAGCACAGCATCGAACCCAGCTCACTGGATTAGAAATCCACACTCCCAAACTCTACACCAAGCTGGCTCAAAGTGCCCACCAAAGTGGGCAATACATCTCCCCTGAGGGCACTGGAAGGTTCCAGGGGGTGGTGAGGAATTTGGGGGCAGTAGGGGCGCAGCAATGCAGCACTTCCTGCGACGGCTGTGTTTTCCTAGCAATAAACATTTGAAGTAGGATTGCCTTTGCCTGCCTCTGGGTAGTAGTGATCCCAGACTTCCTTGGTGGTTTCCTCTCCCAGGATGATTCCTTTTGTATCTGTAGACCTGCCAAGTACTTAGCTTGAGGTCCAAGGCAGGATCGGAACTCTAAATTTGCATTAGCCAATACACAGCTAGTTCGCGACTGCAGTATCCAGTCTGTTTCAACTGAAGCTGACCTATAGTGTGCACTGACAAGAAGATCCCTTTGACTGTTTATGCACTGGGAACTTCACTGCCCCAGCTCTTGTGCAAGAGCAAAAATTGGGGGCAGATGAGGCACACTGGTCCAAATGCTCCCCCGTGTGCATGCAGGAAAAAGTGGGGCAACTTGCCACGACTAAAACTCCAGCCTGCAGCTCGGCATGAAACCTCCAGTGTATAAATGATCTTTGTTTGTGCATGTATATAAGTCGACGAACCTTGATACAATGACTGACTACAAATAGGTATTGTGGACTTGATTTATTCCTGAACGACTCTCCAGCTTCGACCTCGGTGTGATTAACGACTCCCCTTTTGGTTCTCCTTTGAATGTTGGCTGTCAAGGCTGTCAAGGATAAGACCCAGACTAGCGTGCATTCCTCTGGACTAACCCTGCGTGTGCCCGGCTAGGGCAGCACACTCTTTCAGGTATAAGAAGTACTTCATGCCCATAACTTTGTGCCCAGGAAATTCCATTTTTAACAGTATTAAAATAAAGCAGATCTCTATTTGTCTGTAATTAATAGGCTGCTAACTGTCTGTGCTCAAATAGAGAATTATGTCATGCGGAAACATGGGGGGGAAACAGTCAGGTGGCTGAACCATGGGAAATCTTCGGTGTGGAAGCAACCATGTGTTTCCTGCAAGATCTTACTTTTCAAAATATATCCCTCAAAAACAATCATGTTTGTAAAGGTTTTGTTAATCTTAGTTTTACCTTGTCTGTTCTTAAACTATTTTACAAACTTCTAGTTATCTATTATTAAATTTGGTTGGTAACCATCTTTTCATCTAGAACAAGGTGATTTAAGGTCTATATCACAGATCGTCACAGTGTCAATTTGAAATTGAGAGGGGAGACTACCCCCCCCCTTTCCTTGCATAGTTATGCTGAGTTTCGACCTATGGCTGGCTGTTTTAATTAAATCTTCTTCAGAAGGCACAATTAACTGCAAGTAAGATTAGGAGGCAAGGCCTCTTGGAGGATTTGAAAATCTAAATTTAAAACAAAATAAGTGATCTGGAATAAAAAGGATTTATGGAACTTCAAACATGAAACTAGATAGCAGTATTTATAAGCCTATAAATTTTAAAGCTCCCAGCCTAATTTAAAAGCAGTTTAGTGATGCTGCTGAATGACGACAGCATAAACAGAAAGTTCCTTTGATTATCAGTATGTTTGCTCCTGAAAATTAGAGCGCAGCCATTTATCAGATTTTGTCTCAAGGCTATAATCAGTTCAAGATATTTAAAAAAACCAAGATAATTTAGCATGTTGGATGTCAATCAAATCTTTGGAAAACACAAGGCAATATGCTAATGTACATGTGAAATATGCATATGCCAAGATGATGTGATGGAGGACCATTAACAATCACAGGTCCAATGTGTAAGAGTCCTATTAATACATGTGAACTGTAAACTCAAGACATCAACTCACAATATGCTGTGCTGTGGATTAATAGAAATTGGATTGTAATCGTCTGAAGCTCAACCCTGCAAAGATGGAGGTCCTGTGGTTGGGTAGGAAGGGACCATGGGAGGAAGTGCGCCTGCCCATCCTGGACGGTATGCAGCTCCTAGCGACTCATTCCACCAGGAACCTGGGTGTAATCCTGGATGCTTCCCTTACAATGGAAGCCCAGGTCACAATGGTAGCACGGCTGGCATTTTACCACCTCCGCCAAGCCAAACTACTAGCACCCTATCTGGAACCAGAGCACCTAGCCACAGTGATCCATGCGATGGTCACTTCCAGACTGGACTTCTGCAACTCGCTCTACACAGGCCTACCCTTATCCTTGATCTGGAAACTACAACTGGTGCAGAACGCCACGGCCAGGATTCTCACTAAGACATCAGGGAGATCTCATATCCGGCCGGTACTCCAAGAACTCTGTTGGCTCCCAGTTCAATTCCGGATAAAGTGTAAGGCTTTGTAATCACCTTTAAGGCTATACGCAGTCTGGACCCAGTGTATCTGAGAGACTGCCTCCCTGCTTATACTCACAGAAGAGCTCTGTGCTCAACCACCTCCAACTGGCTACGGATCCCTGGCCCTAAAGAGGCACGTCGGACCTCAACAAAGGCCAGGGCCTTTTCAGTCCCGGCCCCCACCTGGTGGAATGAGCTCCACAAAGAGATCAGGGCCCTGCCAGAACTTCCACAATTCCACAGGGCCTGCAAAAAGGAGCTCTTCCACAAGGCGTTTGGTGGGGCCGACTGACCCATAACATCTACAGGTGTCCTACCCCCCAGACTAAGAGATCGAACCTGCTAAGGGAGTGTCAAAGTTATTGTTGAAGTGCTGCTCTAATTGTTCCAGTTGGTGTGCTGTTCTTATTGTTATACTGTTATATTGATTTTGATAGTGTTCTTTGTAAATGTTCCAAAATGTTTTATGTAAACCGCCCAGAGCGGTATAAAAATCTAAATAAATTAAATAAATTAATTAAATAAAAATAATATATATAGATATATTATATATATTATTATTATCTTATTATGCATCATGCCCAGGGCAGAGTGGGGAGGAGTGGTCCTAGGGTGCCTTAAAAGGCCACCAGAACAGCTTCCCTCCCACCTGATACTGTTATGGTTGTGAATGGGCCAGTATCATATGTCTTGGAATTGCATTTCGTCACAGCTGGTGGTTTGGCATGCGATGCAGCCTGTTCGGGAGGAGTTCAGTCTGTGCATCAGAGTCCCCAAGGGGCCTCCTTAAGAGATGGCAGGTCTGTGAGCATGGCCAACCAGGCTGGGGAGGCATGGGGCTCACATTGCGAGGTAGCCTGGCATGGGACCAAGGGTTTTAAGGTCTATATAACAGATCATCACAGCATCAATTTGAAATTGAGAGGGGGACCCCAGGCTGGACAGTTCTGGGTGGTCTGAGGTGGGTCCAATGGAAGTCTACATTTCATCTTTGCACCTGAATTGGAGACTTCCATACAGTGGGAATCCAGGAGCAAAAATCTTCAAAAAAGGGAGGGGAAAAAAAAAGGGAGGAAGAATGACCCAGGAAACTACAGACCAGTGAGTCTGACCTCTGTTGTGGGGAAGATAATGGAGCAGATATTAAAGGGAGCGATCTGCAAACATCTGGAGGACAATTTGGTGATCTAAGGAAGTCAGCATGGATTTGTCTCCAACAGGTCCTGCCAGACCAACCTGGTTTCCTTTTTTGACCAAGTAACAGGTTTGCTGGATCGGGGAAAGTCGGTTGATGTCATTTACTTGGATTTTAGTAAAGCTTTTGACAAGGTTCCCCATGATGTTCTGATGGATAAATTGAAGGACTGCAATCTGGATTTTCAGATAGTCAGGTGGATAGGGAATTGGTTAGAGAACCGCACTCAAAGAGTTGTTGTCAATGGTGTTTCATCAGACTGGAGAGAGGTGAGTAGCGGGGTACCTCAGGGCTCGGTGCTCGGCCCGGTACTTTTTAACATATTTATTAATGATCTAGATGAGGGGGTGGAGGGACTACTCATCAAGTTTGCAGATGACACCAAATTGGGAGGACTGGCAAATACCTCAGAAAATAGAGACAGAGTTCAACGAGATCTGAACACAATGGAAAAATGGGCAAATGAGAACAAGATGCAATTTAATAAAGATAAGTGTAAAGTTCTGCATCTGGGTCAGAAAAATGAAAAGCATGCCTACTGGATGGGGGATACGCTTCTAGGTAACACTGTGTGTGAACGAGACCTTGGGGTACTTGTGGATTGTAAACTAAACATGAGCAGGCAGTATGATGCAGCGGTAAAAAAGGCAAATGCCATTTTGGGCTGTATCAACAGAGGCATCACATCAAAACCACAAGATGTCATAGTCCCATTGTATACGGCACTGGTCAGACCACACTTGGAGTACTGTGTGCAGTTCTGGAGGCCTCACTTCAAGAAGGACGTAGATAAAATTGAAAGGGTACAGAGGAGAGCGACGAAGATGATCTGGGGCCAAGGGACCAAGCACTATGAAGATAGGTTGAGGGACTTGGGAATGTTCAGCTTGGAGAAAAGGAGAGGGGACATGATAGCCCTCTTTAAGTATTTGAAAGGTTGTCACTTGGAGGCGGGCAGGATGCTGTTTCTGTTGGCTGCAGAGGAGAGGACACGCAGTAATGGGTTTAAACTTCAAGTACAACGATATAGGCTAGATATCAGGAAAAAGTTTTTCACAGTCAGAGTAGTTCAGCAGTGGAATAGGCTGCCTAAGGAGGTGGTGAGCTCCCCCTCACTGGCAGTCTTCAAGCAAAGGTTGGATACACACTTTTCTTGGATGCTTTAGGATGCTTAGGGCTAATCCTGCGTTGAGCAGGGGGTTGGACTAGATGGCCTGTATGGCCCCTTCCAACTCTATGATTCTATGATTCTATGATTCTATGATTCAAGAGGACCCATGTTCCCGGTGAGAGAACCGTGTGGGCCCCAGGATGCTGCTGGATGGTATGTTAGGGTGGCATCTCAGGAAGTTAGGTTTTTATACCACCCCTCAATATAACCGTCTCAGGTTGTTTCACAATATAAAATCCATAAAATCTTTAAATAGGACAGGGTCCCATTAAATAAAAGAGTAAGGCCACCTGGGGAGGAGTTAGGGCAGGCCCTGTCCAGGATAAAAACTCAGAGGGCCCAATCAGGAGCCGCAAAGCGGCTCCTGATTGGGCCCTCCGAGTGTCCATCCAGGGCCAAGCAGCCAATGGGGAGGCGCGCAAAGTGCCTTCCTATTGGCCCCTCACCAGGACAGACCAAAATTCCATTCACCCAGCCCAGTCTGGCTGCCAGTCTGCTCCTGAACACCGCAGGGAGAGGAGGTCAGTAGGGCTGCCAAGGGGGCTGCCAAGAACACAGGCTTGGACAGGCTGCGCCAGCCCTTTTTGCCCCAAGGCTGTCCTAACTGCCATGTCCAACTGCAAATCGCCTCAGAACCCTGACAGAACTGGCAGGAGGCTGGTGGGTGCACTCCCCCCACCCCTTCAGGCCTGCTGCGAAGGAGCCTCTGACAGGCCCTGACTGAGGGAAGGAGGCCTTTCCAAGAGCAACGCAGGGGAGACTGAGGGCCTTCCTTTTGATTGGGGGGGGGGATTTCCCCTTCTGCCAAACAGTTGCCTGACAGGGAGGCCACAGAAAAGCCCCTTCTCACTTAAAATACTGCTCTGGCCGGGGGTTAGACACAGCCAAGCCATGTGTCTTTCTTCTTTGCAACTCTCTGCAGATTTGAGGCTACTGCACAGCATTATTCTGCAGAGGAAACTGGCTCTTTTGTCTCCTGTTCCATCTGCACAACAACCCTGTGCAGTAGGCCTCAAGTCTTTCAATTCAACAACAACCTGTGTGGGAAGCCTTAAATGTTTCTTCTCTACCACAACCCTGTCCAAAGTAGCCCTTTCTGCCTGGGGAGCTGATCTTTATACTCTGCAGGTGAGCTGTAATTCCAGGAGCTCTCCAGGCCACACCTGTAGGTTGCCTACCCCTGGGTTGGAAATATTCCTGGAGGTTTGGAGGTGGGACTTCAAAATCGTACAATGCCTCAGAGTCCAGCCTTCAAATGAGCCATTTTTGCCTGCAGTTGGTAGGGAGTGGTGCAGGAGTGTCCCTCCTGGCCTATGGGTTATGGCCAGCCCTTATCAGCAACTGTTTGTATTCTGGGGCACAGACAGGCATCAGTCCTGTGAGTCTGGAAAGTGCAGGAAGATCTAAATAAATATTTACAACCTGAAACTAAATAGAGAACAAGTAAATGTCTGGAGACACATCGTAACTGAAATAGTAACTGGCAAATAACCTTGGCCTGGCAAATAAAAAAAAGTATTAAAAACCTTACTAAGGTCAAGACTGCTGTGCACAGACAGTCTTCCTCTTAGGGTTGACAGCTTCCCTGTGAGGCTTGCTACCCCACCTCCATCATGGGGAGTCTGCTATGGGGAGAGAAGGGGAAGATGGTTGGAAAATGCTTTGAGACACCTGAGGCCTGCTGGGTCACTGCGGCCCATTCCCAGTTCTCTCAGATCTCTCACAACCCTACATACCTCACAGGTTGACTATTGTGGAGAGACAAATGGAAAAGGTGTTTGTAAACCGCTTTGAGACTCCTTTGGGTTGTAAGCAATAGGGTACAAAAATCCGTTCTTCTAAGGAGCAACCATGAAAGAAGCATGTGGGCACATAACATTTTACCAACAGTGAAAATATGGGAGACAGAAGGAACAGGGTGGACACCTGTGTACTGTGACTACCCTATGTGTATTAGGGTAGAGGGGCATTTCGGTGAATGTGGCCTAATTCACACAAGAAGAGAAATGACACAGAACTGGGGGGAATTGGTTGCCATGTAATCTTCCCCTAAGAAGAGTCTCCAGTCTGATTTTCCCTTCACATATCTGAGGACATGGCTCTGGAAAGCTCATCTGTAACCACTATGCCACAATTCCCAAAGGTCAGTCCTCTCCCACAATCAACGAACATTCCACACCACAGGTTCTTGAAACCCATATCTCCACACCCATGGCCTCATTTGCCACCATGCCACCACAACCTCCCACACAACACACATGACAACCCCATGCCCTTACAGACTGGACAACTCCTCCCCTTCCTCTTCCCACTGCCAAGCTCTAGCGCCCATTGTATTCTTGGCGACAACGGGCTTTGCCCCTAGTATAATATAAAACCCATAAAATCCCTTAATTATACCAACAGAACCAGAGAATAAAAGCCAAAAAAACCCAACAACAAACAAAACAAAAAATACAGCCAAAAGAACAGATGAAGGCATAATCTCTCCAGTCCAAAAACTCTTCCAGCCAGCCAACATAGATTATCCCATTAATCCTGTCGATTCATGGGGTGGATCAAACATATAGGGCAGGATCCACAGATGCCATCTCCAGTCACCGCCCTGGCCTCAACCAAACACCTGGTGGAATATCTCCATCTTACAGGCCCTGTAGAACCCAGCAAGCTCTGTCAGGGTCCTTAGCTCTTCTGGGAGCTCATTCTACCAGGTTGGCCAGGCAAATGTCCTGCTAATTCTTTTGTCAATTTTTAAATTATGGTCAGGAAAAAGACAAGCAGAATTTCATTTGAAGCAACATTCCAAGTTTTGAATCAAAACAGTCACTACATTTAATAATGTCTCCAAGTGATGCTTCCAATTTGTCCATGATCCCCTAATGGGAATTCAGACAAGCCACATGTTGCTATATTAACCATCTTCCTATTGTATAGTTGTACAAACCTGAGTTGAATTATCTCCACTTTCCTTCAACACAGGTAATCCTTTATTGAGCACAAAGTTCAGGAGTCCTTGATTATGGGAAAGAATAAGCTTTTGTGTTCATGCACATTCAATCAGATGCACACAGAAGAATACACCTTGAATAAAACTTTGTTTTTAAAAGTGCCACTAGATCAAATGTTGTTCCGCTGTTTCAGACCATCATGGCTATCCACCTGAATCTTTTTCTGAAGTGTTTGACATCTTTTAATATGCAGACCTGGAGAATTTCTTTATGGAACCCTGCCAATAGTAAGCAATTATATCATTAAAGACGCTGGATTTCATAACAATGAAGGCTTCAAATAACTTGGATACACCTGTACAAAAGAATGAGACCTACCAAGAGTTAACAATATTGAAACACACCATTTCTCAGTCTTTGGAAATGTAGGATCCAGTTGCATACACCATTGAGATCAGCTACTCTCCTCTCTAGCTACTGCTCTTCCATGACAATGTCCTAGCTCCAAAATGGAAATTGTTCCAAATAAAAGGGATGGGATAGAATAAAAGAATTGTTATTGCAGGAAATGTTTCATCTCCTTTTACATTATGCATTCCTACTTCCTAACTGCAATGTAATGACAATGCTCAGAGTCTGAGAATGATTTCAGATATTACAAAGAAGTCCTGCCAGTGGGATGCTCAGTCAGTCTGTTCATAGAGACTCACACCATGAATCTCATGGAAGTAATTTTCTGACAACACAAGATGATGAAAAATTTAGTAGTGCATTCCATATGTAATGTCCTGATATATATCTAGTTTTTTTCATATAAGTCTGCACAGAAGTCCCATAGAAGTCCAATAAATTGGTGTGATTTCTTCTGCAAAATCTTTTGAAATACTTGCAATATACTTTGACAGAGACAGACATTCCACTTTTTAATATTACTTTAGTTTGTGGACATAATGACCTGGCCCTGTCCAGTATATGTTTTCCCATACACATGAAACTGTTATTGTTAACTAGAACAAAGGCAGGATAGGACTTAACCCAGTTAAGAGAGCCTGCTTGTTATAGTGGTTAGGAGTGTGGATTCTGCACTCCTACACATGCAGCCAGCTGGGTGACCTTGGGCTCCCCACAGCACTGATAAAGCTGTTCTGACCAAACAGTGATATCAGGGCTCTCTCAGCCTCACCTACCTCATAGGGTGTCTGTTGTCGGGAAAGGAAAGGAAAGGAAAGGAAAGGGGATTGTAAGCCACTTTGAGACTCCTTCGGGTAGAGAAAAGCGGCATATAAGAACCAACTCTTCTTCAGTTGGATTAAACACCTAATAGTAATGCCCAGTGCGTTACTATTGGCTCCCTACCACATCAATTTTTTTCTGACCAAGTGAGAAAGGAAGACAATTGAATTATTACCATAGGAAAGCCCATCTAAGCATGGTAGCAGACATTCAAGTATGAGGTATCTGATTAATACCTTTGACTTTGATCACAGACAATAATCATGATAAAACTTTGTCTTGGTCATTTTATAAGAAATGATTGTTGTAATGCCAGGAACCATCCTATAATATCATTTGTTTGACCACTGAGGAAGGCCAGTGGGCTGAAATGCATTTAGTCAGTGTCACTTCTGGTCATTTTTAGTTGTCATTGTACATTTTGATCCTTAATTGAGGCTATCATGAGGGCCAATTTTTAAATCTATTTTATTATAAATATATATGTATATTTTATATGTGTGTCAATATTTAATCATTTTAATTTCCCTAATTAGGGTTACCAGATCTATTTGATCAGCCAGTGGGAGTTGGGTCAGAACTCACTGCGAGCAGGGAGACTCTGGAGAGAAGAAACCTAAACAAAAGCAAAGTTTCTACAGCACCCGGAAGTGATGTAGGGATGCTGGTGATGCTGGGGCAGGGATACTCTGCTTCATTTTTTCTTGCTACATGTCAGCCCATAAACCTAGCACATCACTGATATGCTCAGCATTTAGGCTGCTTGGTTAGCCATACCTGTAGGGCACATAGAATCATAGAATCATAGAATCAGAGGCCCATTCCGCACCAGGATCAATGTGGCAAATTGATCACGGAAAGAAAAAACGCAATTTAAAATAGTGGAATTCGGAGTAATGGATACCTGCCTTTGTAGTGGAATCCAGTTGCATTTCAATCATTTGCTAGAAAGGAAGCGATATTTGCCGTGCTTGTCCCGCCCCTGGCCGTCAATCAAACCAGCAGCCAGTGGGTGGTTGTTACCATGCTCTGAAAAAGCCCCTTTGCCTTTAAGAACATGTTTTTTTTAAAAAAAGAAAAACACACGTTGCAACGGATATGCCTTGATTCCTTGATTCCTTGCTTCCTCCTAACGTAGAGACCCATATAGCTGGCAGCTGGCGTGTGAGCTGCCATTTCATCATTGCCACGCACCCCCGAGTGAACACCCCCCCCCATGCACGGGCGCGATTTTCGGCCAAAAATAAAGGGAACTTGCAAACGGGGCTGAGTTGTGCTTGGTGACTTAAAGCAGCTCTGTAGAGGGACTGCAGCTGAAGAAGCCTCACTGGGTGAATGAAGGCTCACCGGTTCGTTGCTCTCCGCTCGCTCTGAAAAAAAAATGGTGATTGCTTTGCCAGAAGTTCAGAGGAGAGAGCCAGGGGGAGGGACTTTGCTGAAACCTCAACAATGGGAACACACAGGTATTTTCGGAAATGTTGCAGATTGCTTGCAAGAGTGTAGCGCTTTTCGGAGGGTGAATCCACTTTTTGAGATTTCCCTTTAAGCACTACAACGAAGCACTTTTTACTGATTGTTTTCAGGAGTGTGGCAGATTATGTACGACATTGTGCATAACTGCATTTTAGTAGCGATTACAATTTGCCACACTCCTGCTACATTCAACCTGTGCGGAATGGGCCATAGAGTTGGAAGAGGCCATACAGGCCATCTAATCCAACCCCCTGCTCAACTCAGGATCAGCCTGAAGCATCCAAGAAAAATGTGTATCCAACCTTTGCTTGAAGACTGCCAATGAGGGGGAGCTCACCACCTCCTTAGGCAGCCTATTCCACTGCTGAACTACTCTGACTGTGATTTTTTTTTCTGATATCTAGCCTATATCATTGTACTTGTAGTTTAAACCCATTACTGCGTGTCCTTTGCTCTGCAGCCAATGGGAACAGCATCCTGCCCTCCTCCAAATGACAACCTTTCAAATACTTAAAGAGGGATATCATGTCCCCTCTCAACCTCCTTTTCTTCAGGCTGAACATTCCCAAGTCCCTCAACCTATCTTCATAGGGCTTGGTCCCTTGGCCCCAGATCATCCTCGTCGCTCTCCTCTGTACCCTTTCAATTTTATCTACGTCCTTCTTGAAGTGAGGCCTCCAGAACTGCACACAGTACTCCAGGTGTGGTCTGACCAGTGCCGTATACAATAGGACTATGACATGTTGTGATTTTGATGTGATGCCCCTGTTGATACAGCCCAAAATGGCATTTGCCTTTTTTATCGCTGCATCACACTGCCTGCTCATGTTTAGTTTACAATCCACAAGTACCCCAAGGTCTCGTTCACACACAGTGTTACCTAGAAGCATATCCCCCATCCAGTAGGCATGCTTTTCATTTTTCTGACCCAGATGCAGAACTTTACATTTATCTTTATTAAATTGCATCTTGTTCTCATTTGCCCATTTTTCCATTGTGTTCGGATCTCGTTGACTCTGTCTCTATCTTCTGGAGTATTTGCCAATCCTCCCAATTTGGTGTCGTCTGCAAACTTGATGAGTAGTCCCTCCACCCCCTCATCTAGATCATTATTTAATATGTTAAAATCTTTTCTGCTCTTTCAGTTAATACTTACAGATAACACGGGGATTAATTTCCATATTATAGCAACGTGATGGACTGTATTTTAAAATCTTATAAGTGACTGCAAACAGTTAATTCATCACAGAGCCAAGAGAGCCTTCCATGACAGCGACTACAAAAGATCTAATTGGTTAGCATTAGTTGAGCAAAGAAATACTTGAGAGTTGAATGCTGAAGAAAGGGCTGTCTAAATTCAGCCCTGACTGAGAAGAATCTAGTATGATAAGTCTGAGTTTAGCCCTGTACAACTAGGTACAACTAGGGCCTAGGCTCAGGAGGTGTCATATGGCTATCAGAGAGACTAGTGCTAAGAATTCCTTTGCAGTCTATATGCAGGAAACAGCAGAATAATATTTTCCAGGGGGAAGAAAATCCCAGTTTGATACAACAAAGGAAGGAACAACATTCTAATCAGAAGTAGTCCATTTGATCGTCTAGAACAGGGGTAGTCAAACTGCGGCCCTCCAGATGTCAATGGACTACAATTCCCAGGAGCCCCCTGCCAGCGAACGCTGGCAGGGGGCTCCTGGGAATTGTAGTCCATGGACATCTGGAGGGCCGCAGTTTGACTACCCCTGGTCTAGAAAGTAGTTAGTTCAGTGGCTGGGAAGAATCCTGTACACAGAACCTGTAGATGATAGGAGAAGTGTATAAATTGTATGAAATCCTTGGGATCAGACCACCAAAATTACCTTTGACCAGAAAAAATCTAGGACCTACTGCCTGTAAAGTATCAACCCTACCACCCAATTAGATCTCATATGCCAGATCAGTATCCATGGTTGAGAACAGAGGTCCTTCAGCCTCTTGCATAAAGCAGTTTACCAGTTTCAGTTTTGCAATAAGGGAAAGGTCCCCACAAAGGAATTTCTAAATCTGAGACCAAACCATGCGTTAAAGACATCCAGGTAAATTTTTGATATATTCTGCTTGCATTTATTTTTTCATCCAGTTTTGTTGCTATTGATCATTATGTCTCCCTGGCTTTCTTATACCTTCTGTTTGCCACATGATTTCAGATGTACCTGAGAATGGCAGAGAAGTCATTTTGAGCTTCAGTTGCGGAAATTATACTTCAAAAGAGTAAATGGGAGGGAGCCTCAGAAATCTTAGGTACACAGAAAGATCAATGACCTGCAAGAATAAAATGTCACAACCTACCACCAAGCTACAGCTTTTTGAGGGCAAGATTTCTATAGAAGATAAAATAAAAAGCAATAAGCATTTACTAGATCAGGTTGTCAGTTCAGATTTTGTCAAAATTTCAGCTCAAAGGCAAGTCTCTTTAGTATAGCACTGCATAGCGCACCACCCATAGCATGGGTTAGCTCTCTGCTGAAGGTTTTGCCCTGTTGAAATGAAACAGAATGATGGAGGAAGAGGTGCAAATAAGGTAGATGAGGGTGTCTGGGTATACTAAAGGGAAATGAAAAACGAGAGATTGATGTTTTCCATTAAAAGGCTAGCTGCGTTTAACCTTGGCATGCCTCTTTCTTCTTAAATCATCATAGAATCCTTTGGTAGCATTGAATTTCCTTCCTGCCATCGCAGTCAATGGAACACCGCAAAGACTTTGGTAAATATATGAGGAAGATTCGTTCCAGATTTAATGACTATTTCAGTGACAGAATGCTCTCTGGATTGAATAGGAGGTATGGTGATGGGGAAACTGCTGGTTTATGATAGTGCTGGTATGTATGCACAGCAATGGGCAGGAAAGCTTATTGGGTAAGTGAACAGGCAATTCAGGGAAGAATAAAAGAGGTACCCCAAAGTCCTTAAAAGTCCCAATAAGCTCAGTAGTTTTAGTCAAGTAACAGGATCAACAATCCACAATATCTGGAAACCCACCAACATTACGTAAAATAAGAATCCCCCAGTTTCCTGCTAGGAATAGAATAACTGGAATCATTAGATGAAAGACATATTTTTATGTAATTAGATGAAGGCATTATATAAGCTAGCATTAAAAATCAATTTAAAGAAACTCAGACTAACCTATTGAAGTAATGCTGGGGGAAAAGAAACTTGATTCTATGTTATTAAGTACAATCAATGAGAAAATGCATATAATCATAGTAAATTTCAGATTAAAATGTACCAATGAAAATCTAGTGTGGTAAATTATTTTAGGTTATTATTTTCTTTAGGAAAAATTGTTTCAAACAATTTTGTTTTAAATGTATACATTCCTTTGGTGTATACTCAGCTGAGAACCAAAACATCTTGTTAGCATGCCACCCACCAAACATGCCAGCAGATGTCCTACCAATTTTGCTAAAGGTGGCAGTATCTCAGGTTAGTTATCAAGGGAAACTTTAATATCCACATGGATTACCCTTTATGTAGTTCAATCTCAGACCTGATGACATCAATAGCAGCACCCGCATTCTCGCAATTGCCCCACCCATCAGGCAGTCCTCACACTGGACCTGATCTTTGGTGAAATGATAGATGTTGACTTGATAGCAGTAAATAGAAAAATAATTTATGCCAGAAAAATATGATGCCCTAAATTAGAAATAATCCTCTGAGCCCACTTCTAAAAATGGACTAAATTTATTCCAACAATGAAATTATAAAAACTATTTAACAATATTAGAAAAACAGAAGTGTTGCTATCTGTTCCGTCCTGTTACTAAGGGGTGGTTTATAGCTAGAATAACCCTAAACATCTCTCATAAATGCTATTAAAAATCATAGTTGTATGAGACTGCCTGGTCCAATGAAACAAAATGGATGCCATTCAGAAATAAACCTGGATACATAATTTAGAACATTAAGAGTGGCTGACTGTCTACTGTTTTCTCCACACTCTGGTCCATTCCGCACAACTTAAATGTAGCCGAAGTCTTACTTTTTGTAAACACTATTAATTTAATGTTCCGCATGACGTTGTAAACAAACTGCAAAACTCCCGTCAAACTCCAGCAACAATCGGAATTTTATAGTGCTTAGGGGGAAATCCAGAAAAGTGGATTCCCCCTGAAAAAAACGCTACACTTCTGAGCACAAGCCACAACACATCAGTGAAATACATGTGTGTTCTCAAAATAGTGGTAGAAAGAATGTCCCTCCCTAGCTCTTGCCCCCAAACTTCAGGAGACACGATCACCATTTTCCCCCCTTAAACCAGCGAAAGCAACAAATAAGCGAGGCTTCTTCAGCTCCCTCCACAGTCCCTCCACAGAAGTGCTTAACAGTAAAACAAAGCTCCCTTCTGCAATTGTCTTTAAAGTTTCTGAGCACAATACAGCCCCCTGTTCAACACTGCCTGTAATTTTGGCCAGAACTTGCACCCCTGGGGGGGGGGGGTTTACTTGAAGAGTGTGTAAATGATTAAGTGCCAGCTCCTAGGCCAGCGAAATCTCTTTGAGATACTGAATGAACAAATATCCATTGTATATATTATTACAAACATATTGCCTTAGAAAGGTTCCCTGTTTTCTTCTGGAGAATGTAGGTTTGACAATTGACCAATAAATATGCATCCCTCCCCGTTTCAAAGAATGTATCAAAGTGCTTGGCCTATTTATGTGGAACCAATTTATGTGGGGAGGAAAGGTCTCAGAATATTGGCTGTGTCATGGTGAGTCCCCCCGTCAGTCCCCTCACTGATGGTCAAGTCTCCTCCCTCATTGACACTTGCTCTTCCCATAAATACCCTCCCCCGTGCCCTGGACACACCTCCCAAACCTTCAAATTGCCTCCGATCACCTGGGCTCTCAGTGCCCAGCTTTGGATGCCGAGCTCACCCCCATGACTCCATCTGCCTAGCCCCTTCCTTCATTCCTCACGCACATGGCTGCTTCTTGGCTCTGCTTGCCAGTTCCAGGGAAAGACTTTGAGTGTGGCAATTCCGTTCCATTCTGGGTCAAGCTGTACAAGGAAGGGTCATTCTGTCTTGCTAGTATGTGGGTGTTGTTGTCAACTTGGGATCCTGGGGTGCTCTTCGTGATACCTTGCTGGGACTCCTCTCCATAGGCAGGTCGTAGGAACCCTGACATTATTTGTGAAAAAATCCTTAATTTAGGAGCAATATGTTAATGAATTAATCTGTAGTATTAGGTTGTATACAAATTTTGCATCAAGTGATAACAGTTATTTTTGATGGCATACATTTTAAAGTTATTGTTTCTTAACTTACATGGACATGTTTATGTCCCTGAAGAAGGGCTTCATATTCACCATGCCTTGGGCTTAGAACAACAAAGTATTTCCTTGCACTTTTTAAGAGTTTCTGCTCCTTCCACCCTTTCGTCTTCCTATGTCAAGGAGATACTATATCCAGGGTGATATAGTATCAAGACAATAGGATTCTTTAGTACACTTCGTTTTTTGTCGTTGGTTTTTTTTAAGTAATTTGTTCAGCTACATTGATTATGAAGCAAAGAATAGTTGGCACAGCTGTAATATATACAAAATAATTTTGTCCTCTCCATACAAAGTCATTGGGTTGGCTACAAGATATAGAATAGAGCTGATTTCAAAAATGTCTCTGTATTCACGACAGGACACTCCCATATATCCTTATGTTAATAGAAGACTCTATCAAGGGTGCCATAGTGATGAAATACTGAACATGAGGCATTTCTTCAGATTTATTCTAAACAGGATGATCATAAACAATATGAAGACTGCATTTAATTGTGATTTTTGTCATAACCTGCCTTACATTCAGATAAATTCTATAAAATCCATTTATTTCAATGGGTGGTAAATTGAAGTTGACATCAACGAAGACATAAATGCACAGCCTGTATAGATTTTAGTCTATACTCTGTAAGGATAGGTGGCAATTTCCCCTTTGACAGGGCAGCTCCTTCACATCCCGTTAGCTTACTGCCTTTCTACAGCTATTATTTTAATACTATCGGCTTGTATGACTTTTTAAAGGCTTCCCTAATGGGCTATCCAAAAGCACTGATTTAAACTTGATGACAACAATTATTTAGGTCTGAAAGGCCTCTGATTGCCTTGAAATCAATAGGAGTTAGTGCAGTTCCCACTAGCCACAGAATGCCAGTCATTGCTGACATAGTGAGATATAAACTGTTTTTTGTTTTTCTCTCTCTTTTTTCCATTTCCAGGTGTGGGAAAAGTTATTGCTCCGCCTCATGCAGGTCTCTGGAAATGTTTCAGATGGAAATCAAGCCATGAAAGTTTAAATATTTAAACAATGATTTTCCATATTTCCCTTTCAAAACTAAGAGCAAAGTTGTAGTATTGGATAATAATGATTAAAGTGCAAAGAGATTAATTGGCCAAAGTAAACTGCTAAGCCTACTAGGAATAGTAAGAACATATGAAATTAGAAGTAAAATACTCCCCCCCCTCTCCCATGGCTCTGTTATCTGTTATGCAGTCAAGATGGAAATCAGTCCTTTCTTAAATGTCAAGGATGTAATAGTTTGTTTTTTTGTAGACATAACAGAATTTAAGTTGATGAAGAATCTGTTGTGAGGAATTTAGTCCTTTTACATCAAATACATGATGTGTTTTTCAGAGAATGCAAATCATAATTTATTAAAGAGGGAGGCAATTGGTATATGATTATTTAGCCAATGAGTACAGACAACATACATGTATGTTATCTCAATTTATCTCCAAAACAGCCTGTAAGGTTGAGATACCTTTTTTGCACAATGACTAAGGCCTGGGCCAGCGCTAATCTAGTTGTGGGGCTAATCCTCACTCCCAGATGACACCAGCACTGGCCCGGGGCTAACCTGACTCAAGCCCTTAGTTGCCTCACAGGAAGGGAACACGGATTCTTCCCATGTTCCCTTCCTTGATGCAGATGCCATTGGGGCCTATGTTGGGCCAGGCCCATCCAGCAGAGAAGAGTCAAGTTGTCCAGGCCTGGCTCCTTCCCTGACCTATGGCATTACAGAAGGGATAAAAAATGTTCCAGTCAGCTCAGCGGCACTGCACAATGCCATGGAGCCAACTGGGGCACTTATTTTTTTATTTTCAGGAAGGTAAGTTTGCATTGTGACATAATTCCACCTCCTAAAAAAAACATTTAAAAACACCTTGTGCCACCGCAAAGTGTGGCAGAACTTCTTTTTCCAGTTGCCTTGTCTGGAGGCACTAATCCTGGGCTTGCCCTTGACTTTGATCTGGAAATTCCAGCTGGTACAAAATGTGGCTGCCAAAGTCCTCATCAGGACACCTTGGAGGGCCCATATTAAGCTGGTGCCTCGCCGTCTGCACTGGTTACCAGTCTGTTTCCAGGTCAAGTTCAAGGTATTGACACTAACCTTTAAGGCCACAGACAGTCTGGGTCCCACTTACCTGCGGGACCGCTTAGTTGCTTATGCCCCCCACACAGCTCTTCGCTCTGCGGGTATGAGCTCACTAGTTGTCCCTGGCCCCCGGGACTTTTGCCTGATTTTGACCTGAGCCAGTGCCTTTTTGGTCCTGGCCCCAACCTGGTGGAATGAGCTCCCAGAAGAGCTGAGGCCCCTGCCAGAGTTGCCAGCTTTCCGCAGGGCCTGCAAGATGGAGCTCTTCCACCAGGCATATTGTTAAGGCCAGGGGAGAGTCCCAGCATTCTAACCAAGGATTCCCCACAAGGTCTATCAGACTTGCACCCACTCTTAGTGGAAGAGGACTTGACCTCCGGCTGAACAAGGTGGGACAGGATTGGGCTTAATTAGAATAGTATTTGACCACTTGCTGTCGTAATTGGGAGGATTTTATAGGGTTTTATTGTATTTTAATGTTTTATTTCTGTGAACCGCTGTGAGACCATTGGAGGAGTGGAGGTATACTAATTAAAAATAAAATAAATAAAAAATAACACATACACACACAAACCCCTGAAACAAGCTGGTCCAGTTTTGGCTAGTCATTCTCACTGTTCCCTAATTAGAAACAGGGGGAAGTGAATCAGGGGGTTGA
The DNA here is from genome assembly GCF_049243985.1 of Paroedura picta. Classification (NCBI taxonomy): domain Eukaryota; kingdom Metazoa; phylum Chordata; class Lepidosauria; order Squamata; family Gekkonidae; genus Paroedura; species Paroedura picta. The sequence goes on from NC_135370.1 coordinate 116,194,266, forward strand.
AATGGCTGATAGCCATTTGGGGCCAACAGCAGAGAGGCATACATGCCCTGCTGTCAGCTCAAGAAGAAGAAAAAGAAGAAGATTTGGTTCTTATATGCCACTTTTCTCTACCCGAAGGAGGCTCTAAGCAGCTTACAGTCACCTTCTCTTTCCTCTCCCCACAACAGACACCCTGTGGGGTGGGTGAGGCTGAGAGTGCCCTGTTATTACTGCTTCGTCAGAACAGTTTTATCAGTGCCATGGCGAGCCCAGGGTCACCCAGCTGGCTGCATGTGGGGGAGTGCAGAATCGAACCCGGCATGCCACATTAGAAGTCCGCCCTCCTAACCACTACACCAAACTGGCTCAAAAAGGTCTCACGCCATTTCCATAATCAATGTAGCTCCCTCCCACTTGGAAGCAAGAAAGAGCAAAACTGATGGCCAAAATGGCTTGAAGCCACTCTAAAACTTGTATTTGAGTGAGTCTTTTAACTTTACTATGTGATATAGCATTTCATATATATTTGCTGTACATAAATGTTTCAGTTATCCACTATAATACTCAGTTTCATTATCCCATAGGCAGCAAAATGAGGGAAGAAAAAAAAGTGCATCTATTCCAATGTATCATGTCATGATCCCTATACACATAATGTTTCTGCATGTTGACTGAGTATTTAGAGAGAGCTGGCACAAGCATACTGGGCCATATTGCCTACTTCTGCATGCCTGGAAGCTCATGAGCATAGTACTTACAGATAGAATAAGATTCCTAGGAGGGGCATACATGTGAACACTTCCTCCATGCATTTGCACAGTGTGAACAAACCAATGTTAATATGGAGGGGGGCAGGGCCAGTATTTTCATGTTCCTGTCCTTCCCCATGCTTTCAGTTAACATGGAGGGCTCATGTGTAGAGGGATACTGAGATTAAGTTCAGTGGAAGAATTCAAGGATGCAGAATGTGGTGATGACCCCAAAGTCAGAGTTGACAACAACAATCATCTTTGGACTAGGTTTTTGCACTATGGACTCCACCTCAACAAGGATTATAACACACATACATCCCAGTGAGTGTGTACTTGCCACAGTCTTTTGTATGCATGTGGCACATCCAGCAAAGCAACACATACACTCTTTCTCCATGTTTTCCTCCTTAGTGTAAGCTTGATGAATCTATCAAACCTCGCTAAATATAGATGAGCTTAATTTGTATCTCTAAAAGATTTTGCAAAATCTGCATACTAAGGTGATTACCCTCCTCCTGGTAAACTAAATTAGTTTTTTCCCCTAATGAATATACATATGCTATTACTAAGCCTTCTTGGAGCTCTTCTCTGCAGTATAGCTCTAACAAGCCTCTGCCAGTCATTCAGTAACGATTGTAGTGGCAACTCAAAAGGGCATACATTCAATAGAGTTTTATTCTTTATTAAGGGAGTTGCAGATAGCCAGAAAATAAATTGTTTGTGAATATTTTTGTGTTCTTACACAAAAATGTTGCAGCGGAACTTGGTATCCAACAGGGATACACAGAATGACAGTCTTCCAGGACTCAATGACTGACTTAAAACAGAAAGGGGAAATAATTAAAAGCAAGGATAGACATGACTCTGCCTGTTTTTGAGTTGGTTGGGCAATTTGATTATTAGGCAACAACTCTCTAGGGCAGGGATTCCCAACCTGGGGTCTGGAGGAGTTTTGGAGGGGTTCCATGGCATTTCCTCACCTGTCTTAATGGACTTAGACACAAGCTAGGGAGCTGACCACTTTCCTCTCCCTACCCCCTCCTGGGTGAGTTCTCTCATGGTTTGTGTACCAGGGAGAGGGTGGAGCCTGCATACCTATTCCTGGCTTAAACCACATCCTATATCCCCCCCAATCCCCCTCAAAATTGTCTTTTAACACAGGTGATGATGTCACTTCTGGTGACATGCATCTTATGGGGGCATGGCATGGAGGTGTGGCTACTACAATACATTCACGATTTCTCAAGGCAAGATATAAAAACTTTGCAACTGGTTCAATTATATCAGGGTTCTGGGATGTCAAAAGAAACTGAGTCTTTCGTTCATCCGAATGCAGTTCTCTTTTACACAGCAGTGAGTTAAGAAATTTAGCTCGGATCGAAGAATAAAATGGACAATGGAAGAAAACGTGTGTAATTGATTCTATACAGCATTGTCCACATGGGCACAACCTAGCTGAATATGGGATCTGTTGAAATCTCCCATATAGAACAGCAGAAGGTAGAGCATTAGTTCTAGCTAACATGAATGCTCTACGCTGTTGTGGGATGATTAGATGGTAGAAGTACGCAGCTAGGGGCTGGGACCTTGGTGAGATCCCCAAGCTTAATGGCGAGCAAACGCTTCTAGCTTTAAGTTTGTAAGCCGTGACTTCTTCGGGTGTGGTTACTGACATCACTTCCAAGGCTCCTCAAAACCTGAACAATTATTCCTCCAAGGTCAAAAGGTTGAAAAAGGCTGCTCTAGGGTTTCAGGCAGAGGTGTTTTGTATTACTTCCTAACTGATGCCCTTAACTAGAGATCCAAAATAAAGAAAAATTGACATCTTTTTTTTCCCTTTTGGTTTGCTTTAACTGAAGATGCCAGAGATTGAACCTGGAACTTCTGGAATGCAAATGCACTGTCCCTGAGCCACAGCCCCACTCTGAAGACTGGTGGAACCCCTGTATACCAAAATAGAGTCCGCAGTGACAGAAGCCAGGTTATAATTTTTGGCAATTATATTCATAAAAGAACAAAGTACAAACTTTGTCCTTTTGCAAATATCATTGCCAAACTAACAACATGTTAGGTAGGATTGGGTATTAGAGGCCTACTTTGACCTGCTTTGCAGGGTAGCCTGCAGCAGTTAATCTCACCAGTTAAAACTGCAACCCCAAAGGAACTCACTTAAGCCAAACTGCACAGCAGCCTCTGTTGAGGCGAGGAGAATCAGTCCTCACCCACAAGATGGCAGGATTATGCACTATTGGAGAGATTGCCACTGGCCCTCTCAACCCAGTGAACACAGAGACAAGTTCACAGTTGAAGCACAGATTATTGAGGAACAGGAAGAGATGCCAGAGGGGGAAGGGGTTGAAATGGTATCCATACCTTTCTGTGGCACCACGTTTGATCTTCCCTCCTGTTCTTCCTCAGAAGGTTTACTGGACTACAGAGGATCTGGAACAGAGGAACCCATCTTTTCCTGTAGCTTCTCCAGCAGCTTCTGGGGCCCTGGAGAGAGTTCCAGAGCCAGAGAACTCAGATCCCTAAAGTTCACTCCAAAAAACAGCTCAGGTAGCTTCTCCTCCTTCTGCTAAGCATCAGCAATAACAGCTGGAGAAGAGGCAGCTTGAGCAGCAGAACCCTGCCTAATGCCAGTGTAACCCTAAGTCCACTAGGGGGAGTTAAAGAGTTGGGGGATTCCTTTGCTGATTCTGCACTTTTTTTATTCTGTTGTGGATCCTGCTGAATTCAGATCGATTTGAACTCGGGTCTTCCTCTATCCCCCTCCCCCTTGAAACAGAGAGTATTCTGCATGTCATTAGGGAAGCTCAAAAATTGGGCGGGGGGGAGCCTAACGCAGCAGAAGCCGCTTTCTTTTTTTGAAGGGAAGGGGAGAGGATTGGAGACAGCAGAGAAGGGGGAGTGAATCCAAGAGGAAAATCTCTGCTGAGAGATGTCAGGGCTTCTGGAGCTTCTGCCAAGAGAAGCTGGGGTTTCCGCATTAAGGGAAGCCATGCAATCTGGGAACTGCCTTTGAACTGACACCCTGGACATTCAGGGCATTTCTACAATGTTGGAGGCTCGGCAGCAAGTTATTTTGGGTAAAGCAGACAGCTGCACGCATACTCATGCTGATTTTTCAAATAATGAGGGCTATATCCACTCAAAGATATCATGGGGGAAAGGTAGGGTCACTCTGGATCAATCATGCTTGTTGCAGATGAAAAATTTAAATCACCTAAAATCAAAATGGAAATCGCATTCAGTGTAGACAGCAGGGATTGAATTGACCTGGGATTGGAATAAAAGCTCCGTGCAGATTCAGCCCTTATAAGGATGAAAAGGCTCAATTTCCCCCAGATTGGAGGCCTGAAGCCCTCCCCCCCCTCAGAAGCACTCCTTTGTATAAAAACTATCTATTAATATGTTAGGTATGGAATTCTGCTGCTAAATATATCCTGATGCCTTCCACATGAATGAAAAGATACCAGAGACTTCTGCGAAAAACAGAAGATCTTCCAACACAGCACAGTTGTCAGTTCATGCTTCTTCAAGGGGGACTGCCTAGACAGAAGTCAGAAAGACAGAGGCCCTGGTCTGCCTAAATACCACAGGCCTGAATTGTTAACACTTGGTTGCTGTTAGAAGTGTTGAATTATTGTTATAAATATTTATTTATTTATTTTATTTAGATTTCTATACCACCCATTTCTTTGCATCTCTGGATGGTATCTGTGTGGAGTACAACAAATTGTGGCAAGTTGTTAAATAAATGGAATACCAGAGCATCTTATCTCTCTTTTGAGAAACCTATATACAGGTCAAGAAGCAACAGTGAGAACCGGGCATGGAATCACTGATTGGTTTAAAATTGAGAAAGGAGTTCGGCAAGGCTGTATACTGTTGCCTTGCCTATTTAACTTGTATGCGGAGCATATAATGAGAAAGGCGGGGTTAGATGAGTCACAAATTGGGATCAAGATTGCAGGGAGAAATATCAACAACCTCAGATATGCAGATGATACCACTCTAGTGAAGAGGAACTAAAAAGCCTCTTGATGCGGGTGAAGGAGGAGAGTGCAAAAGTTGGCTTGAAACTCAACATCAAGAAAATGAAGATCATGGCATCCAGCCCTCTCCATTCCTGGCAAATAGATGGGGAAGAAATGGAGGTAGTGACAGATTTTATTTTCCTGGGCTCCAAGATCACTGCAGATGGGGACTGCAGCAAAGAAATTAAAAGACGCTTGCTCCTGGGGAGGAAAGCTATGGCAGATCCAGACAGCATCCTAAAAAGCAGAGCCTTCTGGAGAATCTCATACAACTGTAATGAGCAAATGACCTTCAGGAATGTCTCCTCACTATCTGTTGCTTGATACAATAGGATATAATACAGTAAGATACTCTTCTGTCTGGAGAGACAGGCTGACTCTGTGCTTTTAGGAAAGGCAGAAATGTTTGGACGTTTCTGACATGGCTGCAGTTCAGACAACACAAAGGCCAGGCTAAGGCCCAAAAAATTGCTCAGAAATAGCAAGAAAAAGTGAGAAAAGCTTGAGAAAAGTGTCCGTACACTGTAGGGTAGGTATTCCCATCTATCAGACATGCATGATAACTTGCATGCCCTCCTATAATTCTCTATTCACAACCCTCAGCTTATTGCTGGGTATCGTATTTTGAGTTCCTCATATTTGCAAAAAGACATGGGAAATGATATGATGCAAACATGCCTCATGGTGATGAAAGTAAGAAGTATTATTGCTTAAATTACTCATTCTGTTTCACCTCACATACTTTTAAGATGATGCTGTGAAAGTGTTATATTATCTGCTACAGGTCCTCATAGATCACCAGTAATTTGTTTAGCTGTAAAAGTGGAAGTGCAATGACAATTAAATAATGCTTGCAAAAATTAGGTTGACACTGTTTAGTGTTGGGGTGGTATTTTTTTTTCTTTCTCTCCCCCCCACGTCCCAATACCAATACTTTTGGGATAATGGGAGGTAAATTGGGGAAAGATGGACTAGAAAGCCCTCAATCAGTCAAGAGTTGTTGGGAGAATAAAGGGAGTGAAAAGCTTGAGCATTTTGTAATGTCACCAAAACTCTGTCAGATGACATAATGAGCAATCAACAGTAAATTCTTCTTCCTGCAGCTCAGTACAGTGGTGTTATATATACATGTCTGCTAATAACAGACAAAACAACAAAAGAATTCCAACTGGGAAATGAGAATTGGAAAGACTGTTTGGCCATGACATACTTGCAGGTGATCATTCAAATCCAACTTTGAAATAAACACGTTGAAACAACAAAGCGGCAGGAACACCCAGCCTAAAACTACACAGTGAGGGTCTGGTTCAGACATTTACCCAGAAATCTCCATGATGTCTTCCGGGAAAGGAATTGGCCTTGGCTCAGCGCTTGTCTGGTGGCAGGTCTAATTCATGCTTCCTGATGAAATCGGGCCCAGTCTCGGGTGGCCCCATGCCTGTCATGACTCAGGCCTCAGTTGCCCCTTGGCAAGGGAATGCACAGAAATCCATGTTCCTTTTTTGCCCCAGTCTAGAATGGAACATATGTTGAGGCTGGTCTGTCTGGAGGCAGAAAATCCATGCTGTCCCCAGTCTGAGCATTGCTCTCTCCTCCACACCTAAGCATTATGTCTGTCCTCAAATCCACCCACAGCCTTCCATGGTTCCCCCCCATCAAGAAAAGGCTGGAATTTGTTACAATGCAGTTCCAATATGGAGCCCCCCCCCCCAGAGCCTTCCCTCCTTTCCTATTATATATATACTAGGGGGGAGAGCCCATTGCATATAGGGATACAATGGCCGATATCATCTCCCAGTATGGAAAGGGAGAGAGAGGAAGGAAGGAAGGAAGGAAGGAAGGAAGGAAGGAAGGAAGGAAGGAAGGAAGGAAGGAAGTGTGGGAGTGTGTTTTTGAAGAGGAAAGGAGGGAGGAGAGAAATAATGGAGGAAAGAAGGAAAGTTGGGAGGACAAGGAAGGAATTTTCTTGATAGTTATTTTGGAAAAAATAGGCTGATCTGCATTGAGCAGGGGGTTTTACTAGATGGTCTGTATGGCCCCTTCTATATTAAGTTTTACTAAAGTCAAGGTTATATTAAAGGCAATTCAGTTAGCATTAGAAAATGCAGCTTTTATTTAGCTTTGCTTGTTCATATTATAATGTTTTTCATGGAGGTTAGACATATTTATGCAAATTAGGTGAGGGAAATGCATGTATTTGTGAGTGAATTAGTTATCAGGAGATACTAAGCATTTGCTTTATGAGGTAAACATTGCTATCTTGAACCATTTAAAAGAATGGAGCTATAAATGATTTTCAGCTATGCTGTAAACGGTGCTTGATTCCTTCCAACATCAGGGTCTGATTCAGAAAATTATTACTCACTGGCTTTCAAACAAAGGCTTTCCAAAAAGCTCTTTACGTTAGTTTGGAAACATTAACATCTGAAGCAAGGACATACTGTGTTCCACAGATCAAAAACTATGATCCTGTCTTTCCAAGCAATGTTAAGTTTGGGCTTGAAAATCTGGCAATCAGCAGAACTGAATTTTCTGCTTGTACACAGTTTTGCTGTAGCAAATTGGAGGGTAAGTAGCAGTAGGAGGGTAAGTAGGTCTATCCAGAGATGTCATCTGAGGTATAAGAACATCCACTCCAGCATGTCTGGCTCAGTCAAGAGTCTCAGACAGATTGGTGGAAGCCAATGTATAACTCATAAAATTATTGATTTTATTTTATTGATTTTATTTTGTTATATTTATATACCGTCCTCCCCGAAGGGTCAGGGCAGTTCACATAGAACAGAACAGGAACAATACAGATAACTTAGATAAACAATAATGAATGAAGTGAAACAACAAGCAACATGGAACAGTAGAAAAAAATGTGGGAAACATTAAATCACCTCATACTGATAGCCCAGTGGGTTGGGCTAAATTATGGTGGGTGTCATAGGAAGGGGCTCAGGAGGAAGGCCCTTAGGAAGTGATGGAATGGGTTGACCTTAACCAAATGCCTGGTAGAAGAGCTCACTTTTACAGGCCCTTCAGAACAGTTCAAGTTCCATCAAAGCCCTGATCTCCTCTGGGAGCTCATTCCACCAGGTGGGGGCCAGGATGGAAAAAGTTCTGGCCCTGGTTGAGGCCAAGCGAGTTTCCCTGGGGACAGGGATCACCAGGAAGTTGGAGGTGCTAGAGCATAAGGCTTTTTGGGGGGTGTAAGTAATTTTGGTGGAAGCATAGGTATTCCCCATTTTTTAAAAAAATGGAAGTGAATGGCTCTATATATGCAATTCACTTTTCTTTTATATATGCAACATATATTTCTTTTTTCACGGTCTTTACCAGAAAAGTTCCAGCTAGGTTGTACTCATGAAGACACTCAATTCTGTACACTGAAGATAAGCTCTGGATAACCATTTCACTTTGAAGCATATCGACAAAGTGATCTTGATGTGTATAAAGGTCAATCATTGCTATTTAGAACAAAATATGGGAACAGCAATGCCATTTGAAAACCGCACACTGGTTTCCTATCTGCTCAGCTGCAGTCTCTCCTACGACAATACTTTTCAACCTTTTCCTTTAAAGTGGGCTTTTTTTTCATAAGCATCCCATCTCATCACTTAATATCAAACATTTTTCTACTGACCCATACTCCAAAGTGTGCCTCTCCCATTGTTGGGATCTCAGAACTTGATTTTTAGCTTCAGCTCCAAATTGATTTCTCATATGCCTTTCTGATCCACAAACCATGCTAAATGCATCTAAGGTCTCAAAGCTAGATCTGAGTGACAAATTAAAGCGAAGTTCCTGTTCAGATACAAAGACATAAAATAAACAGCAAGAAAAATATATAGACATAGATGAATTAATACCAGTTTTTGTTCTTTATGTGCATTACAGTTACGTGGAAATCTCTATCATATGTAAACCACATTACATAGTTTCATGTTCTTTTCATGCTGCCATCCTATTATGAGAATGGGAGGAAAGATACAAGCGTATGCTTTCCTCTGCTCAGTCTCATCCTCCATAGCTCTAAGACACAGTTTGAAAATTGCTTTCATGCTGCAATTTTTCAGTGCAATCTCACTCTTTGAAATAATAAGGGGGGGGTGGTAGGGTTAGATTTTGGGAAGGAAATGTTGAAAGAACTACATGCAGAATTATTCTGGCATGAAAAGCAAGTAGAATACACAGAAATCTTAAAAACCAGAAGTTTGTTGCCTGTTTTCGAGTATCTGTACTGGTACAAGCAAATCTACTCCTAATACAGGAAATATATCAGTTATTTGCATGGCTGCTCACCAAAACACCTGGAAACTGTAGATTATAGACAATTACTAAATCTGATCCTTGTCCTCAATGGACGTGGGGAATATTTTTGACTCTACTCATTTTCTGAATGTTAATTAGCACTCTGAGAAAGCAAAGACAGCCTAAATCCCTTGTTGTACAGGCCAGCCAAATGGGCAGGGTGTGGCAGGAGACAGAAAACCAGGTCTGCCTCTTGGGCAGAGGATTTTTTTGTAACTGCCTCCCCCAAACAGGCAATGCAGGAATAGGCAGTGAGCATTGAGACTGAACAAGAATGTTGAGGGTTTCTTCAATATTGACTTTAGGTCAAAGGGTCACAGCTATTTCATGTGTGCTTATCTTCCAGTAGACCCAAGCCAAGTTAGCCCTGAACTAGGAAGATCTGCTTCTCCATCCAATTGTTGCTTATACACTCACATTTAACACTGGCATTTTATGTGATTTGCAATTGCCAATTGTGAGTTTGAGAGACTTATTTAGGCTCCTTGACCAATTCTATGGCTTCTTTTTCAATCCTTATTGACATATAGAGCAGAATAATTTAAAACTTCCAATTCCAATACGGGTTAGTGAGTGAGGGAAAAATACCTGTTCTGCCATTACAATTAGTAACTCATCCACAGGTTGTTCTGCAATATAGGGAAGAAGAGTAGGTTTCATATCTGTGCAAAGAAGTCTTAGGTTGGCATGGGCAGGACCCAATGACCTCCCTTGATTCAGAACCATGAAACCTCTTGGTTCATACACTTCTATGCTGTAATTAACTTTTTGGAAACAGGTTAAGACTTTGTGGTCTCCATGACAACTATGGACTTGTTTCAGATAATAGCTGGTACTGTACACTGTGCACATCATACCCTTGATCTGATGTTTCATTCTGGAAGGGAAGGATGTGATTAAAGAGAGTCCCCTTGTCACTTCTTGCTAGTGTTTAGACTTACAGGGGTATCAAGACTTCATTGGGTGAGGGATCAATTAATATGATCTGCCCCCATATCCTGATGGAATTAATGGCTTTCAAGTAGCATTATGGGATTTTCCTGCTGATTTGGTCACCAATCATTTTGATTCCCTGGACGACCTCTGAGTTGGGAAAATGACCCAGAGATTTGATACAACTACACCTAGGTGGCCTTGTTCATGTCAAGAAGCCTGGGCAGTCCCTTGGATTACTGATGAACTAGGGGTAATAAAAAGATGAGATGATGATTACAGTGATAGTGGAGAAAGCCTTGGGATAAATCTGGCAAAGCATGATATAGAGCTCATTTGAAAGTGTACTCAGTGGTCATGATCGTGGCAAAGAAACAATATTTTCCTACCACCATTGCATCTGCACAATGTACATATACAGAATTGTTCCAGGTGGTCAGGTGCTTACTGGCTTTTGACCAAAGTGAGGAGGTAGACTGCTCTGCAGCCCACTAAGATGATCTATTCTGATTTGAACTTTATAGTAGCAGCAACAGAACTGGATAGTCCAAAGGTGTCAGTTTTTTCCAGTTGTGTGGGATGCCTCAAAACAATGAGGTCATAATTTTTGAAAATTTGGGACCAGCATACCTTAAGGACCACATTTTCTCATATGAACCTACCCGTTCACTTTGTCTTCCTCAGAGGCCCCACTTCAGTTGCCTTGATCATCTGAGGCTAGACAAGTAGCTACACAAGAAAGGGCCTTTTCCATTGTGGCACAAAAGCTTTGGGACTCTGACCCCAAGAAGATTCATCTATCCTCATGGATCAAGATCTTTGGCAGGAAAGACCTTTGTGATGTCAAGCATGCTGCCAATAACAGATACTGGATCTTATTGATCCTGATTGGTTGGAACAGTGATATAAAATGTTTTAAATATATAAATATCTGGTAGTTGTGTCAATGGCTCTCACTCTGAGGGCCCTACACAGAGGCTGGCAGGGTGGGGGAAAACCAGCAATAGAATTATGTGGATATGGGACTGCTTGTGATTTCTTATATTTTATTTTAATAGATTTTTATTTATTTTGGGATTTCTAAACTGCCACTCTCCAAAAATTGATCCTGGGGCATTGTACACCAATATATAACAAAACACGGATTTCTTCTCAAAATACAAAAGTGATAACTTACATCTTTAATTATTCTGGGGTGTCCCAGCAACAGATGGTATATAAATTACACAACTAAATAAAATTGATTTGCAAGAGGGCATTTTGGGCTGGAATAAGACACGACATGCCAATGTTGGATATATCCAAGGCCACAGCTTAATTACCTCCCCACGGGAGGGTCGGTGCCACATGGGAAAAGGAGCCTGACCTGGCAGTCAGCAGACTGCACCAAAAGCCATGGAATCCAGAGGCACCCTGGGGATCTGCACAGTTCCCAGCGAGGAGAGAAGATCCCCTTAAGGCGGACTTCTGTAGGCAAGGGATCTGCTCTCCTGGCTGGGAATGGTGCAGATCTCCTTGCCTACTGAAGTCCACCCCAAGGGAAGTGACCTGTATAGGGGAGCCAAAGGGCATCCACCTGATTTGGCTGCCCCCAGGCTACCTGACAATGAGCCCCTAGCCTCCAAACTAGGTAAGCCATGCTCATTTACATGGCACCTCTTATGGAGGCTCCGCACCCCAGGGAGTCAGATTGCCCACCAAACTCCCTACCAACAGGCTCCATCCCATGCAAATCCACAGCTGTGATAAAATATTAACCATGAAACATCCACCTCAAACACTCGAACAAGGCTGTTTCCACATCAACATAGGGTGGGTGGGAGGGAAGCTGCACTGCAGCAATCCTAGGTGAAGCAGCCAGGACTCGCACACATGGTGCCTTTATAGGTGCTGTGTGTCCCGCCTAACCTTTAGGATGTTGCGCACATGCGCGTGCACAGCTCATGCCATAAACAGGCTGCTGGGGCAGTTGTGTCTGCCTCCAGCCAGCCCTCCGTAGCGTCAACTGGCGGCCGTGGTGAGTCTTGGCCATGCACATTTTAAAAATGTATATGATCTCTAGTTCTGGCAAAAATTAAATGAGACTATATATATATATATATATATATATATATATATATATATATATATATATATATATATATATATATATATATATATATATATAGTGGAAATGTTGGGGGGTCGTCTTATACGCCCAGTCGTCTTATACGCCGGCAAATACGGTATATATATATATATATACCGTATTTGCCGGCGTATAAGACGACTGGGCGTATAAGACGACCCCCCAACATTTCCACTCAAAATACAGTACTATGGACCACTATGGGCAGCTATGTCTATCCCAACTGAAGTGCACCTGGCGTATAGGACGACCCCCCCACTCGGAGGCATGTTTTTCAGGGGGGAAAAGTAGTCTTATACGCCAGCAAATACTGTATATATATGTGTGTGTGTGTATGTATATGTGTGTGTGTATTTATATATATGTATATATATGTGTGTGTGTGTGTGTGTGTGTATGTATGTATGTATGTATATATATATATATGTGTGTATGTGTGTGTGTGTGTATGCGTGTGTGTATATGTATATGTGTGTGTGTGTTTGTATTGAGAAGTGATATGTAACACTTATTGACAAGTCTACAGTTCTTCGATCCCTAAGAGAAGTCCATTACTAGCCTATTGATTACTAATAAGACTCTACATGTCTGATAACAGACAAGTTACTTGCTAATATGCTCAGGGAACAAGGATGCAGGTCTAATGGCAATGATGATAAAGGGTTTTGACCACAGACAGTTGCAGAAGCAGCCTGAAGCAAGCTGCATTCATCTGTACAGTGTTCAATAGTGATTAAGAAACCACCAACAAATGTTATCCACTATTTAGAGTGACAGTGTAAGCAGATAACAATTGAGCACCTCCAAGAAGTCTTTGATGATATGCTGAAGGCATTAGTGTCTGAGGATACCTTGTTACAGGGCTGGCAGGACTGCAATACACAGTGCTCATTAGGATTAAGCAAATAATTTGCAAAGAATATTCTAAACCCAAGCACCATGATATATCCAAGATAAACTTAGACAGATAACTAAGTAACTTTAGTAAGACTGTCAAGACACCAGGAATGAGACCAGGAATGCTGAGAATTTTGACACTCAGCAGTACCATGATTGAACTACATGTTTACCTGTAAATAAAATCTCTTTAGTAGATTGTCCTAGGTTTTCAGTTCAAAAATTTTGGTTCAGACACTGACTTAAGTAGTGGACTGAAATGTTGGATGCTAATGTAGTTGATTCTGTTACAGGGTTTATACCAAATTGGTTACACATGTTTCACATGGGTTAGATCTCCCTTGTGTGTCAGGCCTAACCCATTTACTTATGGGCAATTATTGTTGTGGTCACAGTCTGGTATATACCGGGTTCCCAACTTGGATAAGGAAGGCCGAGCGTCAAAGAATTGAGGCTTTTGAACTCTGGTGCTGGAGAAGACTCTTGCGAGTCCCTTGGACTGCAAGGCGAACAAACCGGTCAGTCCTAGAGGAGATCAGCCCTGACTGCTCTTTAGAAGGCCAGATCCTGAAGATGAAACTCAAATATTTTGGCCACCTCATGAGAAGGAAGGACTCCCTGGAGAAGAGCCTAATGCTGGGAGCGATCGAGGGCAAAAGAAGAAGGGGACGACAGAGAATGAGGTGGCTGGATGGAGTCACTGAAGCAGTAGGTGCAAACTTAAATGGACTCCGGGGAATGGTAGAGGACAGGAAGGCCTGGAGGATCATTGTCCATGGGGTCGCGATGGGTCGGACACGACTTCGCACATAACAACAATAACAACAACTTGGGTAGTACTTTGTAATGGGGCACAGACGATTTAGAGAGATAAAACAGGCACCAAATAGCACAATTTATTGGATAAGATTTCCGAGGCTGTATAAAATGGTGCTATTCTGCCAGGCACACTGTTGAAGCCCAAACAAGCAAATAAAATCATAGAATCATAGAATCATAGAGTTGGAAGGGGCCATACAGGCCATCTAGTCCAACCCCCTGCTCAACGCAGGATTAGCCCTAAGCATCCTAAAGCATCCAAGAAAAGTGTGTATCCAACCTTTACTTGAAGACTGCCAGTGAGGGGGAGCTCACCACCTCCTTAGGCAGCCTATTCCACTGCTGAACTACTCTGACTGTGAAAAATGTTTTCCTGATATCTAGCCTATGTCGTTGTACTTGAAGTTTAAACCCATTACTGTGTGTCCTCTCCTCTGCAGCCAACAGAAACAGCATCCTGCCCTCCTCCAAGTGATAACCTTTCAAATACTTAAAGAGGGCTATCATGTCCCCTCTCAACCTCCTTTTCTCCAGGCTGAACATTCCCAAGTCCCTCAACCTATCGTCATAGGGCTTGCTCCCTTGGCCCCAGATCATCTTCGTCGCTCTCTTCTGTACCCTTTTATCTACGTCCTTCTTGAAGTGAGGCCTCCAGAACTGCACACAGTACTCCAAGTGTGGTCTGACCAGTGCCGTATACAATGGGACTATGACATCTTGTGGTTTTGATGTGATGCCTCTGCTGATACAGCCCAAAATGGCATTTGCCTTTTTTACCGCTGCATCACACTGCCTGCTCATGTTTAGTTTACAATCCAAAAGTACCCCAAGGTCTCGTTCACACACAGTGTTACCTAGAAGCGTATCCCCCATCCAATAGGCATGCTTTTCATTTTTTTGACCAAGATGCAGAACTTTACACTTATCTTTATTAAATTGCATCTTGTTCTCATTTGCCCATTTTTACATTGTGTTCAGATCTCATTGAACTCTGTCTCTATCTTCTGGAGTATTTGCTAGTCCTCCCAATTTGATGTCATCTGCAAACTTGATGAGTAGTCCCTCCACCCCCTCATCTAGATCATTAATAAATATGTTAAAAAGTACCGGGCCGAGCGCCGAGCCCTGAGGTACCCCGCTACTCACCTCTCTCCAGTCTGATGATACACCATTGACAACAACTCTTTGAGTGCGGTTCTCTAACCAATTCCCTATCCACCTGACTATCTGAAAATCCAGATTGCAGTCCTTCAACTTATCCATCAGAACATCATGGGGAATCCTGTCAAAAGCTTTACTAAAATCCAAGTAAATGACATCAACCGAATTTCCCCGATCCAGCAAACCTGTTACTTGGTCAAAAAAGGAAACTAGGTTGGTCTGGCAGGACCTGTTGGAGACAAATCCATGCTGACTTCCTTGGATCACCAAATTGTCCTCCAGATGTTTGCAGATCGCTCCCTTTAATATCTGCTCCATTATCTTCCCCACAACAGAGGTCAGACTCACTGGTCTGTAGTTTCCCGGGTCATCCTTCCTCCCTTTGTTGAAGATCGGAATAACATTTGCTCTCTTCCAGTCCTCCGGGACATCTCCAGTCCTTAAAGAGGTTCCGAAGATGATGGACAAGGGCTGTGCAAGTTCTCTGGAAAGTTCTTTGAGAACTCTCGGGTGCATTTCATCCGGACCAGGGGATTTGAACTCATCCAGGGCAGCTAAATGCCTCTCGACAACCTCTCTATCCATGTTAACCTGCCACCCAGACACTGTCCTTTGGCTACGGCCATCTCTAGATGTGCCTAAACACTTTGACCTGTGGGAAAAAACAGATGTAAAATAGGCACTAAGCCTTTCTGCTTTCTCTGCATCTTCCGTTAGAGTTTGTCCATCAGCAACCAACAGTGGGCCTATTGCCTCCTTTACTTTACGTTTGCTCCTCACATAACTGAAAAATCTTTTCTTGTTACAATCAACAGGCCTCCCCCTTAGAACATAGCCCCTCAGAATTTATCAGCATAGATGGCCTAATTATAGAACAAGAACAGGGTATAACGGGAGAAATAGCAGGGGACTCAGAATGTACAGTTTAAATGTTGTATTGTTTTATGCTCTTATCGGGCTGATTTGAACCGTTTCAGATTCAGATCGAGCCGATTCGGATCGATCCGAATCGATCCAAATCAATTCGAAGCTGTCCAAATCGATTCGGAGCCAATGCAAGTCAATGGGGCCATTGACTTGCATTGGAAATCCTTCCCCCCACCTTTCCCAGGAGCTGGGGGAGAGGGGGTGTAAGTTTCAAGAAGATTGGACCACGGGGTCCCATCCTAGGGGCTCCCAAAGAGGGTACCCCTATCCGCTCCATTGGATAGAATGGAGGTTCGGAAATCTCTGGTTTTAACTTGATTTCCCATAGACTTATATGGGGAAAGGTCTTTGGGAGCCTCTAGGATGGGACCCCCTGGTGCAATATTCCTGAAACTTGCAAGGGACTCAGGCAAGACCCTCCCTGAGCTCCCCTGCAAATTTGCAGGAAAAAATCTTTCTCCCAGTGTGTATCAGATCCACAGATACAGATATCTACAGAGCTGCTCACACTTGATAAATAGAGCCTGCTCAAAGGGAGGGGCAGTGTATAAATTAAATTTAAAATAATAGTAATAATAATAGAGATGATGATATGTATGTATATCTGTATATAGACATAGAATCATAGAATCATAGAATCATAGAATCATAGAGTTGGAAGGGGCCATACAGGCCATCTAGTCCAACCCCCTGCTCAACGCAGGATTAACCCTAAGCATCCTAAAGCATCCAAGAAAAGTGTATCCAACCTTTGCTTGAAGACTGCCAGTGAGGGGGAGCTCACCACCTCCTTAGGCAGTCTATTCCACTGCTGAACTACTCTGACTGTGAACATTTTTTCCTGATATCTAGCCTATATCGTTGTACTTGAAGTTTAAACCCATTACTGCGTGTCCTCTCCTCTGCAGCCAACAGAAACAGCATCCTGCCCTCCTCCAAGTGACAACCTTTCAACTACTTAAAGAGGGCTATCATGTCCCCTCTCAACCTCCTTTTCTCCAAGCTGAACATTCCCAAGTCCCTCAACCTATCTTCATAGGGTTTGGTCCCTGGCCCCAGATCATCTTCGTCGCTCTACTCTGTATCCTTTCAATTTCATCGACGTCCTTCTTGAAGTGAGGCCTCCAGAACTGCACACAGTACTCCAAGTGTGGTCTGACCAGTGCCGTATACAATGGGACTATGACATCTTGTGATTTTGATGTGATGCCCCTGTTGATAGATATGCATAGTATGCATAAATAGTGTTCAAAGGTGCATAAATTGAATTAAAAGGATTAAAATGCATAAAAATGAATTAACAGTATTAGCAAAGAAAATGGGGGATGTTCACAATGCCCTAATAATGCCTCCCTCCTAGTCAAAACCTAGTCAGACATTGGGCAGTAAGGATAGGGTTTGGTCCCATCTCCATGACATTTTCAGTTGCAAATTCTTTGAATTTCCATGAATAAAGTAAGTCCAGCTTGCCATACTGATCAGTACTTTATGAGCTGCAGTAATACTTGGCATTGCCTTTTCAGCCTTCCACCTAGATACATCTGTTTTTGTTTTTTAAATCAGCATTCAGTTTCCCAGACAACTTTAGATATATTCAATGACAGAGGATACAGGAGAGCTTTGTGTGGTTCTTCACAGAAACTCAGAGGATGTTTGTTTCTGATTACTGGATTGAAACTGGATGATATTAAGTTCTAAAAATTGTTGTCCCTTGTCTAACTCTGACAGTGAGATGTTAAATCTCATTCTTTGAAAGCCCACTCATGTTTTAGAGATTTTTCTTGAAATAGACATTTGTGAAGTTGCTTTGTATTAATGGACTTGATGTTGTTTATATTACCGTTGGAAGGGGGGTAGAACTCCCACACACACAACCATCTGTAGTACAGCAGCTGGTCTTTTAACATGATTTGGCTGAACATAAAATGTGCTTGGTGCGCTACTGACTCTCTGTTAGTTGCTAGGCCTAATTTACAGATCTGTTCTTGACCTTTAAATCTGTAATAGCCTGGATACTTGAACAAGTATCCCATCCTCTACATTTCTTTTTGAACACTGAGATCATTGAGAAAGAGTATGCCCTGTCATCCTTTGCTATCAAAAGTTATGAACATGTGTGATTCTGCTCCTATAAAATGACAGGCCCCTAACACATCGTGTCTCTTCTTACCTTCGACTTTCTGTTTGCTTCCAATTAGTACTGTTATATCACATCACTTTCACAATGTTCTGTCAATGTCAGACTAAACCTATACCAAGCTGCTGTTTATAGATGAATATACCAAGCCATCTGTCTAGGTTTCTGAGGCTAAATATTTCCAGGTTGGAAGGCACGGCAGTAAACCACCACCTTTCAGTTTGAAACATTAGTTTAATCTGTAAAAGATTGAATGATTTGCCTTCAAATTCAAACAGGCTTAATGTAAAACCTCAAAGGTGCCATGCAGATGATCTTTTGATCCAGACAAAAGGGAATAATCCTCTTTTTATTATCCTTATTTATACTTTTATTCTGTGTTTTATTACAGCTTTTTTATATATTTGACCTTTCCCTTCCTATTTCTGTAGCATGCCAAACCCCAAAGAAAACTTTAGATGCATTAAAGGGATTTTTAAAAATGTGATGTCATTAATTGTGACTAGATCTCTAGAAGCACTACGAACTTGATGTTAGTTGTCAAACACATTTTTCTCTTTTTCAATGTAAAGGTAAAGGTAAAGGTAAAGGTATCCCCTGTGCAAGCACCGAGTCATGTCTGACCCTTGGGGTGACGCCCTCTAGCGTTTTCATGGCAGACTCAATACGGGGTGGTTTGCCAGTGCCTTCCCCAGTCATGACCGTTTACCCCCCAGCAAGCTGGGTACTCATTTTACCGACCTCGGAAGGATGGAAGGCTGAGTCAACCTTGAGCCGGCTGCTGGGATCGAACTCCCAACCTCATGAGCAAAGCTTTCAGGCGGCTGCCTTACCACTCTGCGCCACAAGAGGCTCTCTTTTTCAATGTACCAATATCAAATCACAAAAAAAAAATTAATCCTCCCTTAAATATCTAGATAGAAAACACAGAAGTTGAAGAAGAGCTAGGCATTAACAAAACCTAAGAATGTGTATTGTGTGACTCCCATTAAGTGATTTCTTAATGTTTTCCTGAGATTCATTATGGTTAGCATACCAGACAGGGGAGACCAGGTAAAAATCCTCATTGTGCCATGAAGCTTGTTTGAATATCTTGGTATAGTCACTATCACATAGGACTGTTGCAACGATAAAATGGGACAGAGGAACTATCTATGATACCCACAGTTTCTTGTAGAAATGGTGGGATAAAAATGATCTAGTGTGACACATTAGCTAAAGAACATTTAATAAATGGTTTCCAAATGATCTCTCACACAGCTGTTAAAAACAAATAAACCAGTAACTACAGTTAAGCTGTCAAATTCCACAGAACACAGAGCAACATGGGAGCCCATACAAAACCAATCTAAATTCTAAGATGCGCAACTGAACCACACTAGTAGGGACAGTTCAATAACAATTACACCTCCCCCCTTTAATTATACCTATAATAATCTAGATTACACATTCATACTATTTGTTGTTAGGTGCAAAGTCATGTCCGACCCATTGTGACCCCATGGACAATGATCCTCCAGGCCTTCCTGTCCTTACCATTCCCCGGAGTCCATTTAAGTTTGCACCTACTGCTTCAGTGACTCCATCCAGCCACCTCATTCTCTGTCGCCCTCAACCGCTCCCAGCATTAGGCTCTTCTCCATGGAGTCCTTCCTTCTCATGAGGTGGCCAAAGTATTTGAGTTTCATCTTCAGGATCTGGCCTTCTAAGGAGCAGTCAGGGCTGATCTCCTCTAGGACTGACCAGTTTGTTCACCTTGTAGTCCAAGGGACTCGCAAGAGTCTTCTCCAGCACCAGAGTTCAAAAGCCTAAATTCTTTGATGCTCTGCCTTCCTTATGGTCCAACTTTCACAGCCATACATTGCAACTGGGAATACCATAAAGGTAAAGGTAAAGGTATCCCCTGTGCAAGCACCGAGTCATGTCTGACCCTTGGGGTGACGCCCTCTAGCGTTTTCATGGCAGACTCAATATGGGGTGGTTTGCCAGTGCCTTCCCCAGTCATTACCGTTTACCCCCCAGCAAGCTGGGTACTCATTTTACCGACCTCGGAAGGATGGAAGGCTGAGTCAACCTTGAGCCGGCTGCTGGGATTGAACTCCCAACCTCATGGGCAAAGCTTTCAGGCGGCTGCCTTACCACTCTGCACCACAAGAGGCTCTAGTGGGAATACCATAGCCTTGACTAAGCACACTTTTGTTGGCAAGGTGATGTCTCTGCTTTTAGGATGCTGTCTAGATTTGCCATAGCTTTCATACTATAGATTACACATAAAATGGAAACCAAAACAGATTTATGTCTGCATCTTACCTCTCGATTTTTGTATCCATTAACTAAGCCCATATTACTGATAACTCAGGTTTGGGGTTCAGATAATCTGGTGTTATTCAAATAGACAGTCACCTAATTTGAAGGGGGAAATTGGTTTAAGGAGAGCTAGTGAGAGGGAATAACTTTGAATCTCAACCAATATTTACAGGGATTGTTCCCTTAGAGAAGCACTGAATAAACTAGTTGGATGCTTGACCAGAAGGTCTTTTTATTATAGAGAACAAAAGGGTACAGCATAAACATAAAACAAACTGAAAAACACACATAAGGCTAGGGGAGAGAGTATTTTGGGGGAAGGTGAGCTTTACCAATCTAGACAAGTACAGATCTGTGGAGCCAGTTCAGCATTTCATGGGGGAAGAAGGGAAACCTTCACTCAAGTCAGGGTGTATGTATGGTGCTGAGCACGTAAACAGACTGAGGCTGGATGACTTTTGATATAAAGCAAAACACTTTTCCAGGCTATGCTGGTGTGCTTGCCACCTCCCGCCCTCAAATGAATTGATGGGATCTCCAGAATTAAACAATGATCAAGGAGAAAAGTTATGGGTTTACCAGGAATAGAACTAGAGGTGTTAATGGTTCTTGATAACCCTTTGAGTACTGTACCGGAAAGCTATTAAGTTTGGAAAAGATGTCTTAATATATAGAAGTGAGGTGAGAAACTGAGATTAGTTTTAAATTCCTGGGAAACCCATTGTCCCAAATTATGCACTCCCTGAGGCAGCGTTGGTTGCCAATGGGTCAGCTGTTCTTTCTCACATGTTCTAAACTATATACTCAGATTGTCTCTAGTGTATTGTTTCTGGCTGGCATCCATTTTATTATATCTTCCTTCAGCTTCCAGCCACCAAAAGCTACTCCTCTATGTCTTTGAAGTATATCTTTTCATTCCAGTGACAAACCCACATCAACCTTTGAAACACCACAGGTTACAACAAATGGGCAGGATGGATCTGGGAATTTAAGGACTGCATAATTGAGACTCATTCAGTTACTCTAATGCTGTTTCCACAGAATACAGAACAACAATTAGAAACAATACAGAATGAAGCCAAAAACTCAAATATGCAATGCCATTATAAGACCAATACACTAGATACTGTCTAATTTAAACATGAGCCTCTTTTCAGGTAGTCATTATTGATTATAAATAATCATTCCGGAAAGCCTGAGGAGGTAACAGCAAATGTTGAACACCTCCAGTAAGTAATGATTTTGAGGATTCTTGGGGGAAATCATAATGATTAAACTGGAGAAAAAAATCAAGGGCAGTGAATTTGCTAAAGAAACATTCCAGACCTGGGAAAACAAACGCTTGTATCCTATTGATGTAATCACAGTTTCATGTCTCAAGAGCCTTCCTGTTTCTTTTCAGAGAGTTCCAACTTATCTAGCACCAGGCCAAGTATATTATATCTGTGGATGTCAAAGCCTCCCCAGGATGAATCCTGGATCTGCTAACATCATGAAGTAATTGTCAGGAATTTAAACAAGCCTGCCTGACTCCCATTTCCAAGATATTGCATTTCTCCCAGCCAGTCTTAGCACTGGGCCATTCAGGAGAGCTGCTGTGGGCAACTAATATAGTATATCTTGGATGGGAAGGTAAATGAGGTTGGGGACTTACCTGAGCCCCAAGGCCTCTGTTGATGAGGCGGCGGGGCGGAGTAGAAGGGGACACTGAGCATCCTTGGCTTCGGGGAGGGCAGGAAGAGCGAGGCTCAGGAGATGCCCAAGTGCACACCTGAGTGCCTATTTAAGGCACAGTGAGCACAGGCCTGCCCTCTTTTCCCCTGGCAAGGCTGAGCAGCAAGCAATCGGACCCCACCCACCCTGTTGTTTGGTTGTTTGGTTATTCAGGGTTGTTCACTTTGTTTAATACTTTGTCACAGCTTTTGGGGCGGAAATGGCGCAGTGAAGGAGCCTCTTAGAGTAGTTCGAAGAGGGCATCGGATTTGATAAGTGGGGCCTCAAGTGTGAGGAGGCTCAGAGCGGGCAGGGCCAACCTGGAGGGGAAGGCTGGATGCTCGCTGAGCCAAGTGGCCTATGTGTCAGAGGAGGTCTGCGCCTCTCTCTGGCATATTTGGTTGGAACACTTCCCTGATGGGGCTCAGCACTTAGGGATGACCTGCCTCCAGAGGAGGGAGACACGGGGCAACAGTGAGCGCTGAGCCAGAAGGTTGCGGTTAATACCGCTGGGCTAGGCTCTCTTCAACCATGCCTATTTTATTGCCAACTTGTGTATTAAATGTTCTAAAAGAGATGCATTGATTGGTTGGACAGACCCAGACTGGGCTATGCTGGACTCTTTTCCTGACATGTTTTGATGATTAATGTATTGCTATTAGCTGGCTGTTCGCTCAAGTTTTCCCCCCAAGAGGTTAATAGGGGGACTAGATTTGGTTGCTGGGTTTGGGTGGCTCGAAGCCTGCCTGCTTCTGGAAGAGACTGCTCATCAAGGACAGAGATGTTTTTACCCGCTCTTCTCCACTCCTCCCACTCTTGGGACTATAGCTGCTTTCTAGGAGTGAAGGAAATGAGTGCCTGCCTGCTTGTGGGAGAGATTGTTTCATCAAAGGCAGAGCCACCTGATCCGCCTTATGAACTAGTGTGTTAACAGCAAGTAGGAGTTGCAAAAATGATTCACTTCTTATCTTTGGTGTGTGTTTTTTCCTTGCAAGCTGATTTGGGTAATTGGGTAATTGTTTAGGGTTACAATTTCCTTAATAAATAATAAATAAGTAGTCTGAGAGAAATATTATTTTCATCATTGCTTGAGATTCTGTGAAGAAGAACTTCTGGTTTGTTTTGATCTGCATTTCCTTGTCTATGCTTTTGAGGAGCTGATTTTTTTTTTAAGTTGTGGGTTATTTTCCTTGGTTTGTTGGCTTTTCTGATTGCCCCCTGTTAGTGGGGTTACCTGGTTTCCACCATATTGGGTAATGTTGATATTGGGTAATGTCACAAATAGAGAACATGAAGTCTGAATCCCCTCCCAGCAAAGCAATTGCAAAAAAAACATGAACTTGTCTCAGTTTCTAAAAAATGTTCGTATTTCTTTTCAGTGTGATTTGGTGAGGCAAGTAGGCACCTCATTAGACAGCAGCTCTTTAAGGACTATTTTTATGTGTGATTGCTAAATTTAGGGTTTTTTTAAAGGCTTCAGAAAACTGGCAGCCATTTGGTGTCCTTTTTCATTGTGCAGAGAGGGCACGTTATTCAAGGGGATATAAAATTAGACTTTGTTGTCCAAGTCACTTGAAACTGCAGGAATCTTTAGAATACAGAATACACTAGTAAAATATAGTAGTTAAGAGCAGCAGCCTCTCCCACTCCTCTACCTGCAGCCAGCTGGTTGATCTTGTTAGAACTGTTCTCACATAACACTTCTGATAGAACTCATTCAGCCTCACCTACCTCCCAGGGTATCTATTGTTTAACATCTTTATGCACTCTCTGGCACAGCTGATCCACAGCTTTGTGCTGGTCTGTCTCCAATATGCAAATGACACCAAGTTCTATCTTCTGATGTATAGATGGCCTGACTCCCCCACAAAAAAAAAATTGCCAGTTGTTTGGAAGCACAGTTGCCTGAAAGGCAACCCTTCCAAGACAGAGGTCCTGTGGCTTTGAAGGAGAAGGTCTGATCTGGAAGCATGTCTCCCCTGCCTATATGTCTCCTCCATCTTCCCCAAGACAAGAGATATGGCAAGAGGGGGGATTGTTGGGGTGGATATAGCTCTTGGGGGATTATTGTTGCTGCCATGTTAGGGATTGTTCAGTCTTCCAGTCTTTCATTTGCTCGTGGTTCCTGGCACCAGGGAGGCAAGCCTGGCCTTGGCCCTGGCCAGGGCCTTCTCTTCCCGACTAGGTGGAATGAGCTCCCAGAAGAGCTGAGGTCCCTGACTGAGCTGTGTAAGTTCTGCACGGCCTGCAAAATGGAGCTCTTCTACCAAGTATTTGGGTGAGGCTAGGGTCAGGAACAACTGGGGCCCCTCCTCCAGACAACGCTCTTACATCATATGAATCCCACCCTGTGGCAATTGGCTGAGAATGGTAGGGGAGGTTGATGGGGATTATGCAACCTTCTTATGTTTGTTTTTAAGGAGAGTTGATCAATTTTATCTAGGATTTTATCTGTTTTATGAAACCTGCCACAAGTCTACGAAAAGTGGTGGGATAAAAATCCAATAAATAAATAAATAATTGTAATTTTATAATTGATGTTTTATTCTTGTTTACCATTTTAACATTGTAAACCACTACAAGCTGGCTATTCTGGGAGCAGCTGTAAACAAATTGATCAGTCGAACACGCAAAAAAATAATCATCCTACTGAAGTTTATTCAGTGGGGTTTATATATTATCAGGAAAGTGTTCTTATGATTAGCGATCCCCAACCTGTGGGCTGCGGACCACATGTGGTCCCTCGACTAATTGGAGGTGGGCCCCAAAGGACGCCTTCTCCCCTCCCCCCTCTGGCCCTTTACTTCATCCCCCCCGGCCCTTTACAACACACTTCGGGTGTCATTGTCTCCCATCACTCCCAGATGGGACTATCTCATTGCAGAGAAACAAGCTCAGGGTTCCCATTGATTTGTCATTGTCATGAGTTTCCATGAAAATAAAATGTTCCTTATGTTCATTGTTGTGGCGTGTCTGTATCTTATTTTGAAGGGATGTTTAAACATTACCATAGCGATCAGAGAGCGTTAGGGCAATGGTTGAGAGTAGAGGAGTAAACTACCCCCCCCCGGGCCTCAATCAAAGGCATTGAGTGGTCCCCGGTGAGTGGTCCCCGGCGTTGAGTGGTCCCCGGTGATAAAAAGGTTGGGGACCACTGCTTATGATTACATCATATATATCTATCTTGGTCAGGGACCAGGGGCTGCATTGTATCTTTGAGCCTTAATAATCCGCCTGGGCTTTGTTTAGTGTTCCAGACCATCTTTAGAAAATGAGAATTACTTTAGATTTCTGGCCAGTTGGGTCACCAGTTTGTTAAAACACTCTCTCATCAGAAATATAGGTTTTGAATAGATAACTGAAACTCATAAAAAGATGAATTACTGTTGGCATTAGGTAGTAATGATTCTATAGTATGTAAAGCACTTCAGAAATGCATCTGAAATTCTGCTCATCTGTCTTGTTTTTAATTGCCTAATCTTTTTTTTTCCAAAGTGAGAACTAGAAATTTTCCATTGTTCATTTTCTCCCTATTTCTGAACTTTATATACTTTGTGGTAAACCTACAGGTTGCTGCAGTTTCCAATTCCATCAGTTTGTTTTTCCTCTCCCTGCCCTTAACATTACAATTGCCAACACACATTGTATATTGATAGAACAATGCAAAAGAAAACCACAATGCACACTTATATAATGATGTACATAGAGCCTCTTGTGACGCAGAATGGTAAGGGAGCAGACATGCAGTCTGAAAGCTCTGCCCATGAGGCTGGGAGTTCAATCCCAGCAGCCGGCTCAAGGTTGACTCCGCCTTCCATCCTTCCGAGGTCGGTAAAATGAGTACCCAGCTTGCTGGGGGGTAAACGGTAATGACTGGGGAAGGCACTGGCAAACCACCCCGTATTGAGTCTGCCATGAAAACGCTAGAGGGCGTCACCCCAAGGGTCAGACATTTCCCAGTGCTTGCACAGGGGATACCTTTAACTTTTATGTTTGTGTGTGGAGTTTTCCAATGTACAGGAACATTGCACAAAAAAGTCTATTAATGTAGTCATATGGATAACCGCTGCATTGTTGCTTTTTCACATTTACACTGCGGAGGGAAAGATGAACTGAACTAATAGGCTAATGTGTAAAGTAGTTTGTAGGTGAAGCCCAAGGATATGTGGAAGACAGAAGGCTGAACAAGGATACAGCATCCTTAGCATTGGCTCACTCTGATCACTATATATATCCCAAACAATGGGGCGTTAATAACAACCAGATCTTTAAAAACATTGAAATAAAACAGATGCTTGATTTTTCTTTGCTTGCTATGTGTACTGAGGGTGATTGCAATCCTAGTCAGTTTCCTTTATGTCCTTTTTTCAAGGACAGAGCCCTCTAAATTCTCAGTATGATTAAATGAAAGATAGGATTAACTTATTTGAAACTGATCCATTCCCTAGCATCATACCCAGGTTATAATGCCCTTTCAGTAAATCCTGCCCATTTATATCAAGCCTCTTTTTGCAAGTCCTCATCTTTCATTCAGCCGAATCTACTTTTTAAAAGTTCAATGGATTTCTCTCTTTTCCATTCTGAAGTACAGCCTGATATTGGGAGCGGCAGCTATGATCTTCCAAATTAGCATCATTGAGATAAATTTTACACATCTTCCCCCCCCCCCCCCCATGCGTATACTTTTACTTCTTGCTTTCTCTGTTGTGAATGTAATGGATGCAAACGAAATTCAGAACTTCAGAAATGGTACCTTTGCCTGCAAGTCCTTTGAAATGAGCAGCACCTGGAGGCTTTGGTCTCTTTGTTCATTTCCAGGTGATTTTTTTTTTGTATTTGCCTTTTGTTAATGCTTGAAATGGCTACTCTCACTGTCCCCCAGGAGGGAACAAATAGTTCCAATGGTAAAGAATCTGGAGGACATCATGCCTAAAATATAATGGCATGACCCTTGTATAAATACATTTCATCTTCAGAATGTAATTATGGGAACGTAAAGGGAATAAAGCTCAAATTAATTGCTTTTTCTATTATTCTTGGCGTCCTTGAGGGTTATTCATGTGGTGTTAATGACACAGAGAACAGAATTAATTACTGCAGTTTTCAACTGGCCCTCCTTTATTCCTACACAGATTCTTTTCTTTTGTATGTTCTTTCTACTGCACATCTCTCAATGCACTCAAATATCAACCATTGTCTGTATTGTGTTCCAGAACTGATTTGTAGTCTTCCCTTTCTTTCTGCTCCCCCCCTTTTTTTTTCTTTTTTTTTTTTGCATATATGGTTGCCACCATGCCTTCAACCCAAAATTGAATCAAGAAGTGTTGGTGCTATGCACTCACAGGTTTTAATCAAAGTCAGATCACTGATGCTGTCAAATTGCCCCTTTTGAAATCACCTCTTTTTAAAATGTGTGTGGGGGGGGGGTTTTGCGTACCGTTGTTCAGCAAAGCAAAGGATTCTGCATTTGAGAGAGCTTTCCTCAAATGGGAGACTATGTCATCCATTGTACTTGGAGCTAATTGGTAGGCTGTGGTCAGCAGTAATATCACCTGACCAATATATGCCACTGGCAGAGCCTCATGGGAATCATAGTTCATGGGCTTTCATCCAGCCATTGGTGTAAGACAGCTCACAGGAGGAGACAGAAAACACAGTAACATTTATGCATGCCATAAACCATGTCCCCGGAACCGGCTTACAGGAAAGAATCTCAGCAAAGCAATTCTACAATACTGTGAGGAAACAATGCAGAAAATGCCATGAAGGGTGAGTGCAATGTGTAATCAAAAATACTCCAATGGCTTTTCCATGTCAAAACCACAGCCACATGCAGAATCAAAAATAGCAAGTGTCTTTTGCTGACTTTTTGTGAGTTTTTCTGTTGTGCATAACTGACCTAGGTATCTTCAGTACATTTGACCATTGTGTTAGCAACCAGGCCCATCCTGAAACTCAGAGCATCCTGGAAAAAGCACTACCAGAACTTGGCAGCCCAGGGCACTATTCAGACATGGATGCTAGTTGCACAGTTCCATAGGAAAATGAGAGAAATATACTTTGATTAAATCAGGAGACGATTAGAACAAAAATGCATGCCCTAAAGGCATGCATAACTTAAACAAATGGATTACTCAGGACTTATGTGAAACATCTCCTGAAAATGTCATAAGCAACTCAAACAAGCAATTACCATCAAACTGTCTTTTGTATATGCAAGATCATTTCCCCTCTTTCCTGTCACCTATGTACAACTTAATCCCTTCACCTCAGTATCACCATTCTAGACAAGCCTTCTTGGGTCATCAACAGCCATCAAGCCATGGCCCAAACCTTTGTTTCATTCCTGTAAAGCAGTCATCACGTTTGTTCTCAAAAGGTTATCCACCAGAAAGGACACGCACCTTCCCACAATCCCAGAGAATAATTTCCCTATAAGAATCAACACTGAAGATCCTCTCAGTGGATGTTGTGTGTCACTGGTACCAACCATAGGCATCCCCCACTCATGGGTGTCTTTTTTTTTTCCCTTCCCAGAACAACATGCTGACAGTTTATCTCTAAATCTGATACTTCTACAGCCACTTCAAGGCTGGTAAATATAACTTGATTTCTAAAACACTGTTTCCCTGTTCCTCCCTGCCTTTCCAGTTAGCTCTTGAATGTGGTATATTTTGCTAAACTTTCCCCCTTATGACTATTTCAAAATAAAACTCTCCTGTTTATTCAAGATTTCCCACAGGAAGACCCCTATTAATGTTGGTGTTTCAATCCCAGTTGCCTCTTCTCACAGACTCCTAAATTAATCCCCCCAACTGACTGGAGACTGCTCCTTTGGGTGAGATTTGCAGCCTGCACTATGTGGCTATTCAGCATATTGTAATGAGAATCTGATATAAAAGGACTAGTCTGAGATCACTTGTGTACCATCCTACCACATTATACATCATTGTAAAGTACTTTAAGCACCCTCCATTCACTACACAGAGAATGGTTAGAAGGCACATGACCATTCACCTACTAAAACTAAGATTTTGCTCGGAGCATTGCGTAGTTGAGTTAACTATTGACAGCTATTTATTAGTGTGATTATCTTTGGCAGGAAGAGCGATGTACAGATGTAAACATATAAATATATAGCTCATGCTGAGCCATTATTGCTGTATGTGGAATGAAACTGGTTACACTAAAGGGCCTCTTTTAAAAGGCAATTGAAGCAGGACATACCAATCAAAGGTAGTTGTCACTGTTTCATTTACCTCTGTTGCTGCCTTATCTATTCTCATACAAGAGAACAGATTGGGTGGATATTTAGACAACTTGCCCCGGTTTTACTGGCTCTGGATAGCCTAAACTAATGAATGAAGTTGATATTTAGAAAT
Organism: Paroedura picta; assembly: GCF_049243985.1. Lineage (NCBI taxonomy): Eukaryota > Metazoa > Chordata > Lepidosauria > Squamata > Gekkonidae > Paroedura > Paroedura picta. Next base: position 116,223,740 of record NC_135370.1, read on the forward strand.
GTGTTCAGATAGTCTAGTTGCCAAGGGCATGACACATTCCAGAGTTTAAATATCACTGCCTTTCCATGTGCTGCATAATTTTATAAATCAGTATTCATAGACTGTAGTAAGTTAAATACTGAAGTCCATGGATGGCAGAAGTTTATAGAATGCATATCTTTTGCTGTTCTTTTCACACAGCAGCCTCTTGTACTCCTCCCCCAGAGGGATGGTCATGGATCACATTTTCATGATTTGGTTTGTGGCTGAACCATTTACTGATCAATGAACTTATACAAACAAGGAATCGAACTGATACATATAGGTTTGTGACCCCTGCATTCTGCTCCCAGCTGCTTTCTCAGAGAGCAGAAGGCTGAGGCTTAAATAGCTGGGTGCAGGAGCAGTTTGTTCTATTTGACCCAGCTGTTTAAAGAGGCTTTCTTGCACAATGAACTCCAGGGGCTGGCTACCCAAAGGTGAGTGTGAGCCAGTTTGCTCCATGCAGCTGAGTTCTTTAAGAGGGCTTTCTTGGGCAGCCATCTCCAGGGAATGGCTGACCAAAAAAATCCCAATAAGCAGCTGAGCTTCAGGAGCTGGCTTGGCTGTATAGAGCATGACACATGTGAGTTGTGAAAGCAGATTGCTGTGAGAGCTCAGCTGTTTCCAATCTAAACAGCTTTCACAAACCCTCAAATTTACACTAACTGCCTTAAAAGTTCATGATGGTTGTGGCCATACTGGAGTTCATGAACCATGAACCTCCCCAAAGTAATCATAAACAAAGGTTTGTGCGCTGATTCATGCCCACCCCTACCTACCTCCAGATGTTTATGAAATTTAGAGAACCATGAGGGAAATAGTGAGAAGTAGCATGAAAAAATGGCAGCAAAAGGGGGTGCAGCACAATACAACTTCCTGTTCACTTGCATAAGTTCTTCAGCAAATAAACAGAGGTTAGTAGGAAAGGGACAGTCTGTTTGCTGGGAAGATTGATAAGTTTTCCTAGGCTCCATGTATGAGAGAATATTTTCAGTCATGGCCCCTACCTGGTGGAATGACCTCCCTAAAAGCATCAGGGCCCTAACAGAACTAATACAGTTCTAAAGTGCCTGCGAGATGGAGCTCTTCCACCAGGCTTATGGTTGATACCAGACTGTGTTTTAATTATTTTAATTTCTATTGTATTTATTAAATCTTGATAGGGTTGGTATAAATGTGATAATGAATGAATGCATGAATAATCTAGACAGAATGTATGGAAAAGATTAATTAGTAAAAGGGGATTAAATTTAGCATTATTACTACAATTATATCAGTACTATTGCAGATTTCACTCTGGTAACTGTTGTCCAGTCCACTGGAAATGAATTTGTTTTGAAAGACAGGTGAATTGGAAAAATCCAATACTTTGGTCGATTTGAGAAGTTGGATTGGATTCACAACAATGGTTTGCAACGAATATCATACTATCTAATAAAATTCAAGGATGCTATATGTTGCAAGACTCTGTTCATTGTCATACATACATGTTGAAAATAAACATCTTAGTTGCTTTATTCAGTTGATTGGAGTGTTTTGTGTTAAAGAAATTCTGTTTTAAATTAATTTGCCTTGAAAGTTCTGTTCCTGATTTAGTCCCACAAAGTCAGAGGTTGTACATGCACTCTCTGAAAAGATGGCAAAAGAGTTTTGCTACATGCCACTAGCTGAATCCTTCCATGATACATTCCACTCTGTTTCAACCATAGCTTCCTGGGAAGAGTAGAGGAGGGTACAAGGAAAAGAGGGAGGGAGCTGCTCTGTGGACTTCTTTCATCCACATGTTTTAGGACACAATCCAGTGTGCACTCTATGCAGATACTGCAATGATCTCTTCTCTTCTTAAAATAAGTGGATTAGGAAGGGTGTGAGTTTGTAGAATTCTCCAATCCCTAATTATATAATTGCATTTAAAAAGCACTACATTTATATTGTGACTGAACAAGGTCAGGATTGTCATTGAACAAGGACAGGATTAACCTAGGATTTATCATAATTTAGGCATCAGAATGCTTTGCTGCATCAGATTTAGATTACTTGCAGATGCACATGCTGTTCCTCCATATCCTCCATTTCTTTATGCCTGCCAAATGGCTTTGAGTAAGGCAGAAATGTTAATTTATCAGATTCATGGGTGGGGGGGACCCTGCTTATTTTCTGGATATATGCTATGCTTAAAATGCTACCAAAGTGATCATATATATTCTTATCAATAAATACACATGCTTTTCTTCAAGTAGACAGACATTATCCCATCTAGATTCATGGCTATGTTTATAAAAGTACTAATCTCAAAGCAGCTGGCTTCCAAACATAATGTTCTTGGAAGTGAACATTTAAAAACTAACAAAATATATGCCTTAAGTAGAAAAAGAGGTGGGAGAAAGTGAAAAGAGCTGATCTGGGTGAAGAACTTCTAGAGATTAAATCAAACTAATACATTGTTAGCAAGGATTTCAGTCAAGGAGAATGTTATTGCTCATTGAGAAACAAGGTGACTTAATTGGTTATTTTGAACGTGAAATAAAAAGGGAATTCCACATGCTTTTATCAGGTATTACATAATTACCTCATTACCAGAGGTGCCGGTAACTTAACCCACCGTATGCTCTCCTCTGTCTGTAGAGGAGACTCATTACATTTTGTTTAACAAATTAGTAAACTAGGGTACTTGATGAAATATGCCTGGCTTATGACTTAAATAATTTTCAAAATAACAAACATGTTTTGATCCCTTGACTAGCATCCAAATATATATAATTAAATCAGTCCATAAATCAATTAAATTCTGATTATCATACTACATTTCAAGGTCATTTGCATATAAGTATTGCTTGAGATATGGGGACCAAACATGTTATATACATTGTATATTACCTAAGGCAGTGGTCCCCAACCTTTTTATCACCGGGGACCGGTCAATGCTTGACAATTTTACTGAGGCCCGGGGGTGTGTGTAGTCTTTTGCCGAGGGATGTCACCACTGCTGTCTGAGAACCTGCTCCACTTGCTTTCCTGCCGGTGCCCCAGATTTTCCACCACCCACTGGGGGGCGCTGCCAACAGCAGCTGCGCAGTGCCATGCCAAGGGGGAGCCCCAGCCATGGCGGCCACTGGAGAGCATCAAAGGTGAACTGGCAGCAGAGTGGCAGGGCAACCCCTGAGGCAGCAGCCGGGGAGGATGAGGAGTAGCCGCGGCCCGGTACCGACTGATCCACGGACCACTACTGGTCCCCAGACCAGGGGTTGGGGACCACTGACCTAAGGAACAAAACAAATGCAACTTCTTAACTAAACCAAACCAGAATTCCTGCACTATTTGCAACTAAATGATGGGGAGGAGAGAATACAATCCTATGTAGAGTTTCACCACTCTAATTCCTTTAATTACAATGGGTTTAGAGTGGAATGTAGAATGCACTGCATCCTTTCTTTTCTTTCAGAAACATTAATAACGCTGCAGGAATCCTAGGACTATTATGCATGACAGGAAACATCGCAAAAAGTCTTGAAAAAAGGCTATTTAAATTCTCCATGTGGTGTTATTTTCACCATGGAAAATCCAAAAATCCATAATTTTTTATTATGCTTTGTCCTCCCCACTCATAGCAGTGACTGCATTGTTTCAGCACAGTATTTGAGACTAGCTTTTCTACAACTTTTCTTTTGTGATGGCTGTTTTTGCATGTATAAACATTAGTGTGATTTTGGTCTCCTCCCCTGTACCACAATATACCAGTGGGGGAACAGACAGCTCCTAGTCCCTCATCCACCAATGGGAGCTCAAGGCACCCCTTGTTTGGTGCCGACCCTACCACCTCTGCTATTACAACATTACACCAGCAGAAGTTAATTTATTCATTTCCTCAGAGGCATTTGCCAGAATTTCAGTCCATTCTCTATGAGGAACAGCATACCTCTGAGGGGAAAAATAGTAGTGTTGGCATTCAGAAGGCTGTATATCTTGTTGAGGTCTCCATATCCATGAGCTACTATTCCTATGAGTCCCTGCCAACATAATGTACCAGAGTGGCAGTCAGGTGACATTGTAGCTGACCAGATCCTGCCACTCAGCATCTAGCAGAATGGTGTAAGTGCCCCCCTTAAGGATTTGCCATTGTAAGTCTTTAAATGCATAATATTTAAAACAAAAGTGTGAGTCCATGGGTGGGACCCTTTATGCATGGTGACAGCTACTCTGCACTGCCACCATGCCATTGTGGTGGGGCAGGATGCCCCACCATTCCCCATGAATGCATGGGGATGGGGCATGTGGGGTTTCCCGGGAGTAGCGCGTACACACACACTTTGCGCTGGGGCCTGCAGGGTAAGCAGCAGAAGCGGGGGGAGGTGGGGAGGGGCCAGGGGGAGTGGGGGGCCAGGCCCCCTCCACATGCTTTGGGGGGGGCATGGGGGATGCCCCTGCCAGCTCCGTGACTCCGTGGAGCCTGCAGGGGCATGCAGTGTCCCTACCGGGACACTATAGGTTGGAGCTGAGCGGGCCGAAAGGCAAAGCACTGGCAATTATACACAGCACTGGCCTGCCCCAGCCGATGCAGGCAGCCACATTACAGGAAGCTGCAGAAATTCCCATGTTTCCATAATGCAGGCCTTCCATGGCCTTGGGCTAGGCTGGGCTCTGGATGGCGGTGACATTGGGCATAATCGAGGCCCCGAAGCCCTGTAATTGCCACTTTGGGCATTCTAGCCCGTGCATAATGAGTCTGGGTCACAATACATATAGGAACTTTTCAGGATTTATGTCCAATAACACAGGCCAAGCGCAACAAATACTGGGGAAATTATTATTATTATTATTATTATTATTATTATTATTATTATTATTATTATTATTATTATTGGATTTATTTCCCGCCACTCCCTTGCGGCGGGAAATTAGACCCCCCCCTAGATGCCATGCTCAGGTATTAGACCGGCAAGAACTATTCCAAAGCATGTCCATCCTCAGCTGCTCCGGCATCTAATTCCATAGCATTAGAGGTCTGGTCATATTAATTATTACCGACATCTTAGGATTATGTAATATTTATTTATTTATTATATTTAAGATGTTTTTTTTTATTTTTTTATCTTTCATTTATTATATTAAGATGTTTTACTGGGTTGCTGTTTTTATGAACTCTAGTTTTATTGTTCTATTGTATATGTTGTAAACTGCCATGAGCCAGAATTTCTGGGCATGGTGGTATATAAATTAAATAAAAAATAATTAATAAATATACAAACCAATGCATAGCAGCTCATTCAAAATTTCCATTGAAATCACCTGGGAATAAATCAAGTATCAGCGGTTCTTAACTATTATAGTTAAATGCAGCTTCCACGTGTATTAGTACTAGACGCTGGTGACAAATAAATGAGAAGAGTCATTACCTTCCTGCCCAGTTGATTAAGATAAGGAGACATTTGACTGCTTTCTGTTTGAAACCATTTGCTTGGATATTTTCTAATCCACCAAGTTAATTTTTTAATGATTTAATGCCAGTGCACAGATTGCACTGCATCCTTATGTACAGGCTTGGAGTGCAGTTCTATCCAGCTATTATCCTTTTACTTGAAGCTTTCATTTTCCTTCCCCCATGACAACAGAGTAATCAGTTTAATCAACTGTGCTGCTCAGAGTCACATGATGTTCAAATGCACACCTTTGCTATAAATTCTTGGATAGTAATGATGCTGGCTATCACTGGCTATTTTCTTGGTTTGATGTAGCTTATTACATGCAACACTGATGTGCAAATATTGATTTGCTTCTGTGCACCTATTCTAAGTCAGATTAATGTGTATACATGGTGTTGTGCTCAGAAAATCAAGGCATTTCCATTGCTGCATACCTTAGTTTTCTCATTAGTTCAAATCAGAACTAATAGGAACTTCAGACAAAGACTGTGGAGTCCCTATTAATTATTATTTGTAAGGAATGCTGAAAGATGCTTTAAGACTTCCTTTGAAAAGCACCACAGTGCATTTGTGAAAAGAGATGCTCTGCTAATTGTTTCATCACTGAAAGTTGCAGTTATCTTTCATACTTCCAATATAATTGGGCCCATTGCTATTTTTAAGGTCTTCTTTCCATTTGTATGAGGTACAGATTTTCACAGTGTTGGAAGAAAAATGTTCTTCTAATTAAATCATTACTTACAAGGACAAGGCAGTGGGATTCGTTTTAAGAATTATGGTGTGCATTATACTCATCTAGATTCTATTTATTCTTTCTTATGATTTAAAAAAATAATCCAGCTAAAGAAAAAAAAGTTCAAGAAGCCTTTACAAATAAAGACACTTTCATAAAAGCAAGACTATGTAAAACCATTCAAGTTTTAGTTGTATTCCATGAGAACAGGTGTTTAGGTACAATAAGGACACAGACAAGAAGTAGTTTTAATTGGCGGAAATAGGCTACAGCTTTATTGAAGTGCAAATGAGCACTGATGCAGCATGAGAGGATCCACCCTTCTTGCAGTCACAAAGAAGTCACAACTCCAGCAGCAAGGCCCAATATACATGGAAACATACACGTGTAACAAGGGTCAGAAGATTGCTGGGCACCAGGAAGGTGGCAGCAATGAGGAGGGTCCAACAGGCAGCGGCCTAGGCTAGGCCCCCTATCCTGCCACCCAGAAATATGAGAGAAGCAGCTGATTCCCGACTTGTTTGGAGATGGAGCTGCAGCTCCATGTACACATGGTCTCTTTTGGAAGCAACCTACAGTAAGGATAAACTGGTGCACAAGCTCAGCCTCCCCCCAAAGTGGATATGACCCATGTGCAACTGCCACAAAGTGTGGGGGGATCTACCCCTGCTCCCACCAACACTCATACTTGTAGATCCAAACTCCAAATGCCAAATATCTTTTTAACATCTTTATGCATCTTCTGGCCAAGCTGGTCCTGAGTTTCAGGCTGGGATGTCATCAGTATTCAGATGACACCCAGCTCTATTTTCTCATGGACAGCCAAACTCCCTCCAGGAATCATTCACTAGAGGTTTGGAAGCCATAGGTAGGTGGCTTGAGCAGAGTTGTCTGAAACTCAACCCCTCCAATATGGAGGTCCTGAGGTTGGGAAGAAATGGATGGGTCAGGAAGTGCACCAGCCACCACCAGCTGCCACTGCTGCCTGCCGCCGATGGTTGCCGCTTGCGGCTGCCCGCTGCCCCCAGCCACCAACCTGGGAACCCCACAGAAGGGGCCAGGTGACCCCAAATGGGGTCATGACTCCTAGGTTGAGAACCACTGGGTTATACAGAGATAGAGGACATCTCCACACTAGTGAGCCAGAAAAATATATTGAAGAAAAAATACACAGAATCAAGAATGAATTTTTTTTAATGCAGTTGCCAACTGCCAGCTATTTCTAGTACAAATCCATGTTATGGAAAATAGCCCAATGAACTGAGAATGTAGTTCTTTCCTGGGTTCGTTCTCATGTACTTGGGACAAGGGATTGCTATAGTGCTTTTTGGATGAGTTATTGTCTGAATTCATATTAATGGTGCTACCTAATTCAGTTACCAGTCTGGATGCATTTAAAAAATTGAGTTTCTTTTATGGACTCCCAACATTCAGAATGAAATTTCTGTCATCTTTGTCTGACTATATTAACAAAACTCAGTAGAAATATCACAGTTAAATCTGTTTTTGAATCAGTGGCAAAACTGGTTTTAAAATTCAAGAAACAAATGAAAAAGGTAACTTTGCCAAGAAAAAATAAATGGAGAAAAAACAATACACATCTCTGTTTGCAAATGGCCTGTTAAAATTGCTCTGTGACCTGGATCAGACCTGCAAGTCACCAGTTGGCCATTCCTAATAAGCAAGGTTCACTGAGGGTATTTTATAATCGCTATTATAGGGCAGCGAAGTGTTATTAAGGTTGACGATTTCTCCCCTCACAGGAAAGATTTCAGTTATCATTGGGATTTTTTTTTAGATGAAAGCCTCAGTGATCCTGTAGCTCATGATTCTACTTATTACAATTACAGAAAGGGTATAATTATGGAAGCATTAGGAAGGTGGACAAATTGAAGCAGGGGGACCTGTTTCAGAGCTTTTGGATTCAACCAAAAGAATGGAAAGTGTAGTGTGTTTTCTTTGAGAAATATATCCCCTGAGGAAATAAAAGATGGCAGAAATATCAGCAGTAATATTGAAAGTGAGTGGTATTTGCTTTTTTTTTGTTACCCTACTATCACATCTGCCAATCAAACATGATAAGAGACCTGCTGGAGAGATTATCTCTGATCAGTAAAGAGACAGCTCATATGCAAAAGAAAAAAATGCATATTCGTTGATATCTTTTAAAAACACAAAAGATTAATTGGGAAAACAGATAATGAGCAGTTCGCTTCCCCCGACCCCCAGAAGGCTACAGTTTAGTTTAAATCTATTTTTTTTATTTATCTAGACTTCTCTATTCTGCCTTTCCTTGTGGATCAAGATAGCATACTCTCAACATATCCCCAATGTGGCAAGCTGCTTTCTTACTGTTCCTCAAATGCCTCAAATTAAAGAAGCAGCATTTTAGGTCAAGCAGTTCCATCTCCAAAACTGTCCTCTACCACAATGACAAGAAGAGGCTTATTCTTCAGGTCACAAAGTATATGACTTTTTGCTCCCTACCATAATTACTTTTCACTCCAGTAGTCTCCACCAAGAGCACTGTTCATCTCTCACGAGTCCCCCATCTCTCTCTCTTTCCACAGTCACAACTCTCCTCACCCCCTTCCCAGAATCTTCCATGCTCTCCCTTCTGGTTGTAAGTGGCTTGCCTATTTCTATTCCCATGCTCACCCTCATCCTTTACCTTACCACCCAAGCTTCCTTATGGAATGGTGGATTTGGGTAAATATGGCTGTGAATTGGATGGATTTGGGCATTGCTACTGCTCATTTATAGTATATTGAATGAATCCTTATCCATTGTATCTATTTTATAGTTAATCTTTAGCAGCATCTCCAGTTTTTATCCTGAATGTGCAAGACATGTTTATGTATACACAGTATGAAAAGGTCGTGATGTCCTGGTCAAGAGGGAAGTAGATAAGTGCTTATACATGTAGCCCTCATTTCCCAAACACCAATAAGTGTCTGAAGAAGAGTTCTGTATTATCTGAGAAACTCCTAGCAGCATTTTTAAAAGCTTGTTCAGTAAAGAGGGCCATCGCTCCTGTAACTTTTTAAAGAATCATGACTGCCTGAATCAAGGTACAATGAATAAAGTATAACATCTTCCCCTGATATATTGCTGCATAAAAAATCTAAATCAAAATATTTTTAATACATAAAAACAATTTAACTTCAGCAGGGCTCCAATACAGCGCATCATTTTAGGACATATTAAGGTTCATGTTGATGTACTCCCTGAGATAATACTACAGGTTTTACTACTTCCTTGCATTAAGTTCACAACATTACTTCAAATTACTTTCCTAACTGCATTTGGTAGCTCATAAATTCCCAAGACAGGGATAATAGAAAAGTTTTATAAAGCATACGAAGATCAAGTGTCACCAATAATGAAAATATTTCTTCCAAGCTCTTGAGTGGAAAGTTAGCATATCATTGGGGAGGGGGAAAGATAGCAAGATGATATCTTTAACACAAAAAGACCTGCAATAAATAAATAAATAAATAAATAAGTAAGTAAGTAAATAAATAAATAAATAAATATTTGTTTGATGCCAGTCAGCTTCCATTTGTAGACCTTAATATATTTACCTTAGCTGAGTTTTCTTCTGCACACAGGTAACTCACTATATTCTTCAAGGAGATTTAACCCACTTTATCAAAACAAGCGGATTTTCATCCTGACAATGATAATTGCTCACCAAGAACTACTGCATCATGGCATTCCTCCAACTTCCCATCCCTCCTTAGCATCCCAGCTGCGCCTTCTTAGAACAGCTAACATTTCTTTCCTCCTCCCTTCTCAGGTCTTACAAGATTTCAGTAAGGCTACTGAAAACGTTTTCCCCGGACATGAGAAAAAATAGAGTATTATCTGTCTAGTTCGTGGCTGAGGGCAGGGCTAGGTCAAAATAGCTAATAGAAGGCTAATAGCCAAGTGCTGGGACTTTTGGACTAAACCTGGTCCTGAGTTCCTCCAGAAAATTAGAGCTGCAGAGTAACACAGCATTTTGAAATAATGCAGTTATTAGTTATCTTTGTAGATGAGGTACAGATCCAGACTCACAGCACTTTGAAGTTTACAAGAGAGACAATCTTTACTGGAAAGATTTACAGAAATATATCATATTAATCTGTTTCAGTCCCTCTTACTGAAGCAGAGTACCAAAGCTTAATAGATAGTTACAAAGAAAACGCATTGAAAGCCTCTTGGGCTGGCTCAAGTAGTCAGCACGTGCCTACACATCAGCAGAGAGCCTTAATGACTGCTGCTCACTAGATCCTGCAAAGCACACACTCTGAGCTAGAGTTGGGTTCTTTGGCTGCTGAAGTGGCCATTCACGCCCAACCCTACTCTGAGCTTCTTCCTGGAAAAAGAGGAAGAGAGCCCACCTTAAACAAAAGAATTTCCAGGACATGTGTTTGCAGTTTTTCCATTACAACCTCACCTGTGACCACTTGATGCACTAGTGAACACATAGCTCAGCTGCTTCAATAGCTTAACAACAGCCATTCAAGGCTGACTTCACCAAATTACTTGCTGATTGCAATTCTAACACCAAGTGAGAAATTTTACAGTAGCAACAAACGGGGAGTAAAAAAAAGAAGGGGCACTGATGGAGGTATAAATATTAGGGGAGGATAAAATGAAATCTATAATCATTGCTAATCAAATTTTAAACCAGATGAAATAAGGCTACAGAACAATCTGACTGGAAATGTGGCAGTGATAACAGAAGATTAATTGGTGTGAAATCTAGGTAAATGTGCTGGCTGAAAATGAATAAGTAACAGCCTAAAATTAACCTAAAGATATAACTGAATTTAAAGGCATTTAAGCTGAATTCATAATGGTAATTAGATCTGCAGTGGTGGGGAATGAACCTATGAGAAGATGCTTTAGTTGTAATTCTGTAGAATGATTTTATAAAATGAGATGGGAGGAGTTTCATAATGTAGACAAGCATAAACAACTGAAATTAAATCTCAAATAATATGAAGCTTGGTAGACATTAGTACCAGGAAGGGATAATATAGTGGCTGGATAATGTGAACTAAATAGACAAATATGCAAATTAAATACAAGAACAGAGAAGCTATATTCCAAAAACTATACCAGTTGGTTCAGGGCTACTTAAATGAAGAAGAAAAAATAAGACTGATACACTGAGAACAAATATAAAAAGTGATAATAACTGAATTCAAAACAAGAAAAGAAACTTGAAATGATGATGGCTGAGCACATACTGTTTGGTGGAGAATTAAATTATATGGACAGATTACAAGAACATGGAAAATTAAGTTGTTTGAAATTGTGTCAAAGACAATAAGAAATTATTTTGCAATGTTATAAGTGAATAAAAATGAGTACTGAGCTCATGCAACAGATCTGGAGTAAATATATGATAATGTTGAGAACTATACCTGAACTGGTCCTATAAGAAAATAACCAAAAAGAAATGCAATGAGCAAATGTCATAGTACTAATGTTATACCCAAACCAGCTATGCCTTGATCTCAGTATTGAATGGACTAAGGCAATGTAAATGATCTGTTCCACTTGATATTTCTGGTAAGGTCTAGGAGAAGGAGCTGGTCTCATGGCTTCTCTAGGAGAAGGAGCTGGTCTGTTGCGGGGAGAGGAATGGGAAGGCGGATTGTAAGCCGCTTTGAGCCTCCTTCGGGTAGGGAAAAGCGGCATATAAGAACCAACTCTTCTTCTTCTTCTTAAGTGCCACTCAGCACTTAATACCCACTCAGGGTGGCTGTCCCGCCCCTGAGTGCCTCCTCCTCCTACCGTCTTGCCTGTCTGTCCAGCAGCCAGCCAACTGCCTTCTGTCCCCCACCCCTGACTACCCCCTCCTCCTTCCACTTCCCTCCAAGGCTCAGAGTCTGCAGGTCCCTGCCACGTGAGAGCTGCCCCTGCAGGTGATTTTCCTTCCCAGGTAACTCCAGCCTGCAGCCTTTTCAGGTCCTGGGGGAAGAGTTCTTCCAATAGCACCCATTGTATTCCTGCTTCACATTGACGGTTGAAGAATCTCTATTATAAATTGGTTTGCTTACAAGTCCCCTGAGGCCCCAAATGAGGTGATGCTTCCTCATCCAGCCAGTAATGGCTGACTAGACTCAAATTATTGGGAAGGGGTATTAGGGATCCATGCATCCCTGAATGCTATCTAGCATGAGGGACAATGATGGAGACTGAAGTCCCTTCAGTGCAGATTCTGATGTGAAGTCAAGGAGAAGCAAGGTGCAGCACCATTTCTGCATTGAATGTTGGGCCAGGGTGGGAATGATGGACGTTGTGTAGCCTATTATAAAAGGTATCAAAGGAGCATGATCAGGTGTTTAAAATATTCTAGTTTAACCCAGGTTATGCACATTTATTTGTTTGCTTTTGTTTATTTGTTGGTATCCCACATTTCAACCTCAGAAGGGATTCAAGGTGGTTTAATGCACCATTATCCTCTCCTGTTTTTTTCTCCAAACAACCCTGGGAAGTAGGCAAACATGAGAGTATGTGGATAGTCTCTTAGGATCCTAGTCCAACACTCCATCCTCAACACCATGCTATAGAGTGTGATACTTTGTTTCAAAGTGAGTGAGCAATTAATTGTCTCTTCTGTGGATGGTAAAATCCATTCAGAAACTTTACAATGAAACAAAAAAGTATAGATAGATTTCTGTCTCCCATGGAAATCAATGGAAGCAAGAAAAAAAAACAAATAATCTGCACAAGTGTAGCATTTGTTATATAGAAAACAAATAAGAAACATTTCCTGTTCAAATTTGATAGGGCTCTTTCATCACCCTTCCCCACCAGACTGATGAGGAAAGTGAGGGAGGATTTTTTTAAAAAACACCAACCAGGGCACTATATCTGGTGTTGCCATTTCAGGATATGGGGTTAAATATTTAAAATACAGCTTGAATAACATTTAAATGCAAATCCCTTTCCTGTTTTCCATTCTGGATGACATGACTCTCTGATCTGTGGGACTCATTATCAGAATGACATCCTATGTGAGCCTGGATATGCTCAGCTGCCATTCACATTAATTCTGGTGCATTAGTCAGATAAATCAAACAGAAAAGTCCTTTCACTTAAATTTTCTTTGCCCTCTGACACCAAAACACCACCAATCTCTCATATAGGGAAACATCCTTCCTGGTGGAAGTTAAACTGCCATCAATATTAAGGAAATGCTACCTTCTCTCTGAGTACAGAAATGAATTGCAAGCATGCTATATAACAGCTTTATGCCAGCCAAATTGTCAAGAAAGGATGATGACCAAATGAGATCTTGGTATGCAACAGTATGTTTCTAGATGCTCTGAATGGTAAGGTTCAATAGAATACTTCAGTTACACTCTGCACATATAGTGAGGCTGGTAACATGCAGTAATGGTGTTGTCTGAAAAGATACAATGTATTTGAATGTTGAGCTTTGGTAGCTGCCAGAACACTGAAAAAACTGAGTCAATTTAGTGTGTACAGGGGCTATAGGTGAATGAAAAATGACCCCCACACACAACACAACATCCATGTGTATCTAGATGACTGGTGTTAATACACACTCTTGATATGCATGGATGGCTGACTCCAGGTATATGTGACTCTGATGTCGAAAGTGAGCTATTATCTATTATAAATGCATTGGCGCTTAATACTAATGTTGATGGTGTTAACTCTGTGAGACTTAAGGTTAATTGCTTCTTCCTCTAGGGGATGCTAGTGTAGGCTGTGTGCCACTTGATCCCCATATTTGGCTAAATATTGGAACTTTTGTGGTCCTTTAAAACCATTTGGCCGAAAAATAAGTGTTGAAATCAGTTTTCAATTAAATTATATGCTTAACAAAGATTCAGAGTCATTGAAGAAGACAGATTACATTATTGAAAATGGGCTTAATAAAATCTGGCTGGTTTTGACACTGGTTAGCTTTAAATAAATCTTACAGAACTCTTTGAAGACACTGCCATTGTCAGCTTGGTTTATTTTCTCTTCCTGGTCTTATGTCTGAGAACTGCCTGACAGCTGAGGCTGGAGGTGTACAAAACTACTGTTCTGTGTTTTAGTCCTCTGTGGTGCTTTCTTTTGTAGCATACGTAAGCACAGAAAGCCAAAAGCAAAAACCAAGCCCTTTGAGCATGCACCAGCAGAGGACTGATATCCATGTCTATTGCACCCCTATATCATAGAATCATAGAGTTTCCATCTCTCCCAGTATGTTCCCCAGAGAATATTATAATCTGCACATACAAATTTGTTGGTGATCCCAAGTCCCAAAGAAATCTGACTGGCCTTGACCAGAGCCAGGTGGAATGGGCACTGATAGAGCTAGTGAAGTTCCTCGGGGCCTGTAAAATGGTGCTCGTTCACTAGGCCTAGGGCTGAGACCAGGACAAAATAAGAACGACTATGGACCTCCCTCCATCTCCCTTTCCTATTTCAGCTTCTCCAAGTATAATTGAACTATCAATTTCCCCAATAGGCCTGAATAGTGGATTTAGAATGTCACGGGAGTTATGGAAAGGGAATAGTAATAGATAATTTTAAACTGTAATTTTTTAAAATAGATTTTGCTCATGCTACTATTAAAGCCACCCTGAGCCAATTCATGTGGAGGGGCAGCCTATAAAATGGAATGCAACAACAACAACAACAATAATAACTACAGTTGGATCCCCTGATTAAAGCATGTATTAATATATGCACTTTCAAGAGGATCCTGACTCTTGTACCAATGGGGTCCCAAATGTTATAGTTGTATCAATCTTAAAGTCACATCAATCAAATGCAAACTCCTGGTAATTCTAGCTACATAAGCAGCATACTAAAACCACTCTCAATGTATAACTGTTCTGACCGGGCAGTGATATCAGGGCTCTCTCAGCCTCACCTACCTCACAGGGTGTCTGTTGTGGGGAGAGGAATGGGAAGGCGACTGTAAGCCGCTTTGAGCCTCCTTTGGGTGGGGACCAACTCTTCTTCTTCTTCTTCTTCTTCTTCTTCTTCTTCTTCTTCTTCTTCTTCTTCTTCATAATAATAATAATAACGATAACGATAACGATAACGATAACGATAGCGATAGCGATAACGATAACTATAACAATAACAATAACAATAACAATAACAATAAATATTTTCTATTTGAATGAAAACATTTCTTGAGGTAGGAAGGTGAGTAATTTCAGCTGAGTAATTTCAGCTGAGACTTCTGTTCAGCTGAGACTTCTAGTGCAATATAATTTTTTTGTATCCAGTAAGAGGTGTCATTTGATTGATATAAGAATACCTTTACAATAATAGAAAGGAAGAAAAAAGATAAAATTGTAGACTAATATTTAATTTACTATTGAGAGAGAGAGAGAGAGAGAGAACACATTTAAATGGTTTGTGACACTTAGAAATAAGTGACTGTGTAAGGCTTATTGGGTTTGTTAATACTGTGTTTCTTCCATTCTGCCTGGGCCCAGAGAAGGATAGGAATAAGGATGTTTTAAATAAGAGTCACCAAACTCTTGGGGAAAATGCCTGCTTTGCCTGTAGAAGATCCTAGGTTTTGATTCATGGTTTTGTGGAGAGGCTTTGGCTCATCGGTATAGCATCTGCTTGGCTTGCAGATGGTTCAAGATTCAATACCCAGTGTCTCCAGTTCTAAGGATTAGGTAGTAGGTGATGTGAAAGATCTGTCTGAGACCCCAGAAAGATGCTGCTAGTCTGAGTCAATATTAATAGTGATGGGCTAAAGGTCTAAACTAATATAGGACTTCATGTGTTCAGTTGTCCCTTTATGTGGGCTGGGACCTTGGCTTAGTAGTAGACTATCTGCTTGCATGCAATCAGTCCCAGATTTAATTCCTAGTATCATAAGTTAAAAGGGCCAGGCAGTAGGTTATGTGAAAGTCAGTTTCATGCATATGTTCATATGTCTGGAAGTTCAATCACTGCAGTATGGCACAATTTTATTTTACTGAACATGAAACAATTTTCCTCCTTTTATTTGGAAAGCTGAACTTTCTATTCTTTTCTGCTAAGATTATTTAATGGGAGGGAAGATAACATGGTCAGGGAAGGGCATAAACCATATTTTTGAAGTTTGATTCTGTTCATGGTTTGTGACGGAACTATAAGTCAATACAAACTGGGAAGTTGGTTTATGAACAGAACTGGTCCATATGTTTTCATCGAAATAATAAATCGAAATAATAATAATAATAACCCATGAAGGAGAAGGAGAAGGAGAAGGAGAAGGAGAAGGAGAAGGAGAAGGAGAAGGAGAAGGAGAAGGAGAAGGAGAAGGAGAAGGAGAAGGAGAAGGAGAAGGAGAAGGAGAAGGAGAAGGAGAAGGAGAAGGAGAAGGAGAAGGAGAAGGAGAATTGGTTCTTATATGGCACTTTTCTCTACCTAAAGGAATCTCATAGTGGCTTACATTCGACTTTAGAAGTCCGCATACCTAACCACTACACCAAACTGGCTCTATACCACCAAACTGGCAGTTCTACACCTCATTCCTAACCACTACACCAAAGTTTAAATCTCTGCTTTTGCTCCCCTGTCATAAAACAACCAGATCTTGGAGACAGTTCTGATTCTTCTGATGAGAAACAGCTGGATTTTGAGTCTCCCAGACATCAGCCAACTGCAGCTGAGCAATCAAACAGGGGGTCACAGCTTGCTGTGGATACACAACTAGGAGGCCATGAGGTGCTAGTTTCATCCACCAGCCCTGAGATGACAGGTCAGGGTCAGCAAGCTGACTTATCTCCCCAGGATCTAGATGAGGGGGTGGAGGGACTACTCATCAAGTTTGCAGATGACACCAAATTGGGGGGACTGGCAAATACTTCGGAAGATAGAGACAGAGTTCAACGAGATCTGAACACAATGGAAAAATGGGCAAATGAGATGCAATTTAATAAAGATAAGTGTAAAGTTCTGCATCTGGGTCAGAAAAATGAAAAGCATGCCTACTGGATGGGGGATACTCTTCTAGGTAGCACTGTGTGTGAACGAGACCTTGGGGTACTTGTGGATTGTAAACTAAACATGAGCAGGCAGTGTGATGCAGTAGTAAAAAAGGCGAATGTCATTTTGGGCTGTATCAACAGGGGCATCACATCAAAATCACAAGATGTCATAGTCCCATTGTATACGGCACTGGTCAGACCACACCTGGAGTACTGTGTGCAGTTCTGGAAGCCTCACTTCAAGAAGGACGTAGATAAAATTGAAAGGGTACAGAGAAGAGCAACAAAGATGATCTGGGGCCAAGGGACCAAGCCCTATGAAGATAGGTTGAGGGACTTGGGAATGTTCAGCCTGGAGAAAAGGAGGTTGAGAGGGGACATGATAGCCCTCTTTAAGTATCTGAAAGGTTGTCACTTGGAGGAGGGCAGGATGCTGTTTCCGTTGGCTGCAGAGGAGAGGGCACGCAGTGATGGGTTTGATCTACAAGTACAACGATATAGGCTTGATACCAGGAAAAAATTTTTCACAGTCAGAGTAGTTCAGCAGTGGAATAGGCTGCCTAAGGAGGTGGTGAGTTCCCCCTCACTGGCAGTCTTCAAGCAAAGATTGGATACACACTTTTCTTGGATGCTTTAGGATCCTTAGGGCTGATCCTGCGTAGAGCAGCTGGTTGGACTAGATGGCCTGTATGACCCCTTCCAACTCTATGATTCTATGATTCTATGATCTGTAAGAGCAATGTCAGCACAGGCATAGAGAAGATTTACAGTCCAGATAATGTTAGGCCCACCTCCAAGCCCAGCATCAGCTTCTAGTTGCAGAGGAAGGAGGAATGTCACCAGAAGAGATGTGAAACAGATGGCACAGAGTGATGTAGGGCTTGGAGTACATAAAAGTATGGGGGGGGAGTTCTTTAGTTGGGCTTCAACACATTCCCTTAGATGCTGACATGTGGCTGCTGTTATCAGTCTTTCTTTTCAGAAAACTGACCTTAACCTTTGTAATTAGCTTTAGTTCATCAACTAGTCCCTAAACATGGTATGTCAGATCTTGGAATCTAAGCAGGGTAGGTACTTGGATGGAAGACTGTGATGAACAGTAGTTGGAAAAGGAGGTTCTGAGTGCTGAAACAATTGCTACGAGGAGTGAGGGGTTAAAAACCCTTAATTGGCAGAAATAGCCAAGGATACGGGCTGCTTTGAGCCTTATGATTGGCCAGCCACAGCTGAGGTCAATAAGCTATAATTTCAAATATACACGCGAAACCTTTTTAATTAACTGGTGTTATAGTAGTATTCTGGTCAAAGGACAAATAACAAGGGAAACATAGATGTTGGGTCAATTTTATAGTGTTCCAATATATCTGAACATATTCTGATACAATTGGGTCCTAGTGATTTATCTCAATGTATTATTGGCTGCTTGTTCTGAAAACATTTCAATAGAACAGTTTGGTGAATATTCATTAGATTTATATAGTTGGAAAAACAAAGCATTTTCTCAACATCTCATGCAAATAATTTATCTGCAGTATCTTTTTCTTTATTCTACTGCAGAACAAATATATATAATTCTCAATATGGTCAAATATGTGGATACTTAAATGCAGAGATTAGGGCTATGAACAGATGACAAATATTTGTATAAATCTGAGAAAAGCCCTAATTTTGCAGAAAAGTTTAGATAATAATAAATAGAATAAACATGCAGCGTCATTTTAAGCCAAGGCCAAAACACCATAGATATTTGAAATAGATGTTTATGGAAAGAAAAGTGTCCTAATTCTATCATCACTGAACAGTGACTAACAGATCAGTTTTTTTTTATCATGAGAAACAACTTTTTAAATCAATAGATTTCAATGAAATAAGTAACAACAGGTACTCAAATGAAGAACATGAATAAAATGAAATAAATGAAATCATTCAAGATTTTGCTAGACTTTGTCAACTTTTTTACCATTAAGAAATCCATGAAACATTCTTTGGGCTTCGAGAAACCCCAGAAGTGGTGTAATCATGCAGAATATGGTTGAGAAGCATAGCTGTGTACATGCCTGCTCTGGGCTCCTCCCTTTTCCACCTCCTCCAGGCCCATCATGGCTATTTTGGAAAGGGAGGGCAGGTTGACATGACCATATATGGTCATATCACCCTATAGTTGCTTAACAAATTATAAATATGTATAAAATTTCAACTTCCACACATTCTTCACAGCTCAGCTCAGAAACCTTTATTTACATAATCACATTCAGGAAACCCTTCCAGGATCATCAAGAAAGCCCAGGGTTTCACAAAATCCTGGTTGAGAAAATCTGATATAGGCCACAGAGATGCAGTTACTCTTGAAAGTCTACTAATTCAGAGTGGGATATTGACAATACATCATGAGCTCACCTCTGTTCAGGAAGAACTGAAGGCAAAAACCTTAATGTGCATTAACAGCAAAGAAGACAAAGATAACCTATGTTCAGAACAACATCAAAGAAAGAACTTGAAAGACTCATTGAAAATATCAGTACAGCAACTGAAACAATTCCTACAACAAACATGTATAGGGTGTCATGACCCCCCCTGGTTCATGCCATCCTGTTCCCCACTGCTCCTGCATATTCCCACTTTCACAGGCTTCCTCCGGCCGAGGCAGCCCAAGGCCGTAAAGCAATAAACCTGTCCTCTGAGAAGTTTCCTCCCTTCCTTTCCCAGCGGGAGAGGAGCCCCAACAACTGTATCAATCTCACTGTAAGTGTCCTTGCGGAGACAGCTAAGTCTCAACAATGTGCCATCTCCCCGATAAGGCACCTGGCCATCTGGTAGCCTGGGAACAGGACCCCTTTTGTCATTCTTACCCACTCTCCCACCAAACCCTCTGAGCACCCCTCCTTTATTTGGTGCACCCTATATCTACCCCATCCTTTTCGCTTGTACTTTGTTATTATCAAGATCTTTGCTTAGGAAGATCTTGGCATGCTCAGCTAACTGTGGATTTGCCTAATAAAGCTCTACTTTAGAATTTGCAACTGCCTGTTGGATTCTTGATGCGCTTTCACTTGGGACTCCACCGGCTGGGCTCAGCCTGATTCCTGACACAGGGATGTAGAGTACTGAGATTGGAGGGGGGGGGGGAATCAACAAATACTATTCAGACAAAAACACCTTAAATGAATTAAAGGAAAGGAAACTCAAGAATGAAAAAAGAAAAACAAACCTCAGGAAGAAATATCAGTCATATAAAAACAATATCTCAAATTGCAGAAGAAATCAAACAAATTGTTGCAGTATTCAAGATCAAGGGGTACAGCAGTAGGATTCAAAAGTACAGACAAAACTTCCAATTCCAGACTAACCAAAGAAAGTAAAAAGTAGAAGTAAAGTAGAAAAAGTAAAAAAACAAAAACAGACAAAGAAAAAACTTTTTGAAGCAGTGGAATAGGCTGCCTAAGGAGGTGGTGAGCTCCCTCTCACTGATCATTTTTAAGCAGGGGTTTGGACTAGATGGCCTGTATGGCCCCTTCCAACTCATATTTTAAAAGATGCCAAAGAATACAATAAGAATACATCTGGATCACAGATGTGGTAAACAAACTGAATGTGTAACAGAGGATCTTTGAATAACCCTGGAAAGCCTACAAAAAGAACTAGAGAAAGGGAAAAAACTGGATTTCATCTTCTTGAAGATGGCTATTGGCTTAAAAAGTTGACTAGTCTTCATTCATGACCTGTGGAATAGCTTAATGAAGTGCTCCATTCCAAAGCAGTAAATGAATGGAGTACAAGTGACAGGGCGTTTCTAATTCTGAAGAACAAAGAAAAAAGGGGAAGTAGTGCCAAGCAACTCCCATCCCATTACCTGTCTCCCAACAACTTTTAAACTACTAACAGGAACTGTAGTCAATGCTATTCAAGAATATCTATAGCTCAGTTCAATTTTATCACATGAATAATAAGGAATTTCCTGAACTCCCCTGGACACAAAAGACCAGCTACTGAATGATAAAATGGTCTTACAAAATTGTATATGCAGAAAACTAACCTTGATTGATTAGAAGAAGACATTTGATTCTCTCCATCATACATAGAACCAGAAAACACTAGAAAGGATAGGCACCAGCAAAACTGTCAAAATGCCATGTGTTAATTAAACACCAGGTTGATAGTGAATGGATAAAAAAAAATCTGTTAACATTATATGAAGAATTATCCAATGAGACTTGTTAGATCGGCTACTGGATCTGGTTGGTTAGGTAAGGATTCCGATTCCAAAAAGGAGGACACTGACCCATGACAAAAACTCACTATCACCTATATTCTTTGTTATTGACCTAATGTCAATTACAGTCACTCTTAGCTGCACAGTCTAGGATACCAGCTTTCAAAGACAGTCTTTCATATGACTCCTTCTTGGCCCCTCTGCCATGGGAAATCTCTTTGCCAAACCCAGCCGCTAGACCTATTGAGACATGATGGCTCACTTTTCTTAGACCTATTAACACCTTTGTCTAAGCCCATTAACGGCCATCTCTGGACCTAGCCAGGACATTGTCCAACCCATGGAAAATTCCATCATGTGCTCACCTAGGCCATATTGCATAGCCCCCTCCCCAAAAACCTATACCAACTATGGCTGTACACAGCTACTTTCCAACTCAGGATCCATTGGAACCTCCCATCAAGCTGACTCGTGACACTGATCTCTGACCCTCTACTCTAGAGGAATGGTCATTATACTGAACCTTCATTTCCCACCCTGATTCTTCTCTATATGATTGCTTGATAGGAGTGTTAGATATATTTATGCTTTTATTATTTTCTTTCTAATAAAGACTATTATTTTTACAATTTACCAACATTGTCTACCTTGAGTTCTCAAGGGTTCAATTACGCTCTGCGGGGGCTAACCTACTGGTCATTCCCAGTCCCAAGGAAGCTCGCCTGGCATCAACCAGGGCCAGGGCCTTTTCGGTCCTGGCCCCAACCTGGTGGAAAGAGCTCCCGGAAGAGCTGCGGACCCTGCGGGAATTGTCATCATTCCACAGGGCCTGCCAGATGGAGCTCTTCCGCCAGGCTTTCGGTTGAGGCTGGGCAGCAAGAAGATCTAGCCCCCCTCACAAATGTGACGGTTGCGTCTGTCATCTGCCCCCTCCCTTTCCCTTCTTAGGGGGTGTGGAATTGGGTTAGCTATATTGAATTTTGCCACCATTCTTGTCGTAACCTTTGTATTAATTGTATTATGTTTTATTGTGCTTTTATTTTTTAGGGGATTAGTTTCTATGTGACCCGCCTTGAGCCTCCAAGGGGAGGCGGGATATAAATTTAATAATAATAATAATAATAATAATAATAATAATAATAATAATAATAATAATAATAATAATAATAATAATAATAACCTCGTAAACACTGGCATTTGATCCTTTAATGCTAAGTTACCTCCCTCTTGCTCTACTAGTTCCCCACAGCTTAATATACATGTCACAGAACACGTGTAAATGAGATTTTGGTAACATTCTACAGAAGTGCTTAGAGTTCTATAGAGCCCTTTTGGGAATGGTAGGGAAGTAGTATAAAAATAAATAAATAAAATTTAAGGAACATTTTGGATGCAGTTGGGAGTGGAAAACATGAAAACTTTTTTATTGTGAACAAAAACATTTTTGTCCTTGGAAATGTTAAGCTACAACTCATAAATTCAATTGTCTATTGATATCCCCTATGTTTGCAGCTAATTACTCTTTGAATATTTGGATAGGGAAGTGTATTTCAACAGTTCTGATCAGCAAACTGTATTCATTCTCCAGTGAAGCAGTATTCATTCTCTAGTGAAGCAATAAACATTGGCAAGTGAAATCATTGGCATTTCTGCCTAAGAAATGAAATCATTGGCACTTCTGCACCCCAATCAATGATACATTTTAATGAATATATAAGAACGAAACCAATAATTCTCTGCAAATTTCAAGAGCTCACTTTTGTTGGTTCTGTCCCACAAGCTGATCTATTGAGAGAGCTCTGCTTAACCTACTCTGTTTCATATTATATTTTTTTACATTTAACTTGCCAGAATTTATGCTTTTTTTTGTTTAATTATATCTTATTCAAGGGACTTTTACTAGTGATTAAATAGCCCTAAGAAGGGGGATGGAAACTCGTTATCTCTTATATATTCTTCCTTCTGATTTTATGGGATAGAAACTTCCACATTCTTTTATTTAGGGCATTATCCATATTCTCATTAGCTTCACTGCATGTAAGCAGTTAAGGCTCAAGAGATTCTAGACAACTTCGTTAAGCAGCCACAGATGTGCCTGCAGCTTGTAATGCAAGTAAATACCCCTCCCCTCCAATTCTTTTGTCATGCTTGAATCTGCATCCAGTACACCAACTACCATTTATAACTTCTGGAAAATCCAGCATTCAGGTTCCTGGTCTTGGGAGGAGCTCAGCAGCCTATGCTATTTATAGAGGTGAACTGTTTTAGTATAAATGGTTGCTCAGTGCTAATTATTTCTATCCCAGGAAATATGATATTTCCTGGGATAGAAATAATTCTTCTGTTTAGTATAGGCTACTGCAGATAATCTCCATTGCATGCATGGTTCAAGAACATGTCGCATGTCCAGCCAGTGGCAGTTAGTAAAGTTGGGTGACAGAGTGGAAGCCAAAAGTAGACCTGTGATCTTTCTGGCACCTATATTCTGGAGTCATTTGAGGTATAGGTTGATACAGCATCATGCCAGAGTGCCAATAGTGAGGGTGCCAGACCAATACTAGAGCTTGATCAGTTCTGCACGGAGGCATAAAATATGACCACCTCCTGCTTGCAAATTTGCGATAGTAAACTGTGCGCTTACACACATCCTAACTGGACACCCTTCTGCATTATCACCATCTCAACCCAGCTTTTTGCCTCCCATTGACTGTTTACACACTGGAGATTTCATGCCAGGCTGCAGCCTGGAGTTTTCATCATGGCAGGTTGTCCCACCTCTTCCTGCACCCACATGGGGGAGCATTTGGCCTGGTGCACCTCATCCATCCCTGATTGGTGCACCTGCACAGAAGGTAGGGCAGTGAAGTTCCCAGTGCATAAACGGTCATTGAGGGGGCAGACAAGCAGGAAGTATGTACAACCTGAAGTTTCCCCCCAGCTCCCCAGGTTATCAATCAATGCAAGCCACCAGTCCCTTCACAGTGGTGGTTTTGGGGACTCAGACTTCCTCCCCCCCGAGTCCTGAAATTATTATTTTTTAAATATACACTTCCGCATTGCCACAGGGACACACCACAACAATAAAACATTTATTCAGATCTCGTTTCAGGATTCTTTGTATAATGGTCTGTCTTTATGTTTGGATAGGCTGGCCATGGTAATTGGACCATGATGGTTGTGTGTTCACAATGAAGATTTAAAATACAGAGCATGGATGCTAAGCTAAGGGCTGCTTCATCACAGAATGCCCTTCTTTCCCCATTATACCTCACCAACAGAAAACAGAGCAGTAATGTATTATACATTGGGTTGCTGCCCAATCCCAATATTACTGTGTACACTGAAGAAAACATTTTATTTGCACTGAGGGCATGTTGCTTTACAGTCCCATAACTATGTGGACCACACCATTTAAAAAAAATCAATCTGGAAATGGGGAGGGGAAGGTGTGTGCGATAGCAGACACAATGCTACTGAGACTGTTGCACGTTTCTCTTTTCAGACAGGCTTGCCCTTGTATGCACCCTGATTTGCAGCACAACAAGAAAGGGGAAGCAGGATTTTACAATTTCCCTTATTGTGGAGCAAAGTGGACAAAAACCGGTGCCACCCACTGGAGAGCTGCCAGTTGCTTCTGACGTCATGAGGAAGCAGCACTAAATCATCATGAAGAAGCAGCAATGAGAGGTTGTGCAGGGACAAATTCCTCATGCAGAATCGATCCATATGTCTCACATGAAGAAGATTCCATATTCAATCTCTATTCTCTAGCACCTGTAGCTACAAGGAAATCAGGACTAGAAATGAATACTACCAGTCAGAATAGTCTAAAATGGGTTAGATGCACAATGATCTCAGTAAAATATAGCTTCATATGTTCTCATGACATGATTGAGCCATACACAATTCTTCCGCATCTGTCCAAATGCTGAGTCACAGCTCCATGACAGTTGCTGTTTACTGCTTTCCACTCAATTCAGATGTTAGAAACTGTAACACAAGGGATAAAAAACCCAACAACAACCTAACATAATTGCCCAATGTAAGGGTGATATATGACAGTTCAGAGTAAGTAGTAAGCCAGGATTCTAGCTATTAGAATAACAGATTACTTACAGGGTAGGTTGATAGATTCTGTCTTTGTAACTTATTCAAGCTTTGATGTGCATTTGTGTGCCTCAGTAGCACAGACATGACAGATTAAAACATGTGGAGAGGGAGAAAAGAGGCACAATAAATTTCAAAACTGTCTAATTTATGCAAAAGCTGCATTTTGCAGCATAAATTGAATATACAAAGAGAAACAGACAAGTGGTTGCTTTGTATTCGTGAACTGGAGTGCTCATTTAACTCAGTTAAAACATACGGTGTAGCAAAGCAAAATAGAATATGCACAACGTAAGACAGCATGACAATGAAAGAAAATGTACAGTCAAAGAATACCTTGTTTGCTCGGCTGCCTTTTGGAAAACCTTCAAATAGTAAAATGACAACAGGAGATATCTGTAGATATAAAATCCTCAATTATAGTTTTAAATGGAACATAGGTAAAGTCCTAACAATAATATATCAGTGCCTGTTCACCTTACCCATACTCCCATCACATGCATACAAGTTCATAGATCATTAACAAAAAAGGTCAGTTCTATTTATGCAATAATAGAAATAGATGTCATGGACCCTCAAAGCATTTCCCTTCACTGCTGTTCAGAATGCTCTCCCCATATTGGATCCAGAACATTCGGAGGGAGGATGTGCGGAAGTTGTAGTCTGCAGGTGGAAATCCTTCCATAAGTGGAAAAGGTTAGGTGATTGATCAATGCCATGATCATGATAATTTATTCATTCCTTTAGACCATGCATGGACCCTGGTAAAAGGATTTGAAGTTATATATCAGATATCATTCAAGCTATGATGCAAATTCTATTAAAGCTTTCACCTATGAATTAATTATTTAGATGTCTCTATCTTCCAACATCACCGCTCCTCTAGAATTTTAGAGCAGCTTAGAGCTGCAACACGTGGACATTCAAACATTCCTCATTCACAATTCTGTTTAGCAAATGTAGATCCAGAATGTTATGGAATTTTACAATCCAACATTTTGACCCAAAACTTCACATTTAGATTTTGTTTCTCCTTTATGTCACTTTTGTTTCCTCACACCCAATTTCCTTATAAAATTTTATGTAATTTTAACATTATTTTGGTTTAAGGTTGTAAAAGAAGTGCCACCCATACCTTTTAGTAGGCATTGTAAGTAGGGATGCACACAAATCAAACTGAAGCAAAATTAATCACACTGAATAGTCTTGTAGTATCTGCTGAAGTTTCTTGAGCTTGTATTTTGTGGAACCAAAAATGGAGCTCCTGAAAGCACTCTCATATGTTCTTTTTGGTTACTTAGATTTTGGGTTGCTTATGATATGAACTGTTGCGTCTTATCAGTCTTTCTCATGTTAACTTCCCTTTTAAAAATATAATTGTTCACTTTTACTTGTTTTTATGCCTTTGAGATATATGTAGGCTATTACACTTCATTATCATATACTGTTTAATCAAGTCATGCATATTTAACTCCTTTATCTATTCTCATAAATAAATCTCTGCCTCAGAGCTTTTTTTGCAAACTGCTCTTGCCTATGGAGAGAGTCAGAAGTACCTTTCCACAAACAGAGACCTCGGCTTGCAGGGGGTCTAGGGAAGGCAGTAAATTTCCATGCATGGAAAATCATCTATGGAAATGGTTTGGCAGGTGCCCTAGAGTGGCTCTTCATTCCTGACAGTTGTTTCTTTTTTCAGGTTGTTCTTACCATTTTCATTTACTTGATAAGGGGATATTATATATTGCTAGAAATAAATCTAATGGAGGCAGAGAGACAGGGAAGGAGTGATCAAGCTTTGCTTCTCTATCCCCACCAACATCCTCCAGAATTTGTTTTGAGCCTGAGGTACCAGCTGCAAGCTGAACTGATTACAGGATATGCCCTAATATGCACTGCATTCATACACACACACCCTGTCAAATGGATGGCCAGACCTTCTGATGGCAAATCTGGGATATTATTGCTCCAACCTTTGAGCCACAGTGAGACTGTCCAAACACTGATGAACCCATTGGGAGGGTTGTGGCTCAGTGGTAAAGCATCTGCTTGGCATGCAAAAAGTCCCAGGTTCAATCCCCAGCATCTCCACTGAAAAGATCTAGCAGTAGGTGATGTGAAAGATCTCTGCCTGAAACCCTGGAGAGCTGCTGCCAGTCTGAGTAGACATTACTGACTTTGGCAGACCATTGCTCTGATTGCTTTGTTCCCGGTGGGCTCCCACCAATGTCTTCTTTCTTCAGGAAGAGAGATCAGTGTGTGTGCTTTGTTGAAGTAAGGAGCAGCATTACGACTCCTGGCTCTCTGCATCTGCTGTTGTGTGAGATATAGTC
The DNA here is from genome assembly GCF_049243985.1 of Paroedura picta. Lineage (NCBI taxonomy): Eukaryota > Metazoa > Chordata > Lepidosauria > Squamata > Gekkonidae > Paroedura > Paroedura picta. Next base: position 116,251,528 of record NC_135370.1, read on the forward strand.
TGCCTTCTGCCTAGCCACAAGAAGTTTCCAATGTGCTGCTTTTGTAACGACTTTGGAGCCTTCATACAAGCCCACATGCTACTGGAATCAAGTCTGCACATTCTGTATCTGGGTCCAGAAAGAGGCCCATGTCATCATGGGCCTTGTGAACCATGGGGATGACCAGACCCAGACTTGCCATTACAGAGAAGAAAATGTCTGTGAAGCTCTTAAAACTCTCTGTCTCTCTTATAGATGATGGAAGTCCCTCATGCTGCAAGATGTAGCCCCATGATGCTACAGCATTTCATGATCTGAAGCTGGAACTGGTGGGTTTCAGTGTGTAACTAGCATTCTTTTAAGAAACCAGCACCAGGGACTATAAGGTGGAGAAGGTGGGCTGCACAGGAGATGTACTGAAGGCCCAATTTCCTAGCTGCAGCCTTCATGTTTAATTAATTCATTCAATTTTCATACCACCCTTCCCTCATGGACTCAAGGCGCTTTACAGCATATTATTATTATTATTATTATTATTATTATTATTATTATTATTATTATTATTATTATTATTATTATTATTATTATTATTATTATTATTTCCTGCCTCTCCTGACAGGCTCAAGGTGGTCACAACAACTAACCTCATTAAAATTCCCATTAAAACATCAATCTACTAACATGACAGCTAAAAATCTCATCCCTCCCCCAATTATCAAAGAGGTGAAGAGGACAGGACAGGGGAGTATATAAATAACACCACTGTCACAATCATAAAAACAGTTTGGTCCCATTATTAAAATTATCAGATTCTGCATAGCCCTGAGCTCACTTGGGGATTGTTTCATGACACCATAGCCAGTGCCAAAGAAGCTCTGGCTCTGGTTGAGGCTATCTTTACCTCTCCGGAGCTGGGGATCATCAGCAGATTTTGTGAGCTGGAGTGGAAGATGTTCTCCCATAGGTACAAAGGTCCCAGACTGTTCTGGACACCATCTGTCACCAAGAAGCCCTTGATGACCTTCCATCTATCTAACCACATCTCAACCTGCCTCTCAATAGTGACCCTGATGTTGCTCACCATGTGCTGCTTGTCAAAATATTCAACATACTCAATGCCTGGTGATAGCTAGGCCAACAGCCCTTACTCTTCCTAGTACTTGTTTCCCCACCCTCACCCAGGAGCTGTTGAATGTCCCACCAATGTACAGTTCTGTGAGAGATGTGTGTTGTATGCATGACAAGCTGCCCAGATATCTGTCATGAATTGCACAGTCCTCCTGGATATTCGGGACATCTCTGCCTCCACGTGCACCTAGGTACAGGCTGATTTGGGTACTTTTCAGCCTGAACAAATTCCTAATGAGGAACCTCAATTAAAACTATAACTGAGGATGTTAAAACTTACTGTCTTTTAAGCCTGGATTGTTGCTTATGGACAGTGTCAAACAAAGGGAATTTGGATATTATGGTCAGGAGTGGTCAGGCAATCAGGCAATTCTATCTTTTAATTTGTCTAAGAGGTTTCCCATCTTAATTGTGAGATCCTGTTTCCTCCACCTCTCGAATCTGAATATCAAAGGATCTTGGTGTGCAAACAATACAGATTAGGGAGGGCATGATGATACCCAAGGGGGAAGCACCTTTTAGAATGCTCACACTAATGAAAAGTTCAGTTTTTTAATAAATCATTAAACCTTCACTTAACCTATTTGTTGTCTCGCGTCTTCATTTGGAGTATGAGTATACCTATGTTTACTTATTTATACAGAACGAACAGCACATAAGACCAAACGTGTTTTGACCCTACTGGGTCTTCCTCAGTGGTCAGAACTGTGATAATACACTCTGTTTGGTGTAGTAGTTAGGAGTGCGGACTTCTAATCTTGCATGCCAGGTTCGATTCTGCGCTCCCCCACATGCTGCCAGCTGGGTGACCTTGGGCTTGCCATGGCATTGATAAAACTGTTCTGACAGGGCAGTGATATCAGGGCTCTCTCAGCCTCACCCACCCCACAGGGTGTTTGTTGTGGGGAGAGGAAAGGGAAGGCAACCGTAAGCCGCTTTGAGCCTCTTTCAGGCAGGGGAAAGCGGCATATAAGAACCAACTCTTCTTCTTCTATATAAAATATCTTTATTAAACTCTTTATAAAGTATAGCTGAGTGGTTGAATGGGATCCTGGAAGATATATAGATATTGAAAATTATCAGAATGAGCATGATTAAAAAAGAGAATCTAATATGTAAATCCTTCAAACATGAATGGTGACTTGCTGTAAATTATGGCGTCAACCAATATATGTAATTTTCCTTTTTGGAGATCACCTCCTATGATATGTGCTAGGGTCACCACTCTGTAAAAATAATTTTGAAAAATTAAAGAGTAAAATTGCCCATATTACCAACAGGATATCCCCATACATACCTTCACTATTATATAATTCTGTGCTGAGAGTGTATCTCATGTGCATCAGAAAAAAAGCTATATCATTGTATTGAGGAGGAAACTATTTATATCCATCTGTAAGGCTGATGTAATCCTGCTGTTGTTGCATTAGCAAGTGTCTATGGACTGGCCTTGAAGTCCAGCAAAAAAAATTTGTGTGTGTCGGGGAGGGAAAGGGGGGGGGAGAGGGGGAAGACACCATCTATTTGCCAGGAATTGAGAGGGCTGGATGCCATGATCTTCATTTTCTTGATGTTGAGTTTCAAGCCAACTTTTGCACTCTCCTCCTTCACCCGCATCAACAGGCTCTTTGGTTCCTCTTTGCTTTCTGTCATTATCATCTGCATATCTGAGGTTGTTGATATTTCTTCCTGCAATCTTGATCCCAATTTGTGACTCATCTAACCCCGCCTTATATACCAACCCTCATTGTGACATCTCGGAGTGGTGTACATAAAACAAGAGGGGAATGGGAAAGATATATAGAACATGAGACACATGTGGCACAGTCTAAAAATACTGAGCTCCTTTTATTTATGTGGATAGTTGGTGATTTGCTGTTTGAACAGTAATGTGCGGCCAAGACTCTCCATGACCGTCAGGTGATGCTGTGGAGGCCTGGCTGGAGGCGGACATGACCAGCCCAGGGGACCACACATACAGCATTAGAAGGGGTAGGTAGGCCCCGGGATGCTACAGAGCAGCTTCCCTCCCTATGTTGATGTGGAAACTGCCTTGTTCCAATGCTTGAGATGGATGTTTCATGGTTAACCAGTTTGGTGGTTTGGTTAGGAGTGCGGTTTGGAGAGCCAGTTTGGTGTAGTGGTTAGGAGTGCAGACTTCTAATCTGGCATGCCGGGTTCAATTCTGCGCTCCCCCACATGCAACCATCTGGGTGACCTTGGGCTCGCCACGGCACTGATAAAACTGTTTTGACTGAGCTGCGATATCAGGGCTCTCTCAGCCTGGGTGTCTGTTGTGGGGAGAGGAATGGGAAGGCGACTGTAAGCCTCTTTGAGCCTCCTTCGGGTAGGGAAAAGCGGCATATAAGAACCAACTCTTCTTCTTCTGATATTTCATCACAGCTGTGGGTTTGCTTGCAATGGAGCCTGTTGTCAGGGAGTTCAGTGTGCAATCAAACTCCCTAGGTGGCACATAAATGAGTACAGCTTACCCAGCTGGGTGGGCAGGGGCTCATTGCCAAGCAGCTTGGGGGCAGCCAAATGAGGTAGGTACTCATTGGCTCCCCCACATAGGTCACTTCCCTTAGGGTGAACTTCAGTAGGCAAGGAGATCTGCTCTCCCGGCTGGGAATGGTGTGGATCCCCAGGGCACCTCTGGACTCCATGGGTTTTGGTGCAGTCCGCTGACTGCTAGGTCAGGCTCCCTCCCTCATGGTTTGCCAAGCCTCCCATGGGGCTGTGGCCTTGTTGATACCCAACATTGGTATGTCGCCTCTTATTCTAGCCCAAAATGCGCTCCTGAGAGTAAATTATGACTGGATTATTATGAGGATGTCATACTCTCTTATTTATTCAGTGGTTTATAAATATATCCAATGTTAACAGAAGTAGAAATGACAATAAAGGAGGGATGGACCAAAATCACCTAGTAAACTTCATGATGTAGCGAGAATCTGAAGCTGGATCTCCCAGAACATAGTCTGACACACTGACACTTGCACGCAAGCACTTATTGAACATGAGCCTTTAACCATGCATCTTTGAATGTATCATTGCTTACAAGCTGAATATCTTCTTAGATTTATCTTCATTTTCTCTTTCTTCCTGAATTCAGGAGCCTACAGCAGTGTTAAAATGAGGTAACCTTTGTGTAGTGATTTAGGAAACTGAAAGAGCATAATGTTATTGCTATTTTTTTATTATTATCAAGGCAAAAAGCATTTCAGAATATAAAACAACAGCTTAGATGGAGGACCTCTTTAGGTAGTTGTTCCTGGGAAATTTTCAAAGTATAGTTATACCATCGCACTGAAACTGGCAACAATATTATGATGGTAGCCAGAAGACTCACTATGATATATCTGTATCACAGGGATGCTAGTAATCTTTTTTGTTCTATAACAGCAATGTAACAGATAATTATAGGGTTCCTAGGCTGTCAAGTTCATATCCCTGTGCTAAGCACATCCTGGCAAACAAAATCTTTCAAATTTTGCAACCCTAAATGTTCTATTTTCCATTCCACTCATTATTTCAAACTATCTTGGCTAACTATACATTTCTTCAGCATAAAAAAATATATCATACTTAGTCAAACAAAGGACATAACTAGGTCAGTATTAGCAGTTTTGACCAGTACAGACTGTATAAGGTTAATCAGAGAAAGGTCTCTATCAACACCTGCTACCTAAGATTCTTTAGTTGGAAAGGCCAAAATCTGAATTTGGGATTTTATGTATGCAAAACATGTTCCACTTGGGATACTAGCCTCCAGGTAGGAGCTGGGGATCCCCTGGAAATACAACTCATCTCCAGACTAAAGTACAGTTGCATCACCTTTGTTGTCGTTGTTGTTAGGTGCGAAGTCATGTCCGACCCATCGTGACCCCATGGACAATGATCCTCCAGGCCTTCCTGTCCTCTACCATTCCTTGAAGTCCATTTAAGTTTGCACCAACTGCTTCAGTGACTCCATCTAGCCACCTCATTCTCTGTCATCCCCTTCTTCTTTTGCCCTCAATCGCTCCCAGCATCAGGCTCTTCTCCAGGGAGTCCTTCCTTCTCATAAGGTGGCCAAAGTATTTTAGTTTCATCTTCAGGATCTGGCTTTCTAAGGAGCAGTCAGGGCTGATCTCCTCTAGGACTGACCGGTTTGTTTGCTTTGGAGTCCAAGGGACTCGCTAGAGTCTTCTCCAGCACCAGAGATCAAAAGCCTCAATTATTGACATTCAAAAATGTACCATAAGATCTCAAAAACCCAACAAAGGTTTCCATATAAATGTCAAATCAAACCAAACTTACAATAGGTGAATTAACGCAATACAAAGTTTAAATTATAACCTACCCAGCTTTCACCAGAAATTGTGCAACCTCAGTACTAATTTCAGGGCTGTAGTTGATCAGTAAATGCTGGCAAACTTTCTCTGCTCGCCAAGCTTGGACTGCTGAACTGTTTCCTTAGACTTTCATCCTCCAACAGGATTTTAAAATGTTTCCTTCGGGGAACTTCATGGAAGTAGCACTCTAGAATTATATGTTGTATAGAATCAGGCCTACGTATTCCACAAGAACAAAGCCTTTCATGATAGGAAATATGAGGGAATCTTCCATATAGAACCCTGGACAGGAAAGAGTTCATTCAGGTTAGCATGAAAGCTCTACATAGTGATCAAGGGCATGAAAGTTCCAGGGCATCCTCCCCAAATGGTTCCAAAGACCTAATTTAAGGGAGGAACAGGCCACAGTTTAGGCAGAGAAGACTTTTTGCGGTCCATGATCTAAAAGTCTCTGACGACTCAAAAAATGTGAGCTTCATCTGAGAGTTACAAGAAGTCCAAGGAAATCCCAGTTTGACTGAGTTGTAGCCCATGCACCTCTATATGAATCACTTAATAGATGAAATAATAAACTACCAGGCTCAGATTATTATTATTATTATTATTATTATTATTATTATTATTATTATTATTATTATTATTATTATTATTATTAGATTTATTTCCCACCACTCCCTTGCGGCTCGTGGCGGGTAACAGCACCCCAAAATCCCCATTAAAACCCCATTAAAACAATAATAACATTACCAATATTACCGGCATGGCAAGAACGGCAGCTCAAGTTCCCCCCCCCTCCCACTACTAGCGGGTGGAAAGGAGGTCCTGATGATGTTTTGCTTCAAGTCCGAATCCCGAGTCCCCGGTAAATCTTAAGCCAGTATTTAAATCTCATGATCCAAGCTCTAGTCTTGATAAGTCTTTGACCCAGTTCTTGACAGAGAAGTAAAAAATGCACTTTGGCACCTAATATTTAGTGGAGAAAAGAGGCTTGAATGACTTCTATGCTTTTATTGAGGAAACTAATCAAGATAGGGATACCAAATAACATATATTATTAGACATATAATGCTGATATGCTGATTTTCAATAGAAGATGAAATGAGCTAGCAGTACTAAAAGATATTTCTGGGCCAAGATTTCCTGGAAGAATAGGATTTGATTATTTGCTATTATCTTAGCAGGCACAAGTACAAATATTATTAATCTAGAAAGCATCGAGCCCCATGTTACCCAAAGAACTCCCAATAAGACTCTTGATCAAAATCAAATTAAATGAGAATGGCTTCATAATTAGTTATTAAAATCAACATACTCAATAAGTGATTAGCTTTGTCATCGTTTATTCCAGAGTCCAAACACAGAGATAGCATGCCCTTGGGTATTCACGTACATAACTGGGCCTCTGATCTGGGTAATGAGGCTCTGAGAGAAGGGCCCTCTGTTGGGCTGAATCTTAAAAGCAGTAGTGTGACATGCCTGGAGCTAAAAAGTAGAGGAAGAATGGATTTATACTTTGTAACCAAGTTCAGTGACTAACTGTGGCCTGTTGGAGCCAACAAGGATAATACAATGGAGTGCTGAATTCACCTCATGAAATGTTGACCCTTTCTACATTTTCTGCAAACAGATAAGCTGAAGTGGTTGAGACACCTGTCTACATGACAGTATTGGAGATGCCAAAGATGAATACTGCATGAAGAACAGACAAGAGGGACTGTTCCCAGTTGTCAATGATATTTACAAGGCCTGCCCAGGAACTAGTGTACACTGTGTCAAGTGAGGAGGCTACAGACTATGCCAAAATCAAGGCTATATTTTGGAATGCCCTTAATATAACTGAGAACAATTACCACCATTGGTTGAAGAGATTGCCAGTGGCAGATGGGACCCACCCTTGTGTATTGACCTAGCGTGTGAAGGTTAACATTGTGATCATTTTAGCTCACAGGCAAACAACAGAGCAGGTAACTGAACTAGTAATGTTGGAGAATTACACTTCCCTGTGTGCTCCATGGTTGCCATCTTTCCCAGGGTTTGATCCCCCAAGGTTATGGTATCAAATCAGGGTCCCGACCTGGTGGGCCAGGTGTTCAAGGATTTTGATGCTGGAAAAGAGAGATATACTCTATAGCAGTGGTCCCCAACCTGCGGGCCGCGGCCCGGTGCCGGGCCGCGAAGGCCATGGCGCCAGGCCACGGCTCCCTCTCCCTGCCCCCCCCGCAGTAAAAAACTTCCCAGGCCGCAAGCTTGCGGCCCGGGAAGCTTCTTACTGCGGGAGGGCGGGGAGAGGGAATCAGGGCTGGCCGCGCCCGTGCGGGCGTGGCCCGATGGGCGGGCGCGGCATGGGGGTGCGGCCCGGTGCGTGGGCGCGGCGCCCGGGCACGGCACGCGGGCGCGGCCTGACACGTGGGCGCGGCTCGTGGGCGCGGCTCGTGGGCGCGGCCCGCGGGCGCGGACCGATGCGTGGGCGTGGCCCGCGCAGGCCGCGGGCCGCGCCCTGATGCCCTGCCGGTCCCCAACCTCAGAAAGGTTGGGGACCACTGCTCTATAGCAGTGGTCCCCAACCCCCGGTCTGTGGATCAGTTGGTACCAGACCACGGTTCTTCCTCGTCCTCCTCCCCGGCTGCTGTCTCTGGGGCTGCCCTGCCAGTTTGCCGCCAGCTCACCTTTGGTGCTCTCTAGCGGCCGCCATGGCTAGGGCTCCCCCTCAGCGTGGCACTGCGCAGATGCTGCTGGCAGGGCCTCCCAGCGGGCAGCGGGAAGTCAGGGGAGCAGGGGCTCTGGCAGCAGTGACATCCCTCAGCAAAAGACTACCCCCCACCCTGGGCCTCAGTAAAATTGTCAAGCGTTGACCGGTCCCTGGTGATATAAAAGTTTGGGGACTACTGCTCTATAGGATGATGCCCAGGGGAAGGGGACAGTCCCTGCACATGGCCATCTACCACCCCCAAATAAATTAGTTGATGGAGTTATTCAATAAAGATTGAAAGCAGATGCTTCATAAATCTCTGATGATGCATCACATGCCTTGATGTTTGTGATAAGGGAGGTTCCCCAGGTATTTCTTTTAAGTTCCTATATGGATAGCACTCATATGATATGGTTTGGCATCAAATAAAAAAGGATATCTAGGAAGCTGGTGTGTATGGGCCATTGGCCATAGCCCAAGACCATAGAAACTTCCATTGAGCAGAAATTAAAGGATATGCATTGCCTCAGGTACTGAAGAGTCTAGGAGTCCCTGGTGGAGTTTTGCCATGCTGGTTCCCAAGCCATATATTTGTTTTTGCACTGATTTCTACCAGCTTAATAATATTTCTGAATCTGATACCTATTCCATGCTTTGAGTCAATTAACCTATTTGATCACTTAACAGGGGTCTGGTAGCTCTCTACCTTGGACCTTACAAAAAGGTACTGGCATATCTACATGTAGAGTTAGGCTAGGGAAAATCCTGACTTTCTGGCTTTCATGCAGAGGGCCTTTTATCTCCATGGGGTTGCAACCTAATTCCAATAACTTATGGACCAAGTTTTGCCAAGACTGGCCAAGCAGCTTGCCCTTGAATACCGAGATAACAGTGAAATCTGGGATGACCATTTGGCCCACCTAACCTAGATCAGCAATTGTAAGAAGCAGGGCTAACAGAAGATATATGTGCTTTAAAATATTTCAGTGCATAAATAGTGCCTTTAGTGCCTTTCCTACCTGTTGCTGAAATGACCTCAGATTTATTTGGAAAGTACATTAGAAGTGACACTAAATAGGAAGGGAAATCAAACAGCATTAAAGAATACTTATAGAAGAAATCTACTTGAACCATGCCTTTTGGAAAAATGACTTGTAGCAGCTGGTGGCATTAGAGACTCCATCATAAAACTTGCCTGAAGCTTCCCAGATGGGGTTACTTAAATCTGCAGAAATAAAATTTTAATTTGAGTGACAATGTGTTCAGAGATTTTTGCATCTCGTTAGGCTAGAATGTATGCAAACAATTTAGCTAAACATTTAAACAGGAGACATAGATTATACTAAAGAAATTTTTGGTAACACCCTGAATGTTGCTATAGTGGTCACTGTCAAAATAGGCACTTCTGTTGCTCAGTAGCTACTGGCATCCTGATTCATAACAGTGCATGTTATTGCACCACCAGTTGGGGTAAATAATACAAGCATGACTACTGTTATGAAAACATTTATACCTTCCTTTTCTTTGGGGTTCAAGTTACTTTACCACATTGGATGTGTACAAATTATGCATAAATGGTATGTCAAGTAATATAAAATGCAAAATAAAAGCTGCATGATTTTAAATTGCCAAAACAGATGCCATAAAATAAATACATGGAAATTACCAAAACAGATACCATAAAACCAAATACATGGAAATGTTAAATTTGCTCTCACAAAACAGGCAATTAAAAATGCATATCTGTAATATCTAAACATGCCCACTTTGGTCAGAGGTTTCTCCACACTAGGCTGGTTTTCCATGATGGTCGTCTTGCAGGCCCTGCAGAATTGAGATAGCTCCGACAGGTCTCTTAGCTCTTCTGGGAGGTCATTCTACTAGACAGGGGCCAGGATCAAGAAGGCCCTGTCCCTGGTTGAGGTTAGGTGAGCCTAATAGTAATAAAAAACAAGCTGAAATTGAATTCTGACAAGATGAAAGTTCTGTTGATTTGGTGGCCAAGGTTGTTGTGGCTGGCTGACTTCCCCGCAGGAGTCAGTAGATTTGTCTTGCGTAACCGCAGCCTGATTGGTCAGCTCATGGCAGGATTCTCCATGGATCCAATCAATTCAAACTGTCATGTATCCAATCACCCACAGCCATAGGTAGATCTGTTGTTCCCTGTTCGTATATATTGGGGAGTTTGCTCAGGGGATTTTCAGTGAAGTCTTGGTACTCTCTTGTACTATAAACTGTCAATAATAAAGAACTGGAAGATTCCAGTACCTCTATGTTCTTTGACCCATGGATCTAACAAATATCCATGGGGATATGGGGTTTCCTCTTTTCCTAGGAGCCTGTTGTCTCTCACTGATTCAGTTTAATGTTGGAGAAGCAAGCAGATGCAGTTGCAAGAAGGAGTTTCACCAATTCCATTTATCTCAGAACGTCTCTATTTTGACTTGGCCAACTTGACCACATGAATTACATGCAAAGGCTGTACATCTCAAGGCTGGAGTATGGTTGAGCGCTTTGGCTGCCAAAGGAGCTGTTCACACCCGAAGCAGCCAGCACTGCAGCACAGGGGAAAGGGTGGTGCAGTTCCCAGTGCCCCCCATGCCAAGGTGCTGGCTACTTCAGGCGCAAACAGCTGTTTCAGTGGCCAAAGCACCCAACCCTAGGCTGGAGTACTGTAATTTACTACTGTAGACTACATGGGTTTGACCTTAAAGACAACTAAAAAACTCTAAGGCTGCAGCTTAGCTACTATCAGTTCTCGTAACACAGTTGGTAGGTGGGTTCTGCATATTGTTACCAAAATCACACTTACATGTCCTGTGACATGTGTATTAAGCTGTGGGGAACTAGCTGAGCAGCGAGAGGGGGGATGTCCTGGGAATTTTCCTCATCAATGCAACACTTTTTGACTTACCCTCATAGTTCTAGAGTAGAAATGGGCATGGACCAGTAAAATGCAGTTAAGTTCATGGTGGGCACATAAACACATACTAGATATCCCAGTCCACTCTTCTTGTTCACCATGTTAGGTGAGGATTAAATTCAAGGAGTCCAAGTTACAGCTTCCCAAAGAAGGTGTCCCAGGAAACTGCTTTTAGGGAAATGCTGGGTAAAGGTTCAGGAATGTATAGATTGAACCTTGTACAAGGCAAAGGCATAAAACTCACAAAAAAACTCCCCAAAATACTTCCGTACATGTTATATGCAGATTAGAATTGGGGACTCCAGGTAACAGCCTTTCAAAAAGGTGACCCAGGAAAGTACTTTTGGGGAATATTTGGTATAGCTTCAGGAGTGCACAGAAGAGAACTTATGCAAGCTAGAGACATCAGACTCAAAGTGGATCTCCCTAAGACGGTCAATCACATGTCTCCCCTAAGCCCAGTAGTCACCAGCACTATTGGCCACATCACCATGCCCCCTTCACTCATAAGGTCAAAATAATAAGTGGATACATTCAATCCCCCTACTCCTTTGCCTTGCACGAGCCCATGTTACCAAAATCGCACATACACATATCCTTTGTCATGTGTATTAAGTCATGGGGAATCAGCAGAGCGAGAGGAAGGTAATGTAGAATTAAAGGATTAAATGCCTGTGATTTCAAGGTAATAAAACCCTTATGAATGCAAGGCAGACAATGTTGGTAAATTGTAAAAATAGTAACTGTCTTTATTAGAAAGAAAATAATAAAAGCATAAATATATCTAACACACCTATAAAGCAGTTGTATAGAGAAGAATCAGGGTGGGAAAGAAGGTTCCATGTAATTACCATTCCTGTAGAGTAGAGAGTCAGAGAGCAGTGACATAAGCCAGTATGATGGGAGGTTCCAATGGATCTAGGGTTGGAAAGCACTCAGAAAGGCTGTGTACAGCCACGGCTTATATTGGGTTTTTGGGGAGGGGTTATGTGATGTGGCCTAGGGCCCCTTATGCATGGGCCATAATACGCGTGTTGGTGGCAGCAGCGCTTTGGGAAAAATCACCGATAACTCTCACTGCCACCGCCAGTGCAGGCACCCCCCCGGCCCAGGGCTACAGCCAGCACCAGGCCTGTCAGCTCGGCCAGCCCCAACCCTACGGTGTACCTGTAGGGACACCACATGCCCCTGTGGGCTCTGCGGAGCCCTGGAGCTGGCAGGGGTGACCCCCTGCCCCCACCTGAGCATGCGGAGGGGTCCTGGGGCCCCCACTCCCTCCCTGGGCCATCCAAACCTCCCTCCCCGCCGATCCAGCTTACCTCTTGGCCCTGGAGTTCAGTATGCACGTGTGTGCTACACCAGGGCAGCCCAGCATGCTGCGCACCTGTGCATATACGGGGAACAGCGGGGCATCCTGCCCCACCACAATGGCACGGCAGCAGCATGCAGTAGCTGCCACCATGCATAAAAGGCCTAGGTGAGCACATGATGGAATTTTCCATGGGTCAGGATGTTGGGCAATGCCGTGGCCAGTTCCATAGATGGCCATTGATGGGCTTAGACCAGTGGTTCACAGCCTTCCTAATACCATGACTCTTTAATACAGTTCCTCATGTTGTGGTGACTCCCCCAATCATAAAATTATGCAAGTGTTCTTTCACAGAAATTAAATTGAAAGTGACCGCTGGTGTGAAGAATCATTGTTGAAGAATCATATAAATTGGGTTTTTTTCCGGGGTTTCTCAGTTCAGTTCTGCCTCTTGTGCCCCCATGCTGATCTTGCTCTTTTCTGCTGCTCCAGACAGACAAATGCTCTATCTTGGGCACCTGCAGGAAGAGTGGCAACAGTGGAGTTGCCCACCTGGCCAAGCTGCTCTCCCTGCTGCGACCCCAATGAAAGGGTCGTTCGACCCCCCAAAGGGGTCCTGACCCCCAGGTTGAGAACCACTGGCTTAGACAAAGGCATTAATGGGTCTAAGAAAAGGGAGCCATCAAGTCAAGAGGTCTGGCTGCAGAGTTTGGGAAAGAGATTTCCCATGGTATAGGGGCCAAGTAGTAGTCATATGAAAGACAAACAGGTTTGTTTAGGAGCCCCTGGGCCAACAGCCTTTAGCCGGTCCACTAAATCAGAAATACAATGGGGTGGGGTTTAGGAGGAGAGCAACCTTGAGTCAGGAGGTATCTGTGTCAGGAAGAGACTGCCCTTCTGAACCTGTATCCAAGAGCATGGTCTTTAAGATAGAGTCTGACCTGGCTTGGCAGACTTATACAGTGTCCTGGCTTTGGCTTAAGCCTTCTGTTGGTGCAACTGTCCATTCATATTCTCTGTTGTGGTTCCCTCATGATTATTCAATCTCCCCACTCTTCTGTTGTTTCATAAAATGAGCAAAACAGAGTTGTTCAGAGTCATTATTGTAAAGAGTTAGAGCTGTGAGATGTGATGTAGTGGATCAGCTAGGAGATTACCTCTGTTCAAGATTCCCCCTCCCCAGTTCTTCAGCCCCATCTCAATTGTATTATATTGTTTCATTTGGAATATTTATTGTTGGATTTAAACATTGTTATTATTCGAGTTATTATATTTTTAATTGGAACACTGATTGACTCAATACTTCTTGTGATCCTCCTTAATTCAGTTGTTTCTCCCACTGAGAAATGCAAACTATAAATTAAATATATAAATTAAAATAAATAGCAAGGCTAGAATAGGGATTACTTCAATTTTCCCAAGTTTTGTTTTTTGTTTTGTTTTTTTAATTGCTTTTTCCTTGTGAATCAAATTTGTGGGGTAGATTCCATTAAATATTCCATTTTTTAAAAATCTGTTTCTTCATTCAGGCTGCAGTCATTCAGTGGTTTCTAGTTCCTTTTGGAATAATTCTGGGCTGCAAAAGGAAAGGGTATCAAGGAACATCCTTTCCACTGATTGAAATTCCTTCCAGAACTGGAGAATTATTGCAGAATCAAAGGCCATGATTCTTTTTAAGTGTATCAAAAATTCCTCACAGAAAGTACATGCATTTTTCAACACTATTTCTATGTTGAAACAACATTATATATGTGCTATACAGATACGTTATATAAATTGTACGTATAACTTTTATGCAGTTTGTATATCTCAACTTTTCAATATGTAAAACAATACAAATAACTCTATGAATCCAAAAGAGTCAAAGAATAAAATCAATAACTTCACCCCAATCCCTAGTCTAATCAGCAAGTATATTTTGTTTTTCAGCATAGCAAGCGCTATAATATTCATCATCGGGTCCACAGAATATTTTTGTTTCAGGGTAAGGGTTGCTGTTTTCATGTCTTGTGCATAAATTGTTCTGGTGGGTTCCAAAGTAGGGGCAGCTTAAATTTTTCAAAGGAAAAGAGAACCGGGAATGCCTTTGAGGAGTTGTGCATATATATATTTGTTCATTAGCTGGTTGCCTGTTAGATTAAACTAACAGATATCTAATGAAATGTAGAGCAGCATACCTGTGTTCTTTGCTTGACATATCCAGTATATAATTTAAGCAACACCAAGAATGGAAAGAATAACTGTCTATTTTTCCCATAAATTTCTTTTTTGGGAACAGGAGACAAACAGATGTATTGGGTTTTATTTTTTGATCTAACATTTGACTACCTTCATAATTCACTAACACTCCATCATTTAACACCTTCAAATGAAGGGTGTTTCTGCAGCAGATGTAAAGGAAGTATTTTTGATTTGACAGACTTTTTAAAAAGCTATCTGAACATGGTTGATATAACTGAGTTATGTTTAGAGGTGTAAAGCTGGATGATAATCAATCTATAGCCAACATGAGCTGCATCCATTCTTTTTTGATATCTTGTCATCTGGCTACCATGAATGAGCCAGTCATATGCAATTAACCAAAATGGACATATCCAAGTGAACCAAAACACATGATAAAGTAAGGGCAATGTTTCTTAACATCTACAGATGTCTCCCCAAAGTCTTCTACAGGGAGCCAGTTTTTGTAAGCACTAACCCTGGAACTTCTCATTACTTCAGGAGAAAAATGGATTATCCTTATGTGCATGACTACTTCTGTTTACATATGCTCATTCTCTTTCTAGATAAAACTTGAGTGGATGGGCAAAAGTGTAATAACTAGATATAGTAACTATAATACAGAAAACAAGCATGTTAAAGAACATTGGGTTGAAACCTGTCTAAAACTTCTGTGCATGGAAGGACTTCTACTCATCTCCTCCCTACCACTGCAGTCACACATGCTCCTCAAATTCTGCCGCTGGAGCGCAGGGAACCCCCAGGGACATGTTGAGAGATGAGTTGAGAGACTGACACAGGAAGAGAGAACTGATAAAAACTGTCACTCCCCTATTGTGTACATTAGAAAGCAGAGACTTACCTCGGCTGCGGTTTGGCGCCACGGCGGCGCTTGGAAGCTGCGTGCTCCTGCTGGGCTTCATAGCCCATGTCACATATCGGGGCCTGAGCGCGGGCCTATTTAAGGCCGAGCATGAGGCTTCTCAGCCTCTCCATTGCCGCAGCCATCCAGACAGCTTGCTGTCTGGCTGAACTCGAGGTAGGCCGTTAGGAATGGAGGGAACGTGGGCAGTGGCTATTTCAGCTTGGCTAATTCAGCTTCGTTGTTGCTGCCGGCCCACTCTTTAAAAAAAAAATGGAGGGGGGAAGCGTTTTAAAAAAAAAACACTGTAATTCCCTCAGGGCAGGTAGGAGCGGCTCGGAGATGCCTGGCCAACGCGCTTCGGCCAAGAGAGGGGAGGGGGGCTCAGTGGCCATTAAGGGAGGCAGTGCAGCGGCCAGCAGGGGATTCCCCTGATCATTCCCCCACCACAACAGGGAGCCGCTCCCGTCAGAGGACGGCCACTGATAGGCGGGCCAGCGCGTTGTGGGCTCGCGACGCCTGGGCAGGAGCACTGCCTGCTTCTAAGGCCACGCAAAAAGAGGCTAAGGGAGGGGGCAGTGGACCACAGCGGCCGTGGGGGAAGAAGGCCTGGCCGGCTGTAGGAAGAGCTAAAAGGGGAGCCCGGCCCAAGGAGCCTAGCAAATGGCTCGGGCCTCGGGTTTCCAGGGAGTCTGCCTCTTCCAGCCAAGTGGACAGCTCTTCTAGCCCTGATACTGGGGGAAGTGAGCAAGAACTAAGGCGGGGCAGGCAGAAGGCAAGGGGACGGAAGTCTCCTTCTCCGCTTCGACGCCCACGAGCAAGGGGTCATGGAGAGGTGGCAGCACCAATGAAATCTTGCAGGGGCAGTCGTGGGTGAAGTAGGTCAAATAAGTTGTGGGGGGGCATGGTGGCAAGAAACATAGCGTCCAAGGGAGACTGGCTTCATCATCTTCCTCTTCGGGGCGGTCTAGTTCATCAAAGCCGCCTGGTTATTGGGAAGGTTATTCAAGGGCAGTTGCCCAATTTGCTGGCAGAGGTACTTCTCATTTAGCAGTTTCAGGACAGAGCTCATTGCCATCACCTAGCCAGACTGGCAGCTCTGATTCTGTGGTGGTTCAGGCTGAGTCGAAGCAGAAGGGGACAAGGCGTAAGAAGAAGCAGTCTGAGGCCTCAAAAAAGCGGCGACGTTCCTCCAGAAAGAGCCCGTTGTCTGGTGATTCGTCCTCATGGGACGAAGGAGAGAACTCTATTCATGATGGCTGGTTCTGGCTGGAAGGCGCTTTTGTACCAGGCCTTCCACTATGGCTGGCGAATCAGAGAAAAGAGGCTTAATGCCTCCTTGATGAAGCAGGGATCAGTAAGGGTAGGAGGGAACCTCCTACAGGGTTTAAAACTGGTAAGGCACCTCCAGGTGTACATCTGCCAACAAGGATCTGGGAACGGGTCCTTGATGGCCATTTTGTGGACTTTTTCGAGCTTGCTGCTGGCTATACAAAGAGGGTGAATACAGGCAATCGGAGGGATAAGGACAAAGCCAAGCCTCAGTGCGAGAGGTCGATGCTGAACTGGCTCAAGGGCTTTATAGAATTTCAGGGTTTGATATGTGGGGCTTACCCTGAAAGGGGGTGGCACCTGAATCATTATTTGAAGCAAGTAGTCAGGGCATGGGAAACGGCTGGCGAGGAAGCAGCTATTGAGTACGATTGCCAGTTTAGAGAACTCGCATCTCAAAATGCTGCCACATGATGGGATCTTAGACTCCATGATGCATGGATCGTGGAGGTTGGGCCCAGTGTTAGGCAGCGGAGGGACAGAAGAAAAACCAGCAGTTCGGTACCGGCTAAGAAGTTGCCTGGTCTAGTCTGCTTGGATTTCAATAGGGGCAGCTGCAAACGACGTCGGTGCAGATTAGAGCACCGCTGTAAGTCCTGCGGGGGGGGGCACTTGGGGGCTAACTGCACGGTTGGTTCTGGACAGCCCTTTCATGGATCCCGATCCTCTCGAAAGAAGGATGGAGGATTGGGTGCGGGGACAACTTCTTCCAACAGCAAGGCTGCATGAGTACGGGAGGGATCTCAGCAGTTTGGCTCCCATGCCTATCAAGCTGGATCCTCTTCTCTGCTGGCTCAACAGTTACACTGATAGGGCAGCTAAGGATTATCTAGCCAGGGGCTTGCTGGAAGGGTTTCTGATACCTTTTACAGGCCCCAGGGAAGCAACCACGTGCGGTAATCTTAAATCTGCGCTAGAGCTTCCTGTAGCTGTGGATTCAAAAATTAAAAAAGAATGCCTAGCTGGTCGGGTAGCAGTTCCTTTTGTTAGCTCACCAATGAAGAATTTGAGGGTGTCCCCTTTAGGAGTAGTGCCGAAAAAGTCCCAAGGCCAATATAGACTTATCCAGCACATCTCCTACTCACGGGGTACTTCCGTGAATGACCATATAGCAGAGGACTTGTGCTCGGTGAAATACACATCATTTGACGCTGCGGTGGAGATGGTTAGGGAGTGTGGATGGGATGCAATGCTCGCAAAATGTGATATACAGTCGGCATTCCGGCTCCTCCCTGTGCACCCTGAGGACTTCTGCCTGTTGGGCTTCCGCTTCCAAGAGTTATGGTACGTAGATAAAGCCATGCCTATGGGCTGTTCCATCGCCTGTGCGGCTTTTGAGAAGTTTAGCTCATTTTTGGAGTGGGCAGTGCGGGAGAAGGGGAGGTTCACAAGCATCGTCCATTTATTGGATGATTTCTTGATAGCGGGCCCTGGAGGGTCAGAAGTCTGCGGGAACAGGCAAAGTTTGTTTCAATGGGTAATGGAACAATTGAGTGTCCTGTTGGCCAACAAGAAGACAGAAGGTCCGGCCACCAGGCTTACATTTTTAGGCATTGAAATTGATTTGGTGGCCGGGACTTCTAGACTGCCCCATGACAAGTTAGTTACGCTTAAAGAAATTTTGAAAGAGTTGTTAAAAAGGAATAAATGTAAATTACAGGATTTACAAGTTGCTTTGGGCCACCTGAACTTTGCATGTAAGGCGGTGGCTCCGGGCAGGGCCTTTTGTGCGCGTCTGGCGTATGCGACCAGAGGGGTGCAAAAGCCATTTCATCACATACAGGTGACCAAGGAGATTAAGGCTGATCTTAAGGTATGGGAGACATTTTTGAAGAATTTCAACGGTGTTGCCATCTGGCAGACTCCGCTTAAGCTTCAAGACACGCTTCAAGTGCACTCCGACGCCGCAGGCAGCAGCGGTTTTGCCATGTTCTTTAATAATAAGTGGTGTGCCGAGCGTTGGCCTGGCAATTGGTTGAATTCCATTAGACGGGATTTGACCTTCTTAGAATTTTTTCCCATTTTGGTGGCCGTATTGCTGTGGGGGCAAGTTTTTTCTAACAAAAAAGTTTTGATTTGGTGTGACAACCAAGCAGTGGTTAGAATTATATATAGGCAGACGTACAGATCACCCCGAGTCATGCGCCTGGTTAGGCATATGGTTTTGGCGTGCCTGTCTTTTAATATATCCTTTTCAGCGCAGCACATAGCGGGAGTAAAAAACGAGATAGCCGACGCCCTCTCTCGTTTTCAGGTAGAGAGGTTTCATTGGCTCACCCCAGCGGCGAATCCAAATCCAGACGCATGCCCCAAGGAGCTGTGGAGTCTTGGCGTTGAATAATCGTCAACAGGGTCTTATCATCCCTGGCACCATCGACTCGCTGAGCCTACGAAAGGGTGGCATTTGGGGTTTTGGAATTTGCCAGGAGGGTTAGTCGATGCTCCGCTTGGCCAATGCAAGAGGAATTTGCATTGCGCTACTTGGCCCATTTGAAGGGTCAAAATTTGTCATGCAGGACACTCAAAGTTACTTTATCAGGGCTGTCATTTTGCAGTAAAGCCCTGGGCGGTTGGGATCCTGGCACTTCCTTTTTGGCCAGGAGGGCGATAAAGGGTTGGGGGCGGCAGGCTCCTGGAGCGCCTGATTCCAGAAGACCGATCACGGCTTCCATGTTGGGTTCCATGTTTAAGTTATCGCCAAAGATTTGTTTTTCCAAGTTTGAGATTGCCTTGTTTAAGGCTGTATTTAGCCTGGCATTCCATGGCACTTTTCGTATTGGGGAAATAGTTTCATCGTCCAGTAGGCCTGTGGGTTCTCGGGCGTTAGCAGTTTCCGACGTCGATTTAGGGGATGGAACAGTTTTATGCCACCTTCGGAACTCGAAGTGTGACCAACGAGGAAGGGGGGGGCACAAGTGGTGCTGGCAGCCAAGGGTGGGTCTGACATCTGCCCACGTTACTGCATGCTGCGTTATTTGCATGTTTGACTGAATGTGCCTGGCCAATTGTTCATTCACGCAGACGGGAGGTGTTTGTCTCGGTTCCAATTTATGGCTGTTATGCGGTCTGGCCTGACAAGCCTTGGGCTTCAGGCAAAATCATACGGTACTCATTCCTTTCGAATTGGAGCCGCCACAGAAGCACACATGGCAGATAACTTCCCCCAGAAGATCAAACAGCTTGGGAGGTGGAAGTCTGAGGCGTACAGGTGTTATATCCGCCCTAAAATCTGTGACTAATATGTTATCTTTGCAGGTCTTATTACATCGAAGCCAACGGTAATGATCTTAGGACACAGCATCCTGTTCTGGGCTGGGCGATACACAGGAAGTTCGGGATGGGGGACTCACCTTGGCTTAGATGCAGCATGCCAAATCATCTGGGACTGTGCTGGCAAGACGTGCTGCGTGTGGTGTCCGAGGAGGTTTATCGCTATGGAGCACCCAATTTCCTGGTCTTGCATGCAGGGGAGAATGACTTACCTGCGATGTCCAGAAGGCACTTGGGTCTTAGCATTCAAGCTGACTTACCTATTCTGCATCGAAGACTGCCAAGGACAAAATTAATTTGGTCAGATATGTTGGACAGGCTCTCTTGGCGTTCAGCCATCAGGCCTGAAAGGGTTAATTGGGCAAAACATAAAGTTAACAAAGTGGCCCGAAAAGTTGTGTTTGGTTTGGGTGGGGATATTATCATTCACCCGGACATTTCCTTTAGATTGCCGCCCCTATTTCGGAAGGATGGAGTACATCTGACAGAATGGGGGTGTGATTTGTGGTTATTTGATGTCAGGGCAGGGTTATTTTGTTTTCTGAGGGTTGGCGGGAACAGGGCAATGGTGCTCCCGTTCTGTGGCGAGGTTCGGCTGGTAAGGAACCTGTTTGGTAGGGAGTCCCATCTGCGTATGGGACTCCCATCTGAAGGGGGTCTCCTTAACGAGGCCGGTCATGAAAAGGGCACAGCCTACCAGGCTGGGAGGCTAAGGGCCTGTGGCCAGGCAGCTGTAGATTCCAATGGAGGCGGACGCCTAATTGGTTCTTTTATAGCTGCCTCCCTGTGTGAACATCCCGTGACGCAGCGTGACCTGCCCTCCCAGCTGGGAGCGAGGCGGGGACCACGAGCGCCATGGCAGAAATAATTTAGCAGCCAGAAGGCTGGATGCGGTCAGGTTCCCTATCTGATCATGGGGGGGGGGCAACCCTCCGTTGAGGGTAGGTTAATAAAGGCTGTGGTCATTTTAAATGCCAGCAGGAGTAGTGTCTTCCTTACTAGTCGCCGCCTACTAGTCAATAGAAAGCTGAGACTTATGTCGGCTGCGGTTTGGTGCCGCGGTGGCGCTTGGAAGCTGCGCACTACTGCTGGGCTTCATAGCCCATGTCACGTGTCGGGGGCTGAGCGCGGGCCTATTTAAGGCTGAGTGCGAGGCTTCTCGGCCTCTCTTTTGCCGCAGCCATCCAGACAGCAACCCTCCCTCCCGCCCTGTTATATGGTGTTTCATGTTAATTTATTTGTTATTTTGTTGCAGGCAAGGTTCGGCCGGTAAGGAACCTGTTTGGTAGGGAGTCCCGTCTGCGTACGGGACTCCCATCTGAAGGGGGTCTCCTTAACGAGGCCGGTCATGAAAAGGGCACAGCCTACAAGGCTGGGAGGCTAAGGGCCTGTGGCCAGACAGCTGTAGATTCCAATGGAGGTGGACGGCCGTTGGTTCCCTTATAGTTGACTCCCTGCATGAACATCCAGTGACGTAGCGTGACCCGCCCTCCCGGCTGGGAGCGAGGCGGGGACCCTGAGTGCCACGGCAGAAATAATTTAGCAGCCTGAAGGTTGGATGCGGTCAGGTTCCCTATCCGGTCGTGGGGGGCCAACCCTCCATTGAGGGTAGGTTAATAAAGGCTGCGGTCATTTTAAATGCCAGCAGGAGTAGTGTCTTCCTTGCTAGTCGCCGCCTGCTAGTCAATAGAAAGCCGAGACTTACGTCGGCTGTGGTTTGGCGCCGCGGCGGCGCTTGGGAGCTGCGCGCTCCTGCTGGGCTTCATAGCCCATGTCACGTGTCGAGGGCTGAGCGCAGGCCTATTTAAGGCCGAGCGCGAGGCTTCTCGGCCTCTCCGTTGCCGCAGCCATCCAGACAGCAACCCTCCCTCCCACCCTGTTATATGGTCTTTCATGTTAATTTATTTGTTATTTTGTTGCAGCCGAGGTTCGGCTGGTAAGGAACCTGTTTGGTAGGGAGTCCCATCTGCGTACGGGACTCCCATCTGAAGGGGGTCTCCTTAACGAGGCCGGTCACAAAAAAGGTGCAGCCTACCCGGCTGTGAGGCTAAGGGCCTGTGGCCAGACAGCTGTAAATTCCAATGGAGGCGGACGGCCATTGGTTCTCTTATAGTTGCCTCCCTGCGTGAACATCCCGTGACATAGCGGGACCCGCCCTCCCGGCTGGGAGCGAGGCGGAGACCCCGAGCGCCACGGCAGAAATAATTTAGCAGCCGGATGGCTGAATGCGGTCAGGTTCCCTATCCGGTCGTGGGGGGCCAACCCTCCATTGAGGGTAGGTTAATAAAGGCTGCGGCCATTTTAAATGCCAGCAGGAGTAACGTCTTCCTTGCTAATCGCCGCCTGCTAGTCAAATGGCTTTCCCACAAGACTACCAATATTTAAAAGTAAATGAAAATTCTGTGTGCAGAACCATCCTTCTTGTGAGATCAAATCAGCAAGGACTACAAACTGTGGCCAGATGCAATGCCCTTCCCTCAGCAATCCTCTTAGGAAGATTCCAAAAAGTGCAACTTTAAGATAGATTCTGTTCTTGTCAAATAATACTGAAGCTGTCCCACATGTTCTCTTCTATTGTCCTTTTTACATAAGTCTTCGTAGAAAACTTTTGAGCCCTATTTTGATAAATAAGTAGGGATTTCCCATCCATCTTATTTTCCCTCCTTCTGGATAACACCAACACAGAAATAATAGAAAATGTGTCCAAATTTTTGCTGGGCCCCATTAAAGTGTGTCAGGCCTGTTATTAAGGACAATTGGTAGTATATTTATGAATTTCAATGTAAGCTTTAGGTTTTTACCTTGTGTTTTACTTAATTTTGCTTTTGTGTCTGTTTATTCCACTTCCAACTGTAATGCTGTTTTTGTATGCCAATAAAGGATTTGGATTTGGACTACAAACTGTTTTCTTTCACTTCAAAAAGGATGAGGACAAAACTGAGAGAATGCAGAAGAGAGCGACAAAGATGATCCAAGGTCTGTAGACCAAGCCCAAGAGTGACTTGGGAATGTACAGCCTGGAGAAGAGGAGGTTGAGAAGGGATATTTTTTCTATCTTTAAATATTTGAAAGTTCCTGTATGGCCCCTTCCAACTCTATGATCCAGTATTTATATCAGAACAGTGATGACAATGTTGAATTATTTTACTAATGGATCTTCTCTTTGAAGCCTATTATCCATACACTTAGTTTTTTGGGGGAGCTGAACAATCTTTCTCTTTAAACAAATTTAACCTATAGTATCTACCCAAAAGGAAGATGAGCCCTTCCATTTAAAATGTTATACACAAAAGTAGATTACTCAGAATTCAAAGTGATCCCCTAAAAATGAAGGTAGCAGTGTTAGCAATACTCAACAAACATAGTTATCAATACACAACAAACATGTACTACAACTTTTCCCAGTTCATATTTCTCCATCCTTCCCTTGAATAATACATAAAGAAAAGTCAGCTAATATCTACTGAACTTCTGATCTTACACAATGATGGTTTTAACCCTGGCCTCAAGTAAGAAACAAGGATGGTAACTTAACAAAATACATCAATCTATGCAATACTATAAACAGACACAAAATCTTTTCTGTTTCCTATGTCAAAGCAGAATACTTCAAAAATCCACATTTACTCAGTTTACCCGATAGCGTAAATAGCAACATTCTTTCAGCTGAACGGAAAAAGAGAAAGGAAATTAGATGTGCAAGAGCATTGGAAATGTTACATTCAGGCTTACTAGAGCCAATGATGGCTATCAGCAATACCCATGCCCTGTGGAGAGAATGCAGTCTACAAAAAGGAGCTTATCTAGATTGCCACATCTTTTATAATGTGTACCCTCTCAACTCCTCATGGCATCTCTTGCTTACATCTTTATTTCAAGGGGCCTGATACACGTTTTCACACCAATATAAACAATTATGGGATGTTTAAATTCTGAATTGTTGTTTCATGAATACAATTTCAAGCTTTCTGTTGCACTGACTGGAATCCTAAACATGCATACTTGGAACATCGTCTCATACACTGCAAAGATAACTGATTTTTTTTCTCATTTAAAAAGGCTATCAAAGGCCATGTTAATTATAGGTAACTAGATGTTTTAAAAATGGTAGTGATGGTAGCAGCAGATGTGTGATGGGGACATAAGCTGTAGGAATGTAATGTAATCATACAAAACAGAACATCCAAATCTGATCAGACATATCAAAACAGCTTACCAAACAATCGGCTTCCTACTTGCAGCTGGCAACCAGGATGTGAGCCCAAAGGACACCTAATCATTTTCAGGTCATTGTTAATATGAATTGTAAAGCCAGAAATGGTTCGCATCTGATAAGGCTTGTGGTCTTCGTTATACTTGCAGATGTGCTTCTGGCCACAAAAATTAAACTAAGAACTATGACCTGTATAACTAAGAAACATATTAACAAAGAGCTGAAAAAGCAGCTTAAATGTCTTCTGCATAGGGAGGGAAGTAAGTCATCACATACTGAAGATGGCAATGCCCTTGATCATATCTTTTCAGATTTGCTTGTTTAAACCAGACTTTCTCAATTTTTTTACCATTGAGAAACCCCTGAAACATTTTTTTTAGACTTTGAGAAACCCCAGAAGTGATGTGATCATACAGAATATGGCTGGGAAGCATAGCTGCATACATGTCAACCTGGGGCCCCTTCCCTTTCCATCCCCTCCAGGCCCATCATTGGCCAACTGGGAGGCTGCTTGACATGATTACTCACTAAATGTTAACCCCAGAGTTTCATGAAACCTTGGTTGAAAAACACTGGTTGGAACAATGGGCTAGTTCATACAAGTTCCTTTCTTTGGCCCATTATGCACGGAGTAGAAGGTCCACATTCGGGGTGGAATGGCAGTGGCTAAAATCACCAATTATGCACGCTGCAGGTGGCAACCGAAAAATGAGATGCGGAAGAAAGTGGAGCTTCCCGGGACCAGGGCGCAACCAGAAGTGGCTCCGGAGTATCCACGTGCATAATTGGATACCCTGGGTTTTGCTGCCGTTGCGTTCCATCCCGTGCGTAAGAAGTTTGCTTCGCTTCTTCCTCCTCCGCGTTCTCCATGCCGCCGTTTCAGCGGCCGTGCATAACAGGCCTTTGGGATAACAAGACCCTGACAGTTGGGTCTTAAAAAGGGGTAGACCATAATTTCTTGTGTTTAACTGTATACTTCTTAAAAGGACCAGTAGGCTCACTCATATTGGGGGAAATTGCTTGTACCTGTCATTGCAATCCTAAAAAGGGGGGGGGGGGTTATGAAAGTGCTAAGGGAGCCAACTAGGCATTATGCCAGTGCATCTCCAAAATACATATAATGTATTGTATATGTCCATGGGGTCACGATGGGTCGGACATGACTTCACACCTAACAACAACAACAACATCACAATTACATGGGAACAGAGCTCCGGCATCACCCTGAGTCTCTAGGCCACTATCACAGCCCTGCAGCAGCCACCCATTGGCAGCTCAGTGATGCAGAATGTTGGCAGGCCTCGAGTTTGTGGAATTAGTTGTCTCCCTAAACTGCTGCAATCCAGGAATCCCCCCTCCCATGGCAGAAACTGAAAACACAGTGAAAACACAGTGTTTCCCGTAAGCACTCATGCAGGTTCATTAGGATACCACCTACACACACATATAATACGTGGGTGGGGGGGGGTGTCATATGCCCCACTTTAGTTAGTAAAGAAACTTGCCGAGCCAACCTTGTACTGATTCCCTTGTAGAATCAGAGCCTTGTCCAGTAGTTGCTGCAGTGGAGGAATTGTTAGAAGTCAAAGAACACTTCAGAACAGCTGGATTGATTGATTAATTGATTGACTGACTGATTGATTAGATTTTTATACTACCCTCCTGTACAGCTCACATAAAACATTGCAGGAGTGATACATAGAACAGTCTAACACAGTCATAAATAACATATCAAAAACCTAATATTGGCTTCAAATAAAAATAACTTAAAACAAACCCCCAGGGAAGTCAGGCTGCTTCAGATCTGTAAAGTTTGCTCTTTAGTTGCTATTTCCTTCTTTTCTTTCATACGCCAGTTTTCTACACAATGGCAACCCAAATGTTTACATCATTATCTCTTCAATTTTACCCTCCCTTCAGTTTACCCAATTTTATTTGTGAGATAGGGTTCGTCTAACACGGTGAGATTGAACCAAGGTCACCCAGCAAGCTTCTATGGCAGAGTGGGGATTTTAACCTGGGATAAAGAAATGTTGGGAACTGGCTTTTATAATAAAACACCTATGAATTATTTATGAATAATTTAAAATGTATGAATAATTTAAAACATCAAACTAATTTCTTCATCCTTTGGAGCACACACACACACACAATCCATCCCCTTGGTTAAAATAAATGAAGAATCCCCTTGATTCAGGAACTCTGCTTTAGAGTATTCGTATGACTCTAGATCGAGACAGTGAGCAACAGTCTCTCCTGAAGCTGCCTTATAATATCTGTTCTGACTTCAGTGGCTTTCCAGGGCTTCAGATCTTTTACATAAAGTACTTCAGACCTTTGTGTAACCATTTAAAACTAGAGATACTGTGAACTGAATCTGGGACCTTCTGTATAAAGAACCCAATGGTTTCAGGACAGCTGAGATTTATGATTCAAGCGCACAGTATACTTCATTTATACACATCTTAGTTTACATAGACTGAAAACTTTTATCCAGCAGAAAAGTAAGTGGAATGATTTGGCAAAGCAGATCTTTCCCTAGCTTCCTGTATATCCTATTTGTTGGCCCTGCATGGTAACTGGTGAGCCAGCATGTGAATTAGGTTGCCAGACTATATAGACCAGGGGGGCCACAGTATGACTACTCCTGATATAGACTACTGAACTGATCCACCAGGGGTCCTCTTATGTTCTTTGCCCACAAATGAACAGTGGAAGAGGGAAAGGGAGGGAATTTTACATGGTTTTACAGCACTGTGTATAATGGTTGTTTGCAGGACTCTTCCAACCCTCAAAAGTTTCAGGACAAAGTCGATGGGGGAAAGAATGTAGGGAAAATCACTCCTCCTTCCATGAACTTTCCCATAAGATACAGCCCTATCCTTAGCAAAGTGGTTCTGTTTATTAATGCTAGCAAAAACAGAACCTAATTTAAGACCTAATGTCATTGAAGGTACAGTGAGCATATAGTAACTGTGATTATATATATATATATTGTTTAGCTCTTTGCATTATTACATTTGATACAGAGAGTTTTTCGACTTATGTAATAATCCGGTACTAATGACAGACATGTTTAAGATGATAGGGTAGTAAAATAGGTTTCAATATGCTAGAATCTGATTGCTTTAAAAAAATATTTCACATGGGAGCAGTGAGACAATGAGATTTAAATAGTTTGTTGTATTTTCCCCCAATTCCCAATATAATTTCTTGAAGATATGCCATTTGCTTTTGCTTTCCTTGCAGGAGGATAAATTCCTTGTGTTAATGAAAACCATTATACTAGCAATATGCTGCAATATTTGTCTGTCTCCTTGAAAACAAAAGAAGGGTTGCCCTTTGCTCTCCAGGCAAGGAAGAAAATGACTTTCTCTCCATCTCTGAAGAATTTGAAAAATGTGATGAGTGTTTAATATTTGCCCAGTGCACAGTTCTAATATTGACAGATTCTTTTGAAAGATGGATCTACATGCCTATCTGGAACAGGTCTGCTTATCATCAAGTCCCATTAATAACTTATCGTTTTTACTATTGTGAGATGACATTTGGCTGTGAAGCACCTGATTTCTCCACAAAACTCCAGAAACCAGGGATGAGGCATGAAGCTTGTGGTTATGTGCAGGGGGTGACACAGTGGAAGAAAGGCAGAGTTGCATGTGGATAGGTACCCTTTTCCTATAACTTGCTAACATTTATAAAATTTAAGTTTTCTTATTTAATAAGCACCCTTCATCTAAATCGTTTATGAATATGTTCAGATACACAGGGCCCAGGGCAGATCCCTGAGTCACTCCACTCATCAGTCCTCTCCAAGAAGATGACGAACCATTTACAAGCACCCTTTGGGTGTGATCTGTCAAGCCGTTCTCAATTCACCTAACAGTAATAGGATCCATATCACATTTTACCAACTTGCCAATAATAATATCATGCAGAACCTTATTAAAAGCCTTACTGAAATCAAGGTAAACAATATCCACAGCATTCCCCTGATCTAGCAAGGTAGTAACTTTCTCAAAAAAAAAGAAAAAAAAAAGATAAGATTAGTCTGACATGACTCACTCTTGAGAAAGCCATGCTGAGTCTTAGTAATTTCAGCCATCCACTATAGATGCTCAAAGACTGACTGTTTGGTGATTTGTTCTAAAATTTTGCCAGCTGTAGACGTCAAACTGATGGATTGGTACTCACCCAGACCCTCCATTTCCCCTTACTGAAGATGGGAACAACATTTGCCCAACTCCAGTCTTCTGGCACTTCACCTGTTCTCCATGGATTGTCAAAAATAATGGACAGATGCTCAGAAATTACATCTGTAAGTTCTTTGTATGCTTGGATGCAATTCACCTGGCCCAGATGATTTGGTTTCATTTAAATAAACTAGGTGTTTATAGACTGTTCCTACATTGATCTTAAGCCACAACTCCTATCCCTCATCACATGAAATGATTTTGCCATGTTGAGCATGATTCCCCTCATAAGAGAAGACTGAGGAAAAGTAGGAATTGAGCAGTTCAACCCTCTCTTCATCACCTGTTACAATGTCAATGAGATCTTGCTTAAAGAGTAGAACTAAATAGCTGCAAATATCAGAACAAAACCAAGAGCGGTCGTGATTTGATGGGGCCGCAGTTGATGCGGGGGGGGGGGGGGGGGGGGAAGGAAGAGGAAGGTGCATCGGTGTCAGTGGACAGCAGCATTGCATGGAGGGAGTGTCATCGCAATACAAAGGGCGGGGGCAGGGTGCTTATAAGCACCACGTGCTCCATGACCTCCCTGTTTTGCTGCCCAAGAAGCCAGAACCCCCCCCACCCATCCCTTGTTTATTGTTTTGAGTTGTTTGCTATTAGTCCATCACAGCTGCGGAATAGGGTGCATGAGGTAGAGTATTTGGTTCAGGGACCAGTTTGCGTACTGGGACCTGAGGCGGGGGTCTCAATAAGAGATTGGCTGACACTGAGTGTGACTTTACCCTGCTTGGAAGGCGAGGGGCTCGGAGGCAGGAGGTAGGGATGGTTGTATGAGGTGAACGCCCAACAACCATGACCAGCCTCTTCCCTGGGGAGGGCACCAAGGGACAAGGGATCCTTCCGGCTGGGAGGAAGGGGGACCCAGGGCGCCCCTTGAGCCCATCTAAGCACTAACGTAATGGAAACTGTGTAGAGAACTGCAACTTCCCAAACCTGTCCTATAGTTTAACATCTTATTTATGTCTTTATTTATCTTACTAGGGGCAAAGCCCGTTGTATCCAAGAATACAACGGGTGCTAGAGCTTGGCAGTGGGAAGAGGAAGGGGAGGAGTTGTCCAGTCTGTAAGGGCATGGGGTTGAATGTGTGTGTTGTGTGGGAGGTTGTGGTGGCATGGTGGCAAATGAAGGTATGGGTGTGGAGATATGGGTGTCAAGAACCTGTGGTGTGGAATGTTCGTTGAGTGTGGGAGAGGACTGACCATTGGGAATTGTGGCATAGTGGTTACAGATGAGCTTTCCAGAGCCATGTCCTCAGATATGAGAAGGGAAAATCAGACTGGAGACTCTTCCTAGTTAAATTGGAGACAATTCCGCCCAGTTCTGCGTCATTTCCCTTCTTGTGTGAATTAGGCCACATTCACTGAAATTTATTTTATTTATTTTATTTTTTAGATTTATATACCGCCTTCCCCGAAGGCTCGAAATGCCCCTCTGCCCTAATACACATGGGTTAGTCACAGTACACAGGTGTCCACCCTGTTCCTTCTGTCTCCCATGCTTTCACTGTTGGTAAAATGTTATGTGCCCACATGCTTCTTTCATGCTTACTACTTAGAAGAACGGATTTTTGTACCCAGTTTACAAACACCTTTTCCAGTCGTCTCTCCACAATAGTCAACCTGTGAGGTATGTGGGGTTGTGAGAGATCTGAGAGAACTGGGAATGGGCTGCAGTGACCTAGCAGGCCTCAGGTGTCTCAAAGCATTTTCCAATCGTCTTCCCTTTCTCTCCCCATAGCAGACTCCACGAGCCTCACAGGGAAGCTGGCAACCCTAAGAGGAAAACTCTCTGTGCACAGCAGTCTTGACCTTAGTAAGGTTTTTTATACTGTTTTTTTTTATTTGCCAGGCCAAGGTTATTTGCCAGGCCAATAAGTCATTTAGTTACTATGTGTCTCCAGACATTTACTTGTTCTCTATTTACAGTTTCAGGCTATAAATATTTATTTATATCTTCCTGCACGTTCCAGACTCACAGGACTGAGGCTGGTCTGCCTGTCTGCGCCCCAGAATACAAACAGTTGCTGGTAAGTGCTGGCCATAACCCATAGGCCAGGAGGGACACTCCTGCACCATTCCCTACCAACTGCAGGCAAAAATGGCTCATTTGAAGGCTGGACTCTGAGGCATTGTATGATTTTGAAGTCCCACCTCCAAACCTCCAGGAATATTTCCAACCCAGGGGTAGCCAACCTACAGGTGTGGCCTGGAGAGCTCCTGGAATTACAGCTCACCTGCAGAGTATAAATATCAGCTCCCCAGGCAGAAAGGGCTACTTTGGACAGGGTTGTGGTAGAGAAGAAACATTTAAGGCTTCCCACACAGGTTGTTATTGAATTGAAAGTCATGAGGCCTACTGCACAGGGTGCAGATGAAACAGGAAGCAAAAGAGCCAGTTTCCTCTGTAGAATAACGCTGTGCAGTGGCCTCAAATCTGCAGAGAGTTGCAAAGAAGAAAGACACATGGCTTGGCTGTGTCTAACCTCCAGGCAGAGCAGTATTTTAAGTGAGAAGGGGCTTTTCTGTGGCCTCCCTGTCAGGCAACTGTTTGGCAGAAGGGGAAAGTCCCCTCTCCCTCAAAAGGAAGGCCCTCAGGCTCCCCTGCGTTGCTCTTGGAAAGGCCTCATTCTCTCAGTCAGGGGCTGTCAGGGGCTCCTTCGCAGGGGCTCCTTCGAAGGGGGGGAGGGGGAGCACTCTGCAGCCTCCTGCCAGCTCTGTCAGGGTTCTGAGGCAATTTACAGTTGGACATGACAGTTAGGACAGTCTTGGGGTGAAAAGGGCTGGTGCAGCCTGTCCAAGCCTCTGTTATCATCCCCCTTGCCAGCCCTACTGACCTCCTCTGGGCTGGGTGAATGGAATTTTGGTCTGTCCTGGTGAGGGGCCAATAGGAAGGCACTTTGCGTGCCTCCCCATTGGCTGCTTGGCCCTGGATGGACTCTCGGAGGGCCCAATCAGGAGCCGCTTTGCGGCTCCTGATTGGGCCCTCTGAGTTTTTATCCTAGACAGGGCCCGCCCTAACTCCTCCCCAGGTGGCCTTACTCTTTTATGTAATACTGCAGGAGCGGTTAAAGATGACGTGTGCAGTGTAGTCAGGAGATCCAAGAATTGTCTGGTAGTCAAGCAAGGAATGTTAAGATGTGGTTTGCCATTTCCTGCCTATACATCATGACCCTGCTGTTTTTTAGAAGAACTACCATTTAAATCCTTGGAGGTTTTCTATCCAATTCTTAGCTTAGCTGCTTAGCTTATGAGGTCTGATGGATCAGACTTGCCTGGGTTATCCAGGTCAGGTTTTAACATCTGATACTGCATACCAAGGGCATTTTCTGTTCTGGCTCCAGCTTAGTGGAATGAGCTCCCCAGTAAAATCAGGACCTTGTTTGATCTGCAGGGCCTGTAAAACAGTAGGTCAGCACACCTGCTACATGTTGTATCATAGTAGATTGGTGGACCTTCTACACTTCTCCATGTCAACATCAACTGCTCCCAGGTAACTGGGTGTTCCTACCTTGGGACAAAGGAGGATGGTAACCTGTTTTTACCAGCTGCTGGATGTCTATTTTTCACTGACTTTGTTTTAGTGGAAATTATTGTGTTTTATTGTTTTGTAATTAAAATGTTGTTAGCCACCCTGGGATGCAAGTGAGGAACGAGATATAAATCAAATAGAGATAGACAGACAGATAGAGTTTTCCCCATTTATTTTCATTGCTGAAACCTTTGGATGTAGGACTCAGCAAGATGGGAATTGTGGCACTTTGGTATGGAGAGATTCCCATCTTGCCATGTCCTACCTTCAAAGATGACTGCCACAGTTACTAACAAAACATCAGGGACTAAAATTATCAAGCCATGACCATACAGCACAGAAAACCCATAACAACCAGTTGTCTCTGGCTGTGAAAGCCTTCAAAAATATCTTGGTTTTCATTTCCTGAATGGGATGGGGGTAGGAGTTTTCAAAATTTTCTTTGGTACAGAAATTAATCACTGACTTTGGTGGTAGAAAATTAGCATTTCCCCCCAAAATTATACATATTTATGAGAAGGACCTTATTGGGAGATCTTGACAAATGCATGAACTTATTCCTTTAATTTCAAAATATTCAGTGGCTATTATCTGGGGCTAGCAACTGGGAACTTAATAAATTCACTGTTTGCTAGGTAGCCTCCAAAATCAATTCAATGTAAATGTTAAAAGGAATGGGAAACAAGATGAATCCCTTTGGCACTGCTAGAGTAAATTCAATGGATCAGAGCAACATTCTCCAGTCTACTTAATTAATAATAATCTTAAGTATTAAAGAGTGCTTCACATGTATAATTTATCCAAATTATATATTCTTTCTCCCTAATTCTTACAAAAACTCTGAAAAAAATATATCAATATTAATACCCCAGTTTTGGTGATAGGATAGTCTACAGTTAAGACTGGGTATTACAGTTTAGAGAGTATGCCATATCTAAGTGATCTGGTGGATTCAAGAAAGAGGCCAGGGATTTCTTGAGTAGCAGTTCAGGCTGTTACTTATCATGCTTCTATGCCAGCTCTCAACTCCTTGCACAGATAAGAATGGTACTGCTGCAACAATCTCCCCATGCTCAAACTGAATTGTTACTTCAGAAGAATCCTACGGTGACTGGTATTGAATAACACTGAAATCTCTAAAGAAATTACAGGATGAGTTTCCTAGTGCAGATTGTACTTCATGATTACAAAAGTAGTATGAATCCTGAACTAAAGACTTTATTAAAATGGCAATAGATATTACCTTATCAGGGAAGCACTGGGTGGTGGACTGTCACTGTCTCCTCAATGATTGTGCAAAGAGATGATAACCTGGGCATCAATCTATAAATACCTACATCTAATGGATTTATAGCAGTTTTTTTTTTTTACCCTGCAACAATCTTATATAACACTTCTTCAAAATGTAAACTCTGTACTTCCCACAGGTATGCATGCATCACTAGGGATGTGCACTGGAAAAAGAAACCTGGTACAGTTTAGGTTCAGCCTGAAATGATTCAGGTATACCTGAAGCCAAGTATCGGTATAGGGATTCCAGTTCGAATGATTCAAGTATAACCAAATCAATTCAAGCTCCAAGGCATTTAAAGGGACTATTTAAAGACAGGTCAAACCACTGAATAGCCAGCTGACCTGGGGAGAAAATTATTTCCCTGAATCAGTTTGGGCTGTTCATGGGTGTGTGTGATTCAAACTCCCCCCTACACACACACACACACACAGCCTTACAGCCAACTGATACCCAAGGATCTGTCCTGTGGTCTGTGTTGTTCAACATATTTATAAATGATTTGGATGAGGGATTAGAGGGGATACTTATTAAATTTGCAGACGATACTAAACTGGGAGGGGTAGCAAACAACAGAAGACAGAATCAGAATACAGGATGATCTTAATAGGCTCAAGAATTGTGCTAAACTGAATAAAATGAAGTTCAGTAGGCCAGTTTGGTGTAGTGGTTAGGAGTGCGGACTTCTAATCTGGCATGCCAGGCTCGATTCTGCGCTCCCCCACATGCAACCAGCTGGGTGACCTTGGGCTCGCCACAGCACTGATAAAACTGTTCTGACCGGGCAGTGATATCAGGGCTCTCTCAGCCTCACCCACCCTACAGGGTGTCTGTTGTGGGGAGAGGAATGGGAAGGTGACTGTAAGCCGCTTTGAGCCTCCTTCGGGTAGGGAAAAGCGGCATATAAGAACCAACTCTTCTTCTTCTAGGGACAAATGTAAGTTCTGCATTTAGGTAGGAAAAACCAAATATACCAGTATAAGATGGGGAAGACTTGTCTTGGCAGTAGCATGTGCAAAAAAGATCTAGGAGTCTTAGAAGACCATACATTGAACATGAGTCCCCAGTGTGACTCGGTGACTAAAGAGGCAAATGGGATTTTGGGCTGTATCAAATGGAGTATCATGTTCAGATCACAGGAGGTGATGGTACCACTGTACTCTGCTCTGGTTTGGCCTCACTTGCAGTACTTTCAGTTTTGGGCACCCCAGTTGAAGAAGGATGTAGACCAACTGGAGCATGTCCAGAGGAGGGCAACAAAGATGGTGAGGGGTTTGGAGACCAAGATGTATGAAGCAAGGTTTGGGGAACTTGGTTTGTCTTGGGGGAAGGGACCTTTAAAGAGCTCTTCCCCTCACTGACTCTCCACTGGCTCTTCACTGCCTGGGAAGGATCAGAGTGAAGAGACATTTAAAGAGTTCTCAAAGCCTAAATCTTGATCCAGATGTATCAAGTCCAAATCAATTCAGTTTTCTGTGATTCAGCTGGTTTAAACCAATGAGATGTTTGATTTGTCTTGGATAAAGCCAAAAAATACTCAAATCAACATTGTTCTGTGGTGTTTTCTTTCCAGGATTATCCAAGATGAACCACCCACCCACACTGATCACTTCCTGAGTAATATCAATCACTATTTCCATTCTAGGCATAACCAGTTGGTCAGAGATTCTGTGAACTCCTTTAAGGATTTTGTCTAACAGCAACTGAAATCAAACAAATGCAATAGTTAATAGTATCAAATTGCTCCAATATATGATACATATTGGAGTCCCAGTTGCAGTAATCTGACTCTACAAAGTGACTAGTAAATAGCTCGCAGTGGTTTGCTTAGGATTCTTTCTGATCAGTATTGGAAGATGACTCTGATTCACTGAAAGAAAAATCCATTGGAATATATTTTTCCAGTTTTCACCATGATCATTCCCACATGCATGTTTTTAATGAGATTTGTTTAATTCTAACAAGTGTATCTTGTCTACAAGAATATATCATATTTCAGAAAGAATAGACCTCTGAGATAAGGAAAATATTTGTCTAGATTTTCTTCCATAAATAAAGTTGCAATACTTAACAACAAGTAACCATCCATTGGCAAGAAAGCTGAACACCTTTCACATTGGTTTATAGAAAGGTCGTTCACATTAAACATCTCAGTGCCAATGTAAGGAACTTAAAGTTGAAAACAATAACAAAGCACTTCAATTATAGCATATTAACATTCTACTCAAGCAGAAACATTATTTGGTTTAATTTAATCCATAGCCTCTTTAACCTGAATATAGTAATCCATAAGAAAGAGAGAACAAGAAAGTAAGGTTATTAGTCCATGAAGGGAGAAAACAATAACTAATTATTATTTAGATTGCGTTGACACAAATTCCAAATGGAATTCTGTTCTATATTACCTTGGACGAAACATAAAATCTAATTGGATGGAGCAACTTCTATGTTAATCAAGAGAAGAATAAGAAGGAACGTGGAAGGGTATGGGCAATGAAGAAAAGTATGTATCAAGTGCATTCTATTTCAGCCTGGCTATAATTATCAGCATAAACAGTACCTGACAAAGTGAAAGGCTAAAGGGAGAAGTGGCTAGTATCTTAAAAAAAAAAAAAACACATATGACAGTTGTATTCTGACTTTCTTTAGAATGAAAAGTTTATTACTAGGCTGAGATTTGGGGACCTTATAGAAAACCAGAATTGTGCAATGGTCAGAGTGTCAGATAAAGATCTGGAAAATCGACTACCCCCTTCCTTCCTCCTCCATGAAACTTATTGAATGACCTTGGTTCAGCCAGATTCTCAGCTATAGTAACAGTTGTGTAGATAAAATGAAAGGGGACAATATGATGTATGATGTCATAAAGAGCAGTGGCCTCTAATCTGGAGAGCCAAATCTGAGTCCCCGCTCCTACACATGTAGCCATAAGTGACTGGTTAATCACCGTTCAATCAGGGCTGTTCTTGCAGTGCAGTTCTATCAGAGCTCTCTCAGACCTACCTACCTGGCAGGATGTCTGTTGTGCGGAGAGGAAGGGGAGGCAATTGGAAGCTACTTTGAGGGCTCTTTGGGTAGCAAAAAGTAAAGTATAGAAAAACAACTTCTTTTTCATAATCTGCACAGACTTCAGTACAGTCAATGAAAAAGGGATGAAATGGCAAACTTTCCCAAATTTTGCATGTATTTTTGAATAGAAACTATCTTGGCTAATTCATTTTGTAGACATCCATTGCTCCTTTATTATTCCTCATGAAAGCCACATTTTTCCATCCAGATGTTTCCATCCAGATAGAAAATGTTCAAAGTGGATTTGGAGTTTGTTTCCTGTGTTTTGTTGTAAATATCTGCAGAGTAATAGCCTACATATTTAAGAGTGACCCACCAAAATATTTCTGATTTTAATTAAATCATCATCCCATTTAAACATTTATTACTATGCCAATTTCAGGTGAGAAAAGGAAGATCTTTATCTTGTGAAATATTCATGGAGTTCTGTCATATTTAATTTCAGATATATTCTTGTAGGAGCCTAAAACTGGGAATTGTTTAAGATATCTTTTGAAAATATTGTGGAGTGTTTAGGAACATAATTTAGAAAACAACTTAGAGGTATTTAGAGGAATATGACTTTCCTAGCACTAGTCTTCAAATAATGACACAAGGAGAATATACTTTAATTTAATTACTTTATTAATAAAATTGGCTGTTCTAAATTTTATATTTATATTTATTATTATTCTAATTTTAAGGGAAATATCAATATATCTAATCACAATTCAGCCATAACTGTGCATACTTAAATCTAGACACTGGAGCCATGAATGGACAAGACAGATCTTTCTACAAACCTGAAAAGTACTCCAGGTTTACAGAAAAAAATGAAGTCACAGAAGATAGAAAGCTAGATAGACTGGGGTTGAAAACCCAAACAATAAAAACAGTGCCTATAACTTTAAGAAATGGATGTCCTCAGTTACTGTTGTTGGGCTACAATAACAGTTTTGTCAGCATTGCAAGATTGGTTTCTGTCAAGAAAAGGCAGGGTAAGAGTGCAAGACTCTCTCTAGGGTTGGTTGGACTTCTGAAAGTAGACTCAGTTCTGGCAGAAACAACCAGGTAACTTGCTATAATGTGACTAACATGACTTAAAAGGTAAAGGTAAAGGTATCCCCTGTGCAAGCACTGAGTCATGTCTGACCCTTGGGGTGATGCCCTCTAGCGTTTTCATGGCAGACTCAATATGGGGTGGTTTGCCAGTGCCTTCCCCAGTCATTACCATTTACCCCCCAGCAAGCTGGGTACTCATTTTACCGACCTCGGAAGGATGGAAGGCTGAGTCAACCTTGAGCCAGCTGCTGGGATTGAACTCCCAGCCTCATGGGCAAAGCTTTCAGATGGCTACCTTACCACTCTGCGCCACAAGAGACTCTTATATGACTTATCATGGACCAAGCTCTTATCACTTGGAAGCTCTTCAAAGTTAGGGGAGGGGTCAATTAAGGTGGTATGTCCCAATTAAGGCGGTAGGTTGATTGAACCAGATGGCTCCATAGCTGCCAACTCTGCACCATCTTGGCTCAGTTGGGGCTGGCTTAGTTCTGTTACTTTCAGCTTGGTTTCCTGTGGGATGGGTGTTACCAGGAAGGGCTAATTAGAGTCAAGATACATAAGTAACTATCCCCATAAATCTACTACATGGAATTATTTTACAAAATCAACTATTAAGGACCATGGGGTGAAAATGCAGCAAATAAAAGTCAACAATTTGATAGTGACTAAGAAAGGACATTTGTCAGACAGGAGCTGTGGCTTGGTATAAAAACATCTACTTGTCATGGAAACAATCCCATTTAAAATGCCTGGCATCTCCAGTTAAGGATCACATCATGGCTGTTGTGAAAGCTTTCCTGGAGAGTCACTGCCATGCTGAGTAGATAATACTGATTTTGATGGATCAATAGTCTGAAACAGTATAAGGCAGCTTCATGTGTATTCAACAATAAGCTTTTAATATTACCTGTTCAACTTCTCTGTTAGATATTTTTAAATGTCTTTTTTTGTTTGGTCACTAAAACTTTTTTGTGTATATCAAACCAAAACCTAGGAAGTCTGTGCTTGCCTATTCATGTGCTTGGATTTACAATAACTGTATGAGTGCATTCAATTAGGTATTCCTAGAGAAAAGGGACACAAAGAGCTCTTTAGGAGTCCTGCATTATGCGGGTGGCAATGGCCCTTTAAAATATCCTTCTTTCTTTTCTTTTCTTTTCTTTTCTTTTTTTTTTAAAGCAGACAAAATGCCTCCTTGAAGTCACTCAGCAATAAGAAGGAATGCGGAGAATAAATTAGCTAGAGTGTCTCCATGACAGCTCCTGCATTTAAAATGGATGGGCAGCTTCTGAATGCCCATTGTTTGCTGTCCTCACAGATAGGATTCGTCTAATGAAACAGCTAATTAGATTTTTGTAATCCTGTTGTCATTGTGTTTGAGAGGTGACATTTTTGCCTACATTTCTCCTGTGGATCTTCTCAGACTATGAGGGAGTATTTTACCCTGGCCAATTTGGCTCCTGTCACTTTGCTGGAATGACAGTTCTCTCTGTTGGTGTAACAAAATCACTGTCTTTCCTAACAACAGCAATGCCGCTCAACAATTTAAATAGAAAAGAATAGGAAAAATGATGATCCGATTAGTCAAACAGGCCTATGTTCAAAATCCATTTCCCAAATCAAATAATGGAATTGGATTGAGTTCATAATGGAAGAATTACTTAGGTATTATTACATACTGTATTACATATTCATCAACTTTGCTGAATGTGGATGGATTTACAAGTTTATTCTCCCTTTCCATTCCTTCCTCCAATTAAAGTACAACAAAAGGGATAAGGACTCAGTTCAAATACAAATTGAAAAATGGGAGATTAGGGCAGGTTTCAGTGAGACCTGCAATAATTTTAAGCTGCTGTGTCTTTTGTGGGTGTCAGGAGTCAGTGGGCATTCAGATAATATATATAAGAAATAAATTTGTACTAGTAGGTATATCAAATGATGGTTGAGCAATGGATCGAACAACTTAATGAATCCACTTTTGGTTCCCAGGATCGTCCTGTAGCAAAGTCTCTTTTGCCAACACACGCAGACCTGAGAAGATCAGCTGGGGCCGTTGGAGTTGAATATCCCAAATTAGAATAATCTAGACCAGTAGCCTAAATAGATTTCTAATCAAAATACAGATTAGAGAATCTGTTTCATATAATGGTATATCTGAAGCAAATAAAAGCAAAAAAAAAAAAGTTACCAATACTAGTTACTCTTAGGAATATACTATTTCTTCTTTCCTAGAGTGCCTGTTCCACCCTGGTACAGTATGAAATTTTTTGACCAGTAGCTCATCCCAGGAACCTGAGGGAAGGACCAGGAGCTCCCTTTAACTTAAACAATTAGCACTTGAGGCATTTTCAGATTTCAAATTAACAAAATATTTAATTCAACACAGAGGGGAAAGGTCAAATAAAATCAAGGTTAAAATTTCTGAGATTTCTCAGTATAGAACTCTGAAGTAAATCAATGCACACACAAACTTCAGCTAATATGTTTCAGGCTATTAATAGTTTTATAAGCTTTTCCCCGTGTATTGGGGTCTTTGAGAAGAGAAGGCTTTTGATCTAGTGCATCCCAAATACTTCATTATACTTACTCTGAACATTCACTTACTCTTCTGGTTTTGAGAAGGCAGATATACTCTAGCCAATACCAACCCCCCTTCTCCAAACATGCCAGTACTCTTCTTGAATTTTAATTAATTAATTAAATTAATTAATTAACTTAAGATTTCATAAGGCATGACAGAGCAGGGATCTTCTAACCACGCCAGAGCAGGGATCTCTCCACTCTTGACAGAAATTTCTCTATTTTGACTGAGTAGGGAAGATCTATCTGCTTTTTCTGGCCTAAATGAAAGCCTCTGTCTTACTACCTACTCCTCTTGACAACTTCCCCCAGTTCTCCATCTGTGTTAAACTGATCTCAGTCAGGGCTGAATTTAGACTCTGCCAGTGCGCCACTCTTCTCAGCTAGGACTAAAAGACTGAATTTCTCCTCAGCATTCAGTTCTCAAGTCTTTCTTGACACAACTGATGCTAACCAATCAGATTCCTTGGATAAGATTGTTGCTCA
Organism: Paroedura picta; assembly: GCF_049243985.1. Lineage (NCBI taxonomy): Eukaryota > Metazoa > Chordata > Lepidosauria > Squamata > Gekkonidae > Paroedura > Paroedura picta. Next base: position 116,292,045 of record NC_135370.1, read on the forward strand.
AGGTTCTTTGGCTCTATAAAGAATTAAGCCTTCACACATTTTTACCTTTTTGTACAGCACATCTAAGCTATTAAAAGTGCAATGTGTTACAGCTTGTTTTCAAATGTGTGTAATACAAATTGTAATGTTTATTGAATGTCCCAGCTGCTAATCATATTGACTTTCACTGTGCAAGCTTCCTTCAACCTCTGTGAAAAAGGCAGATTATATATAGCAGAAACAGATAAATAAAATTTGCACTATATTTACACCCTCCCTCACAACAACTTATCCCAGCAGGTTTATCAGAGAAATCAGACACTGTTCTAAGTGTAAAATTGTAAACCATTGCTTTTTTTTTTTTGAACTGTAATGCTAAGGTAAGAGAATACTTTTACCATTGTTAACAAAAAGGAAACAACTAATGCATTAAACAAAGGTTATCTTGCATGAGTAATACCCATTCTCGAATGTTTCAATTAGTTCAAAATATGGGACCTAAGAGAATTGGGGAGCTAAGCAGATTTTTTATTTTTTTACCTCTTTCTTTTTATTTAGGAGATAATAATTAAATTTGATTTACAATTTAATGTAATGCAATACAACTTAGCAGTGTTTCAAGATCTATAACAAAAATAATTAGATCCTCTGATATTATTTGAAGTCCCACTGTTATAACTCCATATTAAACAAAGAAAGAAAAAAGGAAAGAAAAAAGAGAGAAGGAATTTGATGAATTTGTCAGCTTTATTGAAATCCAGAATGAAACCCAATCTTTAAAAAGATACATGAGATTTTTATTGCTTCAACTATCTAGGGGCATACTCAATTTCTAGCTGAGAGTTTTCTTTCCATGCTCCTTAATAACCCCACATTTCCCCTTACTCCACATATGGTTCTTGTAATATTTTGTGTTTGATCACGAAAATGCAAAGTGAAGCTAATATCATAAGAAACAAGAGAAGACTAACAGATCCAGAATTAACATGCAATGGAAATGAAATGTTAAGCGATATGATGATGGGGCCTTTTATGCTCTGCACTTAACATAATAATTAATGCTACTATGAAAATGCTTGACATTATATGCTTATTTTTTTAAAAAAATATTTAACTCTCAGATATAGTAAAAGTCTGCCAGTGCCTGAGTAGACACTAAAAGTTTATCCTATTTAATGCAAAGACCCTCTCCCCACAAAAAATATTTTTGGCATTTAACCATTTTAATGTTTTATGAATTTTTTTATCGTTTATGTTGTGAACCACGCTGAGCCCATTCATAGAGATGGACAGTATAATAAATAAACAAACATTTTTGGTAACTTTCCAGCAAACTTTAAGTGTGTTCCTTTCATGTGGTCAGATCTCAGAGCAATGCAATAATTAGCCTTCAAGTCTTGAACAGTATACATGTGACTACCAAAACCATCCAAAAGTTATGTAAGAATGTATTTCTCTTACAGTATTTCTTCTCAGACTCTACTGTGTGTTTTCTTTATACCCTGAGGCCTTTTCTCCTCAGTTTTCCCATTGTAAATTCTTCTCTTAAACTAGCCTCATTGATGTTTGCCCACATAAAACCAGGAAATATTATTTTTGTACAGAATTTTTTACTACATGTCACTAAGAGGCAACACACATGCACTTGGGTGCTGTGCAGACATAACTGTGGATTGATTCAGGAAGTGGACCGCCTTCTGTGTAGCTATGCATTTGTTTAGTTGAGGAGAGTTCCACATGTAAAATACTGCATGTTATTGACAATATTTCCTTTAATGTAATCTTCTGCTTGCAATGTTGCAGCCAGGAATTAGCTGCTGAATTAGTTCATTCATAGTCATGAGATATTTACTTAGGTCCTCATCTTATTTTGGCAAATAAGGCCCATTATGCACGGGCCATAATGCCCGTGCTGGCAGTGGCAGCGCTTCAGGGAAAATCCCCGATAATGCTTGCTGCTGCCACCAGTGTGGGCACATCTAGGCCCAGGGCTATGGAAGCCCCGCATTAAGCAAAATCAGGAACTTCCACAGCTTCCTGGGTACGCCGGGGGCCAGCAGGGGCTAAGGTGGGCCGGCACTGTGCATAATTGCAAGCGCCGGGTTTTTCGGCCCGCCCAGCTCCGACCTGCGGTGTCCCTTCAGGATCAGTGGAGCCGCAGAGCTGGCAGGGGCAACCCCCTGCCCCCACAGTGCATGTGGAGGGGGACTGCCCCCCCCACTTCTCCCGGTCCCTCCCCACCTCCCCCTGCCACTTTGCTTGCCTCAGCCGGCAGCAATCCAGCTCTCCTGGCCCAAGCGTAAAGCGCGCAAACAGACACTACGCCGGGGCAGCCCAACATGCCCCACCATTCCCCATGCATACATGGGGAACGGTGGGGCATTGTGACCCACTACAATGGCACGGCGGCAGCGTGGGGTAGCTGCCGCCATGTATAAAAGGTCTAAGAGATTATTCCCACATATAACTGGTTCACAAAATCTGCTAGATTAAGTAATCCCTTGAATATATGACAGGGCTATCACAGATATAAACAGGGCTGCTGAGAATTACTGTGGACTTCCAAATCATGTGCCTAATTTTATGTTAGCGCACGTGCTCACGTGCACACCCAAACCATTTAAAGGCAGTCTTCTTGCACCTGATGAAAGGTGTTAAGGCCTTATGTACTCTGGGACCTGCATGCTTGAGGGACCATATATTTATATATGCCCAAAAGAACACTCAGGTTGCCATCTGGGGTGGGTTTAATCAGCTTTTAATGGGATTGGGTTTTTATGTTTTTATGGGGATCATGTAAGATGATTTTTAGATTGTGACCTGCCACGAGCTACCATGTGGAAGTGGCAATATATAAATCAAACCATAAATAAAATCTGTCCCTCCTAATAAAACAGTAAGGGGTGTTGGGGTGGGCTGAGTCGGGGATCAAAACTCCCAGATTGGCCCCTTGGCCCTGGACTAACAAACAGAGGGGCCAACTGGAAGGTGCGAAGCTGCCAGTCTGCTCCTGACCACTGCAGGGAGAGGAGGTTAGTAGGGCTGCCAAGGGGGATGAGAGCAGAGGGTTGGACAGGCTGTGCCAGCCCTTTTCGCCCCAAGGCTGTCCTAACTGTCGTGTCCAACTGCAAATGGCCTCAGAACCCTGACAGAGCTGGCAGGAGGCTGCAGAGGGCTCCCCCTCCCCCCCTTCAGGCCTGCTGCGAAGGAGCCTCTGACAGGCCCTGACTGAGGGGAGGGAGGCCTTTCCAAGAGCAACGCAGGGGAGACTGAGGGCCTTCCTTTTGAGGGAGGGGGAATTTCCCCTTCTGCCAAACAGTTGGCTGACAGGGAGGCCACAGAAAAGCCCCTTCTCACTTAAAACACTGCTCTGCCCGGGGGTTCGACACAGCCAAGCCATGTGTCTTTCTTCTTTGCAACTCTCTGCAGATTTGAGGCCACTGCACAGTGTTATTCTGCAGACAAAACTGTTTTTTTTTGTCTCCTGTTTCATCTGCACAACAACCCTGTGCAGTAGGCCTCAAGTCTTTCAATTCAACAACAACCTGTGTGGGAGGCCTTAAATGTTTCTTCTCTACCACAACCCTGTCCAAAGTAACCTGTTCTGCCTGGGGAGTTGATCTTTATACTCTGCAGGTGACCTGTAATTCCAGGAGCTCTCCAGGCCCCACCTGGAGGTTGGCTACCACTGGGTTGGAAATATTCCTGGGGGTTTGGAGGTGGGACTTCAGTGCCTCAGAGTCTAGCTTTAAAAGGAGCCATTTTTGCCTGCAGTTGGGAGGAGTGGTGCAGGTGTGTCCCTCCTGGGCTATGGGCCGTGTCCAGCCCTTACCAGCAACTGTTTGAATTCCGGGGCGCAAACAGGCAGACCAGCATCAGTCCTGTGAGTCTGGAAAGTGCAGGAAGATCTAAATAAATATTTACAGCCTGAAACTTTAAATAGTGAACAAGTAAATGGCTGGAGAGCATGGGAACTGGCATGGGACTTTTTTCAATCTTGGCCTGGCAAATAAAAAACAGTATAACAAACTTTACTAAGTGCTGTGTCACTGTGGCCCATTCCCAGTTCTCTCAGACCTCTCACAGCTCCACATACCTCACAGGTTGACTATTGTGGGGAGTTGAATAGAAAAGGTATTTGTAAATCACTTTGAGACTCCTTTGGGTAGTAAACAGCAGGGTATAAAAATCCGTTCTTCTTCTAAGGAGCAACCATGAAAGAAGCATGTGGCCACATAACATTTTATCAACAGTGAAAAAATGGAGAAGAAGGAACAGGGTGGATACCTGTGTACTGTGACTACCCCATGTGTATTAGGGCAGAGGGGCATTTCGGTGTCTGTAGCCTAATTCACACAAGAAGGGAATGACGCAGAACTGGGAGGAATTAGTTGCCATGTAATCTTCCCCTAAGAGGAGTCTCCAGTCTTATTTTCCCGTCACATATCTGAAGACATGGCTCTGAAAAGCTCATATGTAACCATTATGCCACAAAGGTCAGTCCTCTCCCACACTCAACGAACATTCCAAACCACAGGTTCTTGACACCCATATCTCCACACCCATGCCCACATTTGCCACCACGCCACCACAACCTCCCACACAACACACACATTCAATCCCATGCTCTTACAAACTGGACAACTCCTCCCCTTCCTTTTCCCACTGCCAAGCTCTAGTGTCCATTGTATTCTTGGATACAATGGCCTTTGCCCCTAGTAAATAAATCAATTCCAACTCGCTGATGATTCCCAGCCCCAAAGAAATGTGCTTGGCCTCAACCAGACTCAGGCCTTTTCAGCACTGGCTCCAACCTTGTACAATGAGCTATCAGTACATGCATGGACCTTTATAGAACTCCCTAGATTCTGAAGGGCCTACAAAATGGCACTTTTTGGTTGAAGCCAAGGATCAGCCTTACCATCTGAACCCTGCCTGATCCCTACTTCTGCCATTTTGTGCCTAGGAGATACTAGTATGCCACCTGTCTATTTCTTGAGCACAATAGGTGAAGATATTTGATGGGATATGCTTTTGATTTGTTTAATTTTAAATTTTAGATAGATGAATCTTTAATATTTAGTACATTATTTTTAATTCTCATTGTGTTGTAAGCCACCCTGAGACTATTTGGAGAGGAGCAGCCTATAAGCCAATGAATGAATGAATGAATGAATGAATGAATGAATGAATGAATGAATGAATGAATGAATGAATGAATGAATGAATGAATGAATGAATGAATGAATGATAGACGGATGGACGGACGGACGGACGGACAGGCAGACAAACAGTTGGAGAGATATGAAAAGGAATTAAGACTTAGAATGACAAATAAAGGGGGGAGAGAAATATTAGAAGGGAAAAGAGAGAAATAAAGGTAGATGATGAAAGAAAGAGAGCAAAACAAAAGAGAAAAATGTGGACAAGAGGAAGAGAAATTAAAAGATTAAAACATTTTATTTTTAAAATATACTATTAAGGCTACCTCTTTTCAAGCACTGACTGAGAAGACAAAACTATGCAGCTGGGTAGAAGGAAAGAAAGAGAGAAACAGACTGATGGAAACAATAGCCTTGTTAGGAGGCTGCTGCCTGAATTACAGCAGCAACTATTAGCTGTGCTAGCTAATCTTGCTTTGGTACAATGTTGGTTTGGTTGATGGGTTTAGCAGGAGGTGCACATATTGCCTCCCTGTAGTGGACTCTGAAGAAAGGGAAAGCAACAACTAGTCGGAGTTACTGCTGTTTACTGTGCTCTGCTCTTCCTAACTCATCACCTTGGTTCAAAATGAAGCATTCTGTCGGAAGAGTCCATTCAGCATATAGGTCTGCCCCTCAGCCATGCTTTTAGTTTCCCCTTCTATCCTGAACAGAGACATAGCTGCTACCTCTCACTTGTTTCTTTATGGGAATGAACAAGGAATTGAGATATCAGTGCCTTACTCCTTCAAGTGAAGGAAAGAGATTTTTATGAAATTGACCTCATCTGAATTTCATAATTGAATTCAGGCACCCACTGTCTTCTATTTGTTTGTTAAAAATAATTAATTATCTTATTGATTTATTGACCACTGAACATCCATAGGTGCTAAATCTATCAATCTTCCCATTCACTCACATTTTTTGGCAAGATTACTGACTTACACATAGTTCATTCTCTCTCTCTCTCTCTCTCTCTCTCACTCACTCACTCTCTCACTCTCCCTCTCCCTCTCCCACACACACACACACACACACAGAGTCATTATGATGGGACACATTATCAGATGCAGATTCTTATGGACACTGACTGAAAGGAAAACAGTGGAATGCAGGGCAGAAACTCACCACCACCACATACTGGAGACACCTGTTCTTCCTTAGTAAACAATACTAGTGATAGGCAATCATTTCATCATGTTTGCATGTGTGCCAGTCAAACACTGGTAAATACAAGGCATTTGGAAGCATTTGATAGGACAATGATGAAATGCAGGTTTCAATGCATATATACAGATTATCACCCCTTCTTTCCTAAACATCCACTTCTACAATTGGAAAAAACTTTACCAGAGTGCAGGGAATAACTTGCCAAGGGTGGAGGGATGAGGTCCTTAAATGCCAGTCTTCTCAACCTTCTCCAGATTATGGGAATGGTAGCTCTCAAAGCTTCTGAAATTGGATTGGACTAAACTAGAAGTCCAAGAACACTATTCAGCCCCAACAATCGGGTAAACTATGATCATATGCCAATAGTGGCTACTGGTATACTGCATCTATGATAATAAATGCCAGCAACTGCTCAGACTGGGTAGAAGGAAAGAATGAGAGAAACAGACTGATGGAAACAATAGCCTTGTGCCAATGTGCTTGAAATCTCGCTACACCCTTGAAAATCTATTTTCCTCCCTGGAAATAAGACCCCATTAAGAGTACAAACCTTCCTTTGGAGTAGATCTACTCAGGATTGTTCCCAATATTCTCTGGGCTTAAGTTGCTCTGAAAACCCAGCAAAACAGGTAGTGAACAGATTCATTTCTCTCTTGTGCTTTCACCTGGCACAAGAATTATTCTTCTTCAACCACTAGAAATCTTTTTTAAGATTCCAGAATTTCTCATCTTAACTTTAGTCTTAACTTGAAATAAGAACTACTGCCGTCCTGCAGTGAATTAATCAAAGGTTCACGAGTTTTTATGAATTCCTGTAAGGGTTTTATTCTAATTTTTTTATTACTAATTGGAAGATGAGTTCCCTTGGTTATATCAGTAGTATATCTTTCTTCACCTATATGAAGAAAGATATACCCCCCCTCAAAAAAAAATGCTGTCATGGTTCTTAGTGGCCCAGCTAAAGATGGGGATCTAGGATAAGTATTCATATGATTTTATCTTGTGTGAGAAATACATGTTAGCAGAGTGGGTCCTTATAAGAAAATGTGTCTCAGAATGCATTCTATAATACATTTGGGGAAGTTAGTGTTATAAGCTGCAATAAAAGATGGGGGGGGGCAGAAATACAGGGATAAATCCAGAGTGTCTTCGTGATGAATCATTTTGGGGGCTCAGCAGGTCTCCAAGTTAAGTTAGCTTGTTATAAGCTGCACCTGCTGCTTCTTTTATATCCCTGATTTCTTCAACACAGAATGCTTTCTTCAGAGTCCTTCCCCCCCTTTTTAATTGATATGAAATTTTGTTTCTTTGATCACTTTAACTGAAATTTCAGGATCTATTTCAGATTTATTTATTTATTTATGAATTTATGAAAAGGCCTTTATTCCCCTCCTGCAACCATGTGCTATGCAACAGAGACACAGTGATGTTAAACACTTTAAAAGGACAAGTAACAATGGTTGATTTAACAACAACCAAAAAAGCCATGCTGTGAAACTGGTGCTCTTCCTGTTCCTTTATTATTGGGATGAGGTTTTTTCCCCCCTTTAGTCATTAGACTTTAGGTACTTTAGCACTCACCTAAGATATAGAGCATTTCTTAAAAAAAAAAATAGAAAAGCTGAGCAACATGAGATTATTTCTAACCATTATTAAAAGGAAGGCTGTCAGATCTATGCCCTGGGAGGTTAATTTTTGTGCAGAATTTTGTGCATTGATGGAAACTATAAAAACACCAGTGCGGGGAATCATTCTTGTGTGGAAATGGTCTTAGAAAGAAAAGTAGGCAACTTGATGGGTAGAAAGTCAATAGCATGTTCAGACTTAATAACAAGACATGCCTTGCTTCTATGTGAATGAGCCTGGGAGAGTTTCAGGCACATGTGCCTGCTCTCCCTATCGTGCATGCTCCCTGCTAATGAAAGACTTTCACTTCTGCAGCTAACCATTCTTTTCTGTTGATGAGATATGGTTATCACACTACCCTAAAAATGAGGTCAACACACCAGGATTAATCCACAGACTGCAGTTCTAAATATCAGAAGAGGCTATGTATTGTCCTGTGTGGTTCAAATGTAGATTTCTTAGCAAGCTGTGGTAGAGGGAAAGAAATGGGGACTGCAGCAGCCTGTCCATATGGGTGTTTTGTCTTATAACCTGCATTCCCTTTAGAAGTGTTCAGACCCTTATCCCTGAATCACATATAATTTTTCTTTAGTTAGCAATCAGAGGAATGTTTTTTGTGAATTCATAGTTCTATCTTCCCTTGCAACTGCCCGGTGTCTGTTGGCAGAAAGAAGGCAGGTGCTCGCAAGGTCCACCCAACCCTTGAACTGAATCTTGTAGTAGGAAAGGTCTTAGGTGTAGCCTCTGATAATCATTACCAATTTATCCAAATACATACATATGTGTCTTCACTTTGCCATCAACTTATCCCGGCAAGAGACTTCCAAGGTAAGTGAGAAGTTGAGTGATTTGCCATTGCTTGCCTCTGTACAGTCCTCCTTTGTGGCCTCCCTTCCAAGTACCAACCCGTTTTAGCTTCTGAGATTTGTTGAGAACAGGCTATACCATGCTACACTCCATCTCTAATTTATTAAAATAGAGGCCATCAGTTATGCATCACTGAAGCCAGTGGATGATCATTCCACTGCTTGGTAGAGGGACCACAACACTTTGCCTAATTAATAAACCATTGTAAACAACAGAGTGATCTTTGGCTTTCTCTAAACTCCTATTCATATTTGATTACATGGGAGTCTAATCAATAACTAGTCATCTTTGTGACAGGGGAGCTCTGATGGTCAACTGTTGCCTTTACTCTTGCCTTGCTGGTTTCCATAAAAGTAAGGACTTGGCACTACTTTTGGCTTTGATTGCTGGTTTCTTCAGAGCTCAACACTGGAGAGAAAGTGATACGTTTCAAACAGAAAGTGAGAGAATTTTCCAATCAGCCTCAGAATTCTATAAATGGTACAGGTATCTTCACACTCAAGCGTTTTAAAAATGTACATGTTTGTTTCAAATTTATGGAACTCTTTAATGTGTCTGACATTTAGCTGAACAAAATGATATTTTTAAGCCACAAATAGTATCACATTATTTTAGCAACTGCAGTTTTAGAAAAGATGTTGAGTGTTTCCTTCTCTTTACTTGATTATGTGCCACATAGTTTTAGAGAATACAATTTCAGTTGTGTTTTTCATTACTTTTAGCTCTGGTCTATGTTTTATACCTTTTTAACACAAACCAAGAATATTCAGACAGTTCAAGGTAAATTCACAAATACTTCACCAACCAGCAACTTTTAAAACTGAAGTTAGCATCAATATTTCGCATGAACCAAATTTCAGAGCATGTCCTGGGGTTCCTCCTTAGGATGCTGGATGATTTTACAAACTACCTTGTAGACATCACACTGTCTCTCCATGTTATCTAATAGCTGCATAAATATGAGGATTGCCCTGGGTGAAATACATGATGTATGGATATAGTCCTACATCAACATGAAACAGCAACTTAACAGGAGTCAGGCAGCTGTTCCAAAAATAAATATGGGCCCAATACCCTGGGACAAGTGCTTAAGGATGCACATGTAAGTCTTCTTGTTTGGTTCTAAATGAAATGCCAGCTTACATATGGCATTGTTGATAAGGATACCCTTTGGATAACTTGACTCTTTATCTTCAGGTTTTTTGTTATATATAATCAGCAGGCCCTATATAAGTTTTAAAGAAACACAGAGCTTTCATTAGCTTCATCCTAATCCACAGAAGACATATGCCTGTGACATATCACTGGAAACTATGAAAAGAATACAAATACAATGACATTCCATGACAAGCGCACCTTAGATTCAGCAGCGGTTTCTGCCGCTGCGGGGCAAGAGCACTGGCAAAAGATGCTGACCACGAGGCTGTCAGCACTGCTCGGCAGTCTCCAGCGTTGTGCTGGGGTGTCAGTGTTGTGACAGCGGGGATGGGCGAGCCATTCGCGTGGGCGTCTGCTTTTAAGGAGCATGCACCACAGGGCTTGCCTCTTTCCCTCCCCAGAGCCGGAGCCGCGAGATATCCACCCACCCACCTACCCACCCACCCTCCCTCACTTTACTTGTTTGATAGTTGCACGTATTCCTATTTTTTGGTTGGGCTTATAATGTGTTTGTTAATTGTAATGGGATGAGCAGGAGTTGGGTAACGGTTGCTTGAGTTTGATAAGCCAAGGAAAATAAGACTTATTTATGTTATATACCAATGTTGAGTGTTATTGTATGGTTAAATGTTATTTGTCACAGTCTGCAGTTTGTGGCTCATTGGAGGATCATTTAAGGGGTGGCCGAGTTGATGTGCTGGCCTCCCCAAGGTTTTGGGGCTCCCGTAGGGGCTCTGGAGATGCATGACTCATGGTGAGTTTGCATCTCCGGTAGGTGGTTGGCGACGCACAAGAGGCAAACGCCCATTGGGTTGCATCGGGAAGCCAGCTCGGAATTGTCAAAGGCCACCGACAGGCCTATTGATTGGGTGCCTTGCGTTTGGCTGAGAGCACGGGGGTATGATCCATCCCATGTTGGGTGCCATGCTCACATGTTCAATAAAGGCTGCGCGCGGCTGCTGATTGGCAGCTTGGGGGTGGACTGACCAGTGGAGGGGCCAATCGGGAGGCGTGAAGCGCCTCCCGATTGGCCCCTCCACTGGTCAGTCCAGGGGAAGGGGCCTATCGGCACCCTTCTTCATCCCGGACAGGGCCTACCTTCGGGGCCCTTACTCTTTTATTTAGTCCGTGGTGCCCGCAGCGCCGCGGGGCTGTTTTAAGATATGGACTGAAGAAAGAAGGAACTCCCACAGAAAGAGGAAAAGTACACCACAAAAAGACTCTTGCCAATACATTTGTAACTACACAAACTCTTGGGGCCTTTTCGCACAGGGATCTTTGTTGCAAATTGTTTGCGGAATGAAAAATCGCCATTTAAAATAGTGGAATTCGTCGTTATGCATACCTGCCTTTGTAGTGGAATCAGTTGCGTTTTTTAGCGTTTCCCACAGGCTTCCGGTCTCGGCAGAAATCGCTAGAAAGGAAGCGCTATTGCCAAGCTCGTCCCGCCCCTGGCCGTCAAGCAGCCAATGGGCAGCCGTTAGCATGCTCCCAAACAGCCCCTTTCCCTTTAAGAAAGGTTTTTTTTTAAAAAAAAAACGACCCATAGCAACGAATCTAGGTAGATTCGTTGCTACGGAGAGACCCATCCAGCTGCCTAATGTGAGCTGTCGTTTGATTGTATGATCGTTTGCACGCTGCCTCGAGTGATAAAAAAAAAATCCCCCCCCCCTCTCACGGGCACGATTTTCGGCTGAATTTATTTGTAAAAAATAAAGGGACTTTATTTCAGCAAACGGGCTTTTCAGTGGTTTGTGCTTAGTGACTAAAGGTGAAGGACTGAAGCCAGGGAAGCCTCTAAACAGAAAGAGGCTCGCCGATGCGTTTATCCCCGCTCGCTCGGAGAGAAAAAAATGGCGATCGCTTCGCCGGAAGTTTGGAGGAGAGAGCCAGGGGGAGGGACTTTGAAGAACCAGCAACAATGGTAACGCACAGGTCTTTAGCGCTACTGTTGCAGATTGGTTGCAGGAGTGTATCGCTATCCGGAGGGTGAATCCACTTTTCTGGATTCCCCTGAAAGCGCCACAATGAAGCGCTTTTTGCTGATTGGTTTCAGGATTGTTGCAGATTGTCTACGACGTCGTGGGTTATGGCAAATTAGTAGCGTTTCCAAATAGCAACCATTCTGCTACTTTGAAGCCATGCGAAATGGCCCTTGGTCTGAAATGTATGAACTGATATTTCCGATTTCATTTTCTGCTGCCTTGGGAACCATAAATTAGGTAGAAAGATGACATAGATATGTTTTAAATAAATAAATAACACCCTAATCATCATCATTCCAACAGTTACCCATATCCACAATTAGAGAAAAAGTCCTTTGGAGCACTGCAGTCTTACATACTTTTCTAAAAGCAGATAGAGAAGGAATGTGGGTGCATACCTCTAATGTCAGCCTATTCTAAAGAGCCAAAACAATTACTGAAAAAGAATGTTGCCAGTGTCTGTTTGGGCAGCAAATATCCTCCTATTAGCTTCTTTGACCAACATCACCCCATGTTGTCTCAATTTAGCTTGACTGTTTCACTCTACTTCTATTAAAATTAGACTTGGGATGATATCTGTTTCAATCATGACATGTTTTATATTTTTGATTTTAAACACCCCTTTTGTATTCAAATATTTATATTTGTATTCATTCAAACTTTTAATTGTGTTTATGAACTTTGGTCTGAATGACAGTAAATAACATTTGACTTTGGTATCTGCAAACTCATTTGGCCTTGCCTGACTTGCAGGAAGTTACATGTATCAGTTACAGTTTTCATGCTTTAGTTATTTGTAACATTTGTAATATTGCTTATTCACTTCTGGACTGATGTAAAGCTCTTTCAAGCTATCATTACATCAGCTTCTTCTCAGATATTCCCCTAAATGAATATAGACAGAAGAAACACTTACATTCTCAGTGTTTCCTATTCATTTGTAATATTGTGCAATAGTGTCACTTCCCTTTAAGAACTGTAGGACAAGTGTGTTGACTGCCATGATCCTGCATACAGGAGGTATCCTTACTGAAGATGGCTGTCTCTTGCATTTGGTCTTTGTAGTAATTGTTGACCCACAGTCCTATACTGTCTGAACAACTTGGAACTAAAAAGAAGCATTTAGTCTTCCTTCAGTGGACTTGGCAACCTTTTCCTTCCCCACCTGACCTAAATGTTTCTAAGGGCTTGGGTTAGTAATAATTAGACCTGGTCTACTGATTATCTGTGCTGGAACTAGGGATGACATGACTAGAGCAAGGTGCTAATGTATAGGCAGGGCTAATTGGTGAGCACCTTCAGGCATCTCATTTTGATGGCAGATTTTCCAAGCCAGCCCTTCATGGGCTTGTTTGATCACAGGGGGTTGACTCAGTGCTAAGCAGCTTACTTGACTGACTTTACTAGCTCACATACTAACTGAGGCAGCTGGATCAAGAGTGCTGTCGATATTTTAGAAAATATATTGCAGTAGCATCAGTTGTACTCACTACTCATTGAAATAGCTCATTCTCTGTAAATGATTAAGAAAAAATAAGTAGTGGATGAAGTTTGTTTCTAAGCTACCATGTATATTTTCTTGGGGGTGCAATTATGATTTCTCAAGTTTTTGTTCCATAAGCTCACATTTGCCTTGCCATAACTAATTCAGCCCTTCACAGTTCATTTATTCTTAGTGCAAATAGGGGACATAAAGTTGGACATAACTCAGTGTTGACAGAGGTCCATCAACTGTTAAGACTTGCAAACACAAATGGCAGGTGATTTTCTTCTATGGTAAACACAGTGAATAAGTACTGTGACCTCTATATGCTGATGAAAGTCAACACTTACTCCCTCCCCCCGCCAGTTAACATCTTAACATGATCACATGTACATCCTGTATGTACACTTGTAGACCTCTTCCTAAAACACAGCCAACTGCACCTATTTAATTAGAAGAAACTCAACTGTTAGAAATAGTAAAGAGCAGGTGAAAAAGAAACTCACATAACAGGCAGTTTACAGAAACCCCCGTCATTATGGCTCAGTCCTACATTATTGTTATTATTATTATTGTTGTTTTTGTTATTGTTGTTATTATTATTGTATTTCTAGCCTGCCACTCCCCTGAGGCTCGCAGCAGGTAACAATATGTAAAACCCCCATAAAACCCCTAATACATAAAAACACCTAAAAACAATCCCCAACCCACCCCACCTGATGGTGGCGGAACTATCTGGGAAGCCAGGGGTCACTGCTGATGTAGATGTAGAGGGGGGGTGATCTAAAAAGGGGAGGCGCTGGCCTCAACCATAAGCCTGGTGGAAGAGTCCCTGTTTTGCAGTCCCTGTGGAAGGGTGGCAAATCCTGCAGGGCCCGCAGCTCCTCCGGGAGCTCATTCCACCAGGTGGGGGCCAGGACCGAAAAGGCCCCGACTCAGGTCAAGGCCAGACGTTCCTCCCGGGGGCCAGGAACCACCAATAAATTAGTGTAACGCCCTGTGGGGGGGCATAAGGCGCCAGGCGGTCCCTCAAGTACGTGGGTCCCAGACCGCGTAGGACCTTAAAGGTTAAAACCAAAACCTTGATATAGTGATCAGCTGATCCTGTGCTGTCCCCAGGGAGGCAGCAAGGCAGGGAGAGTGGCTGGGTCAGCAAGAAGGCCGAAGCTGAAAGGAAGAAACGGTAAAAGGACCAGCTAGCCATATCTGACTGACAATTCTGCAACTTCAATGTATGCTACTGAAAACATAAAGGAAAGCCCTGGTCTCAGGCATAAAAAGATAAGATTCTAAAGGGAAGGTAAATGAGCAAAAAATGTAGAGAAGGAAGACCACTTTACAGTGTCAATATAAAATTAGGATGTATACATCTTTGAGCCTGATGTTCTCTTGTGTTATTTTTGGTTTGATAGATGTACTGCAATATGCTGTAGCCAATTCATTATGGTAACACAGACTAGAATCTCCTTTTCCTTATGTCTGTAGTCTCAGGGTATCTCAATGATGCTTGTATAGTTTTAGTACTGGCTTTAGCTTTAAGGTTATGCCTAAATTTTAACGGGAGCTTATGTTTATTTTTAATTTCATCTGGCCAATTCAGTGACTTCAGAATAGGCAAAAAATAATATATATAAAAACCAACTCTTGCTTTAGCAGAATTTCTTCTAAATTCCACATTACCATGGTATACCACATAAAAGTAGTATTGGTGGGAACTGATATGTAAATCACATTCCCTAAGTGCTTTTCAAATCTTGAGAAAATGTAATGGAGTTCAAATAACTCTGCTTCAAGTATTGGTATGTGTAACCTACTGGGTTTCAATATGATGTTTCCCATTTGCTCATGATCTTTCAAAGAGAAGAAATAAATGGAAAACAACAAAGATACTGAGCTATCTTTTGTTTTCACTTTCTAATTCCTGAAGGGAAAAAAGAGATTTTAATTTATTAGAAGTACACTGTTACCAATAGATGGGCTATATGGCTTTTATAGAGAGGGGGGAATGCCAAACACTTTGAGGATTTTCACCATTTTCTTCTCTTAGGACGTAGATATAATTATCTGAGGCTTCAATAATACATTTAAGAGAAATATTTATACTGGCCATAACTTTAAGTTCCCCAGATTTTCGTATAACTCTCTGTGTCTGGTATTCCTCCTCAATGAATACCAATTTCTAATTAAATGTTAAGGGATCTCAAGATAGCCAGAGAGATTTTGTTCTCCTGCTGCATGGAATTTAAGAGAGCAAACCTATCACAGAGAGCAATAAACTTTGTATTATAACACTGTGTTTATTTCCACTGAGATATTCTTGATTCCAGTCCAGAGCAGCAAATGTGTCTCAGGGTAGGCTATATGTCTTGCTAAACTTTCTTTAAGGAAGCCTCAAGAGCAGTAATAACACTTAGCTGTTATGCTTCAGTTGCCATAAATATTATTGAAACTTAATCAGTATGCAATTGCAAATTGAATTAAAGAAGACCTGCTGTTTCCTAAGAGGTCAACTGATATTCATTTAAAAATCTACCAACTGTCTGAAAAAATATGGCAGGAGTAGTAATTAAAATGCTCACATAGAAATATATCGTAAGTATATAATAAAATATAGTAAAATACAGAAATATATAGTACAAACTTGAAAAGGTATATTAGAGTTGACCAGTTGCGACCTCCCATGCCTATGCTCTGGACTTCCACTGCGGATTGAATGAGCAGTAGGAAAAAAACTCAGGGGGAAACTGTAGTCACATGGTGCTCTAGGAATTTCTCATATTTCTCTGGTAAATTCCAAAACCTTTTTGGTATATAACCAGGAGTGATGTCATGGCAACAGTGATAACAGCTTATGGTGTTTCCCAAACATCAACCTGTCAGGAATTGCCAGTCAAGGGCAGGCAACCTTATGAAAACTTAGTTGGTACTTTCACCATGCTGACTGTTAATGGCTGTTTAAGCTCTTGAGCTTTCAGCCCTTTTACCAATATCAGTTCTTTGACATATTTTGCATATATACCATGTACTCTGGGTTCTGATTGTGGGCTCACTTCTGTACAATAACTAACAGTAACAAGCTGTTTCCAAAGGTTCTTCACCTGGGACTGCCTAATTCTACAGTGGGCACCATGTCAGAACTTGCAAAGGTGATTTCAGATGCAGTGCTGGGGACAACCAGACACATGGTTCTAGAGGACTTCATCACTTATGCCAAGGAGGATACCGCACCAGGGTTGGTCCAGGATTATATAGCTTTTCTGTCTGCCTTGGGTATAGCTCAAATTGTAACTGGTTGAACTAAGGAAAGAGGTCGCACCTTGGACCCAAACCTTTGCACTTTTTTTTAAAGTAAAGTTTGATGTTAAGGTTGGAGATTTGCTCTGAGCCATGCTCTGATCTCTACCTACTCAAAACCAAGGTCAGTGTGGTTCTAATACCACACAAAAGAGGGGGCCTGGTTACATCATCATCATCATCATCATTGAATCATAGAATCATAGAGTTGGAAATGGCCATATAGGCCATCTAGTCCAACCCCCTGCTCAACGCAGGATCAGCCCAAAGCATCCTAAAGCAATAATAATCATCATCATCATCCTGAGCCTTCATTGCATCAAGACCAAACAATCAGTTGTGATACTTGTGCAAAGTTTCTTTTAATGATACAATACCAAGACTGCTCTAATTTAGATGCTGAAGACCACTACTTGTGCCATCTTGGCTTCTCAAAGCATGTAAAACCCAATGAATACTTAATATCCAGTCTAAAGCAACCACTAACAAGGCACCTCCCCATTCAAAGAGGTGATAATCAGCCTACCACTAAAAAAAAATCCTACAGAATATGATGTAACCTGTTTTTAATCTTTCATTCCTGAGGAAATTGTCTGAGAGAGCAGTAGCTATCTCTTCTTGGAAACTCAACAGCTCTGCTGGATTTAGTTGATAGCCTCTGTCTAAAAGTAGAAAAAGGTCGATCTTCCCTGTTACTCCTCCTGGATTTAGCTGCTGCCTTTGACAATATGGACTATGCCATCTTGGTGATACCCCTGGAAATCAAACATTATGTGTTGGATTGGTTCAAGTCATTCCACATGGACTGGATCCAAATTATTTCCATTGGAGAACAATTATCATCAGTGTGGTACCTATCCTGTGGGATCTTACAGAATGCAGTCTTATCCCCCATGCTCTTAAATATTCCCATAAAACCCTTAGGCCAAATCATTCATAGGTTTGGAACTGTCTGCCATCAAAATTCAAATGGCACAGCTAAATAAATTTCCTGATAATACAGTAGTGGGTATAAATGGCTACTTGGCTGCAGTGGTTAAACTAAGAGTGAACAAATTCATATTAAACCCTGAAAAGGCAGAAGTAATGTTGGTTGGAAAATATATCATGCTTCCCACTTTCAGTGTGGGTCAGCTTACCACTGCTGATGCACTTAAAGGCCTTGAGGTTATTCTGGAGAAGCAAGCTAATGCAGTTTTTTCCTACAATACTGAGGGGCTGTCAACATGAGGTAAGGTAAAAAAAAATCTTTTTGCTCACATAATTAAATTTGAAGGACCTCAAATACAGTAGCTGGTTGGTGATTTAAATTACTTATTTTGTTGTATCTAGTGTATCCAGCTCAAGGCGTGTCATCTAAACTAGAAGATTCATTAGTTAATGCAGTTGCAAAAACACTTCCAACTCAGCCTAGCTCATAAAAATGGTCCCCTACCTTGATATGGCTGCTCTGGCCATCTAGATCCATGCCATGGTGAAATTGAGACTATACGATACAATGCAATACAATGTACATTGGTCTCTCCTCAAAACAGTTCAGAAACTCCAGCTGGAAGAGAATACCGCAGTTCAAGTTAGACAGAGCAAGCTTTAGAAGTTAGACAGAGCATGCATCATTCGTATTTTGCAGTCACTCTACTGGCTGCCCATTAGTCATTGGACTCAATTTAAAGTAATGACATATGCAAAATCCTTCATGGCAGTTAAGGAAACCAGGGCTGAACTCCATAGGTCTCCAAGGTAAGCATATGCAAATAACAGACACTTGTAATATATATATAAAGTTTGTTGGAATAAAATCATAATATGAGTTTATCAATACATATAAGTAAGCAACAGAATTTTCTAAAATCTAATGACTCAGAAAATATTAACACATTCAGTTTTACATTAGATGGCTCAACCTTACTTTCTTGAAGTTTCTGGTCATAGCTTAAGGGTTTCATCTACGTTGCTGCAGCAGTTCATATGTGTAGGTCTTCAGAAGCTCCAAAATCCAAACGCTTCTGGTCTCTTCTCCTCCATTTGTGTGTAATTGTCTTCTCTATTCTGACCTATTATAATTTATGGACTACCTGAATGAGGCAATGACAATGGACCAAACAGATTCCAGCTAGAAATGGGGTGTTTTTTTTTTAAAAAAACCTTCCATGAAGGAGAAATTGTGTTGACATGCAATCTCACCCTTGTGGAAGTAACCCCCCACCCCACACTCCCCTTTGCCGCCACAATGAGACATGGTGGAACCTTTCTACCCAGGAGTTTTTCATGTGCATGCCCAACTCCAGGGTGGAGTGTGTGCACCAGGGGAAATCTTCCCCCATCAACATACAAGAAGTGGTAGGGCATACTGCCCCACTGGAAGAACCCGTCAATGGCCCAGCACGGCTGCCACCATGCATAAAAGGTCTCAGTGTGTCATGTTAACACTTATGCTCTGCTTCAATTTTGTTTGAAGATTTCTGGTTGATTCTGGAACCCAAATCCTATTTCATTGTTTGTTGAATATCCTATTCTCTTCATTGAAGCCGAAGATTTATTTGTCTGGACTTTGAAAACCTTATTCTGGAAAAAAAAATGTTTAAAGAAAACACACACATTTGAAAATACTTAACACATCCAAGATT
This sequence comes from Paroedura picta, assembly GCF_049243985.1. Classification (NCBI taxonomy): domain Eukaryota; kingdom Metazoa; phylum Chordata; class Lepidosauria; order Squamata; family Gekkonidae; genus Paroedura; species Paroedura picta. Next base: position 116,311,435 of record NC_135370.1, read on the forward strand.
GCTGTGCAGTTCTGGTGCTCATGACATAATCAACAGGAAACTAAAAAGGTATTTATGAATCACACAGCACACATGGCGAGTCTTCTGAGCTCAGATAAGTGCTGGGTTAAGGCTCAGTGAAGTTGCTGCAGCTTATTTAGAGGAGAGGATTTAAGAGAGAATATGAAAAAAAGATTTGTTTCAAAAGCAGGCACAAGATGTGTTACCAATGAAGTGGCAGAGCTCTGTGATTCATGAGTTTTATGAATCAGGGTCTTTGTTCCTGGTGTGAATAAAGCATGACTCAACATTGACTGTGGCTAGGCTGAGTCAGCACCAACTCAGTAATTGCCAAAGAAGTTATTTCCCTCCCTCCCCTGCCCCCAAGTTCTCATGATAGCTAAACACAGTATCTTGTTAAGGGGACAAATTCAAACTTGGGAATGTGTGTGAACTTGAAGCAATAGTGGTCAATTACTTGCAGCACAATTTGCAAATAATGTAAAGTCAAACAGTTAAGGGTTCAAGTAAGAGGAAAGGGTGTTGCATGAGAAACAGGGGTCTTATGTCCTTGTAATCCTGGTTACTGAAACAGGGTATCAAAGTTAAAATGATACTAAGCAAAAACGCAGAGACTGCTCAAACAGACTGATGTCCAGCAGCTAACAAGCCAATAGAATCCCCCCCTACACACGTCATTATTTGTGATAGCTGGGATTCTCATAAATAGTAGCATCCTTAAGTGGTACAATTATCCACCTACTTACATACGACAATTGAGCTCTATTGATTCCCCATAAATTGTTTTCTTTTCTATTCATCAGAGAAGGAGAAAGAAAACCCTAATGACAGAGGTTGACTAGCATGTTTACTGATATCAGAGTAGTTTCATCCATTATTTTCTCTGTTTATTCTTATACAAGACAAATTGACAATGACATACAGACCTGATGTTTTTCTTTCTGTAACATCTCCATTAAAAAATGAATTTCCTGAGTAACTCTAAGGTCTTTTTGTAGTACAAAAGCATGGAAATATTAATGTCGTTTCATAAATCTGAAATATTTCTTGATCATTGCTGGCCAAGCCCCGGGGAAGTGCTCCGCGGCTCCTGGAAATTAACATAATTTTCATGTCATGGATCCCCTAGTTGTAGTAGGCCTGGGCTTCTTGGAACCTCTCAAAGGGACACAGGGCAGGATTTCCAGTAAGTGAACTGAAATCAAATCAGGCATAATACATTGATCCAGCCTATACTATTTTTAACAAGTATTATTGATACCAATAGAGCCTCCTGTGGCGCAGAGTGGTAAGGCAGCAGATATGCAGTCTGAAAGCTCTGCCCATGAGGCTGGGAGTTCAATCCCAGCAGCCGGCTCAAGGTTGACTCATCCTTCCATCCTTCCGAGGTCGGTAAAATGAGTACCCAGCTTGCTGGGGGGTTAACGGTAATGACTGGGGAAGGCACTGGCAAACCACCCCGTATTGAGTCTGCCATGAAAACGCTAGAGGGCGTCACCCCAAGGGTCAGACATGACCCGGTGCTTGCACAGGGGATACCTTTACCTTTTATTGATACCAATAGGCCTTATTTCCAGAGTCCTGTGCTGTCTGTGCAGTGATAGAACAAACAGAGAAGACAACTAGAGATGAACAATTTGGCCCTGCTCCTCCCCACGTAGTTCCTGAGTCCTGTAATATCTTTAACACAGCCCCGCGGCGCTGCGGCGCCGCGGACTAAATAAGAGAGTAAGGGCTCCGAAGGCGGGCCTTGTCCGGGATGAGGAAGGGTGCTGATAGGCCCCTTCCCCTGGACTGACCAGCGGAGGGCCGCCACCATTACAACGCTGGCCAAGCCCCAGGGAAGGCGCTCCGCGGCTCCAGGAGCCGCGGAGCGCCTTCCCCGGGGCTTGGCCAGCGTCTTAAAGCCCCGCCGCTGCCTTTACAACGCTGGCCAAGCCCCTGGGAAGGCGCTCCGCGGCTCCTGGAGCCACGGAGCGCCTTCCCCGGGGCTTGGCCAGCGTCTTAAAGCCCCCCCTCGCCTTTACAACGCTGGCCAAGCCCCGGGGAAGGTGCTCCGCGGCTCCTGGAGCCGCGGAGCGCCTTCCACGGGGCTTGGCCAGCGTCTTAAAGCCCCGCCGCCGCCATTACAACGCTGGCCAAGCCCCGGGGAAGGTGCTCCGCGGCTCCTGGAGCCACGGAGCGCCTTCCCCGGGGCTTGGCCAGCGTCTTAAAGCCCCGCCACCGCCTTTACAACGCTGGCCAAGCCCCTGGGAAGGCGCTCCGCGGCTCCTGGAGCCACGGAGCGCCTTCCCCGGGGCTTGGCCAGCGTCTTAAAGCCCCCCCTCGCCTTTACAACGCTGGCCAAGCCCCGGGGAAGTGCTCCGCGGCTCCTGGAGCCGCGGAGCGCCTTCCCCGGGGCTTGGCCAGCGTCTTAAAGCCCCCCCTCGCCTTTACAACGCTGGCCAAGCCCCGGGGAAGGCGCTCCGCGGCTCCTGGAGCCACGGAGCGCCTTTCCCGGGGCTTGGCCAGCGTCTTAAAGCCCCGCCGCCGCCTTTACAATGCTGGCCAAGCCCCAGGGAAGGCGCTCCACGGCTCCTGGAGCCACGGAGCGCCTTCCCCGGGGCTTGGCCAGCGTCTTAAAGCCCCCCCCTCGCCTTTACAACGCTGGCCAAGCCCCGGGGAAGGCGCTCCGCATCTCCTGGAGCCGCGGAGCGCCTTCCCCAGGGCTTGGCCAGCGTCTTAAAGCCCCCCTCGCCTTTACAACACTGGCCAAGCCCCGGGGAAGGCGCTCCGTGGCTCCAGGAGCCGCAGAGCGCCTTCCCCGGGGCTTGGCCAGCGTCTTAACGCGTCCCCGCCGCCTTTAAAATGCTCCCCAAGCCCTGGGGCCTGGGGAACATTTTGCTACATGGGCGTGAGGGGAAGCAAACCCTCCCCTAGGGCCCGCTGTTTTTTTTTTTTGACAGCGGGCTCTACTGCTAGTGTGAACATAAAACAGAAATGTCTATGCATGAATTCATTCATCATGATGAGCAACATTTTTTAATTTGTTGTTCATGAGACAGAGTTGATATATATATATATAAGATGGGAAATTCCTGGAGAATAGGGAGCAGAGCCTAAGGGAGGGTAGAGTTTGATACAGGGTTGTCCACCAGCCACTGATGCCACTTTCTCCAGGGGAAAACTGACTGTCAGTAAACAACAAATGGAACGAGAAAGACCTGTTCCAGGAAGAATAACTATATTTCCTCTGGAATTCTTCACATGTAACCTCTTATATTCTTCTCACATTCAAACGTCTGCAATTAGTGAATTCTCTAACAACTTTAGTCAATAATCTTCTAGTATCCTATAGCCATAAGCTCTTGCATGTAATGAGGACCCTTCAGACAAACCCTGTCTGTATCTTTGTGAAGACCATCTTAAGTGCATCAGATATTTATTCACTTGTCATTTGTCAATCAATAATCAGATTCTTCAGCATAACAGTCTTATAACAAGCTAGTTACTTGACATTGCTTCTGCAGAATCAGTTCTAGGGTTAGAGATTCCAGTTGACATGTTCACCCAGATGCCAGTGTCCCCAGAACGCTGGTGGTGGGAAAATGTATTTACAGTTTCTGCGAATGTGTTCTCTGCCTGGGTAGTCTCAGGGATTTATATCAAAGAAAATAAGAGGTGATATAAAGATATCCAAAATCATATAAATAGGAAATATTAAGTAAAGTGCAATAATCAAACAGTGGCTTTTTTCCAGTCCACAATTAGCGTTGTTTGCTGCTATAGCCTTTTGAATTGAATTGAAGCACGTAATTTGATTGTTTCCTGCCTTGTAGACCTAAGACAAAAGCTTATTGCCAAATAAAGTATGGAACAAAGAGCGTAATCATTATATAAACTCAAGATAATTAAAGTTTGGAAATCCAACTTTAGCTCACACTGATCAGTATCAATGTGAACAGAGGAAATAATATATTTTAAATCCCCTTGAGCTGCCACAAAAGTTGTACCGTTTCTTCTCAGGAACTGGTTTCTCTGGAGCATGTTCAGCACCATTCTTCTACCCCTCCCATCTTGGTTGCTGAACACACACACTGGCAACAGCATATAGCTCCTTCTCTCTAATATCTATGTGCATAAGAACATGTCAGCTTGTGACACATATCTTCTTAGCATGTAAGGAAAAAAAACTCTTTTCTTCTTCACATGATGCTTTCCCAGGAAAAACCCATGTTAACCCAATATAATCTTAAACAAACAATGCATGCAACTTGGAAGAACTGTGGGGTGGACACCATGAATAACAGCCAAAAGTATATCCTACCTTCCAGGTACATAGTTAGAAATAATCAAGTGTTGCTAAATGGAGCTCAGATTTAGTGTATTCTCAGAGGCCATCCTTGCACTGAAAACTTATATTTGTAACCAAGAGTGTTATTTGCTAGACAGAATTCCAGTCCACCTAATTAATGGCAAATATGAAGGCCAGAGGCTCCTGGTAGTTCTGTCAAACAACCTGCAATGGAAGTTAAGTGGAGAATCGTAAGGTTGCCTTCCATATAATTAAAACACTGCATCAAAGTCCTACTTCTTCAGTGATTTTATTATTCTTAAAGGTTATTTAATGTATCCTTCTTCTATTCTTTCATTAAAGTTTTCATCAGCAATGGGAGGATCATTCTAAGAAAGACATTTTAGGCTTGCCTATTTTAATTAACATCTCTATTAGGATTGCAGGAAGAATTTTTTGGAGTTATGAGGTTATCAATATAATGATGACCCACATCAAATTTGAATGAAGCCAGATAAGATTTGTGTCTGGTGATAGTGGTGGTGATGTCTTATATAACAACTTAATGACTTAACTCTTTTCTGGAAAGTAAAAATCCCATAACCATAATGCATTCTTTAAAAAAAAAAACTCCAGAACAGATAAACTCCCTGACATATGGCTACATTAGACTGTGATCAAAAGGAACACCTTGTTCAAAATGTGGCTTCACAACTGATGACCAGATTTTAAAATAGCAGAAATAGCGGAAAATATAAATGAGCATATCAGATAACCATATAAATTAATATAAAATGGCATTTCATATAGTCTCCCAGCCACAAATGCATAAACATGTATGTTTCCAGTCATTAGGGTCATGTTTTATCTAGTAACCCATGCTTCACTCCTCCCTGAGTACTATTGCAAAAACTGAAATCCAGATTCAAAAGAAATGCAATGCTGATATTGCATTAGTAAAATCAATGTAATTTGTCAATAAAGATAATATAATTGGTAATCGGTCACTAAAATATTATATGCATTTTATATAATTACTAGGGGCAAAGCCCGTTGTATCCAGGAATACAATGGGGGCTAGAGCTTGGTGGTGGAAAGAGGAAGGGGAGGAGTTGTCCAATCTGTAAAGCATGGGGCTGAATGTGTGTGTTGTGGGAGGTTGTGGTGGTGTGGTGACAAATGAGGGCATGGGTGTGGAGAGATGGATGTCAAGAACCTGTGGTTTGGAATGTTTGTTGAGTGTGGGAGAGGACTGACCTTTGGGAATTGTGGCATAGTGGTTACAGATGAGCTTTCCAGAGCCATGTCCTCAGATATGTGAAGGGAAAATTAGACTGGAGATTCTGCTTAGGGGGAGATTACATGGCCATCAGTTCCCCCCAGTTCTGTGTTTAATGTCAATTCCCTTCTTGTGTGAATTAGGCCACAGATACCGAAATGTCCCCCTGCCCTAATACACATGGGGTAGTAACAGTATACAGGTGTCCACCCTGCTCCTTCTGTCTCCATTTTTTTTACTGTTGATATAATGTTATGTGCCCACATGCTTCTTTCCCCTTAGAAGAAGAAGAGCTGGATTTTTGTACCCTGCTATTTACTACCCAAAGGAGTCTCAACGTGGTTTATAAACACCTTTTCCCTTCATCTCCCCACAATAGACAACCTGTGAGGGATGTGGGGCTGTGAGAGGTCTGAGAGCCTCATTTGGAAGATAGCAACCCTAAGAGGAGGCCTCTCTATGCACAGCAGTCTTGACCTGTGGAATTCCAGAACATGAACCTAAACCAATCTGGGAACCTTACCTCCTCTGCAGTGTTTTCTTGACCTGAAATAGGTCAGAGGGTGCAAGTGGCTGCAGGGGCATTACATACTTTTGAGGCCTCAATTCCAGACTTCAAGAAATATGTTCAGACTAGGGACAGCCAATCTCCAGGTGGGGCCTGGAGATATCCTAGAAATGCTGCTCATCTCCAGACTATAAAGATCAGCTCCCCAGGCATAAAGGGTTACTTTGGAGTTTGGGCAGGGTTGTGGTGGAGAAGAAAAATTTAAGGTCTCCCACACACTTGAAACACTTGAAGCCTATGCAGATGAAACAGGAGACAAAAGAACCTCCACAACAGCATCCAGTTTCATCTACACAACATCCATGTGCAGTAGGCATCAAATCTGCAGAGAGACGAAAATAAGAAATACACATGGCTTGGCTGCTTCTTCCTTCCAGCAGCAAGACTGGCTACAGAAGTATTGTAAGTGAGAAGGGGCTTTTCTGTGGCCTCTCTGTCAGCCAACTATTTGGCAGAAGGGGAAAGCTTCCCCCGCCCTCAAAAGGAAAGCACACAATTGGCCCAAAGTCTAGACAGGCCTTGCCCACTCTCTGCCCACATACCCCTTACCTTTTTATTTATACAGCACAAGCTGTTACAGATAATGTATACATTATAAATTGGAGTACCTGAGCTTCTTTCTATAAAATCATCATCTTGTAGCAGTAGGGCAATAGGATCAACATTATCTATCTATCTGCCTGCCTGCCTGCCTGCCTGCCTGCCTGCCTGCCTGCCTGCCTGCCTGCCTGTCTGTCTGTCTGTCTGTCTACCTACCTACCTACCTTCCACCACTCCCACACAATGGCTCGTGATGGGTCACAAGGTCATTAAAAATACCATTAAAACCCCCATTAAAAGGACATACCGATACAATATAAAAATACACATTGAACAGGCAAAATAACACAAGCCCCACGCCCCAGACTAATACCTACTATCGAGGAGGAGAGGGGACCTAACTGGCAATGCCCAGGTGCTATCACCAGCCCTGGAAGGGGGGGGGGCGTGATCTTCCAGTGATCTTCCTCATTTGCCCTGGCAGTGTCAGAACTCCAAAGGTATTCACATGCTTAAAAGGTTGAGGACCTTACCTTAAGGAAAGGTAAGGGGGGAGTGTGGCAACGATGAAACGGCAGCTCAAACACCACCTGCTACCTAGATGGGTCTCTCCGTTGCAACGAATCAATGCAGATTCGTTGCAACATGTGTTTTTTTTTTAACTTTCTGAAAGGGAAAGGGGCTTTTTGGGATCATGATAACGGCCGCCCATTGGCTGCTTGATGGCCAGGGGCAGGACGAGCTCGGCAATATCGCTTCCTGGCTATCGATTTTTGCAGAGACCGGAAACCTGTGGGAAACGATAGAAATGCAGCTAGATTCCACTACAAAGCCAGGTATGCATAATGACGAATTCCACTATTTAAAATGGCGTTTTTTCATCCCGTAACCAATTTGCCACATAGATCCTGGTGCGGAATGGCCCTTGGTTAACATCCCCTGGAGCAATGTCCCATGTCATTAATGACCTCTCCACATCCAGGCTGCAAAGGTTTTTCTTGACTAGTAAAACTGCTGCCCTTAAGGAAGAGTGTCATTTCTCCCCCCCCCCCTTCCCCCAATGTATAAATGAGCTGAGATCAGGGTCTGGCTGAATAAAATTCAGTACATTAGAAAAACAACACAAAATTCAATACATGAGAAGCATTGAATCAAAATATTTTGAAAAGGTAGCAAAACACAGAGCTTGTACAGATTTTTCTTACAGAGAGATCATAAATGCTAGAAATGGGCAATAGAAAGTTCATTTGTTCATTAATTCATTCATTTATTGTTGGATTTATACACCACCACTTCTCCAAGGGTTTACGATAAATACACTGGTAAATTTTTAAAAATCCCAATAAAATCCCCAACAACCCTCCAAGAATGGCAGCCAAAAACACCCTCTAACTCCCGAGCAGACCAAGTGATTTAATAATATTTAATAATATTATTTAATAATGAGCCTCTTGTGGAGCAGAGTGGTAAGGCAGCTGTCTGAAAGCTTTGCCCATGAGGTTGGGAGTTCGATCCCAGCAGCCGGCTCAAGGTCGACTCAGCCTTCCATCCTTCCGAGGTCGGTAAAATGAGTACCCAGCTTGCTGGGGGGTAAACGGTAATGACTGGGGAAGGCACTGGCAAACCACCCCGTATTGAGTCTGCCATGAAAACGCTAGAGGGCGTCACCCCAAGGGTCAGACATGACTCGGTGCTTGCACAGGGGATACCTTTACCTTTAATAATATTCTACTGTTGACTTAATAAAATCATTAAAAAGGCAGCTCCTCTCCCACCCACACAGCAGCAATCCAGGCTCTACTGTGATTACATTAAGAGCAAACCAGGCTGGAGAAAGATCAGCAAAAAGCCAGGGAATCCCTTGAAAAATGCCCTGGTACATGCCCCCTGAACCAAAGTTTGGGGGTGGCACCTCTCCAAACATTTTTGGATCTTTCTCTGGTTCAGTCTAAGGATTCAGCCGGCAACCATTTCAAGCTGACAGTAGACTGGCACAACCACCCTATTGTCAGGCTAAAATGGCTGTAAGCTATTTCAGTGGTAGATTTTGCACCTTCCTGCTTAGGATCCATTGCTTTATCTAGGATTTCATATGGATTTCATTTGTAAAATGCACTGAAAGAAGTAATATTATTACTAAGACTGATTACCACTAAGACCGGGCAGGAAGAACCAGGCCGACATCTGCATGACAGTGGGGCTAATCCCCAAATATGCATGATATCAATGCTGGCCCAGCCCCCTTTCAGCCCTGGCCTGCTTTAGGACCTCTGATGGCCTGCAGCAAGGGAGCGCTGGTTTTCCAGTGTTCCCTTTTTTGCCTCAGCCACCATCAGCGGCCAGACTGGGCCACGCTTGTGCAAAAAAGAAAAATCCATTCTAAGGTGGCCGGGAGGGGACTGAAAATACCCCACTGAAGTCCACAGAGATTTGCAGCACCTTATTGTTCAAATGGGTATGGATTTTTTGCTAGTTTGCAGGAAGGGGGAAATCACGTTCCCACGCAATCCCAACTTCCTGCAAAACAAAACCCACCTGCCACCCCCTTGCACGGTGGAACCTTTCTGCCATGGTTGCCATTCTAGGGGGGGGGGAATGCATTTTGGTGATGGAGCTGCTCCATTGCCAAAATGTGTACCCTGTGGGGATGCAGAAAGTGGCAGATCAGCTCCAGCACTGAAGTGCATCCCCCCCGGGGACACAATAAATGGTGGAGCATGCTGCTCCACTGTGACAGATCAGCAGTAGCCTGGCACAGTCAATGTCATTCACTTCAAAACAAAACAAAACAGGCAGCTAAATTAATTTTCTCAAATGTCACTATTTTTAAGTGTCATATTTAAATATGTTTTCTTTACTTAGATCTGTTGGTTAATGAGCAGTTCCACATTTTTCATTAACAGCAAGCACATTTCATGCCTTCTTTTAACAAAAGGTTTTCTTACTCATCTTTAGAATAATTTGAATATTTAAGCAGCCATCATTACAAAAACAAAAATGCATGAGTCAAATTCTAGGGCCCATTATGAATGTACATCTTACTCTAGATTTTAATAGCGGTAAGCATTTAATCCTGACTTCAGATTCTGTGTTTGCTTTACACATTATTCTGTAGCTAAAATCTAAAAAAAACCACTTTTCTAAATTAGGATGGAATGTCACGTGTTGGGGTGGCCTCCATTTTTTTTTTTATTTAAATTGCCCTACCGCGGCTGCTCAGTAGCATCCAGCAAATGCCTTCCTTTTCAAACCTCATGTTTCAGGTTTAATGCATGAATTTTAGCATTAGCTCATTGAATGAAAGAGAACAGATAGGAACACAGGCAAAGAAGGGAAACCAAATGAAACTGACCAGTCTTTTTTGAAACTGAGAAGCAACTGCAAAGCCCCATTGTTCATATTGCTGAGCAGTAGGAAATTCTCTGCTTTGTTAGTAGCCATTATGAAAAACTGGAGCTATACGATCTCATAATATGGGCTAACATGTTGAGTGTACACAATGCATAGTAGAACCCACTGATACATGCATTGCAATCTGTGATCACTGTGTGTATGTGTATGTGCATACCTTTATAAAGTCAGTGGAAATGTCACCATGGCTTATATAGGGTTTCAATTGTATGGGGGGGGGGGTCCTGTGGTAGAAGCTCTGAAGAACTTCTTTAGTCTTGTGCTATTACATTGTGCTATTTTCACTGAAGCACTAGCACAATTGTAATGCTGATTTTTGCAAATTCCTTGCAAATTTGCATGGTTTCTCTTTCTGATTCTCTAATTTGATCCTTCATACTGATTGTGATCTTAGCAGTTTTTCAGAGCCTGTCTTCTGTGAATTACACTCTGTCCTCTAATTAAATCACTCCCAATAAATTCTTAAGTTTGGTGGTTTGCAAAAGGTTCATGTGGCTCAGCCACCATTTTAATTTTAGGCTTTCAGAGACTGCTTCAGTAACACTGGCATTGTCTTACTAAAGCATGAAAGGGAAAATGTTTTCAAAGTTTTAGGCTTCCTATCTCAGTGCTTCCCTCTCTATTTAAATCTTAAGTCAATATAATTTAAAGCTGACTAAACCCCCCCTCTTTATTTTGCTTGCATGCAGCACTGAAATTATTCTGCTGCTGCTGCTGCTGCTGCTGCTGCTGCTCTTGAATCCCCAATTCACCTTTCAACTCAATTCCAGCAGGGAAATCAACCTTGCACAGCTCTTTTTAAACATCCCCCATGTTTTTTCTTTCCAATAGTCTCATAACATAAGACATATATATATATATATATATATATATATATATATATATATATATATATATATATATATATATATATATATAAATATAAATGTGGGGGAAATGAAAGTTGCACCCCAATGAAGAGGGGTGGATGGTGGAAGATGCAGAGTGAGCAAAACATCCTTGATGTGGGTAGGGGAGTAGCCTTCAGGGGGTGACAATAAGGCAGAGGAAAAATCTTTATGCTTTTGGATTACCTTCAGCTTGGAAGCAAAACAAGGGAAAAATCTGTACAAAAGCACTCTTAGAAAACTTGGGGAAACAGCAACCAGAAAACAAACTGAATGCTGAAAGGAGGAAAATCAATGCAGAATGACAAGGAAAATACAATGGACATGCACAGTAAAAGTGAGGAGAAACACCCATGCATAATAGGCCTAGAATAATTATGCTTAAAGTTAATTTACTGCAAATCTAATATGCTGTTAATAGCAAGCCAGTTTCTGCTGGTTCTTAACCAATATATATAGAATCATAGTTTTGAAAAGGGCCATACAGGCCATCTAGTCCAACTCCCTGTTCAATGCAGAATAAGCCTAAAACATCCTTGATAAATATCTGTACAGCTGTTACTTAAAGACTGCCAGTAAGGGGGAACTAACCACCTCCTTAGGCAGTAGATTCTACTGCTAAACTACTCTGACTGTGAATTTTGCCCCCCTGATATCTAGCTGGTACTGTTCTATATGTAGTTTAAGCCCATCACTGCAGGTCCTATTCTCTGATACCAACATGAACCACTCCCTGTTCTCTTCTAAGTGACCACCATTCAAATACTTAAAGACATCAATCATGTTCCCTCTCAACCTCCTCTTCTTCAGGCTGAACTTAGCAAAATCCCTCACAGGATTTGTTCCCCAGGCCACAGATCATCCTTGTTGCTTTCCTCTGAACCCTCTCAATTTGTTCCATGCCCTTTCTGAAGTGAGGCGTCCAGAACTACACACAGTACTCTGTGTGGTCTGACAAATGTAGTATATGGCATCTTGTGGTTTTTATATGTATTGATACAGAACAACACTGCATTTGCTTTCTTTACCACCACATCACATTGTCTGCTTATATTTAGTTTACAGTCCACAAGTACCACAATATCATGTTCACACACACTGCTACCCATAAGTGTATCTCCCATCCAGTAGGCATACTTTTCTTTTTTGTGACCCAGGTGCAGAACTCTGCACTTATTATTATTGAACTGCATCTTGTTTACATTTGCCCACTTTTCTAGCATGTTTAGGTCTCATTGAATTCTCTATTTTCTGGAGTACTCGCTAATCCACCTCAATTTGCAAATTTAATGTGGAGTCCTTCCACCCCCTCACCAAATCATTGATAAAAATGTTGAAAAGTACTGGACCCAGTACTGAGCCCTAGGTACCCCACTGCTCACCTCCCTCCAATCTGATAAATTCCATTGGCAACTACTTTTTAGGTGCAGTTTTCTAGTCCGTTCCCTATCTACCTGACCATCTGAAAATCTAGTCTATGTAGACCTCCATTTTACTGATTAGAACATTATGTCAAAAGCCTTACTGAAATCCAGGTAACAACATCAACTGAGTTTCCATGAACTAATAAGTCCATCATTTGGTCAAAGAAGGAAACCAGGTTAGTCTGGCAGGACCTGTTGGAGACAAATCTGTTCTGACTTCCCCAGATCAACAAATTGTCCTTCAGACGTTTACAGATCACCCCCTTTATAACATCTGGCTTGTTAAATAAAAATAACAATATTTATTGGCAATTACTTACAATATTACATACAATAGAGTAACTCTTCTAAATTGATCTTCTGTCAGACGAAATGCAATTCAAAAGTGCATTCACTTTGGCTTTTGGGAGAACTTTGCTTCTTGGATGGATTATTGTTCCAGTGTTACCTTTCCATCTGATGCTTCTTTTACAGGTTAGTAGATGCCAAAACATATTACTAGATGATTTCTGGCCTATTTCAGTGTTGCCAAATAGGCAGGATTGCCTGACAAATGAATTGATTTCCACTGTTAGATGACATACTGACCAATACTGACCAACAGGCAAGACCCTAGGGGGAAGTGACCATGTCCTCATAGAATTCCTTTTGAGATGGGGAGGCAGGAAGCTTGTAGCCAGACACGGATGTTGGATTTTTGTAGGGCAAACTTTAATAAACTCAGAGACATGATGAGTGTTATACCATGGACGAGAATGCTGGAAGGGAAGGGAGCATGTGAAGGGTGGACACTACTGAAACAAGAGCTATTGCATGCTCAATCAATGACTATCCCAGAAAGATGAGAACACTGCAGGAGCTCTAAGAAGCCTATTTGGATGAACAGAGAACTTCAAGAGGAACTAAGAAAGACACGGGAAATGTTCAGGAAATGGAGGGAAGGACAGAGCTCTAAAGAAGAGTACCTTCAGGTTACTAGGCACTGTAGATCAATCATCAGAAAGGCCAAAGCTGAGAGTGAGCTAAGATTGGCCAGGGAAGCCCACTGTAACAAGAAAAGATTTTTCAGTTATTTGAGGAGCAAATGTAAAGTAAAGGAGGCAATAGGCCCACTGTTGGGTGCAGATGGACAAACTCTAACGGAAGATGTAGAGAAAGCAGAAAGGCTTAGCGCCTATTTTGCATCTGTTTTTTCCCACAGGTCAAAGTGTTTAGGCACATCTAGAGATGGCTGTAGCCAAAGGATAGTGTCTGGGTGGCAGGTTAACATGGATAGAGAGGTTGTCGAGAGGCATTTAGCTGCACTGGATGAGTTCAAATCCCCTGGTCCGGATGAAATGCACCCGAGAGTACTCAAAGAACTTTCCAGAGAACTTGCACAGCCCTTGTCCATCATCTTCGGAACCTCTTTAAGGACCGGTGATGTCCCGGAGGACTGGAAGAGAGCAAATGTTATTCTGATCTTCAAAAAAGGGAGGAAGGATGACCCGGGAAACTACAGACCAGTGAGTCTGACCTCTGTTGTGGGTAAGATAATGGAGCAGATATTAAAGGGAGTGATCTGCAGATGACACCAAATTGGGAGGACTGGCAAATACTCCAGAAGATAGAGACAGAGTTCAACGAGATCTGAACACAATGGAAAAATGGGCAAATGAGAACAAGATGCGATTTAATAAAGATAAGTGTAAAGTTCTGCATCTGGGTCAGAAAAATGAAAAGCATGCCTATTGGATGGGGGATACGCTTCTAGGTAACACTGTGTGTGAACGAGACCTTGGGGTACTTGTGGATTGTTAACTAAACATGTGCAGGCAGTGTGATGCAGCGTTAAAAAAGGCAAATGCCATTTTGGGCTGTATCTACAGGGGCATCACATCAAAATCAAAAGATGTCATAGTCCCATTGTATACGACACTGGTCAGACCACACCTGGAGTACTGTGTGCAGTTCTAGAGGCCTCACTTCAAGAAGGACGTAGATAAAATTGAAAGGGTACAGAGGAGAGCGACAAGGATGAGAGGGGACATAATAACCCTCTTTAAGTATTTGAAATGTTGTCATTTGGAGGAGGGCAGGATGCTGTTCCGATTGGCTGCAGAGGAAAGGACACGCAGTAATGAGTTTAAACTACAAGTACAACGATATAGGCTTGATATCAGGAAAACATTTTTCACATTCAGAGTAGTTCAGCAGTGGAACAGGCTGCCTAAGGAGGTGGTGAGCTCCCCCTCACTGGCAGTCTTCAAGCAAAGGTTGGATACACACTTTTCTTGGATGCTTTAGGATGCTTTGGGCTGATCCTGCGTTGAGCAGGAGGTTGGACTAGATGGCCTGTAGGGCCCCTTCCAACTCTATGATTCTATGATTCTGTGACATTGATTAGAATTGCAAATGTTTTTTTTTTGTAAAAAATAATAACTTTGATCATTTCACAAATGAACCATATTGTCCATGGGTATTTCTCACTTCCATCTATGGTCTGAAAACTTGAATAGAAAATATCAAAGCACAACCATCAGTAAGCTACTTTTCATTTATTTTAGATTAAACAAAGAACACATTTGTCTTTACTTTGCTCTTATATTGAATTCTGTCTTTATTTAATAGAATGTCAAAGAGGGCCCAAGTCCACTGCTCTTCTACTTTGTAGTGAAAAAGAAAGTAATATTTGTTGGTTGCTGCAAACTGCTTACACTTTGGCATATGTCCCAACGCCGAGGAACATTTCAAGATGATTTTATGATTCCCTGATATGATCTTCTAAAATTGACCTGAACAATTGATAAAATCTCAAAGGAAGATAACTATAGGTTTCTACTGGGACTCCTGCAACTTCTTATTTCACAAGTTGTATCATTTCCTGCCTTTGCTTTTCCTAATTACAAATAGTCAGATACATTTATTGCAGTCAGTGACCAGTACAAAATACATAACATTAGAATGCAGCAATATAATATTGATTAAAAATTCTAGGTTATTTCAAAAGATCCATCCTAACCCTTATACATATTCAACCAGGCACTTCTACATGTAATTGCTAACGGATAAATACTTATTTCTATCTAAAAGGAGATCCTATAATTTGGCATGTCTTGAAGTAGCCCTTATGTCAGTCAAGATGGAATACAGCAGTTCTGGGCATAATTGGTTGTAAATTCAACAGTCAAAATGTTACCATGTTACATTTTTGGGTGAGAACTCATATTTTCCCCGCTACATATGCTTAAGGGAGGGCATTGTACTGCAATATTGTAAATGTTCTTCTAGATTCAGTGTTATCTATATTTAAAAGATAAGGCATAAAAATAATCTGTTTAGAAGGGAGATATCATACAATGGATTATTGTTTCTATTCAAATTGTGCTGTCTTTCTACCTCCTGTATTTTTAGCTTTACCAACTTCTTGGCATGGTCAAAATCCAAAGAGAGAAGTAATTGTTGGGATAGACCATAACATTTCAATTTCTTGTTGATGGTTTTTACCCAGGGAGCAATAAAGGCATCAAATAATATTGTGGGATAGATCCCTGGTAAGGAAGATCAATCTTAGCCAGTACAATATTGCAGCTGACTCCACATGTAATGTAGTATTAGAAACAATTGTGGGGAGTTTCTAAAAAAAATGGTTTGCACTATCTCCAGGTGAATTGTATTAGCAGTAATTGACAACAGTGCCCCATATGACATTTGCACTAAGGCAGGGGTAGTCAACCTGTGGTCTTCCAGATGTTCATGGACTACAATTCCCATGAGCCCCTGCTAGTGTTTTCTGGCAGGGTCTCATGGGAATTGTAGTCCATGAACATCTGGAGGACCACAGGTTGACTACCTGTGCACTAAGGGATTAGCCTTGTATATTTTAAATGCTGCTGGGACATTCCTATCACATTTGTTCCCATAGAACTTTAGTATAGCACCTGCACTTATTTGCACATTCAGAGGTTTATGAGCAATGTGAGAATTCATATATCCTGAAGATTGGAATATGATATCTAGTCTAGATATTTATATAACTGAACTTGTTCAATACAAGTTGCATTTAGGCACCACAAGTATTTCTTAGGTTTCTTTGCAAAGGCAACTATTTTTGTCTTGGAATGATTGACTTCAAGACAGTTTTCATTCATGTTGGTTCAAAATGCCCATTTTAGTCCCATAGGGGTCCTTGATAAAAGGAGAACATCATCCACACACCATAATAAGGACAAGTATTTATTCACTAGTTTTGGCTGAGCCTTTTCCTAATTATGTAGATTTCACTGATTCATAGAACCACCTAAAGAAATACATTGCAATCCAAGTGGCCATTCCTTATTCCTCTTGAATGTATTCTGTCACAAGTGCATGTGGGGAAAAGTACACTTGTAACAAAGCTGTTCTGTTTTGTTTTTCTGTTGAAACATAATTTAGTTTCTGAAACTGGTTTGACTGTAGTTACTCACAATTCATTTAACATGCTAAGTCATATCTGAATTTACTTCATATCCCTGATAAGCAGAACTTGAAAACTAGAAAACCTTGACTACAAGGCAGATGTTGAAACATGAACAAATCATTTAGCTCTCTTCATCACTAACTAAAATCACTTTAAGGCTATAGAATTGTTAATACAGCTTCTGGTGCTTACATCTTGACTTTCCCTTTTCTACCTTCTCCTTCCACTAATCCTCACTCAGTCACTACAGTGGTGATTTTTCGTTGCCATGCAGGGAAATCATACTTTGAGATGCAGAGATATTATAATTGACTACTTTCACCTTTCCATTGCACCATGACATTTTTTGCCACTTTCATGTTTAGAATCCTTCTCTCTTTTGTCCCCTATTTTAATGATTCTTCAGTAAAGATAGCACTAGGGAGATGTACATGTTTTTCATACTGAGCCTACAGGATAGCTTTTAATTGGCTTTTATGACAAGTTTGCAGGGTGTTTGAAGAAGTAGTAGGAAAAAAAGAGGGGAAACTCAAGGAGATGTGGAATTGCTCTAACTCCTCTTACTAGACCAAGGAAATATTCTGTTTTGCTTCTCACTATTTTATCAATAACCTCCACAAAAAATGTGCAATTTTGAAGGGATTTCCTTCTTATGGAATAGAATACTGTGTTGTCCAGGAGATACTGTGCCTAGTCTTGTAAGAGGATGAAACACAGCCTTGACACTAATGACAAAAGAATGACACCATTTTGTACATTCTAATTAGGTCATCCATGTCTTCCTTGCATTGTTTCCTTGGTGCAATTTGATATTTAATAATTTTAGATGTTCTTGCTCCCTCTTCAGTCTACTTCTTGCTTTCCTCTACTTAGAAGAGCTAGACATTCTGCAATTTGTAGCTTCCAAAAAGTGAGAAGAAATTTCACCTAAAACTGATACGTTTGGTTTCAATTAATTTGAAATACTCTCTCTCTCTCTCTCTCTCTCTCTCATTCTCTGCATGTTTATGTATCTATGTATGCCAGAAGTTCTACAAACCTGAAGAATCCCTGAGTTTGCAGAAAAATTGTTTATCTTAAGCAAACAAACAAATAGTAGTAACTGAGATCTACTAGGTGATCTGAATAGTCCTGCCAGCCTTGGCTTATGCAAATAAAAAGAAGAGGAAGGAGACAGGGCCCTTTCAAAGGCTGTTTTTGGCCTTAGTAAAGATGCATCAGGGCCAGACCCATCAGCAGCTAGGCCTATTATGTACGGCCGCTGAAAAGGCGGCACGGAGAACGTGGAGGAGGAAGAAGTGAAGCAAACCGCTTACGCATGGGACGGAATGCAATGGTGGCAAAATCCAGAGTATCCTATTATGAATGCGGCTATTCCGGAACGGCTTCTGGTTGCGACCTAGTCCCGGGAAGCTCCACTTTCTTCCGCATCTTGCTAACACGTTTTTTTCGGCGGCATACGTTAACTCTGCACCCGGTTGCCGCCTGCAGCGTGCATAATTGGTGATTTTAGCTGCTGCCATTCCACCCCCAAATGCGCACCTTCCACTCCGTGCATAATGGGCCCTACTGAGTTGTCACCACATGAGTCACTGTATGGTATCCACCATTCAACTGGCTGTGGACAAATACAAAACTACTGGAAAGGTGGAGGCTGCTAAGGAGGTAAGGAAGGAAGGCCAGAGATGTATCAGGCAGATATAGGTGCATTGGCTGGTGAGAAGAAAGGAGAGAAGGAAGCAAAAAAGGAGAGATGCTATGGGGGCTTTTAGGAAAGGGAAAGAAGAAATGTTGCTGAGGGAAATTAGATGCCCCCCACAAGTCCTTGCAGGTTCCCCATATGCATGGGCTGTCTAACTCAATGCTTGAGGAAGCTCAACATATTTAGAATAGTTTACAATAAAACACACACCATAAAACAATAACAAAATCATGTCAATATACAGGATTCAGCAGTAAATTATCTCCTAATCCTTTAGCAAAATGCTTCTCCCAACAGTATCTTTGTGCATTGCATTTTAAATAAATTATGGAAGTGATTCAAAGTCAAACACTTGAAGTCACACCAGTTTCAATACTACAAATAAGCACATGCTTAGTATTTTTTTTTTATTGATCTCTACAGGGGATGAAAATGAATAACTGGAAAGAATGTTGTTACAAAAAACAAAAACAATGTTATTTTATGTTTTGCTTGATTATTTCTGATTCAAGAGCCTTTACATTGTTCCTTCTTAGTGATATATGTTTCCAAGACATAGTTAATACACGTAAAACACTTCCATTTTTTCCTGTCATTTCCTTAGCTATTTTATAAAATATTTTTCCTTATCACACATTCAGATGTCTCCGCACCTCATAAACATTTGGCTCACCCTTAGCACAAATACATTGAGATAAAACTGCTGAATTTGCCTCTGGGTGAATAATGCTACTTGCAAAAATTTTATTTCTCCCACTGTGACTTTCCTGTTATTTGTTATCCAGGAGATGCTGCATGTGACATCTAAGGCTTGAAATCCTTGAATGTTTATATTTAATCTGCCACTGTTTTAAGCATAAGCAATGGAACAAAGCCACTTCAAGGAAATTGACTGTGTGTAATACAGTACATCTTTACAATAAAAGTGCCATTTCTGCTTATATAATATGCTCAGTTTGTCACTAGACTAAACACCATGTAGCAACAGCATTCAAGCTTTCCATTATTGTTTTTGCCGCTATTCAGAATGCCTGGCTCCTTTGTGTGAGTATAGTTTTCTTTTCAAACATGAAAAAAAACTGAAGTTGGAGGAATAGAATTATTTTAAGCGGAAAAAAAGACATTTAGTGTGTATATACAGGCAATCTGACCAAGCAAATATGGTATGTAATGGAGATTTAAGATTCCCCCCTCCCTTCAGTTGTTGCTCAGTTAGTTATGAAACTTCCTGCAAACTTCAGGTTTATTTATATAAAATAATTATCATATCCATTATCATCTTGAGTTTGTATAATTTACTACTTTGTTTCTAGGCTTTCTTTCTTGGGGAGGGGGATGTTAGCAGCTTGAGCTCAGGAAATTCCTGGAAAATTGAGTTTGTTCTTGGGGGGGGGGGGCTGACAAGGCCAGGGGGCTCGCTGGGTATGTGGCATCATAAAACACTTCCTCCAAAGCTAGTCATTCCTCAAGCAGAACAAGTCTTTGTAGCCTGGAAATCTGTCAGGATGACAGACTCGAACAAAACCCTTCGTTGAATCAAGAAAGAGTTTATTTCGCACAGATCAATCCAAGACGATACAAAGCTCAGAACTGAGGGCTAATTGCAAAAAGCAGTTCCTTGAAACCAACATTTCCCACCCAATTCCCTTCTCACGGTTTACTCAAAACAGAAAGTAACACCAGGTGCCCACTGGGCCTGCATTCCAATTAGATAACATGTTCAGCACTGGCCTTGGAGAGGCCAGGGTCATTCTTCAAAGATAGCACTAGTTACAAACTACTACATGGCAGACAGGTCAAGGGTAAAATACAGACAGACAAAATGGCTACAGTCAGGCTAAGCAATAATTGAGTACAGCAAAGAATTTATGTGCAACAAATCATGGCAGTAATCAACTGATTCTGACAAAATCAGAAGTTCTGCTACATGCAGAATAAAATCAAAACAGGGTACATCATCAGCTCAAGACTGATTTCCATTGTTCCCACACACACACACCCAAACTCTCCTGCTGGCTGCCAACACTTGGTTGGCAAACCTAGCATGAAACCTTCCACCTTAGGGTTCTACCAGTTTATGACTGATTATGCACAGGGCAGATAGTCTGGGGTGGCAGTGGCAGGGTAGTGGGACTAATCCCCGATCGTTCATGATGCCAATGCCATCCTGGTTTTGTCCCGGATCAGGGCACTGGATAGCCTGCTGACTGGGCAGTCCCCCAACCCCACATTGTACAGGGGGCATGCCCCCCACCCTGCTGCTGTGTGGCGCGATGAGCCCTCCCAGCCCCAGTGTTGTGCATGTATGTGCACAACATTGAGGTGATGTGTGTACACCAGGAGAATCCTTCTCCATGTGTTCTCTGGATGCGGCGGGGCATGCTACCCTGTTGCTAGCAACTGGCAGCAGCCCAGTGCGGCCGCTGCCATGAATAATCAGTCTATTCTGACCAGGCCTATCAAAATAGGCCAGCTGAAAGTCACATTGGTGTAATGATTAAGAACAGTAGCTTCTAATCTGGTGAGTTGGTTTTGATTTCCCACTTCTCCACATGTAGCCAGCTGGGTGACATTGGGCAAGTCACAGTCCTAGTAGAATGGTTCTGTCAGAGCTCTCTCAGCCCCACCCACATCACAGCGTATCTTTTGAGGGAGAGAAAGAAAAGAAGATTGCAAGCTGCTTTGAGGTTCCTTTGGGTAATGCAAACTGGAGTTTAAAAATACTACTTTTCTTCTTCAAAATCAGAAATGTAAAAAAAATGAAAACATGGGGGCTAACTCCCTACCCATAATACCAGGAGCTGCACTTGTAGTTTTAAGAAAATAATGTCCTCAGTGGTCATTGCTAGGAAACCACAGTGGTATTGCCAGCCTTCAAAGCTTGGTTTCTGATAGCAAAAGTAGAGAATGGTTTAGACTCTTTCCATGGTTAACTGGCTTTTGTGAAAATCAGCATCTGGAAAAAGAAGTTCTGAATGCTGTAAGAACAGCAAATGTGAGAGGAAAGTTAGAATAATAGAATCATAGAGTCATAGAGTTGGAAGTGATCTCCTGGGTCATCTAGTCCAACCCCCTGCACTATGCAGGATATTCAGAACCCTATGGCTCATCTACTGTAAACTGCCACCTCCTTGAAACTTAACAGAATCAGCCTCTCTGTCAGATCGCTATTCAGCCTCTGTTTAAAAATTTCCAAAGATGGAGAACCCACCACCTCCCAAGGAAGCCTGTTACACTGAGAAACTGCTCTCAGGAACTTCTTTCTGATGTTTAGATGTTTTGAAACCACTTGGTTCCTGAAACCGAGTCACACTGCTAACTCATGTTCAATGTATGGTCTACTAAGACTCCTAGATCCTTTTTGCACATGCTACTGCCACGACAAGTTTTCCCCATCCTATACTGGTGTATTTGGTTTTTTCTACCTAAATGCAGAAGTTTACATTTGTCCCTAATGATTTTCATTTTATTCAGTTTAGCCCAATTCTTGAGCCTATCAAGATCATCCTGTATTCTGATTCTGTCTTTTGTTGTATTTGCTACCCCTCCCTGTTTAGTATCATCTGTAAATTTAATAAGTATCCCCTCTAAACCCTCAACCAAATCATTTATAGACATGTTGAACAACACAGGCCCCAGGACAGATCCCTGGGGCACTCCACTTGTCACTCTTCTCCAAGAGGATGCTGAACCATTAACGAGTACTCTTTGGGTATGATCAGTCAGGGTAGGATCAGTTATCCATCCACCTGACAGAATTCGGATCCATACCACATTTTATCTTCCCTGATTGGGCAGATAAAAAGCTAGGGCTACAAACAGGGTCTGAGTTCTGTGATTGGCTAGCCACAGCTAAGGGGGGGGGGAGAATTGTTATACTGGTTGTGGGCTGGAGGGAAGTTCTGTTCAGTATAGTAAGAGCTGGGTCTGAGTCTGGTGGGAGAGAAATATGAGAGATTTTTAGCTGAAACAACTGATGAGAAACTCTAGTGAGAATATTGGGTTTTTGATAGAGAACTAATCCACACAGTATCTGGCTACTAAAATAGTTATTTGGCAGAGAGAATTTGGAGTGTCAGGTGAATACTTCCACATTTCGCTTTGCCAAATAGCTGCTTTATTGTGCCAATGCAGATTAGTTCTCTGTCAAAAACCACATATTCAAACTAGAGCTTCTCCTCAGATGAATGTTTCAGCTAAGGATCTGTCAGACCTCTCTCTGAGCAGACTCAGCTCAGACTGAACTGCAGTCCTTCCAGACTACGGCTAGTATATCAACTCCCACTCTGCTATGCCAGCCATTCACAGGGCCTGTTGCCCTAGCTAATCCAGTTTAGTGAGAAGTTTTAACTCTTCTCTTTCTGTTGCTGTTGTTTCAGTACCCACTAGGTATGTGCACTCACACACAAAAATAGTACCATTTCAGATTCGGTCTGAAAAAAGATCAGCCAAATCGTAAATGCACAAATAACTCTTGACTTTTTTGAATTCAGCTGAATCAATTTGGCTGAATCTGAAACTTTTTTGGGAGGGAGGGAGGTTCTGCACATAGTTCCCCCACCCCTTTTCCCAAGTGGTTGAGAACAACTCTGCTGTCTGAGAAGGGGAAGAGAACACCCACCAAACAGCTGACAATGACAGGCATGCCAAGCACATTAAATCTCTCCCCAGAGGATTGTATATATCTTTAGTGTATTTTTCCCATCTTGCCTTTACATTACTCTCTTTACAACAAAACAAAATCAGAGTCCAGTGGCACCTTTAATACCAACAAAGATTAGTTCACATATGAGGAAGAGTGCTTGCACTTGAAAGCTCACGTCTTGAATATATCTTGGTCTTAAAGGTGCCACTGGACTCTGATTTTGTTTTGTTGTGGTGCTTCAGACCAACACTGCTACCCACTTGAAATTACCCTCTTCAGTTAATGTATTTCTCTGTTGCTGTCATGGTATGCCTAGCCATGCTTTCAATTTCTCTTTGATTACTTGGATCTTGTGGAACAGATCTCTTCGGGGGTTTTTTGTTTGTTTGTTTGTTTTAGCATTCTATTTCTTTACACTAGTCATTAAAACAGTTCTCTTTGTCTTTACATTCAAGTAACTGCTACTCTGTATTTAGACTTTTGATTGTAGTTATTTCACCTTCTACCTTCTTGTCTATAGAAATTTTAAGAATTTAAAAAGGGGCTTTAAAGAGGGATTTGACAGACCCATGTATAGTATGTCTATCAGTGATTACTAGCTATGGTGAATGAGGAGAACCTCCATATTCAGAAGCACTAAGCCTCAGAATACTAGAGACAAGAGGCAACATCAGGAGAAAATACTGGATACTCAGTGTCCAGAGGAACTGGTTGGCCACTGTGTGAGACAGGAGGCTGCACAAGATGGACTACTGGTTTGATCCAGCAGAACTCTTCTTATGTTGTTATATGTTTATGTATAACTGAGGTAAATAAATACATAAATTACAAACTGGGAAAGGCACACGTGATGCATCTGATACAGAGCAGGTACACTAAGGCATTAAGCACCTCAAATTAGTCAGATACAAAAGTAGAACAGAGACAGTACGCTTACATTTTTCAGATAGTAAGTCTGTTGAATCACTGGAATGACAATAATTGTCAAACATTTTCATTATGCTGTATTTAATGCTAATATTTTGGCTGTAAGTATAGACTGAGGGCCATTCCGCACAACCATCAATGTAGCTAAATGTAAGCGCTATCGTAAAGCGCTACAATTAATAGCAGCAGGTCGTTTCTAGTGGGAAAAAGGCTCTCCCACTAGCGCTGTTTTTGTTACCCACAAGTTTCTGGTCTTGTCTGAATCACTACAAACGAGACATAATTTGTGGCATTTCTGCCAGCCTCTGGCTGTCAATCAAACTGAAGAGCCAATGAAATCGATATCCTAGTGCCACTAAAACCCCCTTTTCCCTTTAATTAAAAAAAACCCAAAAATACAAGTGGCAATGAATATGTGTTTACTCATTGCTACATAGAGAGCTGTCTTTCGGTTTCTCTTACCAAAACATTCCTTTATTGGACAAAACATGCCGCGCTCATGTGTAT
This sequence comes from Paroedura picta, assembly GCF_049243985.1. NCBI lineage: Eukaryota > Metazoa > Chordata > Lepidosauria > Squamata > Gekkonidae > Paroedura > Paroedura picta. The sequence continues at coordinate 116,336,036 of NC_135370.1, forward strand.
TCATTGACATGCGTTTCCATTAAAATTCGAGCAATGACTGTGGGTGACGGCGTTTGGAAAGTTTTAATACATTTGAAGAAGGGTGCTTTCTGTTTGGCACTGCTGCATTAGTTGTCCAGGAACTTCGGTTAAAGAAGCTGCGTCCTTGCGTGTTCATTGCTATCGGTGGCTGGAAGAAAAAAAAAAAAAGCCTTCCCCGTCTCCCAGAAGCTTGGGGGCAGGAGCAAAAGAGGAATCTTCTTCCTACCACTATATTGCGAATGCACGTGTCTTTTTTGAATGTGTTGCAGATTGTTCTCAGGAATCAAACGTTTTTTTAAGGGGGAAATCCACTTTTTACGATTCCCCATAAAGCACTACATTGAAGCGCTTTTTGCAGGAGTGTTGCAGGAGTGTGATGGGTTGTGTACGACATCATGCATAATGTTAAAAAAATAGTGTTTCACAACAGTTATACTACAGCAACATTAGCGTGTGCGGAATGGCCCTGATTATTTCATTCCATGCCATTATATCTGAGGCAGTGTGTATGCACATGAAAGCTCATATTTGAATAAAACTTTGTCGGTCTTAAAGATGCCACTGAACTCTAAATTTGTTCTGCTGCTTCATACTAACATGGCTACCAACTTAAATAATTTCTGACATCACATAGCCAAAAAACGTTAGCATGTTGAGGTGCTGATCTTTTGTCCAGTTTTATTTTACAGTATAGGTAATTAAAATACAGTACTCATAGAATTATTTACAGGAATTGTGCCTTTTCAATAAATAATATTTTCCAAAGAGGCCAAGCTATGCTCGAGAAAAGCAGATGAATACAGGGGAGAGGGAAAGAAAGACAGGAGTTGAGAACTATCTTCAAATCAGCCTTTGTTCTTGTCAGGCTGCCTGAGTTTAATGCAATCAGAATTTCTTGGATTCTATAGGGAAAAAATCTGCAACAGCTCTGACTGAATGTTCTTTTATAACTGGCACTAAAGAACATTGAAAAAGAAGTTAATCTTTGGTTGGATTATCACAGCCATACATTACAGCTGCAGAAATTGAAATATTTGTATCTTAATCTTCCTTTTTTGTTTGGGGTAAGCAGGGGAGGGAAATTATTTTTTAAAGTTATTTTATAGAATAACGTATGGATATCCCACTATTTTAATGCAGCAGTGCTGGAAGCTCATGCCTCCTGCATGTCTTGCATAAAATATAGATGTAAAGTATCGTATTCCAGAATAGCAGAAGACCAAAAGCCATTTTTCATCTTTATAAGCTACTAACACTAGGGTGATTAGAATTAAAGCTTTCTGTAAGCCACTGGCTACCAACTCAGGGTTTATGGCAACATTTCTTGCCAGACTGCAAATCACTTGTTATATTTTAAGAGAAAATATAGCGTACAAAATGCTTCAGTTTTGTAAGCTTATGGGAAGGGGATGCTTTAAAAATACTGAGTTTAAGCAGCTTTTATATTTGATACAGATAAACTTTGTCAGCTTGATGTAGTGATTAAGAGTGGTGGCCTCTAACCTGGACAGCCTGGTTTGCTTCTTCATTCATCCACATGCAGTCAGTTGGGTGACCTTAGGCAAGTCATAGTACTGTTAGAGACATTCTCACAGAGCAGTACTTTCAGAGCTGTCTCAGCCCCAGCTACCGCACAGAATGGCTGTTGAGGGGAGAGGAATGGGAAGGTGATTGTAAGCCACTTTGAGACAAGTGGGGTATAAAAAACAACTTTTCTTCTTTTTTTATTATTATGCCATTAACCCCTCCCTCTAGATGGAGGGGGACATCTTACATTCACATACAAGTTACTAGGGATGGGCACAAATGGCATTTTTTGCAATTCAGTTTGTAGTTTGTGACTGAACCACAAATTGCATCATGAACCCACATGAATTCCTGCTTCATTAATCAAACTGGTTCATAACAGTTCATCAACAATTTAAAGTTTAAGCAGGGTTTAAATGGGTTTGGCTACTATTTGAATGGGAGACCTCCAATGAAATGGAGGCTGGCAATGGCAACCCCCCTCTCAATGTCTCTTGCCTTCAACATTCTACAGGGTTGCCATAAGTCATCTGTGACTGGATGGTGAGAGAGCAAAACATTTTAAAGAAGTTGCGTTACATTCAGAATGCCTTTCTTTAGAGTAAAGGAGGGCAGTTGATCATGTGAAAACATAGATAAATTATGTAAAAGGGCAATAATGAAAAATACCCATAGAACCAAGGATATGTGCCTGCCATCTTGGTGAACCAGAAACAATCACACATATATTATTAATTTGCTCGCTATTCCTTTAAACAGTGGTCATGCCTAATCATTTTGCAAGCCTAAAAGGATCTAACTGTAGATGTGACACATTATTTATTAGCTGAGGTGATTTCTGAAATGACAGTATGTTGCGGAATTTTTAGCAGATGTTTACTGAAGAAAGATACATTTATATTGACAGAGAACTTGACTGCTATCTTAATTGGAAGATTTTTTTAGTTTTATTTTGTATACTTTTTTATATATGGTACTAGGGGCAAAGCCCGTTGTCTCCAAGAATACAACGCGCACTAGAGTTTGGCAGTGGGAAGAGGAAGAGGAGGAGTTGTCCAGTCTGTAAGGGCATGGGGTTGAATGTGTGTGTTGTGTGGGAGGTTGTGGTGGCATGGTAGCAAATGAGGGCATGGGTGTGGAGATATGGGTGTCAAGAACCTGTGGTGTGGAATGTTCGTTGATTGTGGGAGAGGACTAACCTTTGGGAATTTTGGCATAGTGGTTACAGATGAGCTTTCCAGAGCCATGTCCTCAGATATGTGAAGGGAAAATCAGACTGGAGACTCTTCTTAGGGGAAGATTACATGGTAATCAATTCCCCCCAGTTCTGCGTCATTTCCCTTCTTGTGTGAATTAGGCCACATTCACCAAAATGCCCCTCTGCCCTAATACACATGGGGTAGTCACAGTACACAGGTGTCCACCCTGTTCCTTCTGTCTCCCATATTTTCACTGTTGGTAAAATGTTATGTGCCCACATGCTTCTTTCATGGATGTTCCTTAGAAGAACGGATTTTTGTACCCTATTGCTTACTACCCAAAGGAGTCTCAAAGCGGTTTACAAAAACCTTTTCCATTCATCTCTCCACAATAGTCAACCTGTGAGGTATGTGGGGTTGTGAGAGATCTGAGAGAACTGGGAATGGGCCGCAGTGACCCAGCAGGCCTCAGGTGTCTCAAAGCATTTTCCAATTGTCTTCCCCTTCTCTCCCCATAGCAGACTCCCCATGAGGGAGGTGGGGAAGCAAGCCTCACAGGGAAGCTGGCAACCCTAACAGGAAGACTGTATGTGCACAGCAGTCTTGACCTTAGTAAGGTTTTTTATACTGTTTTTTTTATTTGCCAGTTACTATTTCAGTTACTATGTGTCTCCAGACATTTACTTGTTCTCTATTTACAGTTTCAGGCTGTAAATATTTATTTAGATCTTCCTGCACTTTCCAGACTCACAGGACTGATGCTGGTCTGCCTATCTGCGCCCCAGAATACAAACAGTTGCTGGTAAGGGCTGGCCATAACCCATAGCCCAGGAGGGGCACTCCTGCACCACTCCCTACCAACTGCAGGCAAAAATGGCTCATTTGAAGGCTGGACTCTGAGGCATTGTATGATTTTGAAGTCCCACCTCCAAACCTCCAGGAATATTTCCAACCCAGGGGTAGCGACCCTACAGGTGTGGCCTGGAGAGCTCCTGGAATTACAGCTCACTTGCAGAGTATAAAGATCAGCTCCCCAGGCAGAAAGGGCTACTTTGGACAGGGTGGTAGAGAAGAAACATTTAAGGCTTCCCACACAGGTTGTTGTTGAATTGAAAGACCTGAGGCCTACTGCACAGGGTTGTTGTGCAGATGAAACAGGAGACAAAAGAGCCAGTTTCCTCAGCAGAATAACACTGTGCAGTGGCCTCAAATCTGTAGAGAGTTGCAAAGAAGAAAGACACATGGCTTGGCTGTGTCTAACCCCGGCCAGAGCAGTATTTTAAGTGAGAAGGGGCTTTTCTGTGGCCTCCCTGTCAGCCAACTGTTTGGCAGAAGGGGAAAGTCCCCCCCCTCAAAAGGAAGGCCCTCAGGCTCCCCTGCGTTGCTCATGGAAAGGCCTCCCTCCCCTCAGTCAGGGGCTGTCCAGGAGCTTCGCGGCTCCTGATTGGGCCCTCTGAGTTTTTATCCTGGACAGGGCCCGCCCTAACTCCTCCCCAGGTGGCCTTACTCTTTTATTTAATAGAAGAGGTTAAAGATTTGGCAATAATTTGTATTTATCATTCATTATTCAATTTTATTAGTATTATGCAAATAAAGGTACTATACTGTGAAATGTGTTAAACTCTGTATACTTTTGTGGCGTAAGGTAGTTGTGGGCCCATGGCCTATTGAGGAGCAAAAGCATATAAGAAAACACAATATATTTTATGGAATAAAATGGCCACAGCTTCATTGGGAATGAACCAGGGAGCATTGGTACAGCATGGAGACAGCTCTGACATCAGACAACCCACCTATTCCCAATGACGCCCCCCCCCCAGCCTTCCTTGAGTGGCAACCATGGAGTAGCAATCACATGGGCACCACATGGGTGCCAGCCATTGAGTGGTTTCTTTACCACCTGGTAGTGACAGCCAGATGAGCTCAGGATGCTATTTAATGGCTCTACTCCCAAGATGCTTTAAGGGAATCCTGAATGGGGGAAGGTGGGCACACAGGCCCAGTCTCCCCAAAATGAATCAATCCCAATCCCCAAACAATGACAAATTTCAGAACACAGGAACTGCAATCCAAACATCCCATGCAAAAATAGAAATGAAGGTGGGAGGTTGAGAGAGCTGGAAAACAATCAGTTGGTCAAGGCACTCAACAACATTTTAAATAGACATGAGATGAGCCCAATGTGGCACCCATGTCATGAGCCCACCCCATGTGATGTCCTGGGTAACTGGTACATATCTGAATATTTTCCATATTAAGATATCTTACATGAGTAATAATAGCAAATTGAGGGAATAATTATAACACAATGTTGTTGCTGAGCTCCAAGTTTTGCATCTGCAATGAGGTCTCAACATTTGGATTTTTGCATTTGAGGTAGTTCCGTGAAAACTATACTGTATGCTTTTGCATTTGAATAAGCTCACAAGGCGACCCATGTAATAATAACACAAAGCAGTAGTTAATAAAAAAGCTATTTTGCTTTTAACATTTAAGGCCTTATGCGGTCTGGGCCCTGTACATCTGAGTACATCTGAATATGTTTCCCAGAGAGCTTTTTGATCATGTAATGCCAATCTGTTGAGGATCCCTGGCCCCAAGGAAATCCATCTGGCCTCCACCAGAGCCAGGGCCATTTCAGCCCTTGGCTCCTGTCTGGTGGAATGAGCTCCCAGGAGAGATCGGGGCCCTGGCAGAGCTCTCCGAGTTCCACAGGGTCTACAAGATGGAGATCTTCTGCTGGGCCTATGATTGAGGCCAGCCAATCAATAACAACAATTCCAATGAAACCTCAGGCCTCTATCTCACCCCCAGAGTCCTGCTTTTCCCCTCTTGATTCCTCCCATTTTAACATCAACTGAGCCAATACAGTCAAATTACCATCAGTAAAGGTTGGTGTGATAGTAAACAACTGCAGTTGTCTAATTTTATAATTTTAACTTTCTGCATTGTACTTAATTTATCTGGTTTTATTGTGTTTTATTCTGTTTTAAGCCATGTAAACTGCCCCGAGACCATTCTCAAGGGTGGTGGTATATAAATACCTATATAAATAGATAAAATAAATATAAATAAAATGTGACATCATAAATTATCTTAGTACATTACAGTAACTTAACAGCATGGATTGGCACTGCTACACTGGTAAATGCTACTTTTCCTAGATTAATATAATAACATTATGCATTGGCATGATGTGGACAGTTTTATCCAGAAAAAGGAATTTGGAGAATATGATATTACATTTATTCTTTGTTTCTCTTTTTCTGGAGCAACAAAATGCTGGGAAGCATCCTTGCAGCAATTGCCACCACTGACCCTGAAAGCTCTCTCCATGACACATTGAGTGCTCAAAAATATGCTGTCAAATGTGTTTTGCTGCAATTGTCACAACTAGTTGATACACTAGATGAGCTTCTTCATAGTACATATCTTGATAATGATGGGAATAAGCAGGTAACAAATATACTCAGCCACATTGGTATACAACTAGGGCCCAATTAATTTAAAAAAATCAAATCAATGTTAAATATTGTACATATGTATAAGGCAACAATTATAGACATGGATTGTGATATTTATTACAGGATTAAATTAATTGCATCAATTTTTGGTTTTAAAAATCTAAATAACACATTTCTTAATATTGAAAACAAGGTTTCCCTCTCTTGTTATTAACTATGTTATAGTTCCTTTGATCCAGGGCACATTAAATTTCCTTCTTTCTAGCAAATGGTTTCAAATACAAATCATCAGCATGTTGGGATTGTTCAGTTGCATAAGCATTTTGGATGGATGTGAACTGGCCACCTTGCTTTTCATTGTTAGATGGGAGAAACTTTTATTCACCTCTTGAGACAAAGGCTCCTCCATAACCATATCTGTATTGCTTTTACACAAATGATTCCGGTTTTACTGAACAGTATTCCAAATAAAATAATGGAAAACATTTTTTTTTCAATTTGGTTTTATACAAAAATTTTAACAGGTATACATGAAAGCAAAATTTTGTGTGATATCTCTTTACCAGAATAATCAGATTGAAATGGAAAATAAAGTGGTTGAAGAAGAATTTAAATGGGCTTCTTAGAGGAGAATGAGGCTGTACCTAAAAGGAAAGAGGGAAGTGATTCTTACTGAGGGCCGGTAATTACTGGTAATTCTTACTGTAATGAAGTTCAGGTTTTACAATCAAAGAAGCACCAAAAAAAAGTTATTGACTCGCAGAAGGGCATTTTGGGCTGGAATAAGATGCAACACACAATTATTGGATATAAACAAGGCCACAGTTTTATTATCTCCCCACAGGAAGGTAGGCACAGCATGGGAGAGGGAGCCTGACCTAGCAGTCAGCAGACTGCACCAACAACCCATGGAGTCCAGAGTTGCCCTGGGGATCTGCACTGTTCCCCCTGAGAGAGCAGATCCCCTTACCTACTGAAGGCACTAAGGGAAGAGACCTATGTCAACCTCAGTTTGCTGTCCCCCAGCTGCCTGGCAAAATGAGTCCCTGGCCACCTAGCAGCATAACCCACTCTCGTTTATGCATGGCCTCTTATGGAGGCCCTGAACCCTAGTGAGACTGAACACACACCAGACTCCCTGCCAAGAGGCTCCATCCCATACAACCCCTCAACTGTTACAAAATAGTAACTGTGAAAAATCCACCTAAAACTCTTCTAAAAGGCTGTTTCTACATCAACATAGGGTGGGTGGGAGGGAAGCTGCTCCATGGCATGGTGTGTGAAGAGGTTTGGACATACAGCTGGTCCATAATTCAGCAGAAAGGGTCCTCACAGCAATACCATGGAGGTCCCACATCCAGAACATTCTCCAACAATTGTGCTGGTTACCGGTTGAATTCCAGATCAGGCTTAAGGTTTTGGTAATTACTTTCAAGGCCATATGTGGTCTGGGCCCAGTGTACCTGAGGGACTGCTTCACTGCCTATGTTCCTCAAATACCTCTGTGCTCCACCACTTCCAACTGACTAATGATCCCTGGAGCCAATGAAGTTCACTTGACCTCAACCAGGGCCAGCTCTGTCAAGGCCCCCACCTGGTGGAACAAACTCCCAGAAGGGATCAGGGTCCTAACAGAACTTGAAGTGTTCCACAGGTCCTAAAAAAGGGAGATTCTCCACCAGGCAAGCCCTCTGCCACGTCAACGTTCGACTGAGGTAAGTCTTGGCCGGGTTTTTATTACTACTACTAGAGGGCAAGCCCATTTTATGGGATAAAATATGTGCTAGCATGGTGTGTGCATGTGTGTGTGGGGGGGTAGGGAACCTGCAGATGGGAGGAGCTTTCGGCCGGGAGTGCGAGAAAGTATGGCTGTCTCTTCCCCCCCAGCATTGGCTGCCTGGATCAAGGCAGCGGTGTGCAGCAGTTAGTGCACTCGCAGCAGAGGTTGCTGAGTAGGCCAGAGTGGGCCGCACATCATGACTTGCAGGACAGTGGGAGGCAGACTTTGCGGGGGCAGGATGTAGGCAAGGAAGGGCAGAACCTGTAGTAGCAACACAGGCTCCACCTGCCTCTCCTCCACCTGCCATTTCACAAATATTAAGAGGAACCATGGAAAAGATTACGTCATTCAATATAGTCCACCTGCCTCTCCCCCCCCCCCCATCCTGCAGGAGTTGTTGGTGGCGAGGTACATTGGGTGGAGGGAGGGAGTGGCTGGGCAGCCTCCCGCACTGTGGACACTCTGAAGCATTGGTGGAGCCTTATGCGTGGCTGGGTGGTCAATGACTCAAAGAGGACAGGGAGGGGGGAAACATGGAAGACTGGAGGTTTGACGTGGGTAAAGTGGGACAGGGCCCTGCATGCAGAGAGGCGCATGGGGGAACATCCCTTGGAAGATGGGCGGGGTGGGTGCCTTTAATGGCAAAAGTGGGCACAAGGCAGAAGAGGTAGAGGAGCATCATCAGGGCAAGGACTGCAGTTCCTTCATCCACCCCCAAGGAAGCATAGAGCGCGCCTTCCCACAAACCATCTCCGTAACTTCCCCCACAGCAAGGTAGCAGTAGTGGTGGGAAAAGCCATCAGTAGCCGGTTTTCCTCATTCAGAGCTCACCGGTGGTAGGGTGGAGGCGCGGAGCATGGCTGACGTGCTGGCTCTGGCAGCTTGGCACATCAGCAAGTAAAGTGATGAGTGGGCAGCAAAGGAGGGTGGGAGTTGTAGGGGCAGGACCAATCGGGCAGCACCATGATTGGCCCTGTTCCAACTTGGACATCCCAGATACGCTCCACCCCTGGGGCTGTTTCACAAATATTAAGAGGAACCATGGATAAGATTATGTCATTCAATATAGTCACACAGTTTGATGTACTGTTCTTTTTTTTTACGTTCCATGTGATCTGCCCAAGCATTAAGGAAGGGTGGAATATAAATGTAATAAATAAATAAATATGCAGTCACAATATTACAAAACAGGCTATACATCCCAAGTATAACCTTTAAATTAAACTGCTGGAGAAGTTTATGGAATCAGGTGATTAATTTGTAATTTTGACATGTCAATTTTTCTTCAAACAAGAATAGTAACTGTTTAAACAAAACTCATTTAAATTTGTTAGGGGAAAAGTCATTCTTCGGTGAGAAAATCTTTTGAGCTATTTCCCGTTTACTAAAATAGTCTAAATGTCAACCTGCATTAAGTTGCATTATATGTTCATGTTATATTACTAAAAGCTACTGATATGTCTTCAGTAATGATGTCTCTAGGGCATCTGTCAATATTGCAGTAAATGTGTCTAAGCAATCATCCACGTAAATAAGCAGATCAAAATTCAAGCACTATTTAAGTAATTAAATAAAAGACTAGAGATAGAAGATTAACATATAGTAACATATACATGTTGGAATCCCAAAAGGGCATAGTAATGCATACTTTAGTAATTAATGCTGTAGCATCTTCAGAATAGAAGGCTTGTTACTGTCTTGAGAATGTCTGGTCAAAATGAAATGTGTACAATGCCAATAAGCTAGAATATCTTTCAGTAAGAGGTTCATGGAATAATGGTGCCTTAGAAAACTGTATTCATTCTTGTAAAATGCCGAGTAGCTGACAACAGAATCATTGTTCTTTGACTAGCTTCCAATCAGGTCCATTCCGCACAACTTAAATGTAACAGAAATCTTACCTTTGATAAACACTACTAATTCAATGTTCTGCATGACGTCACACACAATCTGCAACACTTCTGCAACACTCCCGCAAAAATCGCTTTGTTGTAGCGCTTTTCGGGGAATCAGGAAAAGTGGATTCCCCCTGAAAAAACTGCTACACTTCTGAGCACAAGCTGCAACATATCAGTGAAAGACATGTGCATTCTCAATGTAGTGATAGAAAGAATGTCCCTCCCCCACTCTCGCCCCCGAACTTCCGGAGAAGCGAATGCCATTTTTTTCCCTCCCTTAGACCAGGGAAAGCAATGAACGAGTAAGGCTTTTCCAGCTAAAGTCCCTCCACAGAAGTGCTTAACAGTGAAACCAACAGTGAAACCAAGTTGCCTACTGCAAGTGTCTTTAAAGTTCCCAAGCACAATACAGCCCCTTGTTCGACAGTGCCCATAATTTCGGCCACAAATTGCACCCATGGGGGCGGGGTTTACTTGATGAGCATGTAAACGATTAAGCGCCAGCTCCTACGCCAGCAAAAAAAGTCTTTCCAAAACAATTGAACACAGATTCATTGCAACTGGTGTGTTTGCGTTTTTAAAAAACAGTTCTTAAAGGGAAAGGGATTTTTCAGGTGCATGAACACATGTTCCGTTTGATTGACGGCCAGGGGCAGGAAGAAGCGCAGAAAAATCTCGCTTCCTTTGTTGTGATTCCAGCGAGACCGGAAACATGTGGGGAATGAATACAACGCTACTGGGACTATTCCACTAAAATTAAAGGTATGTAGAATGACGAAATTCCACTATTTAATATAGCGTTTCTGCATTCTGAAAACATTTGGCAACATTGGTCCTTGTGCGGAAAGCCGATCCTGTTAGTTACAGGAAATGTATGACACATGCAGTTGTTCATGGACATGCTAGTAGAAATCCATAGGATGACACTGCCTCTGTAGCTGCCCCCTTTGCTTTAATAGCAACAACAATAAAGCTGTGTTAATACTACCCACACACCACTAAAATCACAGTAGGTCCATTAAAATATATCTTTAAGAAAGATGCCTTACTGTTCTTCTGGAAGGTTCTCAATTTTGTACCCAAGAAGTGCTCAAGAAGAATTATTTTTGTAATGGATTAGTCAGCAAGAATACTTTACTGGATTTTGTTATTCCTTTAACCGTTTGATGCCCAGATGTTCGAAAGAAATATTGTTTACAAATATTTAGCGCTTAGTCAAGCACAATAGGTAACCATCTTGCATAAATCAGAAATTCAGTTTCTTATTAGCGATACAGCATTACTCTGTTACCTTGCAGCATATATTGTGGGTTTCTTACTAGTTTCATTACAACAAAGAAGCAGGGTGAGAACAGTGGGGCATCGATGGAGCTTATGACAGACTAAGACAATGCAAACTGCTGCATAATAGCTTAAAATAGTCTATTTGATGAATACCATTGTGCCAAGCAGTGTGTGACTAATGTGAAGTTGTGAGATTGGCAGGGAAATAAGATATCGGAGACAGAGGAAAGGGTGGAGGTGCTTTCAATCATTCCTGGAAAGATGACATTACTTCTCAAACAGCCGATTTCTCATCAAATGTTGTTTGACATTGCTGAAGCGTTAATGGACCTTGTTGAGAAAATGGCACATGTCCTCAGGATAAAAGAGAATGTCAGCTGGGAAGAGGGCAGCCTGTGAGAGCACTTAGGGCCAACTAGAGTACTGTTCATTCCCAGAAAATAAATGCTCTAGAGAAATAAGCTCTTTCGAAAGTGTTTAAAAATGCCAAAGGAGCAGACAAAAACATCATGCACCAGATTTTCTATGGTAAGAACAAAAATGTTCAAAAGTGTTTTTTTAGTACTTTCAGGTCAAGTGACTGATCATAAAATCTCACATGTTTCCTTTCCTTAATCAAAACAAATAAGAAAGACTTGGGAAAAAATACAAAATCATAAAATTTTGCAGTGAGAAAGGTTTATCGGATCATCTTGTATAAGGGTGAGTATCAACAATCCATTTCCCTTTGGCTATCATTTCACTTTAGAACCACCAGAAGTTCTGTCTTCACCTTATTTTGTGATCAGGGATGATTCTTTGTCTGCTTGTTTTATAAAAAGCATATTAATTGCATTTACAGACAGAAGCTCTGGAAGAAGAGCTAAAATAAATACAGATACAAAACGGAAATGTAGAAGCACTATTGGGTTTTTAGAAAAGTAAATTTGAGCTAGAAAATAATCACACACATACATACAGTAAATATAATTGGGAAAACAAATTAATAAGAGAAAAGCAAAGAAAAGCTGTTTTTTTTATATCCCACTTGTCACTACCCAAAGGATGCCCAAAGTGGCTTACAAACACTTTCACCTTCCTCTGCCCACAACAGATACCCTGTGAGGTAGGTGGGGCTGAGAGAACTCTGACAAAACTGATTTTTGAGAACAGCTCTAAAAGGACTGTGACTAGCCCAAGGTCATCCAACTGGCTGCATGTGGAGGAGCGGAGAATCAAATATGACTCTCCATATTAGAGGCCACCATTCTTAACCACTACACCAAGCAGATAACAGTTTGTAGAATCATACAATAATTATTTATTCCAAAGTTTTGCCAGCTACAGATGTCAAGCTGATGGGTCGATAATTACCCGGATCCTCCTTTTTCCCTTTCTTGAAGATCGGGACAACATTTGCCTGCCTCCAATTGTCTGGCACCTCACCTGTTCTCCAAGAAGTGTTAAAAATAATGGACAGAGGTTCAGAGATGACATCTGCTTTGTTGAGAATATAGGCAGTGATGTCACTTCTGGTGACATGGCACTTCAAGGGGAATGGCAGGGAGGCATGACCAGCTGACCAGCTGATACCACTTTTGGGATTCCTCAAAAACTTGAAAAACAGTCTTTCAGGGGCTCCTTCTTGGTTCAAAAGTTGGAAAAGTCTGTGCTATACTATTCCTGAGCGTCCCTTGTCATCTGGAAGCAGAACTTGGGGGAACACAGTAGGCTGCAGTAGAAATAGGATGCGGAAAAACTCCATTCTGCAGTTAGAATTCCACAAGTAGGCTTTTAAAAGCAACTTAGAGCATGAAGCTAGAGAAGACCATAGGCACATGAACTGATAAGCATATTATGTTCTAAAATGCATGTTTTCAGACTTGCAAAATAGACATGAACCAAAATGCATGCAATGAGCCAAAGTGCATATTTTAATGCCAGCTAGATCTATAATTTTTTTTTCTGGCATACGATCCAAATGACGTTGCCGAAACATTGATAACTTTAGCATTTTCATTCATTTTATGCATAGATTGCAGATAATTCCAACTTGCTTTTCATTCCATTTAGATTAAAGTTCAGCCAATTCACACAACCTAGGCCAAAATGGGGGGGGGGGGGGGGTCAGGAAATGTATAAAATGGGAGATAGTGTGAGGTGGAATTAGAGAAGACCAATGTCACAGTTGTTAGGAATTAGTTCTAAAATGTTGCAAAAAATATGTGAAAGATTGGAAAGATCAGACTGCAAGTGTCCCTCCCTCCCCCGGTAACAATCTTTTCAGTATTAGTGTTCTGTTAAGGGTGAATAAGACAATATAAAAAGAACCTCTACAGCAGGTCTACTTGGAAGCAAGTCCCACTGAGTTCAGTATAGGCTACTGTGCACAGGATGGTACCTTCAATGAATATCAAGATATTATCAGGGCTTAAACTACATGCAGTTTACTTTTTGTGCAAGTTATTTGAGAATCAATCAAAAGAATATCACTGAAAAAGGAAGTGCCAAAAATCATTAGTTCAAAATTGGATGCTCTTTACAGTAAGACAAAGTTATTTCTTCAAAGGTTGTTCAGTCATGTTCCAGTTGAGCTCTAGATGAAAGAAAAGGTTAAAATAAAATAACATTACATTTTCTGTTTCACCTTTTTCTACCTGATTTACTCATTATGGTGCTACTCAGGATATATTACTTTAAAAAATGTATCAGAAAATATAAGTGTTTTAATGCATAAAAAAGAAAATTAGCATGATTTATTGAAAGGATAGCTGTTCTAGCTAATTTTATTTTGGGGGGGGGAAAAACAGGCATTGAAGGAAAATAACGTTTCCAATCTGGCAGACAAGGCATCTGGCAAGTCACTGTCACACCATGTAGACTTAACATTCTCTACCTCCCATCTAAACTTAGATCATTATTCCCTCCATTCACCTTTCTTATGGAAATATCTTCTCCATTCCATGGTTTGCTTTGGGACCATGTATATAGAGTAGAAAGCATATGCAAAAGGAGATGAACTGTTCCAGTGGGCACAGTCTTGCATTTCCCATGCACCTCAATCTACTTTAATGTAATGTTTGCAAAAAATTTTCAAAGTTAGTCCTTTCAAAGTCATGTGAGCTAGACTTTGAAAGAAGACTTGAAGCAGTTTGTCAGATCTTAGTTATTTGTAAACCCACTTAGCACCACAGCCAAAAGAACCATACCACCATCTTTAAATAGGACAGGTTCCTATTAAATAAAAGAGTAAGGCCACCTGGGGAGGAGTTAGGGCGGGCCCTGTCCAGGATAAAAACTCAGAGGGCCCAATCAGGAGCCGCGAAGCGGCTCCTGATTGGGCCCTCCGAGTGTCCATCCAGGGCCAAGCAGCCAATGGGGAGGCGTGCAAAGTGCCTTCCTATTGGCCCCTCACCAGGACAGACCAAAATTCCATTCACCCAGCCCAGTCGGGCTGCCAGTCTGCTCCTGACCACCAAAGGGAGAGGAGGTCAGTAGGGCTGCCAAGGGGGGTGAGAACAGAGGCTTGGAGCGGCTGTGCCATCCCTTTTTGCCCCAAGGCTGTCCTGACTGTCATGTCCAACTGCAAATGGCCTCAGAACCCTGACAGAGCTGGCAGGAGGCTGCAGAGTGCTCCCCCTCCCCCCCTTCAGGCCTGCTGCGAAGGAGCCTCTGACAGCCCCTGACTGAGGGGAGGGAGGCCTTTCCAAGAGCAACGCAGGGGAGACTGAGGGCCTTCCTTTTGAGGGGGGGGGGGCTTTCCCCTTCTGCCAAACAGTTGCCTGACAGGGAGGCCACAGAAAAGCCCCTTCTCACTTAAAATACTGCTCTGCCCAGAGGCTAGACACAGCCAAGCCATGTGTCTTTCTTCTTTGCAACTCTCTGCAGATTTGAGGCCACTGTACAGCGTTATTCTGCAGAGGAAGCTGGCTCTTTTGTCTTCTGTTTCATCTGCACAACAACCCTGTGCAGTAGGCCTCAAGTCTTTCAATTCAACAACAACCTGTGTGGGAAGCCTTAAATGTTTCTTCTCTACCACCCTGTCCAAAGTAGCCCTTTCTGCCTGGGGAGCTGATCTTTATACTCTGTAGGTGAGCTGTAATTCCAGGAGCTCTCCAGGCCACACCTGTAGGGTCGCTACCCCAAGGTTGGAAATATTCCTGGAGGTTTGGAGGTGGGACTTCAAAATCGTACAATGCTTCAGAGTCCAGCCTTCAAATGAGCCATTTTTGCCTGCAGTTGGTAGGGAGTGGTGCAGGAGTGTCCCTCCTGGGCTATGGGCTATGGCCAGCCCTTACCAGCAACTGTTTGTATTCTGGGGCGCAGACAGGCAGACCATCATCAGTCCTGTGAGTCTGGAAAGTGCAGGAAGATCTAAATAAATACTTACAGCCTGAAACTGTAAATAGTGAGAGGGAGAGGAAGGGAAGATGATTGGAAAATGCTTTGAGACACCTGAGGCCTGCTGGGTCACTGCGGCCCATTCCCAGTTCTCTCAGATCTCTCACAACCCTACATACCTCACAGGTTGACTATTGTGGAGAGACAAATGGAAAAGGTGTTTGTAAACCGCTTTGAGACTCCTTTGGGTTGTAAGCAATAGGGTACAAAAATCCGTTCTTCTTAGGAGCAACCATGAAAGAAGCATGTGGGCACGTAACATTTTACCAACAGTGAAAATATGGGAGACAGAAGGAACAGGGTGGGCACCTGTGTACTGTGACTACCCTATGTGTATTAGGGCAGAGGGGCATTTCGGTGAATGTGGCCTAATTCACACAAGAAGAGAAATGACGCAGAACTGGGGGGAATTGGTTGCCATGTAATCTTCCCCTAAGAAGAGTCTCCAGTCTGATTTTCCCTTCACATATCTGAGGACATGGCTCTGGAAAGCTCATCTGTAACCACTATGCCACAATTCCCAAAGGTCAGTCCTCTCCCACAATCACCGAACATTCCACACCACAGGTTCTTGACACCCATATCTCCACACCCATGCCCTCATTTGCCACCATGCCACCACAACCTCCCACACAACACACATGACAACCCCATGCCCTTACAGACTGGACAACTCCTCCCCTTCCTCTTCCCACTGCCAAGGTCTAGCGCCCGTTGTATTCTTGGAGACAACGGGCTTTGCCCCTAGTCAGTATATAAACCTTATAAAATACAAACTGACTGCTCACCCACAACCTGATTGGCCCTCATCCAGAAATGGCCTGTCCAGGTAGTTTTGACCCAATCAAAAGGCAGCCCTCAGCCAGGAAGGGCTTAATAAGCGGTAAGCTCATCACCTCCAACTTTCTGCCGGTTTCAGAAATTGCTGGGTAGAAGAGGAGACAGGCTCAGAGTGCACCCTGCTGCCAGTAAGTTGCCCTGTCTTCATTCAACTCAAAGGACAAGGGGGAGGCAGCTGGAGTAGCCTCTGTATGCCTTCTGGAAGTGTGGGGCTGCATAAGGCCCAGAAACAGATCCCTGCCAGCCCTCTGGGATCCAGGGTGGCGAGGAAATGCATTGAATCAAATAAATGCTTGAGAGCCGATTTGGTGTAGTGGTTAGGAGTGCGGACTTCTAATCTGGCATACCGGGTTCGATTCTGCACTCCCCCACATGCAACCAGCTGGGTGACCTTGGGCTCGCCACGGCACTGATAAAACTGTTCTGACTGAGCAGTGATATCAGAGTTCTCTCAGCCTCATCCACCCCACAGGGTGTCTGTTGTGGGGAGAGGAATGGGAAGGCGACTGTAAGCTGCTTTGAGCCTCCTTCGGGTAGGGAAAAGCGGCATATAAAAACCAACTCTTCTTCTTCTTCTTCTTCTAAATAGATATTTATAATACTAATAGGTGACATTTGTTATATCTACTGCCCTTTCAGTCCTTGAAAGTAGGTGACTAATAGATGCTGTGTTAAAAATATATTCAGTATTTGAGTAGGGGGCCTCTCTAGGTAGAAGATATATATAAAATCAAACTGCTGGACTTGAAGCTTTCTCAAATAACCTAGTGACCTGTTACAGATAAGCAGTCTGCCACAGAAAGCAGAGGGTCCCTAAGTTAGAATGGAATGCAATTAGATGGGTGATACAACTAGGCTTGCGTGCTTTTGGTTGCTTTGGCGGCCATTCAAGCCTAAGGCGGCCAGCACCACGGCATGGGGGGGGGAGGGGTGCCACTGCCAGCGTGCCATACTATATGTTATAGGAAAAAGAAAGATGATGGAAATACCTTTGATAGCAGAAAATAGATGGTTTATGTCATGGTTGATGTCTAATGTACATTGTGGTCTATGTTTAATTGAAGATAGATAAACGTTTTGTATAAATACAGCCAATTTACAGTGTATGGTACGGCATTTTCTCTATGCTCTTGGTGGAGAGATGAATTGTGCAGTATAGCTCTTTGGCCAAGTAAACTATGCTGTTTTTCTGAGACCTTGCCCCCTTTCTGATTGGGACTGGGGAAGAGAATGGGGCACAACAACCTCCTGGCCTCTTTCAACTTGGATCAGCTTTCAGCCTCTAACTGCCAGTTTCAGTTTGCTGGGTGGGAGAGGAGCCAGCCTCAGAGCATGCTGTGCTGCCAGTAAGTTGTCCGAGCCTCCTGGCCTCTTTCAACTTGGAGAATAATTGGGGGAGCTGAGGCAGCCTCTTTGTGTCTTCTGAAGGTGAAGGGCCTACAGAAGGCCCAGGAACAGCCCCCATGTTGGTGCACCAGGTCCCAGGGTGCCCAGGAAAAGCCTCTGCCTTGGGAATATTTACTCATGAGTAAGTCATATAAAGTTTGCAATCTGAGAAGGGAGGAATGCTTTGGGGGTAGCCATCACAGGCAATCGCAGCAGGGAAAATAATGCTAATGTCGGTGGGACTGGGAAGATGTTGTTGTTAGGTGCAAAGTCGTGTCCAACACATCACGATCCAGCATTAGGCTCTACTCCAGGGAGTCCCTACTTCTCATGAGATGGCCAAAGTATTGGAGTTTCATCTTCAGGATCTGGCCTTCTAAGGAGCAGGCAGGGCTGATCTCCTCTAGGACTGACCAGTTTGTTCGCCTTGTAGTCCAAGGCAGTGGTCCCCAACCACCGGGCCGTGGCCAAGTGCTAGGCCGCAAAGGCCCCGGCACCGGGCCGCGGCTCCCTCTCCCCACCCCCCCAGGCCGCAAGCTTCTTTTTGCGGGAGGAGGGGGGAGAGGGAAGTGTGGCCGCATGCAACTGGAAAGACCATAGCCTTGACTAGACGCACTTTTGGTCCCCTTCAAGGATCACTGCCTTGTTGTGGCAAAGAAGCTTGCGTAGCTCAGTGAATCTATGAGCTATGCCGTGCAGGACCCCCCAAGACGGACAGGTCGTAGCAGAGAGCTCTGACAAAAGGTGATCCACTGGAGAAGGAAATGGCAAACCACTCCAGTATCTTTGCCATGAAAACTCTATGGACAGTACCAAAAGTAAAGGGAAGATGTAGACTTTCCCTTTCCATATGGATACCACCTTGGTGTTGCTGCAGTCTTTCCAAGACCACCACAACAAAGCAAATGGTATGGAAGGTGCAGAAAGTATAGAGGAGGCACAGAAGCACCATGGGGATATGTGGAGAGGGGAGACATTGTTTCCCAGTAGCACCTTACTAGTAGAAGAGTTGGTTTTTATCTTACTTTTCACTGCCAAAAGGAGTATCAGAGGGGCTTATAATTGCTTTCTCTTCCTTTCCCCACAACAGACACCATTTGAGGTAGTTGAGGCTGAGAAAGCTCCGAGGGAAACTGCTCTATGACCGTTTATGCACTGGAAACTTTCCTGCCCCAGCTCCCATGCAGGAGCACAAATTGGGGGCAGATGAAGTGCACTGGGCCAAATGCTTCCCCGTGTGGATGCAGGAAGAGGTGGGGCAAGCTGCCCTGACTAAAACTTCAGCCTGCAGCCCAGCATGAAACCTCCAGTACATAAATGGTCTATGAGAACAGCTTCTAACAGGACTTTGACTAGGTGATTGAGCACATGGAGGAGCAGGGAATAAAATCCAGCTCACTCATTAAAAACTGTTCCTTATATCTACTACACCAATCTGTACGAATTGTCATTGCCTTAATGCAGGGGTTCCCAACTTGAGGTCCATGTGCCGCATGCAGCCATTGGCCTCTTTCTGTGTGGCCGTCAAACCTGCTGGTCTGCTGCTATCACCCTCAGGGTGTTTTCCCCCAGACCCATACTGTTCTTCCTGCCTCAAGAGGCACCATCTACTGCCCTTCATCCTGTCCCTTTCTTGCAAAGAGGACAATAGCAGCATTGTTTGTTTTTGTCTCCTTGATTTCTTCTGTCAGCCCCTTCTTGTTCTTATCTTCCAAAATAGCATTTTGGCCATTCTAGGTGCTTTGCTAGGCAGCAAAGCTCAGGCACCCATCCCACTCAGCTTTTTAACTCCCCCCTCTCCATAAATTACCATGTTGAAGCTATGTACGTATATAAGGAAGGTAAAGTTGCTGTGTGAATGGGTTCAGGAGATGTCAGGTCTGCTTTTGCTAAAAATAGGTGAGAAAAGGACAGTAAAAGGCCTGGTATTTTTGCAAATAAAAGGATACAAAGTGTTTTGTATGATGAACATTTCTAGAGGCTCCACCCATCAAAGCAAGTGGCTTCAAAAGCTACTGGTGAATGCAAAAGCATTCTTCCTTCCGGAACAAGAGCTGGTTGCTCTGACTTCTGGCCTCACTTGGTTCTGCCACAAAAATCACACTGACTAGAGTGGAGTCTGCACGGAGCTTTTATTGCAATCCCAGGTCAATTCAGTCCCTGCTGTCTACACAGAATGCAATTTCCTTTTTGATTTTGGGCAATTTAAATTTTCCCTCTGCAACAAACATGATTGATCCGTAGTGACCCTACCTTTTCCTCACGATTTTCTGGAGTGCTTTTAACCCTCGATATTTTAAAATTTGCATGACTAAAGATGCAGCTTTCTGCTTTTCCCCAAACTATTTTGCTGCAGAGCCACCAACACTGTACCAAAGCCCTGCTTGGTCGGGGCGTCAATTCAAATGCTTCCTGGTTGCGAAACTTTCCTCCCAAGATTTATTTTTTCTTTGTTTCCCTCTGGAATCTGTGCTCCAGAACCAGCAGAGATTTGCCTCTTCTCCGAGAGGCTGCTGGCTGGCTGGCTGGCTGCTCGGCTCACTCCCCAGTCCCCCCCTCCCCTGCGCTCCTTAGGGAAAGAGCCCTCGTGCTGCTTCTCCACCGGCTTTCAGAAGAGGAGAAATCCTCCGCTCTCCCCTCTCTCAGCTCCCCGAATGGTGCAGAGCACTTTCTGTTTCAAGTCGAGGGAAAATAATGAGAAGGACCCACGCACAAATCAATCTGAATTCAACAAGAATAAACAAAGTAAGTGCAGATTCAGCCTAGGTAAACATGTGTATATGAATAAAAGATTCCACAGTAAAATATTGTTCCAAAATGTATTGCATTAAAGTTAACATTTCTTCATTTATCTTAGAATGTTTACTTTTGATCTAAATCAGTTAATAATTTTGTTACATTTTGGGTTAAGCTGTGGTCCTTTTGGGGTACTGGGTATGTTAATGCAGACCCCATATGCCTAAAGGTTGGGGACCCCTGACTTAAAGAGGTGTAGCTAGAGCACAGACAAAAGAAGCTGATGCAGGAGGATGGTGTAAGTCTTTTTTGACTTGCTCATTGACTTTTCTTTTCCTTTAAGGATTCTTTTCCTTTAAATTTTGACTATCTGGCCAATGGCTTAACAGAGCAGTCCAAGGAGGGAGAAACTCAGGCGTTTCCTACATGGAGAGGTGGTTCTGTGGTCAATAAGGTTTGCAATTTCAGAAGAAATACTTCTGTCATATGTGTGTGTCTGTGTGTAGAAGGGAGTGTCACACAGCCCCTGTCCCCATCCCAAGCAGCCCTTTCCTTCAGGGGAACTGATCTCTGCAGTCTGGAGAGGAGCTCTCATTCTGGGGGTTCTCTAGGTTCCTTCTCGAGGCTGGCATCCCTGAAAAGTGGCAGGTATGCTAGCCTCCAGCTGGGACCTGGAGATATCACTTCTGGGGTTTCTTGATGCCTGACTAATGTTTCAGGGGTTTCTCAATGATAAAAAAGGTGAGAAAGGCTGAAATAGAGGCAGTGATTGAGAAATCCACTGTATGCCAACTAATTCTTTCATGTTTGTTTGAAACATACAACTGTTTTTGATTTACTTTGATATTGACCTGAACTGAAGAACATGTATCCTGAATGTTTTTCAGATTTTCAAGCAAATTTTGCTGTCAATTTTTTTCATTGATGGACGAAACTGACAAGTTTATGAATTATTTGATGTTTATGGTTATTGGCAGTTACTACCACACAGTATTTTCTCCATGGGATCCAAAGCCAGAGAATCCCATATCCCAATTAGTCCTTTTCTCCAGGGGGACTGATCTCTGCAGCCTAGAAATAACTTTCAATTCCAGCATATCCCCAGGTCCCATCTGGAGATTCATATCCCACAAGCTCTCTGGGGCACAGTGCCACAGAGTTCCCCCCTCCCTAGCAGCCCTTTTATCTCCAGGAGCCTGGAGATGAGTTGTCATCGCAGAGTCCCCTCTTCAAAACAGGCATTTTCCCCTTGGGAGCTGATCTCTATAGACTGCAGATAACCTCCAATTCCAGGAAATTTCTAGGCCACACCTTGAGGCTGGTGACCCCCTGTTAGGAATGTTCCTTGAGGTTTGGAGACAGAACCTCACAGGTCTTGGAGGGCAGGAGAAGAAGTAAAGGCTGTCTGGCAGCCTGATGGGACCCAGCTTGGTCTCTGCTGCCTGCCTGTCTGCCTGCCTTCTCTCTCCCTCCCAAGATTCATGCTTTTGCCATGTAGCAAGCCTCCAGGAAGGCCAGAGTGCAGTTGTGCATCCTAGGGCCCATTTTTTCCCTGGATGGGGCTTTGCCCCTAGTCAGAAAGATAAAGAGGAAATATGAGAATGTTTGTGGGCTCCCTTACTTTTTGCTGTATCTCATAACAATGTTGGGGCCTATATGAAACAATCTCACACTTGTAGTGAGATACCACTATGCATTATTGTGTATATCTCTTTGCTGTACTCCTAAAACCCAACCGTGGTCCAGCATATGCGCTCTATTAAAGCCTTTATCCATACATGTCAATTTGAAATTTTGATATAAATTACTGGGTCCAAGACAGATAATGTGAAGCTGCCATGATGAAACAAACTATCTCACTCATGTGTTATATAAATCTAAATGTATAAGCCTCTGGGTTCAGTGAAGATTCATAATTTATGAATATAGTACAAGTTTAATATTAAATCATTTCCTCACTGAGTGGTTATTTATTTATTCTCTTATGTTCAATACATTTATAGATGTCAGCACCATTAAGTGGTAACTTGCTCCCTTTGAGCCTTCAATTGTCAACAACAGGCAAGACCAAAGAGACTACAAATCATTTGGCAGGAACAGATGTCTGCACTCTTGAAGCAGTGAATTTATAAATGAGAGTATGGAGAGGTCCAATTCATCTTTGGATTATAAGATGAACCTCCAAATAAACCTAACCTGCTTAAAGCTCAAGGCTTTTCACTGTTTATATTTAAAAAACAGACATTAAGCTAGAGAGAATATAACAACTGCTATATGGATTCAAGAGGGTAGCCGTGTTAGTCTGAAGTAGCACAGCAAAAATTGAGTCTAGTAGCACCTTTAAGACCAACAAATATTCATTCAGGGTGTGAGCTTTCGAATGCAAGCATTCTTCCTCAGACAAAATGGAACAAGGATCATGAGAGTACAAATATATAGAAAAATGGTAAATTAGTGGCAAATTAGTAAATTGTGTCATAATATCCAAATTAAGTCATATGATAATTCTTTGCTAAAACAACTAATCAGTCCTTTCGAGTTCAGTTGTAGTTCACAAAAAAAATTGAAGAAATAAAACTGTCCGTATTAGAAATGGCAGACACTTTCCCAGTTGTGAAAAGAAATACAGCTGATACCTCCAGAGGTAGTTTCTTGTCCTATTATTCAATCATTCTTTCATTCCTATCTTTCCATCCCCTCTATAGCCTGATACTTGCATGAAGCACCATGTGGCAGATATAAAACATAGATATAGAGATATACACATGCATACCTCTCTTTAAACAGTCATACACACACACATATTGCAACCATGGCCCAATGAAGAAAGGGTATTATAGTTATTTATATGTATGGTTTTTGTATAGTTCTCAGTCCCATGTAAACTGTCCTGAGCCTTTGGGGAGGGCGGTATATAAATGTGAAAAATAATAAATAAATAAATAAATAAATAAATAAATAAATAAATAAATAAATAAATAAACAAATAAATAAATAAATAAATAAATAAACTAACTAACTAACTAACTAACAAACTAACAAACAAACACACAAACAATACTGGCTGGGCTCAATAGACCAGCAGTCTGAACAAATATAAGGTAATCTGACATATTCAGTGCGTCTCCCAAAGCAAAAGCATGATTGTTTACATGTATAATTTACACATTGACACATTTTTTGGGTTAATTTGCCCTTGGAGATGTAAAATGTGGTCATCCCTTGGCTTTTAATGCCAGTTGACCATTCCTACTATAACTTTTTTTTTTAAATGAGCTTCTTTCTTCATTGGTTCTTATAGCAGGGACAACTGTTGCCTGCTGTTAACTTCTAGATTCTGTGTAGCCCTAGTTCCCTTTAGAAGTGTATGGATCTGAATTAAAACATGTACCACTCTAAAAAGAAATGGCTCATTCCACTGTTAGAAACTATTGCAAATGCTCTGCATATGCAAATGCCCAATGCCAAATAGAGGGTTGTCCTAACTGTGGTGTTTTGTTTTGTTTTTACCTGCTTGACAAAATTTAAGTCATTCAGTTCCAATAGTTGAGATGACATTCAATCTTGAAGCAGAAACCATAGCCTATAACATGAGGTGAACCAGCATGAATAATAAAACAGAGAATAATGAGAGCAAACAGTTCACAAACAACCAGTAGGCACAAACGGAGTTTCTTCCAAGCAAGTGTTAGAGACTTATGAATAACAAATACTTGAGCAAACCTTTTGCTAGATGAAAACAGTTCAAATTGCTTATAAATATTGTTCAAACTGTAAAGAAATGACTCCAAAGGAATGTCTATACTATACATGCTTTGTTTTATTTCTACATGCACAAAATATGTAAGAACACATTTTATTTTTTTTACAAACAAGAGATACACAGGCTTCTTCAACAGGGATTTTGTAAAACTGGGATTTTGTGACAGCCCCTGAAGGGTTTCACTGATTGGGTGGAAGTTAATTAATTTTAATTTCTTTTTAAAATTAAAAATGTAGCAATTGATATGACCATATATGGTCCTCCCCTCCAAATAGCCAGTGGGCCTAGAAGGGGTGGAAAGGGGAGGGGACTTAGCTATATAAATCCTAACTGGCTGAAGCTCATTACGCGTGGTAGCGACTAGAGTCCAGAGAGGTAAGTGCTCTCATTTTAACTTAGTTGTGGCATAGGCCTGCAGCACAGGCAGCATAGGCCTACTCTAACCTTGTTTCTGTCCTAGTAGAGTAGGCTACTGAGCCATTTCTGGCACCGAGGGACAATAGAGTGGCATAGGCCTGCTCAGCCCATGTTTCTGATGTTGGTGTAGGCATGGGAGAGATAGAATAGCATAGACCTGCTCCAGCCCTGTTTCTAGCTTGGGGAGGGGTAACGGAGTAGGATAGGCCTACAGTCTGGCCCTGTTTCTGCAGGCTCCCACTGTAGGCTCCCTTTGGTGAAGAAGAGCAAACTAGAAGCCAGCCCAGAGTGCTGATATGGTTCTCTTCAAAATCATCTGAAAATATTTCTGTGCTGTCACTTCCTGTGCTGTGGGAGTGGGCTGGCGATGTCATATCTGATGGGAGTATCTGAGTGATGTGACTTCTGGTGATGTGACTTCTTGAGAGTATGCTTCAGCTTCTCCAGAAACCCTAGTCTCAAGGGAATGAATTTGCTCCCTGAGAGTCTTAAGCTCCATGCAGCAAGCACACACATATGATTTCCACACAGTGAATAGTTAATTGTGCATGTGACATTTTTGAAAATCATTGGATAGCCCTTATTGGGTTTCCACGTTCATAACTGGTTAATGATTTAATGGTATCTAGAATTATGCGTGGTTACCAGGCCTGATCCCCAGGCCAAGAGTCCTTCAGCTCATGCCAAAGTCTTATATAACTCTGCTTAGGAGGAGCCTTACAGTTCAGAGGCCCATAACTCCTGCCTCCCAGCATCAACCGCAGAAGGTAGGGGTTGTAATCAACCCCAGGCAAACAGAGGAAGGGATAGGGCTTGCACTGTCAGGTGGCCAGAGTTGGACCAATGGAGGTATACACCCCCTGTGGCACCTAGACGAAAGGCTGGTGAAATGGGGAATTCCCATGGGGTTCGTTAGGGCTGAGGTGTGTGGTCAGCTGACCACTGCAGCAGGCTTTCCTCTTAAGCCATGCCAACATTCCAGTGTCGTTTGCATAAAACTGTGCCCTTATTAAGCAAAAAAAAAAAAAAAAAAGTGTGTGCATCCTTCTAGGAGCTGGAAATGCCTGTCTTCCAGTCAAGGAATGGCATTTTTCTGCCATCCCAATATAAGGTGCAGGTCATAAGCTTTAAATCGTTTCATCATATAGGACCCATATATTTAAGGGTTTCTCTGCTCCCATATATCTCATGCACCAACTACAGGTCTCAATCTGCTAAATGCTAGTTGTTCCCCCACTTAGCATACTTGACATCATCCAAAGCTTATACTTCCTCACTGTAATTCCCACTCGGTGGCATGAGATCCCTGAGGAGGTGAGAGGTATACATCTTTAGAAATATTCAGGGGCACTGCAAGATAAAGGTAAAGGTAAAGGTATCCCCTGTGCAAGCACCGAGTCATGTCTGACCCTTGGGGTGACGCCCTCTAGCGTTTTCATGGCAGACTCAATACGGGGTGGTTTGCCAGTGCCTTCCCCAGTCATTACCGTTTACCCCCCAGCAAGCTGGGTACTCATTTTACCGACCTCGGAAGGATGGAAAGCTGAGTCAACCTTGAGCCGGCTGCTGGGATCGAACTCCCAGCCTCATGGTCAAAGCTTTCAGACGGCTGCCTTACCACTCTGCACCACAAGAGGCTCCTCACTGCAAGATAGCCATTTGCTAATTAGATTGGAAACTATCTTGCAGTATCAAAGGGAAAAAACCCCGGGGATTAATATGACCCAATAACCACTTGAATATTGATAAGATACATATCCTGGCATCCAGAAGAGATTGTATGAGTTACCATACGCTGGAATCAGTGGGAATTTTTAAAAAGTCTATTAATTGGTTTGATCTTTGTATTTATTCAAACAGTCTATTATCAGTCAACTGTCCTCGGATATAAAAGGTTTTCTTTTCATGTATTCTATGGTGATTGGATTTGGTCAAAGACTGCAATAAATATTTTTGTGTGATCAAAAGGCACAGTGCATGGTTACTGGTCTGATTTCACTTGCTTGAGATAGATGAGTCTTTTCAAGATGAGAGCTAGTATCTGCATGGAGAACTACTTAAGAGCTGCTGGAATGGCAGACAGATTTGGATGCAAGCATGAAGAGTGCTTGCTGCCACTTATCCTGCCTGACCCCTGTCTTGCCTCATACCTAGAACTACTGGCCTAGGTCCAGACATTTTAATTTTGATTCCTGGATTCCTGCCCCACCTAACTGCTTTGACCACTTAGAAGCTGGGTGCAATTTTAATTGTTTATAACCTCCCCCTACTCAAAATATTGTCTGCATTTAGTTATACATACATACATACATACATACATACATACATACATACAATAGAAATATATTTTGCAATGGAAATTCTGCAAGTACAAACAACAATTTCTAAAGCATGGGCTAATAGGTTAGGTTGATCTACTTCAGATAAAATACTAAATAAGTAGATATTTATTTGATTTTTATACCACCGTTCTTTTTGGAGCGAATAGCATATAAATGCCTTTCATCCCTTTCAGTTTCTGTCTAATAAGCATGGCCATATATTTTAGCACTGACCCAAAATGATGTGAAATAACTTTGTTGCCTATTGTGATTCTGAGAGGGAAATTTGTGTTTACTTGATGGAGAAGATATAGAATGTGCCAATTTAAAAATGAAATTTCTTTTTAGGATGCTTTGTGTTGGTTTTATGTCACCATAAATACTGACTGAGTGTTAGATGACATTTATGGCACTTTAGAGGTCTGCCAATATGGAGGAGTTCTTTTGTTTCCTGAACAGCAGCAGCACATATTGTATGTCATTAACCATATCTCCTCAATGGATGTTTTGAGAACAATTAGGTTTCTGTCAGGGGATTATGACAAACTGTGAAAAAGCAGGTTTTGTGAGGGAGGAGATCAGATGGATTCCTACTAGATACTGTTTAAGTCTTTCTGATGATAGCCAAGACTAATTAGTTTAAAGGAAAGGAAGGATAATTTTCATCTACAATTCTATGTAGGAATTAATTCTGAACCCAGGGGAAATAGAAGATACTAATCAAATTGGTACACAGAATGTATTTTCTTTGGCTGACATTGCCTAGATTTTACAATAGCAAACAGTTTACAGTGATGCTGAGACTAATTTGTTGTAAGACTCAAGTTTGCCATAAAGCTTACGGGTTGATCTTGGTGCATTGCACTGTTGTTGAAGTTAACCTACAGCACTGTGAAGATAACACAGTAAGGGTGCATGGATACAATTCTGATTTTCAATTAGGAAAGTCAGAATTAATGTACACAGTTTGGTACTGGATCCTTTCAAAATTTGTAATCTGTGTTGCTTTCTTTTTAAAAATAACATCAAATTGCTCTTCCTGGAATGGGGAAAAGGATGGGAAAAGAAAGTTGTACTTAGAAGCAGTTCTGACAGAGCCAGTGAAGTGCCGATGAGGAACTGAAAACTGGGGCAAGGGGAGACCATTACTGGTAGACTGACAGCAAGGGCACAGATTATGATACAAAATAATTATATTCAGAAAGCCCTGGGACAGGAGGACTGGAAATAATGTTGAACCTGTGCAAGGCTGTCACTGAACTGACAACTACAGAAGCTGCAGGTTTATTGTGCTTGAATTCAGCTATGATATACTGTCCCTTGCTGGCTGCAAAGCTCTCTATTTTAAGTACCCCATTAAACTATTGGTTGTTTGCTACCCACATTTCACTATGATTGTGGCAACTTATCAAGGTTTATATAGGTGGCTAACATGTCTCCAGTGTAATAATACCAATTTCTCAATTGCTAATGTGTCCGCTGAAATGCCTGAGTAGATGATGAAAATGCTTAAGGACCTAATACATGACGTGCTTGCCTATATGGCTCCTACAACTAGGATTTTCTTCCAGTTCTCTGGGTTGGGAAAGTCCTGGTGATGGGAGGTAGTACCTGAGGTGGGTTAAGTTTGGGCAGTGGGGAAGTAAAAACAGAAACTGCTCATATAAGCTGCTATTTCCTTCAAGGGAACTGTAATACAGAGATCTGTTGTAATCCTGTAAATATTGTACACTCTTCCTGGATCTGATAATACTCAGTACAACCTGCACAAATAAAATCCATGCAATATAGTGCAATCTATTTGAGGGCTTGTATCCATGTTTTTCGTTTGTTAGTGAGGCCACACGTAGGATATGCAAAAATTTCCTCATCATTTATATCCTGAACTAGATGCAAAGCCCATTGTATTTAGAAATACAAAGGGCGCTAGCATGGGTGCTGATGGGGCCAGGGGCCTTGCATCTGACCCTTCACAGAGTTTTTAGTTATTTCTTGGAATGTGTCTGCATTTAAATATTACATTCAGCATTTAGAACAACAGCCCTTCCTGGGCAGCCAGACAGCTATGTGCTGCTTCTCACCATGGTCATTTTATAAAATTCTCTTTGAGATTAGAAAATTATGTAAATTTAATCCCCTTTGACTACATTCTGTCTCATTGTTCAACTTGTATATTATAGCCAGAATTCTCATGCTACGTTATCATACATACCTGGTCCTCCTCTACATCATATTTCTTTTTTCTTTTTTTATAATTTTATTATTTATTATTATATGAAACATTTACAGAAAAGTAAAAGAGAAAAAAAGCAACCAGCTGATATGGTTTGCCATCCTCTTTTAACATACATATTCAGTTCCCATCTCTTATTAATCCTAATCTAGAAGTTTTTACCATCTTTCTTAGCGAAATGATTGTTAATACATATGAGAGTATGATCTGTTATAAGAATATATTCTATTATTATCTTAAGTGATATAAGGTCGGTCCCCTTCATATATTGGCCCTGACCAAAGAGTTACTGCTGCTGTCTTGTTAATACATATGAAGTATAGTTTGCCATCCTCTTTTAGCATACATATTGGCATACATATTCAGTTCCCATCACATATTGATCCTGATCTAGAAGTTATTACCATCTTTCTTAGCAGAGTAATTGTTGATACATATGAGAGTATAATCTATTATAAGAATATATTCTATTATTGTCTTAGATAATATAAAGTCAGTTCCCTTCATATATTGGTCCTGACCTAAAAGTTACTGCTGCTGTCTTTCCCACAGGAAACCAGGAGAATGCTCCACTGTTCATCACATCCTTCAGGTGGTCGCAGAAAATGAAATTGTATTTTTTTCCATAGTAACGCCTGATGATTCCTACATAGAGTATTTCTGGTTGTCCTTCTGTCAGGGCCAAAGAAGTCTCTTGCTTGATTCTTGCTTGCAGTCGCCTTTAAGTAGGCTCTGTATACTTTATCAATCCGGATCTCTTCCTCTGGTCGCACAGAGATATTTCCTGATATCTTCCTGCGTGCTGTCGCCTTTGAATAGACTCTATTTATTTTGTTGATCCAAATCACTTCCTGCTCTAAATAGACTTCCAGGTTTTCGGTGCTTTCCTTCCTTAAATCTGTTTTCCCAAGTTCTTCCAAGGTGCTTTTGATTTTTACATCCCTAGCTCTCTCCCCCTCCTGTTGATTAACTTCCAGACATTGAATTCTCGTTTGAAGTATTGTTGGCTGAGTTGTTTTTTCATCAGCTGTTTTTTCCAAACCGTCGGTTCTGTCTAAAAGCTCTTTCTTAGTCTTTCGGATTTGCTTTTCCACCTTATTGACTGCTTTCAGTATCTTTGAGTTCCCTTCGCATAACAGATGGAAAAGCTGTGCCTTAGTTAATTTTTCCATAGTTCTAGGCAGTCACAAACTATAAACAGAAAGTCTCGTGAGGTCTCGCGGGAGCACGAGCGATCCAAAATTATCAGTTTGTCGATCTCCGTATCAAGTCAGCATCCCCCACTGAACTCTCTCCAACAAAACTTTAAAGTCTCTCTTTTCTTTATGCTCTCTCTTTGTTTGATTAGTGAGTATAATTAGCTGGGAGCCTCCCACTTGACGAAAGAATTCACTTGTAAATTGGTTGAGGAGGGGGGGGAAGAGCTTGTGGGGAAAGAAAAGAAAAAGCCAGAAAACTCACAGTCTTTACTGTTGTAGACTTCGGCTCCTGTCAGTCTGGTAAAAGATGATCTGGGAAGAATGTAGGGTCAGCTGGTCGTTTCAGGCTTAGAAAGTTATTTACGACAAGGGCGCCATCATGACCTTGAGCACATGCCGCAGCGATCCGGAGAACTCAGTCTCCACAGATCTGTAGGACCCTCAGGATGCTGTTCCCGGTTCCTGGGGCGACCGGCGAGCAAGATTTGCGTATCTGCTCAGGTCTGCCAGGTACAGTTGCTCCTGACCCTCAGCATGGCTTAAGAGCCGGACAGAAGCCCAGCTAGTACGGCGCCATCTTCAGTCGTTCTCCCTCTACATCATATTTCAATAAAAGGTTATAGATTTTTTGCATTAACATATGTTCACCATTTGTGCATAGTGACCCAGTTTCCATGATAGATGTTGACAACATCCTAGGATTGGTGAAGGCCACTACTTTAACTCTGAATTCTTTCCCATCCTGGATACTAAAATAATGTAAGGACATATAACATACCCTTAATATCTGTTATAAATACATCTCAGCATACCTTCCCTCACACATTCAAAGTGGCAGTTTCTCCACAATTTATCCAGAACTATTAATTATATTTCCATTCTTTTCTATTTATTTATTATTTATATTTTTAAAATAAAATTAAAAAACTATGATAAACAGAAAAATACCCCTACAGAAAAATAATGTGGCCAGTCATGATCCAGTCTCTAATTGGTACTTTCTGGACAAAGTGATTTGAGAGCAGTAGCAGAATAACTCCAGATCTTCTTCGATAACTCCTATTTTCTAGATCCTTTTCAGTTTGGCTTTAGGACAAGTGATAGGACTCAGAGAGCACTGTTACTTTAACTGATGAATTCTCTTAGAGTGTAGACAAAAGCCGTGATTCTTTTTTTGCTCTTATTGGATGGGTTCTACAACCCTAACCTATTGCATTCCTTACTGAATGTCCCATCATGTTGATTGTATTGACTCACTGTGTAAACTGTCTTTAGTCCCAGTGAGAAAGGCATGCCAACCTTGCTTATTCTGATGTGCTGTTGCTGCCATGTGTTGTGGGTGCCAAACTTCATTCCCTCCCCTAAGTTACTACTAGGTTTAGGACAATGCTGTCAATAACCCTTCAATAGACTCAAGACTCAGAGTGCTTGCTAAGTCTCCCTGTTTATACTGAGCAACTAACTCTGTTTCTGTCAATCTAATTTTGGCCTAAGCAGTTGATCATTCCACATCCTTGAAAGATTGTGAAGGAGGCAAAAAAGAAAAAAGAAACCCCCTCCCCTTTTCAAGCCTATCATAGAAAAAAACCCTAAAATTTCTCTTTGGCCCAGAGGTGGATGTGGACAAAATTGAAGATGATCTGTGGCCCAAGCCCTATGAGAAAAGATTGAGGGACTTGAGCATGTTCAGCCCGGAGAAGAGGAGGTTGAGTGGGGACGTGGTTGTTCAGTTACTTGTAGGAGGACAGGGTATGATTCCTGATGACAGCAGGGGATAGGGCACTCAGTAATGGGTTTAAATTATGTGTAGAGTATTACTGCCTAGACATCAGGAGGGGGGATTCACAGTCAGAGTTGTTCAGCAATAGAATCAGCTTCCTAAGTAGATGGTGAGTTTACCCTCACTGGCAGTCTTCAAGCAGTGGCTTGACAGATACTTATCACAGATGTTTTCAGCTGATCCTGCATTGAGTAGTGGGTTGGACTAGATGCCTATATGGCCTCTTCCAACTCTATGATTATATGACCAGCTAATTCCATGATATCCAATTAGAGAGCATCCAGGCTTTTGGACCTATCTGGAGAAACAAAATATTAAAATAGTTGAAGGAATACATTTGCAGGCAATTCTTTCTCATGTACCATCCCTATGAGTGGTTCTTGATGCTAGAAGTGAAAAATTGTCATAACATCTTATTCATTCTCACTTCAGTTAGAATTTGGCTTTAGGCCTGTTATAGTTCTCTATTACACAGCAATTACATTATAATTACTATCATTGGTACTATGATACTTTGGACACTATTATTATCACCTTGTAATTTAGCACCATCAGTATCCATTCAATCTTTAAGTGTAGCAAAAGTATGTTGGATACAACATTCAGGAATGAGATGCAAATTAGTTTAGCATGCATTTGATTAATCTAATTGCTCCTTCTGTAGAAAAATGTATCAGATTTACATGGTAACTTTTTTTTTACACATATACTGTTAGTAAAGTGCTTTATTTAAGGGAACATTGACTTTGTCGAGCATTGAAACATGACCTTTCGAGTTACAGTGATGCCAAACAGGTTCAGAGGGCAAATCATTGTTCAGCTTTGAACAGGCTACAGCACATTGTTTCTGAAATAACACCCATTGACAGCAGTTCTTTAAAAATAACCTTGTTGTATTTCAACAAATGACACAAATCATTGTAGACGTGCTATGCCTTTGAGGAATTAACCAGAGAAGACAAAACTGATAAAGAGTTGCCGCCATTAAGGGCAGCCACCGGTTGAAGCTGCAGCAGGCCGCTGAGGAAGGGCGACAACTGGAACATGTGTGCTAGTGGCATGCATGGCACACATTCGGGGGCAGAGCTGCCGGCAATTTTAAAGGTGCCATGTGCAGCCGGCTTGGCCTCTTCACCCCAGATGCCATTGGGACAGCTTTCCACCTTCCCTCCCTGTTGTTGGGTGTGGGTTTGTTAAGGTTTTGAGTTCTGTGTGGACCTCCTTTTGTCACGGCTGCTGCACGAGGAGGAGTCTGTTTTGGCAGGGAGCCAGTGTGTACACCTGAGGTGTTGGGGTTCCCATTAAGTGGCCGGCAGTAAAGACTATGGCTGATTCTGCTGGGTGTCCAGGGGCTTAAAGCCAAGTGACCAAGGGAGCCAAATGAAATGGGTGTCCATTGGCTCCTTGTACAGACTGCTTCCCATGTGGGGCACTCCAGAGGCAAGGGCTGGAAAGAGTGGTACCAGGGCATCTCTAGGCTCCAGTTTGTTCCAACGAGATGGCTGTGGGGTTACAGGCTTCCTCCGTGCCCAAATTGTGGCCAACCCTCTGTTCTGGGCTAGTATTAAATAAAGCTGTGGCCATTTTAATGTCAATCCTGAGTCCTGTCTTGCTTGGCACAGTGCCAGCCTGAAAGTCAATTGTTCTTAAAAGGAAAGCACAACAGACCAGGGAGTCTAGTATTGCTAGAGGTAAGTGTAGCACACACATCTGGAATGTCTCTCCTCTTTGTAAAGTAAGAAGCGTTAAAATCTACTGCAGAGGGGGAAAATCTGCAAAAGAAGAGGGAAATTGAATTTATTTAATCATTTTACAAAATCAAAATACTGATTCCGAGGTAAAGAGTGTGTCCCTGTTTTCGATCTGTACACATTTGTTTTCTGGTCATGCAACGTTCTTACCTGTTGTAGTGTTTTTGTTTTGCTTTTTCATATCTGGCTTATTGACTGTAGTAGTGTCACTAACAAAGCAATTAAAATTAAACGTAAGTAAAATATTGTGGCAGTGCTTGCATTTCAGGCATTTTATGTTGAAAGGGAAGCAGGGTGTTCCTCTCTCTGTATGGACTGAAAGCTTCAAATATCCATGGCAACATTAGTGCTTTTCAAAGTCCTGGCCTTTCTGAGAATGCTGCAGGCTTTTAGAGGTAAGTATTATGGAATTGTTTGCAATGTATCATTAAGGGTGGCCAGGCAGTGGCAAGGAGAGATACACTTGATGGTGTCACAGCAAGATATAGTTAAATGTGGAATACTGTATTTGTGAGGGATATGAACCTGTAGTGTGCAATGCTGATAAACATGGATTGTTAAAAATGTCTGTCATTTTCTGAGGGACTAACTGTGCATTCCCAAGCAGAGTTACATCTTTTGAAGCCCATTTAAGTCAGTGCACTTAGAAGGGTGTTACTCTCTTTAGCACTGTACTTTAAAATACATGAGTGATGGAAGAACTACATTCTGAAATGGCTGAGACTTAAAGTGTCTTGCCACAGGCCTTACTATGCAGCCTCAGGAACCAAAATATACCCTCAATAAAAGTGCATATCCTGAAAATCTCATTAAAACCCTAAAGTGCTACTGCGTGTGAATTTAGTTGTATTTATTTATCTCATTTTTGCTCCTCCTTTCTCACTAAGATTGAAGGCAGATTACCCAGTGCAAGCCAATTTAAATAAAAGGAAATGGGGCATCCGATGAACAATGCAATAGGGATTTTTGCAATAGTGCAAAAATCTGAAAATGGACAAAACTCTAAAAACAGAGCTGAAGCAAAGCAAAAGCATTAACATAATATGTTAAAAAGCAAAAATTACATAACAGGATCACATAACAACAGATGGGGCCATTCCACACAACGACCAATGTTGCTAAATTTTTGCAATATGCAGAATCACAGAATCATAGAGTTGGATGGGGCCATATAGGCCATCTAGTCCAACCCCCTGCTCAATGCAGGATCATCCCAAAGCATCCTATGCAGAAACGCTATATTTAATAGTGGAATTTCATCATTCCGCACACTCTCAATTCTAGCGGAATATTGAAGTCCCAGTAGCAGTCTATTCATTCCCCACAGGTTCCCGGTCTTGCCGGAATCGCAACAAAGGAGGCGATATTTTTCCACGCTTCTTCCCACCCCTGGCCATCAATCAAACAGAACAGCCAATGAACTGTTGTGTTTGTGCTCTTGAAAAGCCCCTTTCTCTTTAAAAACTGTTTTTTTTTTAAACCCAAAACACCAGTAGCAACAAATATTTGTTCATTCAATGTCTCAGAAAGACCTTTTTCGCTGGCGTAGATGCTGGCACTTAATTGTTTACAAGCTCTTCAAGTAAAATAATTTCCCCCCCCCCCCCGGATGGGTGCAATTTCTGGTTGAAATTACAGGCAGTGCCGAACAGGAGCTGTATTGTGCTCGGAAACTTTAAAAACAATTGCAGAAGGGAGCTTTGTTTTACTGTTAAGTACTTCTGAATTACTCGTGGAGGGACTTCAGCCAAAGAAGCCTTGTTTATTCGCTGCTTTTGCCAGTTTAAGGGGAAAAAGAAATGTCGATCACGTCTCCTGAAGCTTGGGGGTGAGGGCTAGGGAGGGACATACTTTCTACCGCTATTTTGAGAATGCACATGTCTTTTGCTGATGTGTTGCGGCTTGTGCTCAGAAGTGTAGCAGTTTTTTTGAGGGGAATCTACTTTTCTGGATTTCCTCTTAAGCACTATAGAATTCCAGTTGTTGCTGGAGTTTGGCAGGAGTTTTGCAGTTTGTTTACGATGTCATGCAGAACGTTAAATTAATAGCATTTACAAATGGTAAGACTTTGGCTACATTTAAGTTGTATGGAATGGCCCATGGTATTAGGGTTGCCAAGTTCATGTTGGCCACTGATGGGGATGGGGTGTAGGGTTGCCAGATCCAGTTTGGAAAACTAATGGAGAATTGGGGATGGAGCCTAGGGGGGGCAGGGATCACAGTAGTAAAACCATAGAATGCGCTACGCAAAACATCAATTTCTTCCAGTGGGACTTTATTTCTGTAGGCTGGAGATGAGATGTTATTCCAGGAGGACTCCCAGGTCCCATATAGTGTTTGCCATCCCTATACAGTATGTACTAGACAAAGGTCTATAGTTCTATCCTTTTGCCAAAGCATCTTTCTAGCAAACTCCTTGAATTGAACCCAGAAACTGATGAGCAGGTAGTGGAGTAACTAAAAACAAGAGAAACATACATGTTCTTCCTGGCTCCTGGTAATAACTGAGCTGCAGTCTTCTACATTAGTTGGAGCTTCCAGTTGGCAGAGTCAAAGTCTAAATAAATGTGATAAGAGACTTTTTATCTTCTTATATTTAAATAAGCCACTGGACAGATTCTGTCTCTCCTTTGTTATGATTTTATGAACTTGGGCAGATTGTGAGTGGGTGGGCAGGAAGGGATGTGCCAGTATTTGTCTCTTGTGGCCCTTCCTTGCATACCCAGGGAATTGCTGATCACCACTGTGGGATGGTAGGTGAATTTCCTCCAGGCCAGGTTGGATTCTGGAGATTTATGGTGGGGGGAACACTTGGGCATGAAATTGGAGTCACCGTGGGTGACCAGGTAGTTCTGAGTTCCTACATTATGCAGGGTGTTGGACTAGATAACCCTGGAGATTCTACCTCTATGATTCTATGTAGAGTGTACTGCAGAAGTCTAATCTCAGTATTAGTGTGCAGTGGATCCAGGTAGCAGATCAGCTGTGTTAAGGTAGGAGGCCATCTTCTGGGCTTCACTGAGTTGGGAAAAAAAACATGTTTTGCTCCAACAGCAATGCTGGATGCAGCAATGCTTAGGTTCTTAACCAAGTCCTAAAGGGGCAGCTGAATCCCACTGAAGATGGGAAGCAGTGTTCTTCAAGATTTCTGGATTCCCCACTGGTATCACTTCTTCTTGTCTGAGTTCAGTTTCTGTTAGTGCATGTTTAACTTTCAGCCACTTGACCACAGTAGTGAGAAAGCTCTTCAAGATCTCAACAGCATTAACAGGGAATCTGCATAGAGAAAGAGAGTTGAATATAATTTGCATATTGAGCACATTCAATTCCAAAGCTGCAAAATATTTCTCTAAAAGGATTTATAGAGAGGTTGAATAATATGAGGGATAAAATCATGCCTTGTGGAAATCCATGAGACAGTGCCCACACTGATGATAGCTGTTCTCTAACAGCAAAGATTTGAATCCAATCCAGGAGGAATGATTTGAAACAGTCTAAGGCACATCCCCTGATACCTACTTCTGTCTCAAAATATCTCAATGGAATATCATGATCGAGCATATCAAAGGTTACAGATAGATCCAGTAGGAGCACCAAAGAGGCAAGGCCCTAGTCTACATTCTAACAGAGGTCATCAGCTAAGGCAATTTCTGTCCCATAACCCATGCTGAAAAGAGTCGAAAACACATGCATTATCCACAAAAAGCTAGAGTTTATCTGTTACTGATCGCTCAATCCCTGTTCCCAGGAAAGGTGAATTAGAGGTTGGGCAATCATTGGTCAGCTCATTTTTTTTGTAGGGATTGTTTTTAAAAGTGGCTAAGGAAAAGTGTCATGACTTAGCAACTGATTTATGGTTTACATCAAGGGCTTATTAATCCATACATGATTTCAGTAGCCACGATGGGCAGGGACCCAATGCACAAGTGGTTGCATTCACAGATGCCAGAATTCTGTCAATATCTATCATAGTGCCTGGCTCAAAATGGTCTGTAAACAGACCAGGTGAAGTATTAGAAAATTGTTTTGTTTGGTCTATATTACACCTGGCACCCAGATCTATTCTAGTTGCTAAAATATACCTGAACTTCCTGAGTTAATTAAATACCATATAAATGTCATATGAATCCATGGTTATTTGTTTATTTTCCATTGTCATTATTTTACCTCCTATAATATACTCGTGCAACATATATATAATAGCTGGAATCATACTTTCAACTTCACATTCTCAATATTGTTTGTACCAACGTCATCTTCTATTAATTACTGGAGCAAACAAATAGCTAAAAACAACTAAGGATGGTGTGTCCATAACACTCAGGAAGTGGGTACCAGAAATCCTAATGCTTATATTGTCCATTTATAAGTTTACACACAGCTTTTGTATCTTGGCCTAAAGCAGAATTTCTGAAATGACTTTCATGGGAGTTCCTTGTATAACATGTAGGCAGCATTGGAATCTATAATTGGTTAAAACTTATGGATATGTTGCAAGGTGTTATATATTTCTAGGTCCATTCCGCACAACTTAAATATAGCAGAGGTCTTACCTTTGGTAAACGCTACAAATTCAAGGTTCTGCATGACATTGCACACAATCTGCAGCACTCCTTCAACACTCCCACTAAAATCGCTTCGTTGAAGCGCTTTATGGGAAATCGGGTAAAGTGGATTCCCCCTGAAAAAAAACTGCTACACTTCTGAGCACAAGCTGCAACACATCAGTGAAAGACATGTGCGTTCTCAATGCAGCGGTAGAAAGAAAGCCCCCCCCCCGCTCTCGCCCCCAAACTTCCGGAGAAGCAATCACCATTTTTTCCCCTTAGGCTGGGGAAAGCAATGAACAAGTGAGGCTTCTCAGAGGCTTCTCCAGCTAAAGTCCCTCCACAGCAGTGAAGCGAATGTCCGGAGA
Organism: Paroedura picta; assembly: GCF_049243985.1. Classification (NCBI taxonomy): domain Eukaryota; kingdom Metazoa; phylum Chordata; class Lepidosauria; order Squamata; family Gekkonidae; genus Paroedura; species Paroedura picta. The sequence goes on from NC_135370.1 coordinate 116,374,930, forward strand.
AGCAAGCGCCCAAGAGTCAGTGCTTATGCCTCAGCACCAGAAAGATCCATGGTCAGAATGGCTCTGGCTGAGTTCGTGTGGAGCGGCGCTGCCTGGCAGGTGAGGCAACAGGCGAGAAGGAGCCCTAGAGCGGGACTGGGCGGCGGGGGCAGGGGGTCCCTGAAGACAGCAGCAGCTCCCAAGGAAGAAGAAGGGTGGCCCACCCTTTTCGCAGCCCCCCCCAACTACTGGAGTGTCAAATGCCCTGCAGCAAGTCCAGAAACCTCCTCCCTCACTTTTCAGCATGCCAGCAACCCACAGTTTGCAAGGGGATCTTTCCCAGTCAGCGTGCTTGTTGTCACTCTTGCCATTTTTTCCCCTTAGACCAGCGAAAGCAATGAACAAGCGAGGTTTCTTCAGCTAAAGTCCCTCCACAGAAGTGATTAACACAGTAAAACAAAGCTCCCTACTGCAAGTGTCTTTAAAGTTCCCAAGCACAACACAGCCCCTTGTTCAGCACTGCCTGTAATTTCGGCCACAAATCGTGCCCGGGGGGGGGGGAGATTTTTTTTTCTACTTGAGGATCATGTAAATAATTAATCGCCAGCTCCTACGCCAGCAAAAAAGGTCTTTCCAAAACGACTGAACACAGATTCATTGCAGCGGGTGTGTTTGGTTTTTTAAAAAAACAGTTCTTAAAGGGAAAGGGGCTTTTTGGGAGCATGAACACAACAGCCCATTGGCTGTTCCGTTTGATTGATGGCCAGGGACGGGAAGAAGCACAGAAAAAATTCACTTCCTTTGTTACGATTCCAGCGAGACCGGAAACCTGTGGGGAATGAGTGAAACACTATTGGGACTTCTATATTCCACTAAAAAAAAGGTATGCGTAATAATGAAATTCCCCTTTTTAATATAGCGTTTCTGCATTCTGTGAAGAATTGGCAACATTGGTCCTGGTGCGGAATGGCCCCTAGAGTTTCCTTATGCAGACATCAAAACAACTAACCTTAATAAGACTCATAAAAAAATGGCACAATCCTAAAAAACAAAACACACTCATAGCTCCCAAACTTCTTAATTGAATGACAGGAGAAATGGCATTCTGATAAAATGGCATACTGATGGTTTACCAAATGTGAAGGTCTTCTTAGCCCCCCTTATCATAAATTCCACATTTGGTCATATGGAATTTTACCCTGCAATATATGCTGTCCACAACGTTGCTAGACAATTAGAAGAAGGTCTAGCTATGAGAATGCTTTTTGGGGCTTCTGATACAGTTTGGGGGCAAGCTGAAGAGTCTGAATGTATTATATTATTTTCCCTTGCATCACACAGCCTGAATCTGAAAATTGTAACAGAAGAAGAAGAACCTATCCCGGGCTATATTCAACAATTTAACAATAAATACAAATAAACGTTTCTTATCTCTTCTTATATTTTTATGTGTATAAGCACAACCAGAACGGCCTCTAGATTACACTGTTTTCAATTTTGTTTTCCTCAGTGGTTGTCCTTCTAAAATACAAAAGCATACAATTAATACAGGCTTATCAACCATTTTTTCAAAACAGAAGAGAACATATTTAACTGAACATAGTCATTATTCTAGTCTACAATAGTACATACCTCCTATAATTTTTATAAATATACAGTCATTGTTTCTTTAATATATATATAAATCAAAAGCCAGCCTTTTGGCTATTATCGTAAACCTTATAAAAATTATAAAAATTATACTAAAGGGCCAAGTCTTACCTTTAAATTATATTATATATATGTGGCCTTTGGCTCTCTGGTTTGGGGAGGTCTGTTCAAAAGACTCATCCCACTGGGTTGTAGACTGCCTCTGGTAATTATACTCTAGCTGAGAAACTTACTCCATGCCACACCTATACCAATTAAAGCTGCAGTCTCATCTAAAAGCGAAGAGTTCCAAACATATGTAAAAAATATATTTTAAGGGCTCTAAATTCTCCCAATTGGCTATGAAGCCTATCAGTTAGGATTTAAATTATAATACACTTTCTTCCAAGGTACCCCTATAGAGGCTATTAATCTTATACCTAGCTTAAGTTTAAGAAATTACAGCATCATTTTGCAGTCCTTGTGTTTGCAGGTGCTACCTCACAGGAAGCAAGAAAGTTCCAAATTCGTGTTTAAGCCTTTAGGGCTCATAGTTTCCAGTGAGTAAATATAAAAACTTTCACGTTGTCTCAAGATCTTATTGATGTCCATCTTGTGGTGTCCAACAGTTGAGATTTGTTCAAGTCCAAAGAATAGTAAATCTTCTGGTTTGTGTCCTTTTTCCATGAAGTGAGTCACCATCGGAGCATCTGTTATCCGGTGTCTAAGTCTGGACTGGTGTTCCTGGATCCGGACCCTAATTGGACGGCTGGTAATACCAATGTACAATTGCGCACATGGACATATAATACAATATACTAAGTTTTTACTTGAACAGTTAATAAAACGATTGATCCTCACATAGAAGCCATTACCTGTTGCCCTGTATTCCTTGATAGGTAACAAATACTTACAAACCCCACATGTACCACATTTGTAATTGCCTTTAGGAAAGTTACTTGCTGATGTTTCAGTATTAAATTGTTTTTTATTAATTAGTTCACCTATAGTGTGGTTGCGCCTCCATGCTAATCTTAACCCATTTTCACATCCAGGTAAGTCCCTGATTAAATGCCAATGTTTATATAATATTTTTCTGATATTTGTGGCAAAATATGAATAATCAAAAGCACAGGTCAATTTCTGATCTTTTACTCTCTTATTGTACTGCAATAAATCATGTCTCTCCTTGGCATCTACCCTAGTTTTAGCCTGCTTGATAATAGATGGTGGGTAGCCACGATGTTCAAGGGCTTTACCTAATTCTTTACTGGCATTTTCATAAGAAGAGGAGTAATAGTTAATGCGTTTATGTCTCAAAAATTGCCCATAGGGTAAATTTCTTATGAGGTGGGGAGGATGAAAGCTATTGAAATGAAGAAGTGTGTTCCGATCTGTTGGTTTTTTGTATGATGTGGTGGTCAATCTACCATCTGGTTTTAAAGTGACCAAAGTGTCTAAAAATGGTACTTCCACCATGTCATAATGACTTATAAATTTAATTGTGGAATGCTGGCTATTAACCCATTGGATGAATTGTTCTATGGAGTCTGGATTTAAATAAACAAGAAAAATATCATCCAGGAATCTGGTATAAAAATTAATATCAGACTTAAATGGATTAGTAATATCGTTGTATAACCACTGGTTTTCAAGGTAAATCATAAAGAGGTTTGCGATGGTTGGGGCCATCGGGGAGCCCATAGAGACTCCATGAGTTTGTAAGTATAAATTGTCTTCAAATTCAAAGTAATTATTTTCAAAAATCAAATCCAATAAATCCAGCAAAAAGTGTGTAGGTGGGATACATAATTGTCTATTGTCTAACAAATTTTGTATAACTAATCTTGCCTCTTCCAATGGAATGTTGGTATATAAGGATGTGACATCCATAGTCATTAATACTGCTCCTTTTGGTACCCTTAATTTTTCTATGAGGTTAATAAAGTGGGTAGTGTCTTTTAACAATGTGTCTTGAGTTGGAAGCAGCTTCTGAAAATGAAAATCTATAAATTTGGCTAAAGGTTCCAAGAAGGATCCACATTGTGAAATAATTGGTCTGCCTATGGGTGGACGGTCAAACCAAGCTGCTATACAAATTTGCTAGTGTCTGTTCTGTAGGGAAATGCCACAGTAGAAAAGTAGCAGATGAGGAAATATGTTGGACACAGGAGTCTAATAGCTTTGCATCTGGCACAGGAGAAACCGTTATGAAAGAAACTGCTTTTGGCAGTTCCAAAACTGACAAGATGTCAGAAGAGGAAAAGAACAGGCTAGTGACTGATACCTGTAGGGAGATGTGTCATTTCAGTGAGTGCAGGAGAGTGGAACAACTCTCACATCTCCATAGTGGAGTCAGGATCAAACTGGATATGACAAAGGGAGATCCATGTTTAGCATTTTAAAAGTGTCAAATGGGGGCCCTGATTTAGATCAGGGGTGCAGGGCAGGAGTCAAGGTGTTTTAGCGTTTTCCCTCTAGTGCAGAAAGTTGAAACCAACTTTCAAGCAGCAGCAGCACTTGAATGGTGTAGCGCTACATATTATCATGACTCCCAGTCCCTCACCTTTTTGCTGTCTCACTCTTGTCTGCTGCCTTTTCACGCTCCTCACCCTCCACAACTGCAGATGAAAATGGTGGAAGAGAGCAATGCACTTTATACATGACTCTCTTCCACCTGTCAATCAGTCCAGGCAACCAATCCCCTTTCTCCATGGTTTAAAGGTCCTGCGATACCCACTATTTTTGTTTAAAAAATCATACTTCTCCATTTAATCATAGATGTGTAGTGCTTTTTGAATGCCACCCCTTATGGAACCACAAGTCTTGATACTCTTAAAAATTAATCTCCTTTCTGATTTGGGGGGGAGGGAAATTTAGAGAGGCATGCTTTGTGTTACAACTTTGGCAAAAAAATTATTTCTGGCATCGCCTGCACGCTTGTCTGCTTATTCATTGCTCCAGGATGTAAACTATTTTTTTTAAGTCATTCCCATCCACAGGAACAAGGGAGAGGGAGGTGGGTGCAAGGGCGGGATGAGGCAAGCATCTTTAGTGCCTTTTAGCCTCCATAACTTCTCTCTTCTGGTTGCCTGCTGGTTGCTCTCCCTTAGCTAGCACTAAATAGGTTGAGGAATCCACTTTATGGAATTCCCCAACTAGCACTTTAAAATGGAGGATGTTGCCAGCCGGTTACAGCCCAGACACTGGATGTATGAAGGAGCCGGAATATAACGACTACGTAAGGTAAGCATTTCACTACATTTAACGGGTGCGGAAATCCCCTTTGAGTAGCCATGGTGAGCAGAATGTGGGAGAATATATAGTGCCTCAGTTGAGAACATTAACTTTTTTGTTGCAACCTTTTTTCATACTATGTATAAAAACTTCACTGATTGAGGTTTAGAGTGAAAAGGGAGGAGTCAGGTTAAAATCACCCTCCAATCTGCCAGGGGAGCTTTGTGAGTGAAAGAGAGCAGATCAAGCCTCCATAGTTATATGTCCACGGGACTAGAAATGATCTTTTCAGGGTTGAAAAAAATATCTGTACATGCATCAGCAGTTGGTTATATCTAATCCCGTGTCTCAACAGTACATGTTGTAAATATGTCAGCATCTCATCTTGTGCCTGTCTTTATTTCAGGACAAGCCTACGCTGTTATACATGTTAGCCTCAACATATTAGCTTGCCACTTTCCCACTACTTTGTATCTATTATTAATTAATAACACTTTCTGACATTCTTTCTTTTTGCAAATAAACAAATACAATGTTTGTCATTTACCAATACCTCTAGCATTTACATAGTTCCAGAAAGGAACAAAATTTACTTTATGGAATGAACCACTGGTTTAGCAAAGTGTTGGGCTGCCAATCAATGGGCTAACTAGCCCATAACATTCAGATTCTTCATTTGGGAGTGGGAAATGCAGAAGACAAGACCATGGCATTACAAATAACAGCCTTCCATATTTGAAAAATTCATTTTAAATATCCATGATAGTCTGTAAGGTAATCTTAATTAACAAAGTGCAGTGAGAAGTGGGTGCATATTTATTTATTTATTATTTGGACTTATTGCCTGCCACTCTTATAACTGGCTTGTGGCGGGTTACAGTTTGTCCATATTAAAACCCCATTAAAACCATCTGATATATCTCCTAAATACAATAGACTCCTAATACATTTAAAAGCTCATGGTGGATTATATCCCATTAACCCCTCAAAAAGAAAACGAATACAAGAGCGGGAGCAGGAAGAGGGAGAGCAGATCAAGGCCACCCTGTATTGAGTCTGCCATGAAAATGCTGGAGGGTGCCACCCCAAGGGTCAGACATGACTCAGTGCTTGCACAGGGGATACCTTTATGCTCTTAACACTGGGGGGGGGGAGAGCATCAAATCTTCCTTGCTACGCTGGCCTCAACCATAGACCTGGTGGAAGAGCTCTGTTTTGCAGGCCCTGTGGAACGCTCCTCTGGGAGCTCATTCCACCAGGTAAGGGCCAGGACTGAAAAGGCTCTGGCCCTGGTTGAGGCCAAGCGTGCCTCCCTGGGGCCGGGAATGACCAGTAAATTAGTACCAGCAGAGCATAAAGCACTGCGGGGGGCATAGGGTGAAAGGCAGTCCCTCAGATATTTGGGAACCTGACTGCAAATGGTCTTAAAGGTCAAAACCAGAACCTTGAACTGGATCCGGGCGGCAACTGGCAGCCAATGCAGCTGCCTCAGGATGCAACTGGCAACCAATGCAGCTGTTGGATGTGGGTCCTCCAATATGTCCCTGTGAGAACCCTAGCAGCTGCATTCTGCATCAGCTGCAATTTCCGGATCAAGACCAAGGGAAGGCCCACATAGAGCGAGTTACAGAAATCTATTCTGGAGGTGACTGTCGCATGGATCACTGGCCAAATGTTCAGAGGATAGGTAGGGCTCTAGTATCTGTGCCTGACAAAGATGGAAGAATGCCTGGCTACCTTCTTGACCTGCAGCTCTAAAGTTAGTGAGACATCAATGATCACTCCCAAATTCCTAGCTATGGTCAAGTTGGATCCTGGCTAGGATGGGTAAGTGCGCTTCCCGACCCAACTCTCTGTCCGCTAGCCACAGGACCTCTGTCTTGGAGGGGTTGAATCTTCAGAGAGAGGTTTATCTTCCCAGATAAGCTGTTTGTCAGGCTGTGGCCAAATATATTTGGCTGTAGTCAAATCACCCAAATTGATTCAGCCTTATATGAATCACTCTAATCTCCACCCCTATACCAATATTAGGATTCGGGTGATTTGTGTATACCCAAATTGATTTGTTCTGAACTGAAACAATACTGGATTTTTTCTTGGTGTACATTTTAAGTTAAGAAAAGCAAACTCTAAACTGGAGATCTGGGCTTGATTTCCCACTCCCCTCCACATTCAGCCTGCTAGAAGACCTTGAGCCAGTCACAGTTCTCTCAAAACTTTCTCAAACCTACCTACCTGTTGTAGGTGCCTGTTGTAGGGAGAGGAAGGTGGTTGTAACTTTGAGACTTCTTATGGTAGAGGAAAGTGAGATATAAAAAACAATTATTATTCTTCTTGATTCATCACATGCAATCACAAATACACAAATGCTTTTTAAAAACAAAAAATGAACTATTTCCAAAGATTGCAAGAGCTGGGTAAGATTTGCTGCAAAAGAAGCCTTCTTTACTGTGAAAGGAAACAGTGGCCTGATCTTATTTGTTTCACACAGCTATTAAACAGTGTGGAAGTCTCTGGAACCCCTCAAGCAATGTCTGTTTTGCCCTGGAGCAAATGGATATTTTCCCCAATTAAAAAACAAATATGAAGAACCCACATTAGTTTTTGTTACATAAATCTGAATTCAATCATAACCATAACAATTTCAGAAATATATATCCCAGCAAACATGTTACTGATGTGTTCAAAATCCTCCTTTTTTATCCATGAATTATTATACCTTGCCATCCATTGATCTGGAAATTCCTGGCCCAATAGTATGAACTACTTGTAGTTGGTGTATTCTCACTTGGAAGGACTCTCATAAAGCCATCAGATCTCACCATTCCCTTCTGCATTCCTTGTCATATAATCAGTACTAGTTTGCATATTTTAGCAACTACAAATGAATCTCCATTAGGGAGATGGCACTAACAGTAACAACTATTTTTTTAAATAACAATAATAATAATTGGCTGCTTCTACATCTAGTAGGATGGCTGTTTCTTCACATATCACTAGCTGTAGGAACAAGTTGATGTGATGTTGATGGGGGAATGATGTTTTCATAGTAAATTGTTTTTGCAGTCTGTTGAGGATTCCATTTCAGGTAGCTCTTTATCAGGTTATGCAGTGTTACATGTTGTTTTATTTCATTTTAGAAGAGATTTTGTAGTTGCAAAGTGTCCTAGGGTGACAGCCCTTGAAATTTAGCTCATCTGTTTATCATGAGAATAATTTACTTTAGAAGGAAGGTGGCTGTTCAATGCATAAGAGTGAGAACTTTCCCTTTTCAGTCATTACTTTCTGTGCTGAAATCATCAGCAGCTTTGAAATGAATAGTGGTTTTAATCACTTACCCTCCCACTAGGATTTGGTCTGAAGTTGCTCATTAATTTCATATGGGTTACCAGGAACTTACAAAACGAACACTGTGTTTTTTGGGGGGAAGGGGGTTAAACTGCAATCATGCAATTTATATTTGATTATTCTACCAATATCATGTATTGTGAAGAAAAAGGCTCACCCTTTTTCTTTCGATGCATAGACCCTTCCCAGTGGAGGCTTGCCCAGCGCCAATAAAGGAGGAGCCCCTTGCAGTTGACTATTATCCCCCCATCAGTCCCACGAGTTCTGCTTTGGGTGGTGTGGCAGGCAAATATGCAGAGGAGTGCTCCTCATCACAGATTTGTAGTCTTTTTCCAGACTTCAAAGAGAAATGATTCCTTCAGCAGCCCAAGGATCAGCAGTTGCTCATGCTGTTAATGGAGGAAGAACTCTGCAGAGCTGGGGGGTTGGAGAACCTCTAGCCCCTCCACATCAAAAAACATGTCTACATCTGCCTCAAACACACGGTTGGGCCCATCCTTGAGGACTAGCAGTGGACCTCATTCATAGCCTCTTAGACCAGCTTGCAGTCCCAGATTGGGTCCCAAGTTTAAGGCAGAGTTTTGAGACCACTTCCAAACAATTTCCAGTAACCCCTGTGTTGTGAAGTTTAGGATCTGCAAGGCCGACATATGCTGTGGGATTGGCCCAAGCCACCTTTCCTCCTACACTTCCACCAGCACTTGCAGCTTATCCACCCTACTGTAACAACAACTGGTCCATAGTTGCCCATCTATTGAGACAGTCCACCAACACCTCCCACAACAAGGGCCAAGTTTACATTCTTTCTCCAGGCATACTTCCGCACTCTTCATGGCCCCATTTCTATCTTTCACCATGCCATCCTATGTTGAAGTCCAATGTCTTCCTCTACATACATTCCTTAGGAATAAGTCTTTAGTTGCCATTTTACAAGGGGTGTCCTTACAGATTTCTTATTACACTGTCCTATTATCTACCCATTCCTGTTGACTGGCTCTCATGTTCTCTGGTCTTCAGGGTACCTTGGTCTTCTGTTTTTGCACAGATTGGGTGAAGGGCTACAAGGCTTTGGGGATCAAAAATATCACCAATTTGGGTCAAGGGATGGAAACAATCCTGTTGACCCATCAGAGCTTAGGATTCACCATGGATGGTTACATGCCAACCTGTCTGGGTGGGCAGGTGCAGATAGCATTGGCAGGTGGCTGTGGTGATCCAGAGGATAACATTCAGTGATCTGTCCATGTGGTCACAATCCAGATGGGTTTAACAGCGGGGAGTAGAACCATGGCCCTGGAATAGAATAATAGAATCACAGAATAATAGAGTTGGAAGGGACCACCTAGGTCATCTAATCCAACCCCCTGCACTATGCAGGACACTCACAACCCTATTGTTCATCCCCTCTAACCTGCCACTCCCTTGAACCTTCAAAGAATCAGCCTCTTCATCAGATGGCTACCCAGCCTCTGTTTAAAAATTTCCAAAGATGGAGAACCCACTACCTTCTGAGGAAGCCTGTTCCACCGAGAAACCGCTCTAACTGTCAGGAACTTCTTCTAGATGTTTAGACGGAATTTCTTTTGAATTAATTTCATCTCATTGGTTCTGGTCCATTCCTCTGGGGAAAGAGAGATCAACTCTGCTCCATCCTCTATATGGCAGCCTTTTAAATACTTGAAGATAGTTATCAGATCTCCTCTCAGTCATCTCTTCTCCAGGCTAAACAGACTACCCCAATCCCTCCTCATATGTATTGGTCTTCAAACCCCTCACCAGCTCTGTTGCCCTCCTCTGGACATGCTTCAGTTTGTCTACTTCCCTCTTCAACTGTGGTGCCCAAAACTGAACACAGTACTCCAGAGCAGAACCAGAGCAGAGTAAAGCAGTACCATCAGCTCCTGTGATCTGGATATGATAATCCATTTGATACAGCCCAGAATCCCATTTACCATTTTAGCCACCGAGTCACACTGCTGACTCATGTTTAATGTTCGCATAATTGTTCGCACTGGCTCATCTGAGAAGGCTCTTGGCATGCTCCCCCCAGACAGAAGAGAAGAAGGAAGTCAGAACATTGCCTGTGCTTGCTCAGACAACACGTTTGTATGGAGGGGGGACTACTCTCTTTTTACAATTTCATTTCCTTCTCTGAAAACCTGGGGGTTCCTCAAGTTTGCAGAGGAACCTGTTTTCTTTCTTCTTGACACCAACCTGCAGATTTAGATATTTTCAAGTCAGGCCGAATCCAAAAGAAAACAGATACTTCAGCAAACTTGAGGGATCCCCAGGTTGACAAAAAAAAAAAAACCCTGAGTTTTTCTGTTGAGAACAACTGAGAAATAGATATATAGATTCTTTTTTTCCCAACGTAAAGGATAGATTAACCTATAGCCTTTTCAATGCATTCACTCCTGAAGAACAACATTTTCCTTCAAGGTCTTAACCTGTACTTATATTTTTATAAGACACCATAAATCCTAAATATGAAGGTTAGAATTTGGAGAAAAATAACATGAATACTGGACAAATATATATGCAGCACTGTAATCAGTTTATTTCCAAATGCAAATATCTTCATAGCTTATCCATGGCTTTAGAAAGGGTACACAGAAAATTGCATGTCAAAATGATAAATCTGTCAATTTATAAAACTGCTTATTATGACAGGGTTGGCACTGACAACAAAATGAGAAGGGAAAAATTCATCCTAGAAATGTTCAACCTGGGAGAACATACAGAATCTGATTGTCCACATTTCTATCTGCATGGAGCTTGCTACATTTCTTTGGGGTTAGTATTTTCCCCTTTAGGCCATTGTCAAGAGAACAAAAGAAATATTACTGTTTATGAAGGTGTGCAAAAATTTATGGAATTTTAATATCTTTTGCATTATCTGTTGTAATATTTGCAGCTGTACAACAGAACTCAACATTAAAATATAAACATTAAATTTTAATTTACAGAATACAGCTATTGTGATAAAGAGATTGGAAACTGCTGTTAGAACTTGCTTTATTAATAGGAACATGTGCATTAGTTTTTATAAACTGATTTAGAAACATTTTCTTTTTTTCCCATTGCTTTTATGTACCTTTATACAAATGTAAAAATCCAAGCCATTGCTTTATTAATGCTCCTAGACCAGCAAATCTGCATATCAGAAAATTAATAAAAATAAACAAATAAATATTAAAGAGCGGCTATACAATCAATTCAGGAGAACTTATACCTTCCCTACAGAAGAAGCCCAACTCAGAGGCAATCACAGACATGTTGCCAGAAAAAAGCAAAGAAATGACTTCTGTTGTGGCCAGATTTGCTTGAAGAGCTATCAAAACCAGGAAGAGCTGGGTAGATTCGGAGCAACTTAGGTAGAGATAGTCTCAATTGCTTGATGATGATGATGATGATGATGATTATTATTATTATTATTATTATTATTATTATTATTATATTTATTAGATTTATTTCCCACCTCTCCCGACAGGCTCGAGGCGGGTCACAACAACTAACCCCATTAAAATTCCCATTAAAACATCAATCTACTAACATGACGGCTAAAAATCCCATCCCTCCCCCAATTATCAAAGAAGTGAAGAGAAAAGGATAGGGGAGTAGCGTACACTCCAACTCCTAGGGGGGGAGTGATGTCCCTGATTCGTTGACCCCAGCCTCAATCATAGACCTGGTGTAAGAGCTCCGTTTGGAGAGCTTTCAATAAAACATCTAGAGAGCCAGCTTAATGTAGTAGTTATGAGTACTTACTTTAATCTGGCAAACTGGGTTTGATTCTGCGCTCCCCCACATGCAGCCAGCTGGGAGACCCTGGACTCGCCATGGCACTGATAAAGCTGTTCTGACTTTGCAGTAATATCAGGGCTCTCTCAGCCTCACCTACCTCACAGGGTGTCTGTTGTAGGGAGAGGAAAGGGAATACAATTGTAAGCCACTTTGAGACTCCTGATAGAGAAAGGTGGCATATAAGATCCAACACTTCTTGTTTGCTGCAGATTTCTGTCAATGGCTAGGTGAAGTTCACCTCTACTAATTGGCAGTGATCATACAGTATCCAATTTTTAGGAAGGAAAAAATATTTAAATCATCAGGCATCTGTATTTACATATCATGGCAAACTAGATTCTTTATTGGGGGAGCTATCCAAACCTCCAAGCATGGTGTGGTGGATAAGATCAGAGGTTTCTAATCTGGTGAGCCAGGTTTGATTCCCATTCCTCCACACGCAGCCAGCTGGGTGACCTTGGGCTCATCACAGCCCGGATAGTGCTGTTCTGACTGAACAGTCCTGTCAGAAGCTCTCTCAGCCTCACCTAACTCATCTGTTGTGAGGAGAGGAAGGCAAGGCAATTATAAACCTCTGACATTCCTCCAGGCAGTGAGAAGTGGGGTATATATGTAAAAAAACTCTTCTTCTTCTGTTGTGCTCAGTTTGATTGGGGAGAAATGAGATGAGGGGATAGAACACAGTTTGGTTGTGATGTTTTAAAACATTTTTTAATGTTTAAAACATTTTGAAAAGTGTTCATCAAAACTGTTTTTCAGAAATATACATTCTACTCAAACGACTTCAGTTTTCCCTTTGAATAAATAGTGAGGAAAAAATTTACAATGCAGAGTTTTTTAAAAATCTGGTCAGTCTATTTTCAGTGTATACCCCCAAGGAAAAAGCCTTTATCATAATGATGAGTCTCTGTCAATCTATATTCCACTCACAATTAACTTTGACTTTACATTTCCTGGATTTATAATTCTTAGTGTACAGATCAATGTAATATGCCAGAATTTTACAAGTGCATGGCCTGACCATGGTTATGTGTTACTTAATTATCAAATACTGACAAATTTAGCTCAGTTTTAATATATCTTTTCCTGGGATTAATCTGTTGCATTTAAATATTTCAATATCCCTTACAGCTACTAAAATATATGTTTAAGTCTTTCATACATGTAACTTGCAGCCTGCTCACAATTCAAAGTTCCATAACACCCTGGAGCTCTTTAGAGAAGGACCAGGTGCTCAGGAGTGCCTGGCTGTTGTCAGATGTACCCAATCATACCTTCTGGGTGTAAAGTTGGCTGCCTTGTGGCTGGAGGTTCCACAAGAAGGCTGGATCCTTTTCCCCATGCTGTCCAACGCTATGTTGAATAAAGTTGTGGCCAGTTTTAAGCCAAACTTATATTGTAGTGTGTTTTATGGTGGGGAAGGTATTCACCTGCAAAGCAATAAATGGACATCTGTAATGGGCATCTGTATTCTGTTTCAGCATATAATTTGATTAATCCAGGCCCATGTACCACAGTTCCAATTTTATGAAGAGTGCAAAAAAGTCTAACTGGCTTGATCATAAATATCCACCTCTGCAAGAAGGATTCCACTTTATATTAACAAGTAATATACAGCAATTTGTACTCATATTTTTAAAAGAGACAAAAATAAGAGAAGAATTGCAACATGTAAATCAGGGGGACATCTATATTAGTCTACGGCCAAAATAATAACAAGTCTTCAGCCACTTTAAGGACTAATAAGTTTATTACAGTGTGACCTTTTGTAACGAATATCAGGTGCATTTGAGAAATGAATTCTGATTTCAAAAAGTTTGTTCCATAATAACTATTAGTCTTTAAGATGTCACAAGGCTGTTATTTTAACAAGTATAGAAACTGTGTTGGATCCAGAACAAAAGCTAGCGGAAGATTTAGAGTGGATATTTGTTTTGTCCTCCTCCAAACAGCCTGTGTATGTGAAAAGAGAGAAAAAGAGGCATTTTTACATTATTCTCCCTTGTCACTTTGCTACCTTGTATTGTTCTTTAGATACTTGTGAGGTTTCCCGAAGCTGATTTATATATGGTGCCTTTCTGAAAGCTCAAGACAAGTTTTCCATAACAAAAAGTAATTTTTGTGTCACCCAAGCACAGAGCAAATAATGAAAGGGCAATTATGACTTCTGGAAGCAACTTGTTCAGAGGTCTATAGAATCCACCCTTGTGGCCAAATTTGCTTAAAACATGGACATTCTTTAGAGTGAAGGTAACACTTTTGATGTCACTTAGCTGAAAAACAGAACACCCCACCTCCAGTGACCTCCATGTGCAATGCTGGCAGACCAGTGGAAACGAAAGGAGGGTACAAAGGAAGTTACTTTGACTTTGTGAACAGAAGCAAGTATACAAAGAAGGATGACAAATTCAGAGGACAATTCCACACAGAAAAAACAAACAAACAAAATGAGTATTACGCCAGTACAATGGCATAATGCTAAAAAACCCCACTGGGATTTCCTCACCTGCTGGCTTCTCTGGGGTAAAGCCCATTGCACCTAGGAATGCAATGGGCACTATCACATACACTGTGACCTTCCTGGGATCTGGCCCTCCTCATGTCTCAATCTTGAGGTCCAGTGTGGTGAAGTGGTTAAAGAGTAGCAGACTCTAATAGCAAGAGCTGGTTTTGATTCCTGACTCTACCTCCATATGCAGCCAGCTGGATTGCCAAATTCCAGGTGGGGGGCTGGAAATTTTCAGGAAGATGAAAGAGAGAGAGAAAGAAAGAGACAAAGAAAGAGGGAGGAGGGAAGGGAGGAGGGAAGGAAGGCATCCATTCTCCTGAAGAAAACAGCTTCTTTGGAGGATCCCAGGCCCTCGTACCCCCACCCCCATATAATAGTATCTACTGTCCTCACCTTCCCATCCAACCCCACATCTTCCAAAGGTCAGCCTGGCAGGTCATAGAGAGGTGGGCTGCCACCTTCCCACCCCCATATCTTCCAGCGGCTGAGTCAAGCAGGGAAGGCTGCAGGGGGGATGCCTCCTTCCTGCACCTTTCTCCAACATCTCCCAAAAGCCAGGCTGAGTGGGAAAGGTTATAGGGGAGTTGCTTTTTTCCCACCCACCCCGACCTCTCCCACAGGACAGGCTGCCTTGCAGCTCATGTGTGCTTCCTTCCAGCAGAGAGCTGAAACCTGAGACCAGCACAGCAGGCAAAGGAAGCAGCTAGCTCCCCTCCCCTTCCTGGGGGAGATGGAGGGTGAGAAGAGGCTGAGAATGGAACAACTTACCAGCAACACAGCCTTTTGGAAAGGCCAGCACTTCTTCTACACAACAAACAGTAAGAAGAAGAGGACAGATAAGCCCCACAATTGGCCCTTATTAACAGAGTGTTCTCTCCTGATTAGCTGCACACTCCCAGGGAGGGCCAATGTGGTAGGGATTGAGTTGTAGGCATCCAATTTGAACTGATAGGCCCTCATAGACAGATTGCAATTTGCACTGCTTGGCCCTAATTTGCACTGATTGATCCTCACTAACAGAGTGATATCTTTCTATTGGCAACACACTCGCAGGAAGGGTCATCCAGTAGGGACTGAGTTGTGGGCATGCAATTTGAATTGATTGGCCCTAATTGGCAGAATGCAATTTGAACTGATTGGCTCTCATTGACAGAGTAGTATTTCCCCATTGGCAGCACCAGGACCAATCAGATAGGGAGTCAGTTGGCTGTACACAATTTTAATGTTCTAATGTTTAGTGATTTTTGAATTAACATTATTTCACTCAAGGAGATTTTCCCAAAGCAAGCATATCTTTCTCTACTACAAAAGCCACAAATTTGGGAAAGAGATTATACTGGATAAATGCCTTTTAATTGGAGGGATTTCCTCTAGCCTTTAGAATACTACTTTCTCTCTAGACCTCTTTTAAATGTATGTATTAAAAATGAATTAACCCAGGGAGAAGTCAGGAGAGCAGAGTGGCTTTCTGGTCATCTGTCTGGTCTGTGGTGGCCTTGTTGAATTCACACACAAAGGTAAAGGAATGGGATGTTTGCAAATGTCAGTCGCAGCTCTTTTAGGATTGTTGTATATGTAACTAATTCAACTGGAAAATCAGTCAATTCAGTGTAAAAATCACTATGATATACCTTGACTGGTGGGGGGCACCTGATAAAAACAGCAGCTTGTGTTTCTAAAAAAGAATCTGCACTTTTTATAATTGATATGACTTTCAGATGGATTTTTTTTACAAAAAATTACAACCACTTAATGTTAATTACCGCTCTGGTTAAGTAATAATAAACAAACTGGCAGGGAAATATTCCTGTATTTAAATCAAATGAATTAAAATAAAATACAATTGAAATTAATGATGACTGTTTTTTTTGTCATTTTGCAGTTGTGTATAGTGAGTTTAATGAAAAATGAACTATTAACTTTAAAAGACTCCTGTCACAGTAGAATGGCTTCTTTTATCAATAAAGCGAAGAATCTTCAAAAAGTATTTAAAAGAGCTAATCATTCTGGAACAGAAATCTTCATGTAACTTAATGATTTAGAGATATTTGGCCCCAGGTTTTTTGGGGGGGGGGCACACAGAGAGGAAATACGTATTTTAGAAGGAACTGTAGACATTCATCCTTTGAAATAATTAGAAGATTATTTTAGACTTTAGTGTCTCAATGCCTATTATCAGAATCCTTTTAGCACATAACAGAAATAGCTTTTAGGCATACTGATGAGGGTCTTAACTGGTGGTAGTTAACTATTAAGAGATCAGGGTGTCCTATATTCTTTAACATGCTTAATGTATCAGGGGTTCACTGTTTTTTCCCTCTGGTAATACTGTTCTTATTTTATCTCTAGTTTTGCCTTGTTAACCATTTGAGTGTGAGTTGTTGGAGATCACAGTCTTCAGGATTCAGTTTTCCTCACTGTAGGGCTTTCAGAAGTGAAATTCCCAGTTAGTGAAAACTGTCTTATACATTGTTTCTAATGTAGTGATCATTTGATTACCTTGCAATTTGCCACATATCTCAAATCAGTCCCTACAGATGATTTGTTCACAATTTAAAATGACTGGATATGCATCTATAGTATTTTCGGTGAGATTTTGCCACATATTGCCAATTTGTGATAATTGATTTAATTAGGAAAAATAGACAAATCCAAATATATTTACTTGATTTTTTTCCTTCATTGTGAGAAATGAACTCAAGACTTCTGGCAACCACATATGTTCCTTGTAGTCCTCAATCTTGCCTGGATATATTCTGCCTCTAAGAGTTGTAACCCAAGTACATTTTGAAGCCCTATCCTTAGCCATAATTAAAGCATTTTGGCACCAATTATATATGGATTTCCTTCTAATATATATAAAGGGCTGTAGATATACTGAAACAGACTTGCACATGGGTATCCCCACATGGGTAGATTGATGCTACATACTGCATTTGTTTCATATGTTATAGTAGTCTGTGTCAGTTCATAGAATCAAAGAGTTGGAAGGTACCTCCACAGTTATCTAATACAACCCTATGCACAATGCAGGAACTCACAACTACCAGCCTACCCACAGTGACCTCAATTTCATGCCCAAGTTACCCCCCCCCCATCAAAAATCTCCAGAATCCAGACTGGCCTGGAGGAACTTTACCTACCATCCCACAGTGGTGATCATCAGTTCCCTGGGTATGGAAGGAAGGGCCACAAGGGAAAACACTAGCACATCCTTTTCTGCCCACCCACTCACAATCTTCCTAAGTTCATAAAATCAGTGTTTCTGTCAGATGGCTATCTAGCCTTTGCTTTAAAATTTCCAAAGAAGTAGAACTCACCACCTCCTGAGGAAGCCTGTTCCACCGAAGAACCACTAATTGTTAGGAACTTCTTCGGGGTGTTTAGCCAAAAATTCTTTTGAATTAATTTCAACCCGTTGGTTCTGGTCTGACCCCCTGGGGCAACAAAAAACAACCCTGATCCATCTTCTATATGAGAGCCCTTCAAGTATTTGAAGATGGTTATCATATCACCTCTTAGTTGTCTTCTCTTCAGGCTAAACAGATCTAGCTCCCTCAACCTTTCCTTATACAACTTGGTCATTAAACCCCTCACCATCTTTGTAGCCCTCCTCTGGACATGCTCTTGTGGAAAGTTTCTTTTCTCATTTTTCCAAATACAGAATAAAGCTGTGGCCATCTATTTTCCCATCTGCATTGTTGAAAATGCATAGAAATACTGTAGTTGAATCTCTTAGAGGAGAGTGCACTAGCAGGGGTAAATTCAGGGATCATTTTTGGAATGCTGTGGGGGATTAGGTTGGCAGGAGAATGGCATTCCATAATAGTCATGTTAGTCCACAGTAGAACAGCTAGATTTGAGTGCAGTAGCACATTACAGACCAACATGTTTTTTAGTGTATATATATTTTTTAAAGTCAATGTTCTTTATGTCATGAACGTGATGAAAAAAGCATTCACTTTCAAAAGCTTATTTCCCCAAAATCTTATTGATTCCTGAGTTGTTACTGGACTCAAATCTGGCCATTCCATGAGCAGAAATCCTGGCACCCATGAAAACATTAGTTTAGAGTCAAACCCTTATCTTTTTTTTTTTTTTAGATTTTTAAAAACAAATTTTAATTTTTTAAAAAAGTTCAGAATGTGTTCAAAAAGGCATCAGAAGCAAGAGATGGAAGGTACAAGTGTTGCGGAAAATCCATTTAAACACCCTACAGTTCAGTGCCAGCTTCAAAGGAGTGGGGAGGGGGGAACGGCTCACAATTAACTGTTTGCTAAGTCATGAAGAACATTATAGCAGTTTTGCAGGATCCCCCTGCCCCACACACACACAGACACCTTCCTGTTAAGGAGAAAAAGCAGAGGTAGAGATGTGTTTCTATCTTGACCTCGCCACACGCCAAAACCAAGCCGGGCTCCTCCTCACACAACAGCCTCCTTTGGCTTCCCGCAATACCTAGCAAGGTCAAGAATGTGAACACAAGTCATTCGGAAAGGACTTTTACAAGGGAAGAGCCCTCCTTCCAGGGCACTAGTATACCTAACAGATGCCAGGCAACCAATGATTTTCTTTTGTCAGAATGTCACTTATTTTCCATTTACCGGAAAGTGTTTTCAGAAGAACCAACATGCTGACACATTCAGGTGGGTGCGAGCTCAACTGGGCTTGCCTCCAACTAGATGGAGGCTTCACATGTTGCACTCCTCATCATGCTTGAGTCAAATGACCAACATTTGGGGCTTGAAAAGAGCATGGGGCCCTGATCTTCAGCCTGTACATTTACAAGTTCCTCTGGGCAATTCATGTAGAGTCTCCTCTCTTTTCCATAAAATGAAGCCCTTGTTGAACCAAGCCCAAAAGCCACCTCAGATTTTCAGGGTAACACTTGGCAAAGCTGTGCTTACATCACATTGAGAATTGCTATGACACACTGGTCAGAACAACACTCTTGGTTCTCTTCTTCTTCTCCTCCCTCTCCCTCTCCCTCTCCCTCTCCCTCTCCCTCTCCCTCTCCCTCTCCCTCTCCCTCTCCCTCTCCCTCTCCTCCTCATTATTATTATTATTATTATTATTATTATTATTATTATTATTATTATTATTATTATTATTATTATTATTATTATTATTATTATTATTATTATTATTATTATTTAATTTTTAGACCGCCCTTCTCCCAATAGGTCTCAGGGCGGTTTACAACATAAATAGTTAAAACACAATAAAATCCCCATAAAAACCCCAATTAAAAGTTACATATAACATATCACATAACATATAGCGGCGGTGGTCACAATTCTGATCTTAGTTCAGCCTGGTGGAGAGAATAATGTTCAGAAGAGGGTGGCACCAATACAATACATCTAACCATGATCTCGGTGTTAGAGATCTCAATATTGGAGGGGATCCTCTGATGGATTAGTGGGAGAGCTGCCCTGGCCTCAACCATATGCCTGGCGGAAGAGCTCCGTCTTACAGGCCCTGCGGAAGGCTGGTAGATCCTGCAGGGCCCTTAGCTCTTCTGGGAGCTCGTTCCACCAGGTTGGGGCCAGGACTGAAAAGGCCCTGGCCCGGGTCGAAGCCAGACGAACATCCCGTGGGCCCGGGACAACCAGTAAATTCATACCCGCAGAGCGGAGTGCCCTGCGGGGGGCATAAGTAACCAAGCGGTCCCGCAGGTAGACGGGACCCAGGCCGCGTATAGCCTTAAAGGTCAATACCAATACCTTGAATCTGATTCGGAAACAGACTGGTAACCAGTGCAGATGACGAAGCAGCGGCTGAATGTGGGCCCTCAAAGGTGTTCTAGTGAGGACCCTGGCAGCCGCATTTTGGACCAGCTGTAACTTCCGAGTCAAAGACAAGGGAAGGCCCGCGTAGAGCATTTCTGCTCCAGATCTAGGTCCTGGTTGGGGGCCTTATCCTTGATCAATAACCAAGGGTCACACACAGCACTTTGAAAAAGCCAAAATCCTACAGTCACCTATTTGGGAGCTGAAGTTATGGACTGATCTAATCAATCAAATAGCTTAACTCCAGAATTCTAGAAGGTTTGGATTCTTTATATGCTGAATTGCCTTTTACTATGAGAAGTTGCCCTGATGGTTACTATATGGTAGTAATATTAAAGCATAAGTAAATTTTGAATCAAGCTTTAAATGGTCAAATAAAACAAAGCTTGTCAAAGATTTGGGAGGAAAATCTTTTGAAAGAGGCAAAAGACTAGTTATAATGATCAGCATTAGGTTTAATGATAAATGAGAAACATGGTTGATATCACATCAAGACTTATAAATACTTCCTGCATCAGCTGTGTGTGATAGTATTAAACTTTCAGAGCAAACAGGATGAGGAAATCCTCCCAGGTAACTTTGTCATAAGCTGCCAAATTGTAGAAAGTTGATTAAGTATTAGTTCAAATGAGTCTTTATATATGTGGCAAAGGTGAGTCAGATATGGATTGTTTTGTGTAGTTCAACAAAGGACTGCCAGTTCTAACCTTTGTTTAAAAATAGCACAGACCTTTTCAAATAGCAATATATTAACCAGACAGGTCTTTCTAGTACACTAAATCCTTGTTTGTTTCATTACATCTGATCCAGAGATAAACTGGTGAGGGGCAATAAGTGTCATTGGAACTTCTGTTTGATTAACTTTATTTTGCAGCAATCCTAGAGGTTAAAACCACTTTTATTACCTTTTGGCGAGATGATGTTATTTACTACTATGGGTCAAACTGCACCAAATACACCAAGTCAGTAAAGACTGGACAATAGAGCACACTCTCAGGGGAACTTGAGATCTGTGTATTTATAGCACATAAAACTGCAGGGGGGATGAGAAAGAGAGGGAGAGACATACAAGTAGGTAGCCCTGTTGGTCTGGAGCAGCAGAACAAATTTAGAGTCCAGTGGCACCTTTAAGACTAACAAAGTGTTATTCAGGGTATTAGCTTTTGTGTGCATGCACACATCCTTACGCACACATACAATATCATGGAATGAAAATAATAGATGGAGACTCTGTGTGTGTGTTTTGTGTGTGTGTGTGAGAGAGAGAGAGAGAGAGAGAGAGAGAGAGAGAGAGAGAGAGAGAGAGGAAATACTTGTGCAAATATAGAAATTAATTAAAGTCTCAGGGTTGGATTCAACCCACTTTTCCATGAATGAAAAAACAGTGTAACTGTTGTATTAAAAAAGATGTGCATATGAAAAGTAAAGAGACAAGTCTCTGGTCCAATGGCAATGTTTTGCCATAGAATGGGAATAAAGGTAAAGGTATCCCCTGTGCAAGCACTGAGTCATGTCTGACCCTTGGGGTGACGCCCTCTAGCGTTTTCATGGCAGACTGAATACGGGGTGGTTTGCCAGTGCCTTCCCCAGTCAGTACCGTTTACCCCCAGCAAGCTGGATACTCATTTTACCGACCTCAGAAAGATGGAAGGCTGAGTCAACCTTGAGCCGGTTGCTGGGATTGAATTCCCAGCCTCATGGGCAGAGCTTTCAGACTGCATGTCTGCTGCCTTACCACTCTACGCCCCAAGAGGCTCTTCAGAATGGGAACAGAGTGATTTAAAAACAAGGAAATGAATTTTTTTTAAAGGAGTTAACAGAGCGGGAATTTACGTGAGTCTTTCCTTTGGTCACAGCGTTATTAACCAACATAAACTGAGGCTTGGTCTGGCATGAGGTAAGGAGTAACCCCTGTGCAGCTGTCTGGCTGCTGACATGGGCTCAAGGGGCACCCTGGGTCCCCTTCCCTCCCAGCCAGGAGGAAGGATCCCTTGCTTCTCGATACCCTCCTCTAGGAGGAGTCTGGTTAAATGGTTGCCAGGTGTCCACCTCATCCAACCAACCCTTCCTCCTAGCTCCAAGCCTCTTACCAGCTGGATAAGGTCGTACTTGGTATTAGCTAGTCTCTTACGGAGATCCCCGACCTCAGGGTCTCAGTATACAGACTAGTCCCTGGTCAAATACTCCACCCATGCCCCTTTTCTGCAGCTGTGACAAATTAAACAATAAAACAGAACCATTACAACAGGGTGGGAGGGTGGCAGCTGTATCCTGAATCATCACTGCTGCAAAGGGGCAAGCTCCCGCATGTGCACCTTAAATAGGCGCTTCCTGGAGCCTGCCCCTTATTCAGCCATCCACGTCCGGTTGGCAAAACAGCAATAATAGGAGCGAACACCAAGGGGAATTCCGCACAACTGCCAATGTAGCTAAATGTAAGTGGAATCGCAAAGTGCTACAATTAATAGTGGAAGGTTTTGATTTCTAGTGGAAAAAAGGCTCTCCCACCAGCGCTGTTTTCGTTACCCACAAGTTTCCGGTCTTGCCTGAATCGCTAAAACGAGACATAATTTGTGGTGTTTCTGCCAGCCTCTGGCCATCAATCAAACTGAAAAACCGATGAAATTGATATCCCAGTGCCACCAAAAACCCCTTTTCCCTTTAATTTTTTTTTAAACCTGAAAATTCAACTGGCAACGAATATGTGTTTACTCATTGCTCCATAGATAGCTGTCTTTCTCTTCACAAAATATGTTTTTTATCGAACAAAACATGCCATGCTTGCATGTATTCGTTGACACGTGTTTCCATTAAAAAAAAAATTTTTTTTTGAGCAATGACTGGGCGGTGGGAAATTTTGAATGGTGGACTTTATGTTGCGTGCTTGGAAAGTTTTAATACATTTGAAGAAGCGTGATTTCTGTTTGGCACTGCTGCATTAGTTGTCCAGGAACTTTGGTTAAAGAAACCGCGTGCTCGCGGGTTTGTTGCTATCGGTGGCTTGAAGGAAAAAAAGCCTTCCCCGTCTCCCAGAAGCTTGGGGACGGGAGTGAAGGAGGAACCTTCTTCCTACTGCTATATTGAGAATGCACATGTCTTTTTCGGATGTGTTGCAGGTTGTTCTCAGGAGTCTAGCAGGATTTTTAGGGGGGATCTACTTTTAACGATTCCCTGAAAAGCACTACATTGAAGCGCTTTTTGTGGGAGTGTTGCAGGAGTGTTGTGGATTGTGTATGACATCGTGCATAATGTTAAAAAAAATAGCGCTTGACAACAGTTACACTTCAGCAACATTAGCGCTGTGTGGAATGGAACCAAATTATAGCAAATAAATAATTGTATATCTAGGACGTCAGGGTTATTCCAAGAGAAGAATATATGTGTCTTCCTGTCTTTGATCGAGTTAGGGAGAGGGGGTTGTCCCATAATGGTAACAAAACATTATTGATGTGGAACACATCTAGAGCATCCCCTGAGATGGAAATGGATACGGACATGATGTCTGTAGTCCTGCCCCAGGGAACATGTCAGAAGAGGTCAAGGAAGCTGTGAAGTGGTACAGCAGGAGGCCAGACCAGTGCCACCACTGCCTGAGGAGGCCGGGGCAATCACTGGGTGGCACAGCAGCAGGCCAGGCCAGTACTGCCACTGCCCAAGGCATCTGGGGAAGTTGTGGGTACCACTTGACTCAACCTTTGTTCTTTTCTAGGCAAACTGAACAAAAGGACTAGCAGGGTAGAAGGTTCACCCATATCTGTGGCTGGATGGGACAAGACATTCAGACAATGTCAGTAAAAGCAATCAATCCCACCTAGCTACCTGATAGTAATTAGATTTTGTGCTCAGAAGAAATTGACCTTGCTAATGAAATTACATTGCTGGATGTAGGTTGGTATTAGCTCCCATGGCAATGGGTAGGCATGCAAATGTCCCATCAGTGAACCAGTCTTCTGCCCAAAGTTTTGGCAGTCCTTAATATAAACTGAAGAGAAACTGAACCTCACCTTCTTGAAGCATGGCATTACTAGTTTCTAAAATGGCTACCAAAGTGAATGTAGCCAAAATGGGAGTCAAAGCAGACAGCACATATTTAACATGGGAGTTTCTGGTAACACTGACAGCAATTGAATGAGAGATTGAATTTAAAAGCTGAATCCAAACCACCAGATTGTTGAAAGAACTCTTTGTGCCATAATGAACACAAAGAATTATTTGTGCCATGGGGAAACACAGAACTGAAAATACTCAGGCACATTCCGCACAAGATCAATGTAGTAAATTGCTTACAGAAAGAAAAAATGGAATTTAAAATAGTGGAATTCGGCGTAACGCATACCTGCCTTTGTAGTGGAATCCAGTTGCATTTCAATCGTTTCCCACAGATTTCCGGTCTCGCCAAAAATCGCTAGAAAGGAAGCGATTTTTTCCTTGCTTTGTCCCGCCCCTGGCCGTCAATTAAACAAGCAGCCAATGGGAGGTTGTTACCATGTTCTGGAGAAGCCCCTTTCCCTTTAAGAACAGTTTTTTTTAAAAAAAAAAGAAAAACACATTGCAACAAATATGCCTTGATTCCTTGATTCCTTGGTTCCTCCTAATGTAGAGACCCATCTAGCTGGCAGCTGGCGTGTGAGCTGCCGTTTCATCGTTGCCATGCTCCCCCGAGTGACAAAAAAATCTCCACCCATGCACGGACACGATTTTCAGCCGAAAATAAAGGGAACTTGCAAACGGGGCTGTGTTGTGCTTGGTGACTGAGAAAAAAAATGGCGATCGCTTCGCCGGAAGTTCAGAGGAGAGAGCCAGGGGGAGGGACTTTGCTGAAACCGCAACAATGGTAATGCACAGAACTTTTTCAAAACTGTTCCAGATTGTTTGCAAGAGTATAGTGCTTTCCAGAGGGTGAATCCACTTTTTGGGATTTCCCTGGAAGCGCTACAACGAAGCGCTTTTCGCGGGTCTGTTTCAGGAGTGTGGCAGATTGTGTGCCACGTCATGCATAATTGCAAATTAGTAGTATTTGCAATTTGCCACACTCCTGCTACATTTAGCTTGTGTGGAATGGGCCTCAGTAAGCTACAATAGAGATATAGGTAGCAGGGAAATACTTTGATTGTGCCTGCTGGAAACAATGCAGAGTAGATTGGGAAGGGTTAAAGAGGCATACAATTAAAATGGGCAGGTACCAGAATAAGGAAAATGTTATTGTAGCTATCCAGGCAAAGGCTGTGGATGTTATTTTCCACACATCCATAGGTGGCTTTTGCAAGCCCGTCGATATCACCTACAAGGGACAAATGGAAACTCATTATTTGTTCTGGATTGGTTGAGATGTAAATAGAGCTACACAGATTTGAAGAATGATGGGCAGCTCACAATACCTGCAGACAGACCAGTTTGGGCAGAAGCAGATGCTGTTTACTCTTCTCAAGCACACAATTCATATGCCAAACAAGATGAAAAGCAATAAAGTGGTGTTTGAAGATCTGGTTGTCTGTTTGTGGCTGGGAGAACTGCTGATTTAGAATTTGAGATCTTTCAACATCTATAGTTTCACATTAGAACATCAAACAACTTTATGTTTCCCAATACAACTCCATGTCTTACCAGCTCTCTGTCATTGTATGCTTGCCTCTAAAGTCAGACTAGAAATGATGGCAGCCATGATGTCATCACCAGTGGATTTTAGTACTATTTAGTACTATTTAGTACAGACACGCCACAACAATGAACATAAGGAACATTTTATTTTCATGGAAATTTTAACTCATGACAATGACAAATCAATGGGAACCCTGAGCTTGTTTCTCTACAACGAGATAGTCCCATCTGGGAGTGATGGGAGACAATGACACCCGAAGTGTGTTGTAAAGGGCCGGGGAGGGGGGGAGAAGGTGTCCTTAGCGGCCCACCTCCAATTAGTCGACAGACCACATGTGGTCCGCAGCCCACAGGTTGGGGATCGCTACTTTAAATTTTCCCTCTGCAATAAGCATTATTGATCCGGAGTGACCCTATCTTTCCCCCACAATATCCAGAAGTGGATATAAGCCTCGATATTTGAAAAGTCAGCATCAGTAGTGTGCAGCTTCCTGATTTTTGTGAATTAAGTTCCTTCTCTGTGCCTGATAGCAAAGCAGAATTAGCAAACTAATATAACCCTATTACAGTTTGGTAGAATGAGAACTGGTTGACAAATCACACCCAAAGCGTGCTTGTAAATGGTTCGTCATGTTCTTGGAGAGGAGTGACAAGTGGAGTGCCTCAGGGATCTGTCCTGGGCCCTGTGTTGATCAACATATTCATAAATTATTCAGATGAAGGAATAGAGACGATGCTTATTAAATTTGCAGTCTGCAGTCCTAACCACTACACCAAGCATGAACTTCTAATCTGGTGAGCCGAGTTTGATTCCACATGCAACCATCTGGGTGACCTTAGGCTCATCACAGCACTTTTAAAGCTGTTCTGACCAAGCCGGAATGTCAGGGCTCTCTCAATTTAGTTTTTCTAGGAAAGGTGATTGTGTGTGGTGGCAGAACATCCCCAGGGATTTCCTAAATTACACATCTGTGTTCAACCCATTTCAACCTAGTTTCAGGACTGAGTTTGGTACTGAGATGTTTTTTCAACTCAGAGTTCAGGAGTGCTCAGAGAGCTTACTTCGCTCTCTAAAAAGCAGGTTGGCAGGGCAGCCAGGAATGCCTTCTAACAACTGCATCTGGTTTACAACTTTCTAATTACCTAGACTGAGACCATACTGATTCATCCCTATGGTAGCATTACTGCAACATGCTCTGTGTGGGGCTACCCTTGAAGACAACCCTGGAACTTCAGCTGATTCAGAACACAGCCCAACTGCTGCCAGGGACTAGCTATAGGGAATATTGGTTGCCCATTTTGAAACAACTGCATTGCCTGCCATTCTGTTTCTAAATTCAATTCAAAGGGCTGTTTATGACCTTTAAAGCCCTTCACAGCTGGGGAAACACATATTTGAAGCAGTGTCTCCTTCCATATGTCCCTGTTTGCCAGCTACAATAATCAGACAGCCAATTGTTGGCTATTCCACTACTTATTGGGGCCGGTCTGGCATCAACCAGAACACAGGCCTCTGCAGAAAAGGGTCCCTCAAGAAATGGTTCCCCATCTCTGGAGATCTTCAGGAGATGCTACAAGACCTGCCTTGTTTCCAGAACTTTAAAAATAGTTTAAGTCACAGTCATAATTTGTGGTACAAAATTGGGGGCTTGCTGTTTATCTTCAGTTTTAGTTGGGAATGTTTGAGCTACTATTTTGAACCAAGAGAGAGAGCACTGTTTTTTTTAATACCCTGTTTTTCACTAACCAAAGAAGTCCCAAAGCAACTTACAAGAGGAAAGGTAGGATATATATGTTTCACCCAGTTATCATGCATATTTTCAGCACCACACACCCCTTATTATTTTGTTTAAAACAACATTAAAACTTCTCAGGGATTTCTTCTTCCTCCTGGGGAGATTCCCATCAGCATCCCAGATTAGCTGCTCTGTGGCTCATTCTACTCAGTAGAAGTTGGAAAAACTAATAGGAATCCAATCCAAGACTAAAAAACAGCTGTTTTAAAAGAAGAGGTTTTCTAAGCTGAAAATGGTAACAGACATATGAAAGACAAGTTGAGAAGTCAACACAGTGGCAGCGTCAATTGAATTATTGATCGTATGAAAAACAGCAGCCACCATCAAAATCCGCCTTTCCTCCTTGCAGTTGTAATTATCTTGAGCAGTCTGCTTTCTTACAATATTAGAAAGTTGTGCATCTTGCTTCAGTCATAATGTTTGAACAGCAAACAAGTGCATATGCATCTTAAAATGATGTACCTTGCCAGAGATAATCTGTGTTTCTTTAAAGGTGTCCGTCTTACTTTTGCAATGACACACCATGTTTTTTGTTTTTTTCACCTGTCAGCACCTGGACATTCTTAATAGTGGTGAACAAGGACATTGTCAAATTCAGGTTGACACAACTCAGAATGCTAAGAAAGCACTGTAGTTAGCTAAAAGGTATATAATAATACACAGATAATGAAAAGGCATATAATAATACTATATAATGGTATATAAAGGAGAGTGAATGTTATCACAATCTTCAAAAAAGGGAGACAAAATGACCCAGGAAACAACAGGCCAGTGAGTCTGACCTCAGGGAACATAATGGAGCAGATTTTAAAGGGAGCAATTCACAAACATCTGAAAGATAATTTGTTGATTTGGGAAGTCAGCATGGATTTGCCTCCAACAGGTCCTGCCAAATCAACCTGGTTTCCTTCTTTGACTGACGGGTTTACTAGATCATGGAAACTCAGCCGATGTTATTTACTTTGATTTCAGTAAGACTTTTAAGGCTTACTATGATGATCTGATGAGTAAACTGGAGGAATGCAAACTGGATTTTCAGATTTGCAGTGGACATCAAATTGGGAGGAGCAGTGAGTATCCCAGAAAATAGAGATAAGAGTTCAAAATATCTGAACATGCAGGAAAAGTGGGTATATGAGAAGAAGGTACAATTCAATATGACATCAGGGTCACAAAAAATAAGAAGCATGCATACTGGATAGGAGATACACTTCTAGGTAACAGTGAATGTGAATGAGATCTTGGGGTACTCATGGACTGTAAGTTAAATATGAACAAGCAGTGCAATGCAGAGGTAAAAAAGGCTTATACATTGACATTCCACAGAGGCATCACATAAAAAATGCAAAATGTCATAGCCCCTCTGTATACCACATTGATCAAACTGCAGATGAAGTACTATGTGCAGTTCTGGAGGCTTCACTTCAAAAAGGATGTGGACAACATTGAGAGAGTGCAGAAGATCTGGGGCTAGGGGACCTAACCCTATGAGGAAAGGCTTTGTTCAGCCTGGGGAAGAGGAGGTCAAGAAGAAACATAAGTGCTGTCTTTAAGCATTTGGAAGGTTATCACTTAGAGGAGGACAGGGAGTGGTTCCTGTTGGCAGCTGAGGGTAGATTCCACAGTAATGGACTTAAACTACTATGTTTCCCCAAAAATAAGACCTACTCTGAAAGTAAGACCTAATGGTACTTTTTCATGCACCGCTAGTAAAAGCCCTCCTCCAAAAATAAGATCTACCCAACGCGGGCAGATGACAGCCGGAGGAGTCCAACAATCAGACTGCTCCCGAAATTAAACAGGCCCAGACCAAAAAAGCTGCCCCAAACGTTAAAATTTGGCCAAAAATAATGGACAACGATAATTAAATTCAAACTCAGCTAAACTCGGGGGGGGGGGAGAGAGAGAATCTCCCAAAGAAACCTTCACCCTAGCCCGCAATGAAACCAACTTTCCATTGCCAGAACAGAATTGAGCTCAGCCACCCTCACACCCCAGACACAGCACTGAGCCAACTCTGTCATCGAAGCTTCAGGCAGCAAAATGGGACCAAGCCAGACTGCGCTAAGCAAAACATGCACTGCCTGGATCACCCACTGGCCGGAGTGCACGGAACCACCCAAACTACCTGGATCAGCCATTGCCGGGAGCGCACTACAACACCCCAGATTGCCCACTATCTGGATCGCCATTGCACAGAGTGCACGGAGCCACCTCAAACAGCCAGGAGACTGTCCACCACCTGGAGCATGCAGGGCCATGCAAACTATGAAAGACTTCCACAGCCAGCCACACAGGAACCAGCTCAGCCAGCCCAGAAGAAAGAAATCAGTAAAGACTGATCAGCGACATTCAAAACGGTCAAGCTGGGACTTAAGTGGGTGAGACTAAGCCCAAGATTGAACGGGGTAGGGGAGAGAAGGGTGGAGTCCTGAGGGGGAGGAAAAGTGGGGTGCAGGCGAGAAAAATAAAACACTAAAAAACAAGAACAAGAACTGGGACTGGGAAGGAAGGAAGGAAGAAACAAGAGGGAGATGGGGGAGAAAAGATGAAAAAGAAAGTAAACTCGAAAACAATTGAAGAAATATAAGACCTACGTGAAAATAAGCCCTAGTGCATTTTTTTAGCCTAACATTAATATAAGACACTTATTTTCAGGGAAACACGGTACATGTAGAATGGTACTGGCTAGACATGAGGGGGGGGGGATTCACAGTCCAAGTATTTCGGCAATAGAATTGGCTGCCTAATGAAGTAGTGAGCTCTCTATCACTGGCAGTCTTTAAGCAGCATCTAGACAATTCTGGATACTTTTGGCTGATCCTGCATTGAGCAAGGGATTGGACTAGATGGTCTGTATGACCCCTTCTAATTCTATGATGCTATAATGTGTCTGAACTTAATTTTCTGAGAGTGATTTTCACTGTAAGACTGCATTTCCTTAAGTAGTTTTAATCAAGTATGCTAAAGTTTTCCTCTATATTGAATCACAGTTGGTTCTCAAATAGCAAGCAGGGCCTTTAAACACTGAATTGGGAAAGCAGTATGAATGTAAGTATGTATGTACATATCTGTGTGTATATATACATACACATTTTCATACTGCTTTCCCCTTACTATCTCTCATTTATAACCTTTAGATTCCAATAGCACCTTTAAGACTCTAATATTGGACTCTATTTTTGTTGTGTTATTTCAGACCAACACGGCTACCCACTTGAATATATAATCTTTGTTATAGGTCACAGAATATGTGACAACATAAAGTGATCAACCCTTTCTGATATATTTCCATTCCTTGAGTTCTGCCTGATTCTAGACTGACCCAGTGGGTTCCTGTGTGGGAAATGAGGTTAGTTGTTAATTATTACCACCATTGTAATAGAGTTTTAGAGTTATTTTATCGGGAGATTGTTTTATACTGTTGACATTGTTGTTTTATTGTTATGGATTGGATCTGTATTTTACATGCTTGTAAACCGCTGTGAGCCAGAGTGGTGGTCATACAAATCCAAATAATAAACAAACAGACAAACAAATTTGATTACTGGTCTAGTACCGTATAAATAAATACTTATGTACTTATTAGGAAGGGAGTTCTGCAACATGTCAGGATTGACTCTGAAAATGCTCATAGGCAGGCAACATCTTTCCAAACCTCTTGTGATGTGTAACCTGAAGCAACTAAAAGGGCTGAAATTGCAAAATGGTGCATTGACTCCCCTCAAAAGAGAAATGAAATAGAAATTTCTCTTTCAAAAGAAAACCTGCTACAGGGTAAATGATTTTAAATGAACGTGGGGCATATATAATCCGGCAAAACAAGCCAAGAAATTGTGATCTTGAATCAGCAGTTTATCAACCAGACATCACTGCAAAGGAACGCAAATTATTGTTTATTCTGAATTGCAAGAAAATCAATACTATTAAGTGCTTAACTCAACACATAGCTATTATGAACAAGGTAAATTTCAGTCTTCACATATTTTCTTAGTTTGTAGCATCCGTGTTTTAAAGTTATGGTTGCCCCTTTCCACACTAGATGCTTCCTGTCAGTCTGCAGGTTGCCCTACCTCTTCCTTCTCCCACACAGGGGAGCAATGGGTCTGGTGCACCTTGTCCACCCTCGATTTGTGCTCCTGCTTGGGAGCTGAGGCAGCAAAGTTCTCAGTGCAGAAACGGTTGTTGTGACATTTCAATTTGAGTGCCCCTATTTTCATTCAGGTCCCTTTCATTGTTAACTTCCTTGTAAAATGCCAATGGTCAGGTTCTTTGCAATTACTCTACAGTTGCCTATCTCTCAAACTTGTAATAGACATATATGAATTCAAAGACCTTTTAGAATCCTCCTACTCAAATCTGTTCTAATCTGTGTCATTCACAGGTTCCCACAGCTCTACATCTTTGTGTTCCTATTCCTTACTGACTGTCATTTCCCTGACAACTCAACCATTATATGAATTTCTTCCAGAGGCAAAAAGATGCATTCCCTACAGTGTATTTTACACCTAGTGCTTCTCATACAGTGTACAAAATCTCTCTCTCTCTCTCTTTGTGAAGGTTTTCCTGTTCATTGCTTATCTCAAAATATGAAGGGTTGTTAACCTAGGTTAGCAGCTGGAACTATGGAATGATATTGTTGTGAAAGCTTTTAATGCCATACATTCTTCAATGTGTGTGAATATATACACACACACACACACACATACACATATACAGAAATACTGAGTGAATAAGAAACTTTTTAGCATTGTGTTATTCATATGCATGTCTCAACATATAGAATTAGATCTAACCTAAATTTTCATCTAGGCTCACCCAATTATTTTCTTTATTTTGCCCCCCATTTCACAAGAATTTTGTTCACACAGGTTCAGTGCTCACATCTATAACCATTTTTGGGTTGTTAAAGATGACTTACCCTTCCTTTCTTACCAGCACATAAGACGTTTTTCTCAAGGGCAGCCTTCAGCAGGAGGCCAAGTGTAAAAGTTTCTTTTTCCTAGGTGGAATCAGCCAAAGTGAACTTACTTGTCCATGCCAAGGGGTTTGATTATCTGTTTTCCTGGTCCATTTGTGGGTCCAACAAACCTGATTTGGCCTGGATCTATTTGGACGGCATCTGAAGCACTCAAACACCCTTCCCTGGCTCAGATTCGGTTGAATAGATTCAATTTAAACTAAAGCAATATGGCATTATTAAACTCAATTGGAATTTTTCCCTTTCCATCTATTCTATGGTTTGGGAGGTGCAGGGATTGAGACTGAGGCATAAAAAATAAAGCATAGCTGCAGGAACATCTCCTCAAAAGAACTCCCAAGTTTTAAAATGATTGGACCAGCAGATCCAATTTTCTGGGTACCCAAATAGGGTGTCCCTATCTGACTTCCATTGTACTCTGTTAATGAGGGCCAATCAGTTCAAATTGCATGCCCGCATCAATTCCTATTGGCCCTTCCTGGAAGAGTGCTGCCAGTAGGGAGATACCACTCCGCCGTGAGGGCCAATAAGTTCAATTTGCACTCTGCCAATTAGGGCCAAGAAGTGCAAATTGCATTCTGACAATGAAGGCCAATCAGTTCAAATTGCAGTCTGCCAATGAGGGCCAAATTGCATGCAGACAACTCAATTATTGCCTAATTGGCCCTTTCTGGGAATGTGCTGCCAATGAGGGCCAATTGTGGGTCTTATCTGTCCTCTTCTCCCTCTTTCTGCTCCTTGCTGGACGAAAGGTGCTGGCCTCTCTGAAAGGTACCTCTCTACTGGTAATTTCCTCCATTCTCAGCCTCTTCCACTCACCATCTCCCCCAGGCAAGAGAGGGAAGCCAGCTGCTTCCTTTGCCTCCTGTGTTGGTCTAAGGTTTCAGCTCATCTTCCTGAAGATTTCCAGGCTCCTCCTGGAATTTGGCTGCCTATGGAGGAGGAGTCAGGAATCAAACCGAGATCTTGAGATGAGTCTATTATTCTTTAACCACTTCACCACACTGGATGTCAAGTTTGAGTGGAGAGTAGATGGAAGAGGGCCAGAACCCAGAAGCGTCACAATGCAGGTGTATGTGCTAGTGATGGGTGTATTCCTGCGTGCAAAGGTGTTTGCCCCTAGTACCTTGAATAAAACTTTGTTAGATTTAAAGGTGCCACAGAAGTCAAACTGTGTTTTGCTTTAAGAGTATTGGAATATGCAAGATCTGCAGTTTGCAAGATTCAAAATTATATGAAGAATATCCTACTGGAAGAGATGTGTATTTAACATAGCTAGAATAGGAACTTCTTGATGTTTTCCAAATAATCTCCTCCAGTACCCTCATTAACTCAATAAAAGACTTCCTGACCTTGAACCGAACAGACAGGCTTTAGAAAACAATTGGACAGACAGGAATCTTTCTCCTCTCCTCTTTCTATGCAAACTTGGCTTCTCTTCTTAATAGTACTATTTTATTCTTAAGCAGTCTAGTGCTGTAAGCTTTGCATATTTAAACTCTGCCAACTAAGAGAACCTGCTGCTTGGGAAGGAGACATTTATAATCCAGGATGTAGAATGTGGGGAT
The DNA here is from genome assembly GCF_049243985.1 of Paroedura picta. Taxonomy (NCBI): domain Eukaryota; kingdom Metazoa; phylum Chordata; class Lepidosauria; order Squamata; family Gekkonidae; genus Paroedura; species Paroedura picta. The sequence goes on from NC_135370.1 coordinate 116,409,171, forward strand.
AATGCCCATTGCTACCACATGCCCCAAATGAAGACTCCAGAAAACAGTGTTCAGGTGTAGTTAACTAATATTCTAATAAATGTTTACAGCTTGACTTTCTAGAGTATGACTAGAAGACATATGCTTCAAATGGCAGAATGCAATAAGGAAGAGTTGTGTGATGAAGACAGGAATTGCTCCTCACAGCCACTTGTTCTGGTTTACACATGACTGGCTAGACTCATGCATATTTGTACCATTTTTAAATGCAATAAAAATGTCAGAGAAATCTTCAGTCCTGAATCTTTAGTTTCCTCTTTCATAGAAAGATGATCTGACCCTTCTGTACTGATGAATCTTGTATTTCCCAAGTGTGTATATCTTTGATCATTAATACCATGGGAGAGAAACTTCAGCCTCTTTTTCTACGTTCCTCTTCAATCTGCAGAGCAGGCAGAGGGTTGATCTTGGAGGTCACAAATAATATTCACAATATTGTGCATGCTTCTACTCACTGCCTCTCCTACATTCTGCAGTGTGGGAGAAGAACAATCAGATCATGACATTTGTTACTGCTTCTGAATATCTGATCTGAACATATAAATAAAACGGTAAGGGGGTGCTGGGAGGAGTTGAGACTCATTGCCAAACTACCAATCAGGCAGGCTCTCTCGGCTTTCCCATCCATAATTGGCCATTTGTCCAACAAATGCCCAATTAGGAAGGATGTCCCACCCCTGGCTGCATCCCATTCAAACTTCTTCCATCTGGAGGAAGTACCAGCCCATTGTAAGCCAGCAGAAGCTGGGAGTGTGAGTACGGCTTCTCGACCTGTGGGCTCAGTGTGGGGGGAAGGAGGGAGGGAGACTCCACCAGTACTCTCACCTGCCTCACAAGGCCTTGGTGGTGCTGCTGGGGGGAGGGTAAAGTAAGCCAGCCCCCGCCAGTGATCCCACTGCCCTGAGCAGCCACAGCCACAGCCACCACCTTACCAAGCCTTGGCAGGGCTTCCTGTGATGAGGTGGGAGGAAGGGAGTCCCTGCCAGAACTCCCCTCCTCTCATCATGAAAAGGCCCACAGAGGCCTCTTGAGGTCTCAGTGGGCCTGCCCAGGGTGAGGTGCAGGGAGGCTAGCATCCGTTGTATTTTACAGTACAATGGGCTTTTCCACTATTTGATAATAAGTTTGATTGCATTTGGAGTATTAGACATATTTACCAAAGGCCATTGTTTGTGTTTGAACCTGATTCAGAGATGTGAGGTCTGACTGCCAACTCCATCAGACACATGACCTGACTAGAAGTCAATATAGCCATCTTGGAAGTGGCAAAAGAGAGCCAGTTTGGTGTAGGAGTGGTTAGGAGTGCGGACTTCTAATCTGGCATGCCAGGTTCGATTCCGCTCTCCCCCACATGCAACCAGCTGGGTGACCTTGGGCTCGCCACGGCACTGATAAAACTGTTCTGACCGAGAAGTGATATCAGCGCTCTCTCAGCCTCACCCACCCCACAGGGTGTCTGTTGTGGGGAGAGGAATGGAAAGGCGACTGTAAACTGCTTTGAGCCTCCTTCGGGTAGGGAAAAGCGGCATATAAGAACCAACTCTTCTTCTTCTTCTTCTTCTTCTTCTTCTTCTTCTTCTTCTTCTTCTTCTTCTTCAATGCATTGTACTGCAGAAGACAGAGCAAGGCTTGGCCCACCAGCAGATACAAAATAATAATAATAACAACAACAACACTGACAAGACTGACAGAGGCAGAGTTGGCATGGAAGAGGGAGCAGCTAAATCAGAGCTACATGATCTTTCTACTGTCAAAATTCCAGCAAACGCTGACATTGAATGAAGAAGAATTATTGGCATCTTGGGATCTATCTAATCTCCTGACAAGCACAAAAGTATAATGACTAGCCTTGAGAAGAAAGGAAGCTTACCTATGTATGGCTCCTTCTCCCAATCATCAACAATGAGAAATGATTTTACTTCTTAAATAAACATTCCATGGAGCATTGCTTATTTACAGCACTTACCTATGATTAACCAGCCAATGATGAGAAGAGAATAAGGCTAACATTTTATACACAAGAGCTGAACTGTTGCCCATGCCTCCTCTGATACAAAATCAGTTTGTTGTTTGGGCCTGCCATACCTGAGGGACAACCTCAGGTTTTAAATAGCTGATTTGAACTGCAGCACACTTCCCTAATATCAGAAGGAACAGTGCAGAAGAAGAGGAAGATCTGGTTTTTATACCTCATTTTTTACAACCTTAGACTTTCTCAACCAGGATTTCATGAAAACCTGGGGTTTCCTTACCACCCTAGAAGGGTTTCCCAAATTGATGGGAGTTAGTTAATTTTTAATATATTTTTTAAAATTTATTAAACAATTATCGGGTGATTTGACCATACATAATAATGTTGACCCCCCCCCCATAGCCAATGATGGGCCTGGAGGGTGTGGGTTAGGAGGGGCCCCAGGTGGGCATGTAAACAGCTATGCTTCCCAACCATATTCTGCATGATTGCACCACTTCTGAGGTTTCTCAAAGCCTGAAGAATGTTTCAGGGATTTATCAACAGTACAATAGTTGAGCAAGGCTGCACTACCCGAAGGAGTCTAAAAGTAGCTTACAAACCATTTCCTCTCCCCACAACAGACTCCCTGTGAGGTAAGTCGGGCTGAGAGAGTTTTAAAAGAACAGCTCTGAAAACAGCCCTAAGAGAACAGTGACCAGCCCAAGGTCAACCAATTGGCTGCATGTGGAGGAGTGGAGAATTAAACCCTACTCTCCAGATTAAAGTTTGTCACTCTTAACCATTACACCACACTGGCTTTCACACTGGTAGAGAATACTTGATTTCTCCATGTTTGAAATTTCTCTCTCTCTCTCTCTCTCTCTCTCTCTCTCTCTCTCTCTCTCTCTCTCATGTTACTGATTTAATACCGGTTTATTTTTGAGGCCCTTCAAGTTGAAAAATATTATACTAATGTAAAGTGGCATCAATCACTATTAGTTTTAAATAGCTGTATTTCTGTTTTGTATCTCACTTAAGACTAGTCAAGAGGATTATGTGATTTTAATGAACTCATCACTAATTTGTCAGCTTTGATTGTGATTTCAGAAGCATAAGCCTGAAAAAATAGATGTGTAGGATGGAAATGAAACAGTGATGAAACACATGGACATTCATTTGTGTAATTCAGATTTCCTGAAAAATGCAATGCAGCTTATAGACATTATGAATTTACACTATAATGATAAAGCTGTTCTGACCGAGCAGTGATATCAGGGCTCTCTCAGCCTCACCCTCTTCACAGGGTGTCTGTTGTGGGGAGAGGAAAGGGAAGGCAACTGTAAGCCGCTTTGAGACTCCTTCGGGTAGAGAAAAGTGGCATATAAGAACCAACTCTTATTCTTCTCTCTCCCTTCCTTCCTTCCTTCCTTCCTTCCTTCCTTCCTTCCTTCCTTCCTTCCGATTCTACAATACTCTCTGGATTATTTTCCTTTACAAACTTGCTGTTCAAGCTCACTTTAACAACTAAGGGAGAACGGGGGGGGGGGATCTTTCCTCCTATCTCACAAATGCACACAGACTATGTTTGGGGGAGAATTATTCACTGATCTACAGAAGCCTATTAGCATTCTTAAAATATCTAAGTTAAATGCCATAAGCTCTGCAAGATTAGTCTTTGCTAGATACTGGAAAAGGAATATAACTCGAAAGAGAGAGGAATGGTTGGAAAAATTAAAATAATGTGTACAGTTGAGTAAAGTATGTTGCATTGCAAAAAAGTGAGATCAGTTTGAGAAAGGGAATAGCATTCAGATTTGCATGGTGAATCGAACCTAGTAACAACTGTACAAATTGTTTATAGAACTGAAGATGAACTTAGTTTGAGTCCAGTGGCACCTTTAAAACCAACCAAGTTTTATTCAAGGTATAAACGTTTGTGTGCTTGCACCCTTCTTCAAATGAACTTGTAAGGCTTTTTATCCAACTTTCTTTTTACTAAATGAAATGATTTTTTAAAAATCTAAGTGGCAACAGATTCTTCTAAAGAATATTGTGTCCGAGAAACTAGAAACCCGTTTAACATCTCAACAGAGCAACTATACAAATATTTAAAAATTTAGAATAAGGGAGGGTATAGATATTTACATTTATTTATTTGTAGCCCACTTTTCTCCCCAATCAGGATCCAAACTGGCTTAGAATATTTTCTCTTCTTCATTTTCTCACAACAACTCTGTGAGGTCAGCCAGAAGGAGAGAATGTGATAGCTTACATGTGTATGTTAACTTATGATAATGTGGATTCAACCCTTGGTCTCTCAGGACTCTAGTCCATCGGTATACCAACTATGACATACCAGCTCTCAGCATATTGAAGGTTCTTGTCATGGTTTCTACTCAATGCAACAATAAAATATGACTTTTATAAGATATGACCCCGGTGCCTGGGGAAAAGCCTCTGTCCTGGGAATGTATACTGCTGAGCAAGTCATGTGAGGTTTGCAATTTGCAATCTGAAAAGGGAGTATCCATCACAGATAATTGCAGCAGGGAAAATAATGCTGATGTGGTTGGGACAGGGAAGATGTAGATTTTCCTTTGTCATATGGATACCATCTTGGTATTGCTGCAGTCTTTTCAAGACCATCACAGCAAAGGAAATCTGAGACCAATGGCATGGAAGATGGGGAAACTGTAGGAGGGGGGGGGGGACACAGAAGCACCATGAGGCCCTGGGGACATGTGGAGAGGGGAGACACTGTTTCCCAGTAGCAACTTCCCAGTAGAAGAAGAGTTAGTTTTTATACCCTGCTTTTCTCTGCCCATCGGAGCCTCAACACGGCTTATAATCACCTTCTCTTTCACATCCCACAACAAACAACCTGTGAGTTAGGGGAGACTAAGAGAGCTCTGAGAGAAAATGCTCTGTGAGAACAGATTCTAACAGTAATGTGACTAGCCCAAGATCACCCAACATACGGAGGAGCAGGGAATCAAATACAGCTTACATTAGAAGCTGTTGCTCTTAAGGACTACACTAAGTTGAATAAATTGCTATTGCCTTAAAGAGATGTAGCCAGAGCACAGACAGAAGAAGCTGTTGCAGAAGGATGGTGTAAGACTTTTTTGACTTGCTCGTTGACAGTTATGGGGTTCTTGTCCCTTAAATTTGGACTTTCTGGCCAATGGCTTCTCAGAGCAATCCAAGGAGGAAGACATTCAGGTATTTTCAACATGGAGAGGTGATTGTTTGGTCAATAAGATTTGCAATTTCAGAAGAAAGGAATACTTTTGTCTTCTCTCTGTATGTGTGTATTTGTGTGTGTAGAAGGGAATGCCACCCAGCACCTGTTCTCATCCCAAGCAGCCCTTTCCACCAGGGGAACTGATCTCTGCAGTCTTTGGAGGAGCTTTAATTCTGGGGTTTCTCCAGGTTCCACCGGAGGCTAGCATCCCTGGACAGTGGCAGAGATGCCAGCTGGCATCTGGAGATACCACTTCTAGGGTTTCTTGAAGCCTGAAGAATGTTTCAGGGGTTTCTCAATGGTAAAAAAAGTTGGGAAATGACCTGCCATAGAGTAATTGAGAAACCCACTGAAACTTCTTTGCTAGCCAATGTTTCATGTTTGTTTGAAACATACAACTGTTTGTGTTTTACTTTGATATTGAACTGAACAGAAAAATGTAAAGACTAAAAGGTTTTCAGTTCTTCAAGCAAATTTTGCTATCAATCTGTGCCAGGCTAAATAACTAGCACCCTACTTGGTCCTAGATCACCTTGCCACAATCATCCATGCAATAGTTACCTCCAGACTAGACTTCTGTAACTCACTGTATGTGGGCCTTCCCACACCGGAAGATGCAGCTGGTCCAAAACACAGCTGCCAGAGTCCTCACCAGAACACTGTGGAGGTCTTGTATATGCCCTGTCCTCAGGCAGCTGCACTGGCTTCCAGTGGATCTCCAGATTATATTCAAGGTGCTGGTTTTGACTCTTGCCATTCACAGTCTGGGCCTGGCATACCTAAGGAACCACCTCTCTGAATACACCCCCTGAAGAGCTCTATGCTCTGCTGGCCCAAGAAAAGCCCACCTAGTCTTGACCAGGGCCAGGGACTTCATTTGGTAGAATGAGCTCTCAGAGGAGACTCAGGCCCAGACAGAACTCACTGACTTCTGCAGGACGTGCAAGACATTCTTCTGCTGAACATTCAGTTAAGGCCAGGTGTCATGGAACATCTAGAAGCCCTCCCCCTTACAACTCTCTTACAACACCCTGATAAATGGGACCAGGCCAGGAAATCGAGATAATGCTGATAGCTGTCTATAACAGTTAAGTTACTTATCATGGTTTTATTGCATTACTGGATTTATCTTGTACACAACCCCAGGATGACTGTGATGAGAGGTGTGGTTTATAAACCCATTAAAATAAATCAAAGAAGGGAGATTTCTGTAAAAACCTCATGAAAAACTCAGGCTTATAGAAAGCCCTGAAACCTACAAAAAAAAAAAAAAAAAAAAAGGAGGAAGTACATTGAAGGATTAAAACTCCACTAAATAATAAGAAAATATTGGAATGGAGAAATTGACTCATTTTTTTTTAATTATGAATTGTAACTTGGAGAAAAAAACAGAATTATTTTTATTAAGCTTATTAGAGGTGGATATACCTAGGAGGACCCTCCTTCTTTATGTAGTATCAGCAGCAAGACTGGTGTACGCAGCTAAATGGAAAAACTCAAAAATCGCTACTATAAGAGACAGGATAAAGAAGATGTTGAGCTTTGCAGATTCAGCTAAACTGACAGCATTAATAAAGGACAAATACCTAGAGAAATAGTATAAACAGTGGACACCTTTCTGGAGCTACATGAAGAAAACCTTTCCAGACTCTGCAACATTTTACAAAACATCTTAGCACAGGAAGAGGGTTTATCTGTCCAGGACTGAATCGGCACTTACTTTGTTTATTCCTGTTGAATTCAGATCAGTTTGAACTCAAGTCTTCCTCATTACTTTCCCCCAACTTGAAACAGAAAGTGCTCTGCACTTGATTTAGGGAGCTGAGGGGGGAGGGGGAGGTAGTCCAGCTGGCATGTTTTATTTCTCCTCTTTTGACTGCCAGTGGAGAAACAGCATGAGGCTTTTTCTCTAACGAGTGTGGAAGGGGGGGGGAGCCTAGCAGCCAGCCAGTTAGCTGACCAGCAGCCTCTCAGAGAACGAGGCAAATCTTTGCTAGAGCACAGATTCCAGAAGGAAACAAAGAGAAAAAATAAATCTTGGGAGGAAAATTTTGCAACAAGGAAGCATTTGAACTTACACCCTGACCAATCAGGGCTTTTGAATAATGTTGGAGGCTCGACAGCAAGTTAGTTCGGGGGAAAGCAGAGAGCTGCACCTTTAGTCATGTGTTTTTTCAAATATTGAGAGTTAAAACCACTCCAGGATATTGCGAGGAAAAGGTAGGGTCACTCCAGATCAATCCTGCTTGTTGCAGATGAAAAATTTAAATCTCCCCAAATCAAAACGGAAATCGCATTTCGTGTAGACGGCAGGGACTGAATTGACCTGGGATTGCTATAAAAGCTCAATGCAGATTCAGCCCAGGAGGGTACGCTAGGTGGGAAGTCAAATCTTAGGTTGTGAAGAGATGTTTATGTTATTTTTGTGTGTTTATATTTTTTGTTCAATGGTGATGTTGTTATTTGTATATGAATAATTATTTGTAGATGAATAAGCATAATATAATGTTAAAGAAACACTAAATAGAAATAATGTGTAGCTTTAAGAAACTAATGAGATTGGTAGGATGATAGACATTGTCCTGGGTTCTTTGTAGGAATGGAGTGGAAAAAATGTATGGAGCACATAGTAAAGGTAAAGGTATCCCCTGTGCAAGCACCGGGTCATGTCTGACCGTTGGGGTGATGCCCTCTAGCATTTCATGGCAGACTCAATATGGGGTGGTTTGCCAGTGTCTTCCCTAGTCATTACCTTTTACCCCCCAGGAGCTGGGTACTCATTTTACCGACCTCGGAAGGATGGAAGGCTGAGTCAACCTTGAGCCGGCTGCTGGGATTGAACTCCCAGTCTCATGGACAGAGCTTCAGACTACATGTCTGCTGCCTTACTACTCTGTTCCACTACTCTGTGCCACAAGAGGCTCTTATGGAGTATATAGAGATTACATTAAAGACTATTAGTAAGTATGTGACTCGTTTTCCTGTAATCTCTAGGCTAGGATTGAATAGTTTAATGGGAAGGAAGAAAGAATCTTTGCGGGGGGGATTGGCAGCTATGGAGAGGGGTGCGAGGACTTATTGAGTGTCCCCTCCATTTTACAGCTCCAACCCCACCAAGTCTAAAGGAAGAAATATGCAAGATTGGCCTGTAGGTGCTCTTGAAAGGTTTTATTAATGATTCAGCTGATACAGGCACTCTTCTAATTGGGGGTCATAGTTTGATGCTGTCACTTGAACTCCCTGAAGAGGATGAGGAGGTAGTAGAATCATCTGAACCTTCTTTCTCCCTCTCTGTGGCAAATTGCTTGTGTGGAGTCCCCTCCACTGCGGCCACAGGGAAGGGTTCCAAGGAAATCCCTCTGTCTGCTCCTGGAGGTGCTTCTTCCACAGTCTATACCTTACTACCAAATCCACTATCTGTTCCACCTCTTTTCCCTGTTCACTCCTTCCTTTTATCCCTCTCCCCCTTCTGGTCTGTGCCCCCTTCCTTTTCCCCACTGAAGTTTCTTAAACCCTGCTCTTCTCCCTGACTAACTTCTTCTTTTCCGAGTTTTCTGCCAGCTGACTGACTTCTTGTTCCAAGCCACCTCCACCTCTTCCCCCTGGGCACTCTTCTTCTCCCCCCCCCCTCGCTTCTCTGCCCTTTGCCTGTGACCACTGCATTTCTAGTAGTGGTGGGCGGTGTAGAGGTTTCTGCATTGCCACGGCGGTTTGAAGGGGCGAGGAGAGTCTGTTGGGCATTGTCAGCCCCTCCTGCTTTGCCTTCATTGGCATGTATGTGTGGGGGCTGTTGTCTGAGTCTCTATTGCAGAGCAGTCGAGGGCATTCCTCAGGAGTTTTGGGAGCTCTGGGAACCTGGAACTCGCAGGAACATCCTGACAATGGGATAACTTTGAACAGAGAACCCTCTGATCTGTACTACACAGGGAAGCAGAGCTTAGCTCTAAAAGTTCTTAGCTCTAGCATAGGTATCCTGCATGAAGCCAAATATCTCTCTGTGTGAGGGGGGTTGGGGGGCAGGGGGAGTGAACTAACATCCACATGAGGATAATTGTGAGTTATTTTGGCTGCAGTTAACACATGCTAAGCTTCTTTTTGGACAGAAAAGTATCACATGTGATGAGAGTCCCAAAAGAAAATTTACTAACTGCTATGTGTAGAACCAGGTAGGAATGGCTTCAAATGAAGGCCACACTTTTGTTCCAACACCATTACCATGTCAATCCAGAGTCCTGCTCACACCTGTACTGCTAGCAGGGTCAAAACTGATGTCTCATGAGACGACTGAAGATGGCGCCATAAAAAAGCTGGACTTCTGTTCAGCTCTTAAGCCATGCCGAGGGTCAGGAGCTTCTGCACCTGGCTGACCTGAGCAGATACGCAAATCTGCTCACCGGTCGCCCCAGGAACCGGGAACGGCATCCTGAGGGTCCTACAGATCCGTGGGGAGATAGGAGGACCGAACTCCCCGGATTAATAGCGGCCTGTGCTCAAGGTCACGATGGCGTCTTTGTCGCAAACAACTTTACAAGCTTGAAACGACCAGCTGACCTTACATTCTTCCCAGACCATCATTTACCAGATCGACAGGAGCAGAAGCTGACAGAAGCTGGAATCTGCAACAGTAAGAATTGAAAGCTTTCTGGCTTTTCTCTCTCTTCTCCCACAAGCTCTTCCCTCCCCCCCCCTCAACCAATTCACAAGCGAATTCCTTCTTTCGCCGAGTGAGAGACTCCCAGCTAATTATACCCATTAACCAAACAAAGAGAGTGCTTTGAAGATTTATTGGTGAAAGTTCAGTGGGGGAATTTGACTTGATACGGAGATCGACAAACTGATAATTTGGGATCGCTCGTGCTCCCGCGAGACCTCACGAGACTTTCTGTTTATAGTTTGTGACTGCCTAGAACTATGGAAGAATTAACTAAGGCACAGCTTTTCCATTTGTTATGCAAAGGAAACTCAAAGATACTGAAAGCAGTCAATAAGATGGAAAAGGAAATTCGTGGGACTAAGGGGGAGCTTTTGGATGGAGCCCATGGTCCAGAGAGACCAGCTGATGACGTAGCTCAGCTAACAATAAATCAAGTGAAACTTCAATGTCTGGAAGTTAATCAACTGGAGGGAGAGAGTGCCAGAGATGTAAAAACCCAAAGTACCTTTGAAGAACCTGGGAAAACAGATTCAAGGAAGGAAAGTACCGAAAACCTGGAAGTCTATTCAGAGCAGGAAATGATTTGGATCAGCAAAATAAAAAGAGTCTATTCAAAAGCGACAGCAACTAGGAAGCTATCAGGAGATATTCCTGTGCGACCAGAGGAAGAGATCCAGATTGACAAAGGATTCAGAGCCTCCTCAAAGGCGACTACAAGCAAGAATCAAGTAAGAGATTTCTTTGGCCCTGACAGAAGGACAACCAGAAACACTCTACTATGGAAAAAAACACAATTTCATTTTCTGCGACCACCTGAAAGATGAGCTGAACAATGGAGTATTCTCCTGGCTTCCTGTGGGAAAAATAGCAGCAGTAACTTTTAGGACAGGTCCAATATATGAAGGGAACTGACTTTATATCATCTAAGACAATAATAGAATATATCCTTATAATAGATTATACCCTCCTATGTATCAACAACTACTTTGTTAAGAAAGATGGTAATAACTCCTAGATCAGGATTAGTATGCGATGGGAATTGAATATGTATGTCAATATGTATGCTAAAAGAGGATGACAAACCATATTTCATAGGCATTAACAAGACGGCAGTAGTAATTCTTGGGTCAGGGCCAATTTATGAAGGAGACTGACCTAATATCATTTAAGATAATAACAGAATGTATTCTTATAACAGATCATACTCTCATATGTATTAACAATCACTTGGCTAAGAAAAATGGTAAAAACTTCTAGATTAGGAATAATATGTGATGGGAACTAAATATCTATGTTAAAAGAGATGGCAAACCATATCAGCTGGTCGCTTTTTCTTCACAATTTCTCTGTAAATGCTTTATATAATAATAAACAATAAAATTATAAAAAAAAAACTGATGTCTCATGTAATTTCTTAAGTGCGGCAAGATTGAATCTCATTCTGCTATCCCTGGCATTTGATAATCAGAAAAAGGCATTCTGATTCCCAAATTGCTGCAGTACATTAGTTTGTTATCGGTCTAATTGCAGTCTTTTTCTTACACTCATTTAGTTGCATTATAATATCCTTCTATAAACTTCTATAAACACAGGGAATTGTGTTGCAAACTGGTGGCCAGGTACACCTCACAGAAATTCTCTGCTTTTGTTAGTTTTATGTGAAGCTCATGGTGTTATTAAGATGTAGTTTTCATATCTAATCTGGTGTCAAATTAACACATGAGTGCTATTCCATGTCTTGTGACAGCATATTAAAGACCATGCGGCCTGTTCTTAACAGCTTAATTATTTGTGACCTGGATAATAATTGATAAATGAATTGCAGTTTGGAGAAGTAAATGGCTTGTTATGCCCATCCCTCTTTGACAGGCCCCTATCCTTTCTGTTCAGATTATCACCCCTTTTATGCATTAAAAGAATAGGCAACTGCGAATTAAGCTTGGCCGCTGATTGAAGCCTTGGAGAGCATCATAGACTTGGTGGTCACATGGCCCAGTGAGAGTGCACCAGGCTTGGCATGAGAGGTGGGCTTACGGGTGCCTATTTAAGGTGCCATATGGATGAAGCCCAGCCTCTCTGCCTGTGTTAACACCAGGACAGCTTCTCTCCCACCTACCCCTTGCATTAACATTGTTATGGTTTAAGCTAGTTAGGATTTATTCTGGTTATTTTTTGTCACAGTTGCGATGTAAGGCACAGGTAGGAACCTGTTGGCAGGGAGCCCAGATGGTGCACTGGACTCCCTGTTGGCAGGGAGCGCAGATGGTGCACAGGACTCCCTGACTCTTATTGAGGCCAGTTGGGGAACAAGCATGGTCCACCTGGCCAAGTGAGGTGGATGCCCACTGGCCCCCATTCATATCACTTTCCATACACACTTTTCCGTCTGGGAATTATGTGGGTTCCAATGCACCCTGGGCATGGAGCAGCTGGATATCTGTGGTGTTTCAGGCTCCCTCCCATGTGCCAGGCCAACCCTTAGAGGGAGGGTAGAAATAAAGCTGTGGCCACATTTAATACCAAATTGGATGCCACATCTTACTCGGGACAAAATGCCATCCTGCCAGTCAGTGGATTCCCAGATGCCAAGATCATGGGCAGTATTCTCTCATATGGCTGTTAAATTCTCTTTATTTCTAACCCAGTCAACATTGCACCCAAATAGTATAGTGTGTCCCTTGGTGCTCATACCTTCTAGGTGAATCCACAAATTTAATTTAAAGGGCAACTAAAATTATATGATGTTTTGAACTTTTTTAGCTTGAAAAAAGTGAGACAGAATAACATGAAGATTTCTATGTATTAATATGGGAGATGTTTACTCATGCACACACAAAGAAACACCAAAGAGCCATTATGGTTTATGAATTGCATTTAGATTTATTTTCTCTGGTTTGCCCTGGTTAAAAATGGAAACATGCAATCCAGGGCTTTACACTCCTGGATTCGCCACTGTAAAATATGGATGTTCTCAAAAAACAGTGCACTAAATTTACACTTTACCTTTTAAAGCACATGCATCAAATGTTTTTAAGGCTATACATTAAAATAGAACAAAACAGAAAACAATCTTGCTATTTAAAAAGTGTCACCAGCATCTCATGAAGTCAAAATGAAGAACTGTGTAATTCATAGAAATAACAAGGAAACATCTGCAATTACTGCCAGCAGAAAGCAAAGGAAAGAATGGATCAGGAAGATATGTGTTAGAAAACAAAGAAGTCAGTAGCTGTAGCTTTCCTAATACTGGTCTAAAAGCAGAAAAAAAGTACATAAAAGAGGATGTCAGTGGGGTAGCAAGTGCAATGCAACAATGCCTGGTACATTGAGAAAGTCTATCAGAATGGGATTCAACAAAATATAAAATTGTTTACATAATCATGGATGAAACATGAAGTGTTAAACTTGTTATCTAAATTTTAATTCAAATAGGTAGTCATGTTGGTCTGAAATAGCAAACAAAATTTGAGTCCAATGGCACCTTTAAGAGCAACAAAGATTTATTCAACATACTAGCAAGAAAGCCCATTGCAACCAGGAATGTAATGGGCACTTGGGGCAGCTCTCTCTGTATCTGTCTCTCTGCCTTCCTCACAGCAGGAGCGATAGGAGGGAATGAGGGCTCGTGTTCAGTCTGGCAGGGCTCTCTGTGTGTTTCTCTCTCTCTATCTCTGGCGTGTCTGAGAGGAATGTGGCTAGTGTCCAGGGAGGGAGGGCAGGAGCTGTAAGGGCAGGGCCAATCAGGGTGCAGCTTGGCCCTATTCCAACTCGGACAGCCAGACACATGGGACCACCCAGTCTGTTTCACATATATAGAGAGGAATCATGGATAAGGATAAGCTTTCACGTGCATGCACACTTCCTCAGATTGTGGAACAAGAATTGTAAGAGTACCAATATAAGGATAAAGTAAATTAGTGGCAAATTAGTAAACAGCATCGCATACAAAATATGCAGTATTTCCTAGAAAAGCTAATCAGTCCTTGGGGTTCAATTGTCATTCACAAAACATTGGAGGAATAAAAATGTCAAGGTTAGTGATTAAAACCTTGACATTTCTTTCTTTTTTTTTTATAAGATTTGTATTTTTGTTTTCCAAGATTAAAGATAATAAAATACAGGCAATCTACATTGTTAATACAGAAAAAGAAAGGTTATGCTCTTCATTTGATACATTTAGTCCCCCGTTTCAATCCCCTTTTGTAATATTAAAAGATAATACAATGCAAATAATCTACATTATTGATACAGAAAGTAAAAAATTGTGTTCTTCATTTGATACACTTGATACCCCGTTTCAATCCCCTTTTAACTTATTTTCTTGGGTAGATCAGATAAGACCCCCATTGTTCTTGAAAAGCCTCTTCTCTTCATTTAAATTATAAGACTCCACATGGCTACAATATTATAGACTTTTACCCAAAGCTTATAAACTTTTTCACCTTTCCACCACATTTAAAAAGAGAAGTTTCAACATTTGTTTGCATAGTTTTTAACACTTTTAACAATCATAAACAATTTGTACTTAATGTGGTCTTAGAGCCATCCTCATTTCCACTAGGTAAAAGAAAACAAAAGAATAAATGCCTACTTAGTTGTACGGAAAAAGAAATATATATATATATGTATATGTATATGTATATGTATATGTATATGTATGTATGTATGTATAGGTTGTTAAGGTTGTAAGCTATATAAGTGTATTAAATACAAAAAATGATAAAATAGAGTCTTCATTGGTTTGTGAAATAAGGTCTTCGTTAGTTACATTTACACCTCCTCAGTTAGGTGCCTCCTGTTAGTTATGCTTTAAGTTTAAGCTGAGAGTCACTACAGAGATATGTTAATTCAAATTCAGCTTGCCTATATGGCTACTGAAGAAAGCAGGAGGAGGCTGAAGGAGGTCTCATATCGAGGCCTGCCGCATCTTGTTGTTCCCACTGACCCATGTTCGAGTGGAGTTGTAGTATTTCCCTCGGAGTATACATCGGTGAATCTTGAAACAGTTGTACCTCCTGGGCTCCAATATCGGTACAGTTTTTTTTCCAAGAAGCTCCTTTCAGTCGATTACTTTCACAGCAGATCCATATATCTTTTGATTGGTTCTTGTATACTGTTGCTTTGGAGTGGCTGTATGTCTTCTTGGGTAGGGAGTCCTTATCTAGGCTGCAAAGCTCCGGCATCCCCTTTTCCATCTCCATAGTTTCCAATTTCTCTTCTACTGGTAATTTTCCACCTTGTTTAGAGCTATCATCAGTCACTGTTATTGATTCATCATTCCTGTTGGAGACTTCTTCCTTGCCGCCCTTGAACTCCTTGAGCATATCTTCACCTTGTTTAGAGCTATCATCAGCCACTGTTATTGATTCATCATTCCTGTTAGAGACTTCTTCCTTACCACCCTTGAACTCCTTGAGCATATCTTTAAGCAAGCCATCTATATGTGCTTTCAGGTCTTCCGTCTGTAGTTCCAGTAGATAAGCAAATCTCTTTAGCATGGACATTTTGTAGGCAATTTTGCATATAACCAGTAGAGGTCCTACGGAGTCCAAACGAAGAGCCACAGTCTGTTTTGATATTAAAGTAATGTCTCACCAGCTGTCGTCCGTCACTTTAATGACCTGTTGAAGCTTTTCCAAGCCAGTTCTCGTTCTGGCAAGCAGCTCTCGCAAGATTCTTGTATCTATTTTTTCAATCTCCGATTTATAAACAGTGGCGAGGGGATGTTCTGGCTACCTTAACTCCTTTCTTTACCTTCTCTCACTTATCTTCCTGTCTCTCTAGCTTGCTTAAGTTAAAGAAAGCAGCTTTGCATGCCGAGAGTTTGTTCCAGGAGAGAAGGTGCCGGGGGAAACCCCCACTCACTGTTTGTAGGCTCGATCTGATGTCTGCCAGTTGTTTTCACTCCGGAGTTGTGATGAGTCAAAAGTCTTGCAAGGAGGAATCCAATTAGCTTTGAAGATTAGAGTAAGAGCTGTGTAGATTGCAGAGTTGTAAGGAAAGATGAAAGTTTTAAAATGGCGAACGGCACTTACTGGACCCTGTGCACACTGAGCTTGCGTTCCAGGGAATATTAATTTCCCTGCGGAACAGAGAGGCCCCAGAGATTCACAAGGAATTCCTGAGTAGATGGTGGGTGGGTTTGCGTACCCAAAACCCGATTCTGTCAATCACAGCAGCGATTGACCCTCAGTGGAACAGGAGCTCGAAGTATTCGAGCTATCTAAGTGCCATAGCTCCGCCCATCTCCCAAACCTTGACATTTCTGTTCCCCCAGTGTTTTTGTGAACAACAATTTA
Source organism: Paroedura picta (assembly GCF_049243985.1). Taxonomy (NCBI): domain Eukaryota; kingdom Metazoa; phylum Chordata; class Lepidosauria; order Squamata; family Gekkonidae; genus Paroedura; species Paroedura picta. The sequence continues at coordinate 116,425,361 of NC_135370.1, forward strand.
CTTTCTACTTGTATCTGTACTCTTACAATTCTTGTTCCATTGTTTGAGGAAGTATGCACATATGCGAAAGCTCATGCCTTGAATAAATCTTTGTCAGTCTTAAAAGTGCCATTTGGCTCAAAATCTAAATATTTAGTCATAGATACATTTCATCAAGTCATAGATACATTTCATGACAATATTTCTAATGGAAACACACTGTGTATTCTCATAGGAATAATCAGTTATGAGATGGACATGAGGCACCCTCAGCTCACCCTGAAATGGCCTGTGATACACAGGCTTGTCTGCAGTTCAGAGGGAGGTTCACCAGGCCTCAGAATGGGAGGAGAGTACTCTGTGTCACCTTGTTCCTCCTCCTCCCAATTGGATGTGACCCTCTTGCAGCTTAGGGTCAACAGTTGTTTTTTCCTTTGGCTTGTTTCCTGAGATCTCTTTTTATTTCCCAACCAGCCTCAGCTCCTCCTGCTCCCTCCTAGTTCCATCCCAGCCTGCCCTTGGACCCAGGAAATAATTGGAAATCCCACTCTCCATTCAATAAAGCCACCTTCCAATTGGTTCTTCACTCCCTGAGCCCTCCCCTTTCAATGCCCTCACCCAGCCACATTCTGGGGTGTTTCTGAGGGGGATTGGGGAGGTTGATACTTCTTGTAGGTTTCTACATTGTCATCTTAGGTTCTGGGGGCCTATTTCTCTGCTGTCGTGTTATGATTGAGATGCTGGGGCTTGTGGCTGTAGGGGAATTCAGATTCCTGCCAGAATTTCCTGCTTCACAGCAGCCTACACTATGGCAGCCACATTCTGCAGGGTCCCTCCAGTTGTCTCCTGTTCTGTGGCTGCCAGAGACAGTTCTGTCATGGTCTTTGAGCTCTCTGCCACTCCCAGGTAAGTTCCAGGCATTAGAAGCTGCTTTGGAAGTCAAGGGGGGGGGGCAGGGCTAGCCCATTCTCTGGTGCTTTGAACCCCTGCCAGTGACTTCTGCAGAGCCAGAGCTTACCCATAGCCCCAGACAATGGGACACGAGAGAGAGAGAGAGAGAGAGAGAGAGAAAAGATGTATCAGTAGTTGCAGAATAAATGGCAGTGATGGTAGTTCAAGCCCATTGCATTTTCCTAGTTGACTATTCTAACCCTGTTCACAAGTTTATTTATTTATTATTTGATTTTTATCCCACCATTCCCCAGAAGGGCTTGGTGTGTTACAGTGAACACATGTACTATCTGTGACCAGTGTACTCTTGATTGTTCTTTGTATGTGCATCCAGTAATTCTCATGTTACAGTGGACATGTTGTTGTTGTTAGATGCAAAGTCATGTCCAACCCATCGTGACCCAATGGACAATGATCCTCCAGGCCTTCCTGTCCTCTACCATTCCCCGGAGTCCATTTACAGTGGACATATGAGTAGCTCAATGTGTGATACAAGCTCTCCATTTATTCAGAAACTCACCCACATTTTCATTTATAAAGTGAATACATGCTGGCACTTCCTTACAAATAAGCTGAAACAATAATTCAGCCGCTATGCCACACCATTTCTTTTGCTTTAGACAATGCATGTAGAAGTGATGGCCGCTCACTGACAGCTTTGTGTCATCTTGTAAATCTGCTAAGTGTTGCTATAACAGCTCTATCCCTCTCTCCTCTACCCACGTACAGGCAGACCTGATATCCCACTGGGTAGCCTCTCTCATCAGATGACATTAGTCTCATTGCATTACTGAAGGTAATCCAACTCAACTGATTTAATGTGACACGATTCGTCAAGTGATTCCTCAGCAGGCAGGCAAAACAAATCAATAAACAAAATGGGAAGAGGGACAACACAACTTTATTTTTAAACAATTTTCATCATCTTTTCCCATTTTCCTCCCCCCACAAGATCTTTGAAAAGTCTAGACATAAATATTCCTCTATCCTAATATGTTGATTTTTTTTTTACTATATATGGGGAAAGTAGTTTAGTCCCCATTGCATATATACTCTTAATATACTCTGGCAATCAGATATCTGATGTGCACATGGAGCAGCCTGTCTTTAATGGCATTCTTTTTCATGTTAATGCTATGAAGCCATCTTCATGTGCATTCCTATACTCTACTGGGAGAGTTTTCTTCTAGATAAATGAGGACACCCAGCTTCTGTCAGAAAAGTAAACATGAATCAGAGTCTTTGTGCTGTGAGAGAAGCATAACAAAAACAGGTTACTTCTGCACTTAACCAGACTCATTCCACACACATTGGCGGGAATCGCCCCAGAAGCCGCCGCCGCCGCCGCCGCGTGAGCCCGGGGAGCCGCCCGGCAGCCTCGCTCCTGTCGCCAGGGCGGGAATCGTCTGCAAAAGCCGCTGCCACCGCCGCCCCAGCCGCAGGAGCCGCCCAGCGCCCTCGCTCCCTTACACAGGCCGGGAATCGGCCCCACAAGCCGCCGCCGCCCGAGCCCTGGGAGACGCCCACCAGCCTTGCTCCCTTGAGCAGCCCGGGAATTGGCCCCAGAAGCCGCCGCAGCCGCCGGAGGCCCAGGAGCCGCCCGGCAACCGCGGCCAGAACACCTACCAGCTCCTCAACGACCTGCAGCAGCCCCAGCTCGACGCCAGGCTCTCGGTAAGTGATCTGGGCCCAGCTAGCGCCCATTGTATTTAAGACATACAATGGGCTTTTTTACTAGTGTGTATATATATATATATATATATATATATATATATATATATATATATATATATATATATATATATATATATATATATATATATATATACACACACACACACACACACACACACTAGTAAATAAGCCCGCTGCAGGCTTAATGCAGCGGGTGCAAGTGGGGCTGGGGAGGCGCGGTGGGGCGGCTTGGGCTGCGGGGCGTGTCCTGGCGGCACGGCCTACCTTGCGTCCCACGGAGCTGTTCTGTGTGCGGGTGGGTCGGCGGATACCCAAAGGCGACTAATCCAAGAGGAGACGCGGCTGCGACGCAGCGGGTGGTAGGCATGGGAGCCTCCGGCAATCGTGCGGATCGCGGCTGCCAGGGGCTCCCTTGAGCGGCGGCCTGACGGGGCGAGAGGCGCTTTGCACCTCTCGCCGCGTCAGGTCACCGGCAAAGGAGCAACTGTGAGGCACGCTGCGTGTGGCTCACAGTTGCTCCGGCGGGAATTGGAAGGACCAATCGGCAGGCGCTTTGCGCCTGCCGATTGGTCCCTCCAAGAGTCTGTCCGGAGGAAGGGGCCAATCAGCACCCTTCCTCATCACGGACACATCCCGCCTTCCAAGGCCTTACCGTTTTATTTAGTCTGCGGCGCCTGCACTGGGTCATGTCTGACCCTTGGGGTGATGCCCTCTAGCGTTTTCATGGCAGACTCAATGCGGGGTGGTTTGCCAGTGCCTTCCCCAGTCATTACCGTTTACCTCCCAGCAGCAAGCTGGGTACTCATTTTACCGACCTCGGAAGGATGGAAGGCTGAGTCAACCTTGAGCTAGCTGCTGGGATCAAACTCCCAGCCTCATGGGCAGAGCTTCAGACTGTATTTCTGCTGCCTTACCACTCTGCGCCACAAAAGGCTCTTTTAATTGTATAGTTGGTGTCAAAATAATAAAAAATTGATCATGCGATTTAGATGTTTATTGGATATTATTTACATATACTTTGTTGAACTAGTATATTCTAACATTCTTAACTGGGTATAGAGTTGGGGTAGGTTTATTCAGAGGGGGACAACAATGGGAAGATCTGATCTCACCCTATCACCAAGCACCAGAATAATGTTATCCAAATCAAGCTATTAGTAATCAAGTAATTATAACGGAGAACTAAGATTATGATTTTAAATAGTCATAAGCACATGGAGATAAATATATTCACATAGAGGCTGTTTTCACTGTTTGCTGATGGGTGGCAGGCTCATTACTATTGAAAAGGCAAAAACTTTCCTTTACCTGGCAGAAGATTATGATCAACTAACTTAATTGATCATAATGCTTAACTAAAATGTCAACGCAGATTTATTAATTATAATCTCAATATGTTCATCTTCTGCAAGTTTTATTTTTTATCTGACTTTTTCACAGCATGTACTTTTTTCAAAGGAAATATGGACACAGGAAGATCTCTTCCTTTTTAGTTTCTTGTTTAGTCAGCTGTGACAGAAAAAAGAAAGCATACAGTTTTACCCCTTTGTTGAATCCTTAGTTTTCAATTTAGATTCTTCTTTGATTATTTTTATCATTCAACATCTGTGTTCACAGATACTTATCACTCTAGCCTGCTACACATGAGTCCACATGTGCTGACAGAATACTCAGCGAAGAGACAGGCATGAATGCACTTCCCCCTCCCCTGTCTCAACACAATTGATAGCCCATGAAAGTGGCTCCCATGAACAGAGGAAGTGTCCATATGTAATCAGGAACAGTCCGAAAACAGCATGATTCAGGTAACAGCCAGTAATACTGAGTCTGGAATAAGAAGGAGTCAGAGACTTACTTGAGAAGGATAGATTTCTTTATGTATTAGAAGCCATTTTGGTGCCCCCCCCCCACACACACACCCTTTGAAAAGGGAAGACACCAGTCTCCTGGATGAGTGTGATAGTATGATACACAGGGTTGCTAAATCTGGGTTGAGAAATACCTGGAGACTTTGGGGGCGGAGCCAGGACTGGGTTAGATTTGTAGTGGGGAGGACCTCAGTGGAGTATAATGCTATGGAGTCCACTCTCCAGAGCAGTCATTTTCTCCAGTTACTCTGAGCTATAATTCCAGGGGATACCAAGGTACTACCTGGGCACTGGCATCCCTAATGGAACAAGTGATCCTGTTGAAGTCAGGGGGCAGTTGGAGTATGCATTACAGAGCTTAAATGATGCCCAAAAATTTGTTTCATTTTGGGTATATGAAATAACACAATATGGCAAGATTAATGATTATTGATCTCCTCTTTCAGCTTGCTCAAGCTCATCAGCTGGTGGGACAGGTTAAAGAGGCAGCTGGAGCCCTACACTGGCAACCAGACAGGTTGTGGGATCCTGACTTCCTTCACAGGAATCAGAGAGAATGCGCAGTGTGTGTGCATGTATGTCTGTGCATGGAGCAGTTTAGAATTATATAGGCTTGGACTGAGTCTTCACTCACATTTTTTTCCCACTATGGCTCTGAACCTGGATCTTCAGCCTTCTTTTTTCTAGAAATAGGTCCCCCATACATAGTTGTATTATCCCAATTTTCATTCTCCTCTCTTCTTCTCACTTGATTGGGAGAGTGGTGGCTGCGTGAATTTGTCTCCAAACTCTACAGACAGAGCAAGCTGGAAGAGGGCAAGTGGAGCACGAGGCTGCTTGTGTGTTATCTTTCTCTGTGTGAGCGGGGATGAGGGAAGGGAGGCAGCAGCCTCAGAGAGAACAAGGGTGAGAAAGTAAATCCAAAAGGTAAATCTTGGTCCATAGAACTGTGAGATTTTGGAGCACAGTCACTTTAAAATGGATCCCAAAATGAGGACAAAAATAAATCCTGTGAGGGAATGGCAACCAGGAACCAGTTTTCCTGCAGTCTTTGAATTGATGCCCTGATCAATCAACAACAGACTATTGTGCTATGTCAGTGTTAGAGGCATGGAGAAGGGGAAGGAAGCTAATCCGGAAAAACACTGACATCTATACTTGCAATTCTGGGGCTCTCGGAGAGTTTTTCTGAGATGTAGTTAGTTATATCCACTCCTGGATATCCTGGAGAAAAGTTTTACCATGGATCATTCATAGATGTTGCAGAGGGAAAATTTAAAGTGCTCAATAACACAATGGGAATTGAATAATGAGCCGGGGTTTTTTTTAATTCAGATTGACAGAGGATAAAAAGCCCAGTGCAGAAAGTTCCTGGTCAGAATAGAATTGTCAGGTCCTAACTAGGGTGGCATGTTCAATGCAAGCTCATTGGTATATTACTTAGATTGGCAAGCTTCCTGATATATTTTAGGGCTAGTAACAAAACCCGGTGCACCCAGGAATGCACTGGACATTAAAACCCAGAGTTTACAAAGCCCCCCTCCTCCAGTATGGCTGCTCTGACTGCGCCAGACTGGGATATGGCAGCATCCCTAGTGCCATGCCAGGGCCACATCTTAGCCCACAGTGAGGTGGGTGGGCAGGCAGCATGGAGGCCTACAGTGGCCCTGGCCCCATGTGGGACCAGGAGGCTGTATGGAAGGCACCCCAGAGCCAGCCCTGCTCCCTAGCCATCAGGTGGGTGGGCAGGTGGCATGGTGGACTCCAGATACTTTGGTCCCCTGCAGGACCAGCAGGCTATATGGAAGATGCCACAGTGTCATTGGTGCCACAGGGAGGCAGGCAGCATGGAGGCTGCTGGCAGCTGTGGTATTGAGCATGCATTGTGGATAAGTAGGGCAGGGAGCATGCAGGAAATGTGGAGTGTGTGGATGGTCCCATGCCACCTGTTGTAGACTAACCAGGTCTGGGTAGCACTGAGAGGTGGGCAGAGAAGGCAGACCATCCTCCCCAGCCCCAGTAGCAGTGCTGTGGTAGATGGTGGCCCTGGGCCTTGTGGAGCCATTGAGCAGCCATTTACCAAATCTTCCTCTACTGGTCCAGACTAGGACAGGCCATGGGTGGAGCAAACAGCCCTTCTGGCCATTTAGCCCTCACCCTCAGTATCGCTAGTGGGTGATGGTCGAGGTAGCATGGGCCACTTCCGAGGCTCTCCTCCTCTCAGTTCCCACTATCTGGCCTGCTTATCTTCCAGAGGTAGTCCATCAGAGCAACTAGCAGTTCTTCTGGCTGGAAGAAAGAGGAGGAGGAGGCATGGGGGGAGGCATCCCCCACCTGATTGGTCCATTGGGGTGAGTGACACTCTAGAGGGCCAAAGAGGAGACAGAAGTGGTTTGAGATGATGAACAACCTACTTGATTGGTCCTCCAGGGTGAGTGATTTCCCAGGGGGCCAATCAGGTTGGCTATGCATTGTTGTTAACCAGACCAGACAATTTGGATTGTCTAAACCAAGTCCCTGGCAAGGAAACTCTTTAACTGCTGCCAATTAATAACTGAACTTTCTTGATGAGCAGGAAAATGAAATGGCAGCATCTTTTGCTAGAGTTTTTATTTCCACAAGGACAAGTAAAAAGCATATACATAGTGCACTAGGCTTGGAGCCAATAGGATTGCCTAAACAGTGATGACCCTTCTGGTAGTCTCTTAGATTGCTCACATTCATAGAATTTATCTATAATACCTATAATAACATCTATATTACCCACGGTTGCCTGTAATATTTTACATATTGCAGTTCAACCCTTAAAATAATAACTGATAACTACCTTAAAACAATCGTTTTTCATTTACCTTCCTTTTCAGGTAGGGGACCAAAATGTACAATAGGTCTTATTAGCCTATTTTTCCTTCTCTCCCCCCCCCAAAAAAAACCGGTTAATTAATTATTTATCATTAGGATATCATCTAGAAATCAAGTACACTTAAAATGAAAATATTAAGAAATGCCATGCCATTGTGATTGTTCTTTTTATCCTGTTCTTTGTGTTTTGCCCTCTGGTTCTTGATGTTTAGCTAGAAAGAATAAATAAGATGCACACTGACTTGGCTTGCAGCCCATATACCATTTGCAAATAACAATCAGGATGAATTATTTATCTTTTTTGAGCACTGTGCGGCTCTTGGAGTTGGTCATTCTGTAATGAATTTTCCCATTATACGTTCCAGCTCACAGAGCCCTGCTAAATCCTTCCTGATTTTCTTCTAATGGTTATTTGCTTGCAAAGCCTGCTCTAATGTTATTGGTACCACTAAGCCAAAAGCATAACCAGCCTATAGTTTTAAAGTATTCATGAAAGGTAGAGAAATGTTCTCCCTATACATACACATATAGTACATACATAGAAATGTTACTCATTTATGAATTCACAATAATAAAATTATCCACAGTTACATCAATTGAGTCACAAGAACATGAAAAAGGAGCATGAATTGATATAATCTCACCTTTAGGCTGTGTAAGAACAGCTACTATTCTTAATTGGAATGGCTGGTACCCCTGAATTTTTCCCTGAGGCACTGGGGTGGGGGGAGGGAGGAGGTGGGACTTTTTTTTCCACCACCAGACTATGGTTGGTTTTAATATTTTAACTAGGGCCTGCATAAGGGAGCTCCTCTGCAAGGCATTTGGTTGAGGTCGACCTGAACCAATCACCTTCAATTGCCCCCCCCCCGAGCCTCCCTCCCATGGTAACTTCCGCTGATTCATCCAACCCACAGAGCCATCATTATGTTAAAGTTAAATCAATATTCTCACCAGTGTTCTTCCGTTCCATTATATCGACTGCATTGTTACTGTTTATAATTACTGAGTTATTTGTATTGTTTCCCTGTTTCATGTAAACTGCTCTGAGCCTCAGGGGAGGACAGTATATCTTTAACCGCTCCTGCGGTATTAAATAAAAGGGTAAGGCCACCTGGGGAGGAGTTAGGGCGGGCCCTGTCCAGGATAAAAACTCAGAGGGCCCAATCAGGAGCCGCGAAGCGGCTCCTGATTGGGCCCTCTGAGTGTCCATCCAGGGCCAAGCAGATAATGGGGAGGCACGCAAAGCACCTTCTTATTGGCCCCTCACCAGGACAGACCAAAATTCCATTCACCCAGCCCAGTCTGGCTGCCAGTCTGCTCCTGACCACCACAGGGAGAGGAGGTCAGTAGGGCTGCCAAGAGGGAAGAGAACAGAGGCTTGGACAGGCTGTGCCAGCCCTTTTCACCCCAAGGCTGTCCTAACTGTCATGTCCAACTGTAAATTGCTTCAGAACCCTGACAGAGCTTGCAGGAGGCTGCAGAGTGCTCCCCCTCCCCTTCAGGCCTGCTGCAAAGGAACCTCTGACAGGCCCTGACTGAGGGAAGGAGGCCTTTCCAAGAGCAACGCAGGGGAGCCTGAGGGCCTTCCTTTTGAGGGGGGGACTTTCCCCTTCTGCCAAACAGTTGGCTGACAGGGAGGCCACAGAAAAGCCCCTTCTCACATAAAATACTACTCTGCCCGGAGGTTAGTGACCCAGCAGGTGAGTGACCCTCCTGGTGAGGGGCTAATAGGAAGGCGCTTTGCACGCCTACCCATTGGCTGCTTGGCCCTGGATCGACATTCGGAGGGCCCAATCAGGAGCCGCTTCGTGGCTCCTGATTGGGCCCTCTGAGTTTTTATCCTGAACAGGGCCCGCCCTAACTCTTCCCCAGGTGGCCTTACTCTTTTATTTAATAGGAGCGTTAAAGATTCTATTTTGGAGAAGTATCCAAAATCTGTTTAAACCAGCATCTTTTTAAAATTTGGAAATGATCATTCATAAGCAAAGACTTGCTGTATCAACTGCAGTATATAATATTGTTCTACACTATTCAAATGAAAGCAAAAACCTTTGGTCTAAATCCTTCAAGAAAACTGGAAATAATGTAGAAACTATAATAAAATGGTGGTGAGGATTCCTAATTTAATATAGACAATGAACCATATTCAATATTGATCATATAAACATACTCACTGGGGCAAGGTGAGATAAATCCTATTTTTTACTGGAAATTCCCTAAAAGCTAGAGCTACAAACTAAACCTATGAATGAATATTTTGTTTGTTTTGTTTACATTATTTTTTTCAAATATTCGGCTGATTTGCAATGTTTTGCCTTAATCATACTATTTTGTCATTATTTCAATGGGAGACTCACACACTTAAGTCCGTACCTTCATAGTTTTCTATCTAAAATGGATAATACTACTCCTCTAGCATAGCGGTCCCCAACCTTTCTTTGGTCAGGGACCACCTCCGGGGCAAGGGGAGAGCTGACGGCCCGGGCGCCACATGGCAGCTGCGCGCAAACGTGCATGCGCAGTTGCCGCGCATGCGTGTTTTTGCCGCTAGGGGCGCTAACGTGCATGTGTTGCAAATGCGCGAGCACGTTTTCGCCACCAGGGGGAGCAAATGTGCATGTGCAGTAACTTTGTGTGTGCGTTTGCATCGCCGGCATGCTGGGCCTGCCTCTTCCCTGAGCTTCTCGCTGTGGGGGGGGGGGGAGCAGGCGCAGCTGCCAGCGGCCTGGTACCGTGGCCTTCATGGACTGGTACCGGGCCGCGGACTGGGGGTTGATGAGTCTAGCACGTATACAATGCCAAATTTTAAACAGATGGTTCCCATTTGTGATTCAATGAAAGGCACCCAGGTTTAACAGTTCGTGGAAGAACTGATAGGTCTACTGGTGGACCTACTGGTAGACCTCCTTATGGCACTTGAATTGTGGCCACTGTGTGACACAGAGCGTTGGACTGGATGAGCCATTGGCCTGATCCAACATGGCTTCTCTTATGTTCTAGTAACACAAGCAGCATTTCAGCCATTAAGTTTGAAGAATAGTAGCATGAAGAAGAGGCAGAATTTAAAGGAAAGTACTTTTGTTGTCACAAGGAGAGCAATATTCCTGGATAAGCAGGCAGCAGTAGGAAGCCAATTTTTATTATTGCATGACAACAATTTATTTTAAGTGATATACTTGAGTTACACATGGACATCCACACAACACAGACTGAATTACATGAAGCAAACAATTAGATGTAATTAGTAAAAAAAGAAACACATAAGTCTACTGTATATCAATTCCTCACTCTTGCCAGGCAAGACCAAAAGTTAACCCAAAACAGCAGTGATCCAGTAATCCTGCATGCTTTTAAAATATTTAAGTATGGGAATAAAACAAATTTTTTTTTCATATGATACATGCTTCATTTGTGATCCTTCTGGTGTGTCATGAGAACAGCAAGCCAGTATACTGTGCTGTCGGATAATAGAAATAAAAAGAAACATGCTAACCCTAAAGAAAACAGAGCATAATAGCATTGGGATCAATGACAAATCTGTCAAGAGGAATGGAATGGCAAGAATACCCTATAGTAATAGTCATGAAAATAATCTTTGTTTTTGTATCCCATCCTTCCTAAGAGCTTGGCACCATTTTAATAAAACTTGTGGGGGTGGGATTCCAGTTCTTTCTTGGGGAGGAAGGTCTTCCATCTACTTTTGACAGTAAGACCAGCTCTTCTTGATGTTCTGTCTGGCCTCACCTGGTGGGGTAAGGCCTGGTGGAACTACTCTGTCTTGAAGGTCCTGAAGAACTGTTGGAATCCAAGTAACTTCAAAGATATCATACCTGTATGATTTTAGAATGCTCTGCTTCACCCATGCACAAAGTCAGCAACAGAAAAAACCAAGGCAATGTTGTTGTTGTTAGGTGCGAAGTCGTGTCCGGCCCATCGCAACCCCATGGACAATGATCCCCCAGGCCTTCCTGTCCTCTACCATTCCCCGGAGTCCATTTAAGTTTGCATGGACCAGAATGGACAAGGGATGGACCAGAACGAATGGGATGAAATTAATTCAAAAGAAATTCCATCTAAAAATCCAGAAGAAGTTCTTGACAGAGCGGTTTCTCAGTGGAACCAAGGCAATACAGCACCCTCAAATGTACACCGGGCAAGAGGACTATGATTGTTATATGACTTCAGTTGTGAGTTCCTGCATTGTGCAGGGGTTGGACTAGATGACCTTGGAGGTACATTCCAACTCCATGATTCTATACTCTGAGCATCCTGGTTTAAATCTTCTGACAACTTCTACCCTTGGATAACCGGAAGCAAAGGAAGGATGTATAATCAAGGAAATAAGAGACACTGAGACAAGCAACAAGACACACAACACATTTCAAAAAGCCATCCATGTCATCACTAAGGACACCACAACATTCATGGTGAACATCTTTGACAGGCAAACATGTTGCATAGCCTCTTGTTCATGATATGGATACCCAGAAAAGCTTATATGCTTCTGTGAGTGATTAGCAATAACATCAGTTATGTTCCTAAGCTCAATTGTGGCAATAAGGACATTGTGGGGCCTAACGAAGGACAATAATATTTTTCTTCTATGGGAATCGGAGGGAGTATGCAAATTCACACAACTCCATGGGAGTTCAGAGGGAGTATGTAGATTCACAGAAAAGCTAGCATAGTCAGCATGGTATAGTGGTTAAAAGCAGCAGTTTCTAATCTGGAAAGCCCAGCTTGATTCCCTGCTCCTCCACATGCAGCCAACTGAGTGACTTTGGACTAGTCACAATTCTGTCAGAGCTTTTCTCACAGAGCAGTTATGTCAGAGCTCTGTCTGCCCCAGCTACCTTATAAGGTGCCTGTTGCAGGGAGATAAAGGGGAGGTGATTGTAAATCACTTTGAGACTCCTTTGGGTAGTGAAAAGTGGGGTAAAAAAACCAACTCTTCTATCACCACTAAATGGTTATGCTGATACCAGGTATAATGAGAGAGCTTAGGATGTTAACTAAATTTCATTTCTCCCCAACATTGTATAATAATGGCTTCTGTATCAACTTATTTGCATTAGCACAAAAACGGCACCAGCAGCACTGCACCAGCAACAGAATTATACTAGTAATTTGACATTATGCTTTCATATCTCCAGTTTATTTTGGCAAGGATCCTAAAGATCTCCAGTGATACCTCAGAAATGTATTCTTCATTTCTCACCCTTTAAAACCTATTTACAGAAAATGGTGTAAACTGTAGTTCTGAATACATAGTTGTTGGGATAATAATACATCTATTTTTATAGCCCATCCTTCTTATTTCTTATTTATTTTTTATTTATTTATTTAGATTTCTATACCACCCATTTCTTTGCAGCTCTGAGTGGTTTACATTGAACGTTAAATAACTTACATGGAAGTCTCAGGCAGGTAGCATCAATAAAATAACTACAATAACATATACTATACTATTTAAAATTAAATAATTAGGTTTTAAAATAATTAAAAACATAGTTTTACTAGTGGTAGATAGATTTTATTGTATTGGCCAATGGCCTTCACAATGAAGTAAAAAAGAAAAAATATATAATTCAACTAAAAAGATACTAACAGGTAAAATTCCATTAACAATTTAAGTACAGAATGCAGGAGTTAAAAGTCTTAAAATGCCATTATTTCTCTATGATCGTTATGGCTCTAACTTTCCTGGCTGCAAGGGTATAAAGAGTCATTATTCTGGATATATATGGATCAATGTCAGACAATCAAAATTTCAATTCGTCATGCTCAGACATTGCAAGTGCATTTAGAATTAACTTGAAAGCAAATTTCTTCCTTTGCTCATCATACAGCATGATAAGATGTAATAAGTGAGATCCTCAACTTCTAGGATTCAGAATATACATATTGAGATCTTGGAGTACATGAGAATTGGCCAAATCACAGAACTCTAGTCATACCTTGAAATCTTATATAGGTAAAAGCCATCTTTTGTGACATGGAAGTAATGTCAGCCAAATAAGGCATTCCTTTTTTAAAATCTTTTTTAAAGGATTTAAACCATGGGACTGTCTTTGACTGAGATATTGTGAAACTATTGACTGCAGCATCCATATGATAAATCCAGTCATAGAGATTGTCCCTAGTTCCTCCATCTCTCAAGAAGTCATCTGGTACTGAATATTGTGACTGAATTGCAAGCCAACACAAGGGTAGCATAGTGTTGGGTCATTTATAAGATGTTACCTTTATGGATCATTGATACTAATAGACCCAAATTATGTGACTTAAAATATAAAATATAAATGTTCTTTAATAATTCCCTTTTTGCTGTAAGATTTTCTTGACATTAAATGTATATATTTGTTTCCAGAATTAGGTAGTGGGTTGAAGACTTTGTTTGTATTCCTGAAAAAAACCAATTCTGAAATAAGGGAGAAAACTATTTTAGTTACATAAAATTTATATTTTCATGTTATATAAGGTCTGCATGAAGACATGATATGCTTTGATTTTGTTACAGTTTACTGAGGAAGTAAAATACAAAAACAAGGTTTTTATACCTAGGAACTCATTCTGAATAAAACTTTTTGCCATCGCCAGCTTGGAAATTTCTTTCTGTTTGTTCATCTTCGGCTGACAGGTCGTCTCTGCTTCATAAGGGCTATAGGCATCCCTTTAGGTAATGCCAGGATCTGTCTCATAAAAAGGTTATTACATTTTTCCATCTTGTCTAGTGCTTTATCTTTCCATCTCCATATTTCTACCCCATTAGAATATGTAGGGAATAATTTTTCTGATAAAGAGTTATAGGGCAGGGGCTGTCAAATATCAACTTTTTGCACAGAAAAACTTCACTGTGACCATAGTTTTTAATGCCCTCACTCTTACCATTGCTAGATGCACTACCCAAGGGAATATTTCACTGAACATAATTCCTAGATATTTATACATGCTACATTGTTCAATAGGTATACCTAGAATGCTCCAGGAAATTTTTGGTTTTCTTCTAAAGATCATTGCCTTGGTTTTTGAATAATTTATAGTGAAACCCTCTTCATTACAAAAAAATGCTTAAGTAGCCTTTTATTGTCTGTGAAAATAAGATCAGGCCATCAGCATACAGCAAGATGGGTACTTTTGTTTGGCCAATAGGAGGTTACATATATTTGGGTCACTCTAATATTTGTACTACATCATTTATATAATGATTGAACCACAAGGTTACCAAAATGCAAACCTGCTTTACCCCCTTCTCAATTGGGATGTCAGTAGTCAGGGACTCCACCAGACCCACTTTAACTTTGACAGATGTTTTTAGATAGGTTTACTTTATGAGATAAACGGCCCATTTATCTAATTTTTGATGTGGAAACACATCTACTGGCATGCCTCCTGTAACAGAAATGACTATAGATGTGACATCCATTTCTCTCACCTGAGGGAGCACTCCAGTAGATTATTGGCAGCTGGCCAGGCCCTGTGTTCAACTGTAATTACTGTGCCACCTCCACCTCTACCACCCATTTTACATGGCCAGCCTGGCTGACAGGAATGCAGGCCTGGGCACAGAAGATGGGTGGCAGCAGCAGCACAGTGAGCAGGGCTCAGTGGTGGCCCTGCCCAGCTACCACTACCTCTGCTGTCCATCTTCTGTGCACCAGTCCTGCACTCCTGATGACCAGGCTATCACCTCTTCTGTCCATCTTCCACACTTGCCCCCACACTCTTTCCAGAGTCATTTTGTTGCAGATTATCTGTTTCCATAGAATCTGTAACAATCTGATCCTCAGAAATCTTTTGTTTTAACAATTTCAGCCATAATCTGACACTGTCTATCGAATCAAACACTGATGCAAGATCCACATGTGCCACATATGCCACATGAAGGGCCATTAATTGCTGAGGTAGCTAAATAGTATAGTGTTTGACAGTGTTTAATATGTAGAATGGCCCCTTTTAAATCCAATTTGGTAATTATTGATGACACTTATCTTCTACCTGTTCATGGTTTAAGTATCTACCATGCAGTTTCGATAGTATATTTAGAAGATTTATTGGGTAATAGTTATGTGGGTCATTTTTATTGTTCTTTTTATAGATCAGTAGAATTATTCTGATTGTTCACCCTTCTGGTGGATAACCTGTTTCATTGATTCAGGTACATACTTTAGTCAAAAGTGGGGTACACCAGCTTATGAGAGTTTTAAAACATTCAGGACAGATCAGGTTTTCATCAGGGGACTTCCCAGCCTTGAGTGATGTTATCAACAACCTGATCTCACCTTCTGTGACCAGTGATCATGCTGGCAAGTTAGAAATAATCCTGATTTGTTTCTGAATTGCTGAGGTTTTTGGGTGATCAGGGTAGGGGAAATAATAAGATGTAGGACTGCCTTACTTGGATGTTTTGATTGGTGGAAAACAGATGGGTTCATGAGCAGGAGGCCAGTATCTTTATGATGCTATTTCCTGGCCTCAAGTGTGAGCTTGGCAGAACAACTGTCTTGCAGGCCTTCTGGAACTGTTTATGTCACACCTGTACATGGGGGTAGGAGGGAGCAATCTGGTTTATACACTAGTAAGATCTGTAATCTATTTTTTTTGTTTTTTAAGTTAGTAGCCAGGTCAGCCTAAGCATAGGTGAGCTCCATGTGTTACTAGTACTACGTTCCTTGCATTACTGTTCTCTGTGAAAATGATTCCCCTGGAAATACATACCAGTTTCCCATATTATATTTGCATAATCCATTAAAACATGACGTGCATCAACTGGCAGCATCATTAGCATTAAGCATTAATCAAGTACCCACAATACAGTAAGCTGTCTATATGCAAGATCAATATAAACAGGAGCCTGTCAACAGGAATATAATAAACCTGTAAAAGGGAGAGGGAGATGGGGGGGGGGGAGAGATTTCTGGTTGCTGGACAAGCCTAAATGAAAGAGAAGCCACGTGGCATCTGTGCTTCTGCTGGGGTGGCCGGGTGCATATGTGTGGGATGGGTAAGGGGGCAGAACCAGCAGTGCCTATTTAAGGTGCCAGGCCATGTCACCTATTTTATTTTAATTCACAACAAAAAGACATAGAGCTCTTTTGCATACATACACATACAGTTTTTTTCCACATGAAAACATTTCTGGCTCTTCTTGAGGAGTGTTGTTCACTAGATGGCACTTTGTCTCTCTTCATGAGCTGTGCTAGACTCCTTACAGCTCTTCATGCAAACAGATGCCTGCTGTGTCACTTCACCCACCCCCACCCACCTTTCTGAGTTTAGTGTTTGTGTTCAGAGACATTTAATTAAGTAATAACATCTGACAAATGACACTTCTTTTTTCTCATCTGGAAATGCCTCAGAAGAGGAAGATTGTGGCAAGGCAGCCCACAGTGAACCTGAAGGCAAATGAGAGAACCAATTAAAAAAAAAAAACCTTACATATGAAAAATAAGCCAGAGATGAGGGGAAATGAATACCTTTAATTGGCAGTTTTAGAAAACATTCATCAAGAAGAAAATAAGGCTATGCCCTTCATTGAAGAAATGATAAAAGGTTCTAAATTATTATGCTATCTGAAGATTCCAGGAAAACATTGGCAAAACTCAGAGTCAAAATTGGGTGCCCTGGTTAAATTCAAGCTTGGCTAATTATGTGGCATTTCATGAGGCTGACATTATGCAGGGGGAGGGAAATTAATTGGAGTAATCAACTCAAATGTAGCCTTTAAGCACTCCACTCCAGAAGTACCATGCAGTATGTAGGAGCAAATGTTTCTCCGTTCAAACACGATATCTGATTTTACACTAGTATCACTATGAATTGCATTTCTGTGTATTGACTTTATTTTTTTCAAGTAATCATAATGGATTCTTAATGCCTTTTGATTAAGAATGCCTGAAGCCAAGTTTCTGTCTTCTTCTCTCAATCTTCTATCCCCTCTCTCAGTCAGCACCCCCACTTGCTTGGTGAGCTGCTTGCCAACCAGCTAACCCAGTTGCAAACTCCAGTTAGCTGTGGTGGCATGTGACTATAGTAGATGCTGCTCCCCTCCCCGATCTGCCTCCTGTACCCATGCTCACCCACAGCACCTCAGAGGTGGCAGATGGATGGGGAAGCACTGGCCCACTCTCTCAACAACAATTCCTTGTTCAAGTGGTGGTGGTGGGGTGGCAAAAGCTCCTGATTCTCTCCCATACAGACACAGAAACCTGTGGCAAAGATACCCAGAGGGGGCAATGGTAGAACTGCTGCTTGGAGGAAGCAGGTTGTTTTCTGCACATGTATAGAAAGCCCCAATGGATTTTTAATTGGTAAAAAATACGAAATATGTTATTTTATCTGTTTAAAGACAGTTACATTTTGAAATGTTTCAAGTGGTAATTTCTTTTCTGATGGAATATAATTTCAAGTAAGTATAGAAAACAAGCCATTTAAAATAAACCAAAGTACCACTGTGGCCACTGATTATTGTGTTAGTCTGTGGCTGAAGAAAGCTGAGTTCTGCTCTTCACTGACTCATGATGCTCTTTGGATTTGGATGACCTTGGGCCAACTGCTCTCTCTCAGCCTGGCATACCTCACACCTAATTGTGAGGGCGGGGGGGGATTAGTAAATGAGAGGGGAAGGGCTGGAGGAAATTGCCATAGATAAAACATAAACTACCTTTAAGCTGCATGTTGCAAGGCTAGGAAGAAATGCTCAATGCTGTAAGGTGCAAGTCATGCAGCTCTGTGTTTTAGTGTCTGATCTAGGAAGAACTTGCATGGATAGTGTTTCTTCAGCATGAGACTGCCAGCCAAAATACATGTGCAAAATTCTTCTTCTCCATCCCTCTCCCTTCTCAAAATGTTCTTCCAGCAAAAGCGTAAAACGTTGCCTGCCTCTCTCATCATCGCAAAGACTGAAAGTATTTCACATGCACATGTATGCATCTCCTTCACAGTCAAGTATAATCTCTTTTGGAAAGGAGTCCTATTTCTTACTTGACATTTATGAAGGTTTTCAACTTTCATAAGGAGTATCAGTCTAACCCTGCGCATCATTAGGCTTTATCTGTGACATTATCATTAGAGTCTATCAGCTCTGGGACCACTTGAGAAAGAAGAAATGCGCCTGAAATGTGTGCTGTTTGCTCCAAATCAGATCAGTATAGGTATTGTTCCTTATATTGTATAAAAGATTATGCATATATTTATTTTGAATGAGTACATACCATAGCATCACTAAACTTTATTTTAGAAGCAGTGGACAATTCATAAGAAAAACTTGACATGGAGGTCTCCTCTTAAATTCTTATTCTGTAAGAAGACCTCCTATGTGTTGATTTGTTTTGTCTCAGTCTTCTGTATATTTATAAATCATTGTTGTATATCACATATTCATCATGGATAGATTCAAGGTAATGAAATAACACTGCAATCTATATTTTTCAACTGAGACTGAAAGCAAATAATACACATATACATCTTTATTTGCTAAAGATTAAAGCCAAGCACAGCATATAAATTTTATTTTATTGCCTTAGTTGGCTCCTAAATACGAAAATTTTAATAAAAATGCACTTTGCATACTGATAAATCTGCTGTTTTCAAGTTAGTGGTTAAAATTTTCCAGTGGTGATATAAATAAATATGATCCTAGAATAAGCACTAACTACCTGTACAACAACCTATTACTTGATATAATTGAAATGTCCAGTTGTGCTGCCCTACTGGGTCACACCCCAATTACACCCTCAGCTGGGAATCCAAGACTCATATGCTTAGCAAAGTCCAGTCTACATCTTCTAACCAGCCAAGCAGTACACAATCTGAAGGGTGAGGCCAAGGAGTAGTCAAAAGTTCAGGACCGAGAGAGAGACAGGAACAAGACAAAGTGCAAAGTCCAAAGCCGAGGTAAGGTTAGGTTTCTGTCCAAGCATCCACTTTTGCAAACCCAAAAGTATACTTTAAAATTCATGCATCTAGTTGAATGATATGACCGTGGAGTTCAACGTCACTAATTCTGTTTTCATATCCCAGTGGCCCTACATTAAATTACTCCAAGGGTTCTCTCCACCTAAAGAAAGTAGCCCTCAGCTAGTTTATACACTGATACTAGGAAGCGTGTTTTGGGCATAAACTGAGCTGGAAAAAAAATAAACAAAACATAACTTAGTGGTATTTGGTGAGGGTTATGACTCTCCTCACACCATTATCCCTATTAGTTCGATGCCATTATGGGGAAGATGGGTAGTAGTTTATACCACAATTTCTTCTTTTATTTTATTGTATATGTTGTAATTTTAATGTTTTGTCCAGTATTTTAATGGGGTTTTATTGGGTTTTTTAATTTTTGGACTGTCTGTAACCCACCATGAGCCGGTTCTGGGATCCAAAATCCAAATAAATAAATTAAATAAATAAGTTTAAGCCATGCTGCAAAAGGATCTAGTCCAGGATCAGTCAAGGTAACAGGTGAGACCTCCCTACTACATGCAGATCCTGGGGCCAGCTTCTCCAGCAGTACAGTTTAAACCATGCTGCAGGAGAAGCCAACCCAGTCCCAGGGTCCAGCAGGATTTTTAATTAAAAATAGGTATTTTTTTTCTTCTTGGGTCCATTAAGCCTGGAAGTAAAAATCAGGATTTCTGTAAAACCATACTGGTATTGGGGTCCAGGATTATTTGGAAATACTGATTGGGGCAGGTGGGGACGAAGTACGTTTGTTGTTTGTTTGTTTGCACACCCCTATGATAGGGTTACATTCCACATTGACTCATACTCCTTTTGAGGGGGAAAATACCAATCTAATTTCTTAAGATTGCAGCAATGTTTAACTCATCTCAGACCTACAGGTGGCATATGGGGTTCAGTACTTCTTCAGATATATTCCCTGGTCCCTATCTGAATTCCCAGCTTGCATTTTGTTAAAGTATGCTTGTCTGTTGTGCAGATATAAAGGAAAATTTGCAAGCAGCATGGATTCTCATTGCCTGGGGAGAAACAGGGGAAACGGAACTTCAAGAAAGCCATATCTGAGTACATTAAACCAGGGGTAGTTAACCTGTGGTCCTCCAGATGTCCATGGACTACAATTCTCATGAACCCCTGCCAGTGGGAATTGTAGCCCATGAACATCTGGAGGACCGCAGGTTGACTACCCCTGCGTTAAACCCTTCCTGGCCAAATTCATCCTTTGCTCCATCCCATAAGTTGTTCTCCCTGGGTACCTGATTCTTTCTCGTTTGTGTCTCGGCACTTTAAAGTTGGTTCTTATATGTCACTGCTCTGTACCCGAAGGAGGCTCAAAGCTGATGACAGTTGCCTTCCCATTCCTGTCCCCACAACTGACACTCTGTGAGGTGGGTAAAGCTGAGAGAGCCCTGATATCACTGCTCGGTCAGAA
Organism: Paroedura picta; assembly: GCF_049243985.1. Taxonomy (NCBI): domain Eukaryota; kingdom Metazoa; phylum Chordata; class Lepidosauria; order Squamata; family Gekkonidae; genus Paroedura; species Paroedura picta. The sequence continues at coordinate 116,446,106 of NC_135370.1, forward strand.
CAGTTTTATCAGCACTGTGGCGAGCCCAAGGTCACCCAGCTGGCTGCATGTGGGGGAGCGCAGAATCAAACACAGCATGCAAGATTAGAAGTCCACACTCCTAACCACTACACCAAACTGGCACTACACCAAGCTACTACCCTCATAGTCTAACACCTAACTTACATAATACTCTTTTTGGTACTCTTTTTGGTACAACAATTCAAATTCATCAATGGAAGCAACTGCTGTTTCCCCCTTACCTATGTGTGCGGCTCCGTGTGAAAAGCCTCATGATTTGGGGCAGGCAGGCACTTCACGGCAAGCATAGAAGGAAGCCAGTGCAGTCATAGAATCATAGAATCATAGAGTTGGAAGGGGCCGTACAGGCCATCTAGTCCAACCCCCTGCTCAACGCAGTATCAACCCAAAGCATCCTAAAGCATCCAAGAAAAGTGTGTATCCAACCTTTGCTTGAAGACTGCCAGTGAGGGGGAGCTCACCACCTCCTTAGGCAGCCTATTCCACTGCTGAACTACTCAGACTGTGAAATTTTTTTCCCTGATATCTAGCTATATCGTTGTACTTGTAGTTTAAACCCATTACTGCGTGTCCTTTCCTCTGCAGCCAATGGGAACAGCATCCTGCCCTCCTCCAAATGATAACCTTTCAAATACTTAAAGAGGGCTATCATGTCCCCTCTCAACCTCCTTTTCTCCAGGCTGAAAATTCCCAAGTCCCTCAACCTATCTTCATAGAGCTTAATCCCTTGGCCCCAGATCATCATCGTCGTTCTCCTCTGTACCCTTTCAATTTTATCTACGTCCTTCTTGAAGTGGGGCCTCCAGAACTGCACACAGTACTCCAGGTGTGGTCTGACCAGTGCCGTATACAATGGGACTATGACATCTTGTGATTTTGATGTGATGCCCCTGTTGATACAGCCCAAAATGGCATTTGCCTTTTTTAACGCTGCATCACACTGCCTGCTCATGTTTAGTTTACAATCCACAAGTACCCCAAGGTCTCATTCACACACAGTGTTACCTAGAAGCGTAACCCCCATCCAGTAGGCATGCTTTTCATTTTTCTGACCCAGATGCAGAACTTTACACTTATCTTTATTAAATTGCATCTTGTTCTCATTTGCCCATTTTTCCATTGTGTTCAGATCTCATTGAACTCTGTCTCCACCGTCTTGAGTATTTGCCAGTCCTCCCAATTTGGTGTCATCTGCAAACTTGATGAGTAGTCCCTCCACCCCCTCATCTAGATCATTAATAAATATGTTAAAAAGTACCGGACCGAGAACCGAGCCCTGAGGTACCCCACTACTCACCTCCCTCCAGTCTGATGAAACACGAGGTCTCTTCTGCTGTGCTCTGTTCTCGCCACCAGCTATAGGACTCAAATGTAGCTCTGTGGTCACAGGCAGAGTAGCAATGGAAAAACCCCAAGAAAATGTCTGCCAACTTCCTTTTTCCTTCAGGATGGGGAGACGTATGTGTGAATGCATGCATGCTCTCCCTGAAGCAAGGAGCAGACTCCACTTGGCTGTCTGCACTCTCCATCCACTGATGTGTAGGCACGTAGTCGGCTTCAGTCAGCCATAGGGGCTTGCCATGTGTTTTCTTTGTAACTATCTTTTAGGCTTTTGTACTCTGCTTCAGTAAGTAGACTGAAGCAGATGAATATATTATATATTTCTGTATAATCTTTCCAGTAAAGATTATTCTCTCTTTTAAACCTCAAAGTGCTGTGAATTTGGATCTGTGCTTCATTCACAAAGGTAATTAATAACTGCTTACTTGCAAAACACTCTGTTACTCTGAACCTCTGTTTTTTGGAGGGACCTTGGTCTGATACTCTGAAAGACCTAACAAAAATGTCAATTTATTGATGCATAAATAGCATTGAAAATTCATACCTTTTATGTGAGAAATTCTATGTGAAATATTAAAAGGTATGGAATGAAAGAATTACAGATTTACAACAGTTGACAAACAAATTAAAATGGGAGTTTTATACCAAGAAAAATTAAAATAATTCCTGGATAAGTATACTTGAAGAATAGTCAAATGTGGGCTGAAATACCATAAAGACAATTCTACTTCAATGCCTTGTATAATTGAAGACTATTGCTGAGGGGAAACAATGGAATAAATGGATATCTGAATAAGATCATTATGCAGTCAGAACTGTTGCCTTTCCCAAAACATTCAATATCCATCCACTTGTTTTGCTTCTTCTTCCCTCCTGCTTTCTCTAGATACAGGTAAAGAGCTTGGGAAATTAAAGCAATGAATTCCAAACCAGGTACTCTTGATTGGACTGCATAATGAAGGTCCCCTTATTTTCATAGTCCCTGTCAAAATACCTTTGCCTTGCATTAAATCTCCTTTTAGTTTATTACCTTAAGGATCAGTACTTAACTAATAAATGGCAATGCTGTAAAAAAAATAAAAGAGGTTAATAAGACAGCCTGAAGCCAATCTGTAACCATGAGTATATAAATAACAGCATTAAGGGGTCCTGGGAGAAGTTTGGTGTGACTGTTTACTGGCCAATCAGGTTCCCTGTAGGAGCCTGTACAACCCTGATTGGCTGTCTGCCCAGTGACTGCCCAATCAAATTACAACTCCTGCCCTTAACCATGTCTTCAGAGTTCTTCCACTTTGTTGAAGTTCCTGGTCACTCAGAGGTCTGTCCCACAGTGAGTGTGCTGCCAGGGTTGTGTGGGAGCCATTTGGCTTGAGCTGTTCTAATCTATTTACCTCTCTCAGAGCTCTCCCACCTCAGTTATGCAGACACAAGCCAGGTCTGAGGGACCATTAGGGATCCAAAGCTGTTCTAACAAATATTCCCTGCCCTTTTCCTGTTAAAATATGGACTTTTCATAACCCCCACTGTCCATACTTCTGGCCCTTCACACCCCCTTGAACTTGCTGGGGTCTAATTTAGTTATGTCTCCTACACAGAAGGTCTGCCCAACAAGGAGTCACCCAAAGAAGTGGGCTCTACAGGATAAAAATTACCTGTCGGGGTGTGGCAAAGATGTCGTTCTGAGAGGATTGCAGTGCAATCACTGAAGCCTGACAGGGGCCAATTGTGAAATAAATTGGCAGAAAAGAGGAGGGGTACACAAACCCCACCTCACCTTTCTACCCAGAAAGTCCTAGGGAATTCTTGGGGCCATCTCCAATCCTTTAGGGAGTATATCTCCCCAGATTACAGGCTGTCAGCGTTTCGGGTCAAGAGGACGACCGCCATATTCTATCTTGGACTTTTCTTTCTTTCTTTCTTAAAGAATCTGCTTTAACCCTCTACTACGATTTACTGCAAATGAACACTGTGAACTGAGGGGAGGACATCTGCCAAATTCCAAGATACCAATTAAAGCACAGAGGCGGCAAGTATTTCTCCATTTCTTCGTTTCTCTTTTTCCCCCCTTTTGCTCTGCCTGAAGCCACCTCGTTATGAGGCAGGCTAATTCTCTTTCCTAAGCAGAAGAAGGACTTAAATCAACTCAAATTAATTAGCAATGACTCTTACTGCAATTGTTTTGGTTTTTGGAGATAAGAGATAAGAGCCGTGGGTGGGAGGATCTCACGAGAATTCTGCTCCAGTACGAGAATATCTGCTTTACTGACTTCAATACGTCACATGCCAGTGCCAGGAACATCGGAGGTCAAAACAGACTGTTGCTTTCGCTTAGGACTGTGTAGGACCTCTACTGGCTATTTGCAAAATTGTCTGAGATTCGTTGCTGACTTGCAAACACGTCTATGTTAAAAAGAATGGCTCATCTAATAGAGAAACAAACCCAAGATTTGAAAGCATTACAGAAGGATTGCTTAAAAATATTTTCAAGGAGATCCAAGACGGCAAGGAAGAAGTCTCTAACAGGAATGATGGATTAATAACAGTGGCTGATGATAGCTCTAAACAAGGTGGAAAACCATCAGCAGAAGAGAAATTTGAAACTATGGAGATGGAAAAGGGGATGTCGGAGCCTTGCAGCCTAGATAAGGACACCCTTCTTAAAAAGACATACAGACATTTCAAAGTAACAGTACACAAGAACCAATAAAAAGATATATGGATCTGCTATGAAAGTTATCGATTTAAAGAAGCTTCTCGGGAAAAAAATTGTATTGATATTGGAGTCCAGGAGGTGCAACTGCCTCAAGATTCAATGATGCAGACTCTGCGGGAAAGAGTACAACTGCACTTTCTACGCCAAAGGCCAACTGGAAAGAACACAAGTCTACAGGAATAACAAGATGCAGCAAGCCTCGATATGAGACCCCCTTAAGAAGACCGGGGAAGGGAAAGGAGAAGCAGTGGTCGAAATTCTTTCTCTTCTTTTTCTTTTCTTCTGTAGGCACATAGGCAATATAACTGTAAGTGCCGGAAATATAAAACGGGGTTTCTCCCCCTTTATTTCTTCTTTATTAGTGTATTGCCATAGGGCCAAAGCTCATACTGTTCTGCAAAAAATATTTAGCATTTAATTCAAATCTGAAAATATACTATGACATCTTGTGATTTTGATGTGATGCCCCTGTTGATACAGCCCAAAATGACATTTGCCTTTTTTACCGCTGCATCACACTGCCTGCTCATGTTTAATTTGCAATCCACAAATACCCCAAGGTCTCGTTCACACACAGTATTACCTAGAAGCATATCCCCCATCCAGCAGGTATGCTTTTCATTTTTCTGACCCAGATGCAGCACGTTACACTTATCTTTATTAAATTTATTAAATTGCATCTTGTTCTCATTTGCCCATTTTTCCATTGTGTTCAGATCTCGTTGAACCACTGTCTTGAGTATTTGCCAGTCCTCCCAATTTGGTGTCATCTGCAAACTTGATGAGTAATCCCTCCAGCCCCTCATCTAGGTCATTAATAAATATGTTAAAAAGTACTGGACCGAGCACCGAGCCCTGAGGTACCCCGCTACTCACCTCCCTCCAGTCTAATGAAACACCACTGACAACAACTCTTTGAGTGCGGTTCTCTAACCTAGCGATCCCCAACCTGTGGGCTGCGGACCACATGTGGTCCATCGACTAATTGGAGGTGGGCCACGAAGGACGCCTTCTCTCCCCCCCCCACGGCGCTTTACTTCATCCCTCCCCAGCCCTTTACAACACACTTCGGGTGTCATTGTCTTCCATCACTCCCAGATGGGACTATCTCCTTGCAGAGAAACAAGCTCAGGGTTCCCATTGATTTGTCATGGTCATGAGTTAAAATTTCCATGAAAATAAAATGTTCCTTATGTTCATTGCTGTAGTGATCAGAGAGCGTTAGGGCAGTGGTTGAGAGTAGAGGAGTAAACTACCCCCTACCGGGCCTCAGTAAAATTGTCAAGCGTTGAGTGGTCCCCGGTGATGAAAAGGTTGGGGATCACTGCTCTAACCAATTCCCTATCCACTTAACTATCTGAAAATCCAGATTGCATTCCTTCAATTTATCCATAAGAACATCATGGGGAACCTTATCAAAAGGTTTACTAAAATCCAAGTAAATGACATCAACTGAATTTCCACGATCCAGCTAACCTGTTACTTGGTCAAAAAAAGAAACCAGGTTGGCCTGACAGCACCTGTTGGAGACAAATCCATGCTGACTTCCTTGGATCACCAAATTGTCCTCCAGATATTTGCAGATCGCTCCCTTTAATATCTGCTCCACTGTCTTCCCCACAACAGAGGTCAGACTCACTGGTCTGTATTTTCCCGGGTCATCTTTCCTCCCTTTTTTGAAGATCGGAATAACGTTTGCTCTCTTCCAGTCCTCCGGGACATCTCCAGTCCTTAAAGAGGTCCCGAAGATGATGGACAAGGGTTCTGCAAGTTCTTCGGAAAGTTCTTTGAGCACTCTCAGGTGCATTTCATCTGGCCCAGGGGATTTGAACTCATCCAGTGCAGCTAAATGCCTCTCGACAACCTCTGTCCATGTCAACCTGCCACCCAGACACTATCTCTTGGCTACTGCCATCTCTAGATGTGCCTAAACCCTTTGACCTGTGGGGAAAAACAGATGTAAAATAGGTGCTGAGCCTTTCTGCTTTCTCTGCATCCTCCGTTAGAGTTTGTCCATCCGCACCGAATAGTGGGCCTATTGCCTCCTTTACTTTACGTTTGCTCCTCACATAACTGAAAAATCTTTTCTTGTTACAATCAACAGGCCTCCCCCTTAGAACATAGCCCCTCAGAATTTATCAGCATAGATGGCCTTGCTTGAGCTTCCTCCCTAGATCTTGATAGTCTGTTTTAATAGGAGCAATGGTATTCACGGACATGTCATTCGTACCCACATGGACCATCACAAATGTGTAGCGATCTGTAGATTTGAGGCGTTTGGGCAGCCGTTCTGAAATGTCTTTAATTTTTGCCCCTGTCAAGCAACACACCTCTCGGGTTAGGGGGTCGGGCCCAGCCACATGGCGATCCATTCCTCTTAGCCGGGAGTCTCCAATTACCAGTACTCTCCTTTTTTTCTTCTTCTCAACACTATTTCCTTCTATCCCCGTGGCCTCTTCACTTTGTCTTAGACTTTGTTTTGGGACCTCTTCTCTCCTTGACACTTGCACCTCCTCTGCAAGGGCCTGAAATCTATTCTGGAGCTCCAAAGGTCCCAAGAACCATCTTGCTCTATGGTTCAATAGTAGGGAAAGCCCTCTAAGACCAGCTTCCATGTGCGATGGGGATTCTAAGGTGGAATCCCTCTGGTTGGGGGCGACTTAAAGATTCTTTGCCAAATATTGGACCTATTTCAGCAGGATGAAATAGCTGGGGGAGGGAGAAGAGCAACTCTAGCATTTGTCTCTGAGAGCCACCATGGGGTAACTGTCAAAGAATGGCAGCCTCTAAACTGGAGAGCTCTCTCAGGGGGAGGAAGGCCACCACTGCCAGCCTTCCTCAATGCCTCTCTGGTCTTCCCTTTGTTGGCTCGGCTTCCCTGCTTCTCCTCCATCTTCTCCCCTCCTGGAGTCTCCATCCAGCCATTCTCTCCCTCTCTCCCTTTCTCTCCCTCTTTCTCTCCTCCTCTGCTCTTCCTTGGGTTGTCTGCTCACCTCTCTCTGCCTCCTGCTTTTTACCCTTCTTCTCATCTGCTGCCTTTTATACCCCAGCATTCCCAGATCCCCTTCATGCCACCCCACCCTTGAGTTTACATCAACCCTACCCTCTGAGTCTATGTCTTGCCTTCCTGCCCCACCTTCCACCCAATCGACCGGGCATGGTTGTCTCCATTGCTCCCAAGCCTGGCCAAGCTTCTGCCATGCCAGGGCTCTGGGAGGTGGGGTGCCCTGCAGTCCAGTGTCTTCAGTGCTGTGGGTATGGTGTCATTGGGACATCACCCTGTAAAACTCCCTCATACTTCCTTAGGGTTGTCAGGCTAGAGGACTTCAGCCATGGTGATCTCGGTTTCAGGTTTGTCTCAGTGCTTCTGGAACTGAGCTGCAATGCTGGGGCTGTGGAGCAAATGAGTCAGGGGGCCTTGGGGCATTGTGGGTGGATTCATTTCAGACTCTCAGTCAGGAGAGCAGGAGACTCTGGACAATGTGAAAATCTTGTTGGTATCTAAGGGGCCACTGAGCTCAAATCTAGTTCTTTTAATGCATATCAACATGGATGCTCACTGAAACTGCAGCAATAAACTGCCAACTTACATGACAATTTGTAGTTTATCAAGTTTGGTATAACTTTTTGGTCTATCCCTTTTGAATGAATGATGAGAAGCTGAATGGTGCAGCCAAATATGAATTATTAGTAATCACTATTAAGGATCACCATTGAACAGCAAGCTTTCATATCTTTTTAGGATGACCATGGTGATGTGGTTTTTTGTTACTTTTTTGTTTTTGTTTGTTTGTTTGTTTGTTTTGCTTTGTCCGCATTGTTCCAAGGTTAGATTTTAATGAACTTTTTCTGGTTTATATTATCCATGCCAAAACTAAAATGGGTTGTTACAGTATAAGCAGGACAATTGGTGAGCTCCTTGAGGCATCTGTTCATGACCCATCCTATCATTGACTGGAGAAGACCAGTGGTTGGGGGAGGGTGAAACCCTTGGTATTAGGAACAACAAACAAAACCCTTAGCTGCTGTAGCATCATATGAGGGGAGAGATATTGAGCTTAATACCTCTCATTTTAGACCTTTTTGCAGAGAAGCACACAGCAGAATTTTCCAATAGTCAGGGGAGGAACAGCAAATATTTAATGGTTGAGGATTCTGCCAATACAAATACTTTGCAGGACCAGAAGCAGCCATATCCGATTAAAGATCCCCGTCCCAGGGTTGTAAATTGAAAAAAAATGTTCTATATGACTGTGTGTATCTATATGTTAAACTTTGATGAAGATCAGTATGATTAAAATGCATTAGGTCTGAACTTGTTGGGATTGGGGTATACACACTGATATCTTTTATGTGTGCCCAATAGATAAGATATTGTTCTAAGATAAACAAAGCCAACAGAAGAAATGATCAAGAGTGGATTTATCCAAAATGTTGGTTGCAGTCCTGGATTGCTTGTTGGCTTAAAGTCCTTAGTCAAAAGCTAGGAAAAGGTTATCACTAATTTATATCCGACATTAATAACACCAAGTTTTAGCCTAAGTGCTTGTGTCTCATATTTTCACCCAGATGCTGCCATAAAATTCCAAAAACATGCTGTTACATTCATACAATAAGCACTGCCAACTAAGGAGTAATTTAATTGACATGAGATAAAGACAATTTTTGGGCAGAGTGATGGTCAAATTTGTATCCGTAAAAGTTATTGTTAAAGTGTTTATGTGAGAAAAGACTTTTTCAGGAATGCATCTGTAGGGATACATGGATTGCAAATACAAACAGAAGTAATCCATGACTCCTAAGAGTGACCTTTTGTCAAACTGCAAATCAATTGTGTAAATTCTTCTTGTGGTTTAAATGGGCAAAAACCTATCCATCGGAGGGCTATGCAAATGCACTCCAGCCAATGCATTCTACAGAGAGCAACAGCTTAATGATCTAAGAAGGAATATAGTGGGGTTTGCCTAGCAAAATGTGCATATTGATAAAACTCTTCAAAGAAACTCTAACAATCAGCAGATAGAGCAGAACGGAACACTTGGCACTTTGCAAGGATAGAAAATGTTGGAATGCAATAAGGCAACTATATCTGACTCCAATACACACAAACAAAAGAACTGAACAATGATTCAGCTCTTAGAGATTTTATTCGTCTACCATTAGAAACAAGTGACTTCTTACTTTTAAAAACATGGAAAGCACAAAACTGTTCAGGAGTTTGGACTGTAGGGGGAAGAAATGAAGGCCTGGAATGTGCAGGAAGGAAATATTGGAAAATTCTAATCCTGTTTCCCAGCTATGATGTCACCTGATGGACTTCAAGCTGGACCCAGATACTTTTCCTATTTATTAGGGAAAATAGCTCAAATAACTCCTATTCCAAGTTATGGTTAAGGAAATTCCATCCTTAGAAAACATAGAAGCTAAAAGTAGTTATTTTGAGATGTTCAGTGACAAATATGGACCAGAGAAAGTGATTTCCTCTGGAGGAAGCCCTGAAGCAGCCGCTTCAGTTGCTGCCCCAATGCGGAATGAATGGGTGCCAAATTGCTCTGCTGGTAAGCCTAAAAGGTTCAGAGTGCTCCTTAAAACAGCCCCAAACTGGTAGCAGGACAAACAGGTACCATTTTTATGCATCAACAACGGGCCCGCAACATCTGGGTGAATTGAGAGCAAAGTTCTCATCACACTAACTGGGCAAGGATTGTCTGGACTGCTTGTGTGCAACCTTATGTGTGAGCCATGACCTAATTGATCCATCTTAGAATGGTAAAAGAGAATATGCAATTCCTCATTAATGACTTACACATCCTCGCTCACCAGTGCTCTATCTCCTAGGCCTGATTGTGACTCCGACAGCAGCTCACCACTCCGAAAAGCCCCTTGGCCCCAGATCATCCTCGTCGCTCTCCTCTGTACCTTTTCAATTTTATCTACGTCCTTCTTGAAGTGAGGCCTCCAGAACTGCACACAGTACTCCAGGTGTGGTCTGACCAGTGCCGTATACAATGGGACTATGACATCTTGTGATTTTGATGTGATGCCCCTGTTGATAAATCTAATTATTATTATTATTATTATTATTATTATTATTATTATTATTATTATTATTATTATTATTATATTTCCCGCCACTCCCTTGCGGCTCGTGGCGGGTTACAGCATCATAAAATCCCCATTAAAACCCCATTAAAAGACAATAATAACATTACCAACATTGCCAACATGGCGAAGATCGACAACTCAACTTCCCCCCCTCTCACTACTGGCGGGTGGAGAGGAGGTCCTGATGATGTTTACTTCAGGTCCCAATCCAAATCCCAGACCCCAGGGGGGGCATAGATCTACATTATCAGCCCCGGCCTCAACCATAAACCTGGCGGAAGAGCTCCGTTTTGCAGGCCCTGCGGAACGTTGAAAGATCCCGCAGGGCCCACAGCTCTCCCGGGAGCTCATTCCACCACGTTGGGGCCAGGACTGAAAAGGCCCTGGCCCTGGTCGAGGCCAGGCATGCTACCCTAGGGCCGGGAACAACTCTTTGAGTGCGGTTCTCTAACCAATTCCCTATCCACCTAACTATCTGAAAATCCAGATTGCAGTCCTTCAATTTATCCATCAGAACATCATGGGGAACCTTATCAAAAGCTTTACTAAAATCCAAGTAAACGACATCAACCGAATTTCCACGATCCAGCAAACCTGTCACTTGGTCAAAAAAGGAAACAAGGTTGGTCTGACAGGACCTGTTGGAGACAAATCCATGCTGACCTTCTTGGATCACCAAATTGTCCTCCAGATGTTTGCAGATTGTTCCCTTTAATATCTGCTCCATTATCTTACCCACAACAGAGGTCAGACTCACTGGTCTGTAGTTTCCTGGGTCATCCTTCCTCCCTTTTTTGAAGATCGGAATAACGTTTGCTCTCTTCCAGTCCTCCGGGACATCTCCAGTCCTTAAAGAGGTCCCGAAGATGATGGACAAGGGTTGTGCAAGTTCTCTGGAAAGTTCTTTGAGCACTCTCGGGTGCATTTCATCCAGCCCAGGGGATTTGAACTCATCCAGTGCAGCTAAATGCCTCTTGACAACCTCTCTGTCCATGTCAACCTGCCACCTAGACACTATCTCTTGGCGACTGCCATCTCTAGATGTGCCTAAACCCTTTGACCTGTGGGGAAAAACAGATGTAAAATAGGTGCTGAGTCTTTCTGCTTTCTCTGCATCCTCCGTTAGTCCATCCGCAGCCAATAGTGGGCCTATTGCCTCCTTTACTTTATGTTTGCTCCTCACATAACTGAAAAATCTTTTCTTGTTACAGTGGGCTTCCCTGGCCAATCTTAGCTCACTCTCAGCTTTGGCCTTTCTGATGATTGATCTACAGTGCCTAGTAACCTGTAGGTACTCTTCTTTAGAGTTCTGTCCTTCCCTCCATTTCCTGAACATTTCCCTTTTCTTTCTTAGTTCCTCTTGAAGTTCTCTGTTGATCCAAATAGGCTTCTTAGAGCTCCTGCAGTGTTTTCGTCTTTTTAATACCCTCTCCCTTCCCAAATGAGTATGTATGTTATTTATTTATTTATTTATTTATTTATTTATTTATTTATTTATTTATTTATTTATTCTTTTATTCTTTTATTCTTTTATTCTTTTATCCCTTATTCCTTTATTTATAACCCACCACTCTTGATAATGTCACCTCATGATAGCTTACAATGTAAAACGCAATTACAAAGTCCCCATAAAACTCCTTAAAACATTAAAAGCCTTAGTAAATACAATATCAGTACCAAAAATATCAATAATATGTGCAATATCAAGATGGTGGTATAAATCTAATGGTCCAAAAACACAACTCAGCTGTTCCAGCCTGGCCAATGACATGGCCTCACAGGTATAGCATCAATATTAACCCGCAGGTTAACCAAGGAGTAATCAAGGATATTCAAGCAAGAATATCATAATCAGTTTGGGCTGAGCTTTTTGCTTCTGCCTGCTTAAAAGTGTGTATGTATGGGAGAGTGAAACAGAGGGCTGAAACTGTTTTCGGGTGTTTTGAGATGACGAACACGGGTAGAGTTGGTATGATCTGGCACAGGTCCAAGGGGAAGGAAGCTATCTGGTGCACTGAAAATGCTATGGCTCTCACAGGCTTCTCAGCTATTAAGGAAGTGATCTGGCCTGTTGAGATAGCATGCAGCCCTTTTGAGCGGACAGTGAGGTATCTAAATTGGCTGCCAGCTGAACCTCCAAACCAAGCCACATAGTCTATGAAATATTTATGGAGGCACAAATTGAGGGCAATTCCTCACAATGAAAATACAGCGAGACTCTTACCTTCTGCAAGTGCTTTTTTTGTGGTTTGAAACGATGTCATCAATCTCCTACCTCCTCCCAGTGCTGCCCTCACTACATTTTCTGATTTGCAGTGAGATCAGGGTAATCCCAAAAAGTGGATTCCCCTGGGGAAATCCCGCCAGCTGCCACAAGCAGCCAGCCAAGGGAGATTAAGGAAGCGAGGACAGTAGTCCTCACATGAGGAGATGTCCTGCCCTCGCTTCCGCCCACTTCATTTCTGGGAGCGGGGTTTTGCTGTCTTTTAAAAAAATGGCAAAGTGGCTGGAATAAGAAATAGGCATTTGCGAGGCTGCAGGATGGTTTAAAAACATGTTCCAACCAATGCATATGTGAATAAATGGATTCTCGTTTCATCACATAATTCTTATTTCTTTTTTTAAAAGAGTTTGCTGCGAGCCATGGGGGTTTAAAGTGCTATGCTGCAAGATGATTGGTTGTCGGGAGTGATTGACGGGTGCAAGCTGGAGGAGGCGCTGGAAGCTTGTAGCATGTTCCTCACTCCTCGGAAAGAGGTGAGGAACACTGCAAACACTACAATCATGGAGAGAAAAGCGGGAGGGCTCCCAAGTGTAAAATGAAGTTAGGACACTACAAAATGTCATGCTGGCCCATGCAGCGCCAATCATATTACTTTTTCTGTTGTGTGGAATGGGTCTGAGGCATTCTCATGGGAAAATTGGGTTAATGCGCCTATTAGTAACACACCTAATATATAGATTCAGGCAGGTACTTATGTTAGTCAGAAGCAACACAAAACAGTTTGAATCCAGTAGTTCCTTAAAACCAATGTAGTTTAATTATCGGTATAAACTTTGATGTATCTGATAAATTTAACTTTGTTGGTCTTAAAAGTACCACTGTATCTAGTATATGAACAATGCTTGTTACTGGTTGTGTGTTGCCATGAAAGCCTACCTTGACCAGCATTATTGATTTTCTTTTCAAAAAACACAAATTAAGCATCCAAGGACCCACTGGATGTAATATATATTACTCATACCAAGAAAGATATTATCCTAGAATAGTAGGAAGGCATTTTTTAATATATCATGTTAACAGTATTACAACTATGTTAAAAATGCATGGGAGGGATGACGGAGAAGCTAATAGTTGAATAGGACTGTGCATATGCTTGCATACATGAATCAAATGATGGGATTATTTTGAATTGGCCTGATTTTATTGTATGTTTGGCTATATTTTAAAACAGCAAGATCTTACTTCAAATAATAAGATTTAAGTTTTTAAAAAATAATTTATACTTTGAATAATTTAAAAAGGAGTTAAATTTCATTGGCTGCCACAATCATGAAAAATGCTAGTTTGGACTATTTATGCATAAATAGAACTTCACAGAATTAGGCATCTTTCTCCTAAGTATAAGAAGTAATACATTGTATACATGTATTCAAATTTCCAAATTTGATCAGTTCATTATACATGAAAATGTATTTCTTACTTGCTAAAATAATTACCTTTCTAAACTCAAGACTATCTTCAGGATGTATTTGAGTGAATTTGGCTTTCATTTAAAATGTACAAAAACAACATTTTAAAATAATTTCTTTAAGTAAAATTGCCTTAAATAGTTGCATCATAGATGAGACACGATAAACAGAGCATAGAAAATACTCAGAATGAATAGAGGGAAAAAAAGATTGTTAATGTATATAGGTCTTTTATTTTTCTTCCCACAAGAACCTAGTATATAAGAAGGTAAATACCAAAGCTTTAACTCAAAATATACTAAAAATTAAATATACTCTGTCATTAATAACAGAGCATTTACTGGCATGTTGAAGATTATAACGATGAACGGCTTTGGGAAGATCCTGAACCACAATAGATTTGTAATCAATGAAACAAAAGAAAAACCTGGGAGGGGAAGGGTAGCAAGTAGGAATGTGCAATTTTTTCCCTGGTATTTTTTTTATAAAGGTATTTTGAACCCAGAAAAAAAAATCAGTATGACTGAAAAAGCTGGATCCCAATAGTAGTAGACTATTTAGATCTGGGATTTTTCAGAAATTCAATTTTTTTCAGATGCAAAAGACCCAGACCAAACTACTCTGAGAAAAAAAGAAACAAACCACAGGCAAAACCTTAAAACCTTGATGTCCATGCTGTCAGAAGATCTCAGTGGAAACTAATTGCAATTAACATTGTATTTTAATCCTGTATGCTGCTGTTGCTGCTGTGATATTTTATGAGTTAATGTTATCAATTTTATTGTTTATTTTAAAATATTGTAAGCTGCCACAAGCCGATGACTCTGGGACTGGTGACACAGAATTGTAAAAAAATCCAAAAAACCTTGCTATTCAGCTGGAACTTTTGGAGTTCTTTTAAAATCACAAGCAACTGGTCCTGAAGAGGGAATGCAGCCTGCAGGCTCTGCTGGGTATCCTAATTTAAAGGGACAGGCCAAAACAGCCTGCCAATCGGGTGATCCTGTGAGGAGAGCTCTCCCTACAGGCTAGGCTGGGGTTCTGTGGGTGGGACTATGTAAACTGGGCTGCTCATCAGAACCCACCAAGCAGCTGATCCTGCAGAGAGAGCTCTCACCACAGGCTCAGCTTGGGGCCATCAGGGCAGCCCATTTGAACTCTGATTGCCCAACAGAGCCACCAAGCAACTGATCCTGGCAGCAAACCTCTAAATTAGTCTCGAGGGAAAGGTGGGCCAACCAGCAATCACCCTGATAGTGTTGTGAGCTGAAAATCAAGCACAGTGTGTTGATATGCTGTCTTTAAAACACCAGGTTGCTCACTAGGAGGATGTCACAGAACCTCACACCTGTAGATGTAATGGTTCATGCCACTGCAAAGGGTCTGTGACATGTACTGTATGTTCTTGCCAGCTGACTAATAGTGTGCGACTGGAAATTATCCTGTGTGTAACTGGTGGGGGTAATTAGTGGCTGGGAGTTAAGAAGGGAGATGGCTTAGAGTTAGAGACCAAAGGGAGTAAAGAGACAAAAAGGGAAAGAAAGAGAAACAGAAAGAACATCTGAACTCCATGGCAATGCCCTGGGGAAAGAGTCTAGCCAAGCAGTGATGGCAATCACCTTGACAACATGGCCAGTGTTCCTCAGTACACTGCCACATTAACACACACTCAAAGCCCATGGACAGTAAGAGAGAAGGGTGCACGATATGCCCCTCAACCAGTCACTCTGCCATGGGACAGACTTCAGTTCATAGGACACCAACAGGAATTTTGTTGCATTGACAGTACAATTATACATCTCAGCCTGAGTTCTCTGTTTAAACTGCAGATCATTCTCAGTAGACATGTTTGCATACTGTTTTCTCTTCAGAAAACCTCAAGATTGGATTTTGTCCTCGAAAACAACACAGGAATACCACTGGTACAAAATACTTTGTGCTTATTATCCAGAGCACATAGATTCTAATATATTCCACTAGCCTTGAAATGATTACATTGGCTAATTTATTTCTAGATTCCACTGTTTTTGATTTTTAAACCTTGCCTCATCTGGGTCTCACATATTTGAAGGACAGCTGCTTTATTTAGAACCCAATTCCACAACTCCAATGATCCAGTCAGTTTCTTCTTGCATTTCACAGCCACAAGCTGCAAGATAGAAGAAGAGTTGATTCTTATATGCCGCTTTTCTCTACCCAAGAGTATCTCAAAACAGCTTACATTTGTCTTCCTTTCCTCTCCCCACAACAGACACTCTGTGAGGTGGGTGAGGCTGAGAGAGCCCTGATATTACTGCTGGGTCAGAGCAGTTTTCTCAGTGCTGTGGCGAGCCCAAGGTCACCCAGCTGGCTACATGTGGGGGAGCGTGGAATCGAACCTGGCTCACCAGATTAGAAGTCTACACTCCTAACCACTACACCAAGCTGGTGTGATTGCCGATTCTAGGGTTTTCTCAGTAGTCATTCTACTGCTGTGGAGTGAGTTACCACTTAATCTTTCTCATAGGCCATTTAATAGGGTTTTATTGCATGTGTGTTTTTATTGTGTAACCTGCCATGAGCTGGTTTACTGGGAATGGCGGGAAATGAATCTAAATATTAAATAAAAATAATTAATAATGTCTAAAATATACTGAAATTATAGATAGAGCCTATTTCACTATATGTATAGCATGGCAGAATGAAAGAAGAATATTATGCTTTTTTAAAAAATTTCAAAGGCAAAATAATATAAACATAAATGTTTTATTGAGCAAGCCATAGCCAATAAAACAGACATATCCCACAAAACATTGAAGGAACAGAATATGCCAAGAGGTACCAAGCACATTAAGCAACATTTCCAATCCTGCAATTTTAAAATCTTCCAATGGAGATGACGGAGATTAACTTTGAGCGTTCTGCTTGCAGTTTGGTTTTCACTGAATGTGCTGCAATTTATCAAGTTACATTTTGAGTCTTCTTGCATTGTTATGAACTCCTCCATTTCAAACAGAAAAATGCTTGTGAGGAATCTTTTAAACCAAGTCTAATCAGCTAATCGAGCTAAACTGCACCCCACAGTCTTAAACCATTGCCCATCGTTGATCGGTTCACATAAACTTCTTTTTTTATTATAACAAATATCAAAATGTAATATACATTTATGGTTATACATACAGATAAACAGTAAATCAACAACACCGATCAGCATAGTGGCAAAAATGGAAAATAATAAAAATAATAAAAGCAAGCACAAAAGCATGGACCATATAGTTCCTTAGGAGGAGATATCAGTATCTACACCTACTAATGGCTACCATCAATGACATACAGCTATGAGGATCAGGACAAAGTTTTGATGCAGCCTGTCAGGAACAATCACAGAAGTCTGAGACACTAAAGCAGTGATACTCACTGGTTTTGGAATGACACATGGCTGTTTGACATGCTATCTTTGGCTTTTCTGAACATAATTTCACCTACCTCATATTTCGAGAAAATGGGCAAGGGTATTGCTTGACAGGGCTTAAGGCTGACAGGTGATTCACACCTTGTAATCACTATCACTAGAGAAAGTAGAGGACAGGTAAACTCTGTTCCTCATGCCAGTGACAGAAGTAAAAGGCCTATCCTTTACAGCAACAGTGTGCTTTCATCCCAGCACTTAGTGTATTCTAAGTTGACTTGCAGTTGGCTTCCCTCCCCCCTCAAAAAACAGCACATAGGAGAGAAAAATATGCAGTTATCACAGCCAATCTAAGACTAATCAGGGAGGGATTATTAAAGCTACCCTTGGCTAATCAGGCAATTCCCTGCAGCAGTTTCTATCCTGGAGGTATTCTGCATGGAGCCAAATAAAACAGTTTAAAAAACAACCAGTTTAGACCGCTTTATTATACTACAATCATTGTTCTGCATTGAATATAGTTTGTTGAAAAACTACGTTGCAATGCTCTCTGCATGGAACAATTCATAGCCCTGCCCCCTGTAGTTTTGCCAACTCCACTTTGTTCTCTAATGCAGTTACTAATCTGCACAACTAAGGGGCTTCTCTGCATGACTGACATGAGCGGCTGAGAGAAATGAACTGGTGAAAAGCCTCTTTCAGAACCAACGCTTAAAAATGCTTAAGCACCGAAGAGGCAGTTCACCATGCAGAACAAAATCAGTTTTGCAGAGTAAATTCCTTCTCTTGTGCAGAGATCAGAAAAACAATGTATTTAGTGAGTTTTCATCAGCTTTCTATCATGCAGAACAGGCCCTAATGTTACGCATGGCAGGATCCCTGCCTTATGCCTTGGCACACTGTCTTCTATAACCAATGGCACCCCACAATAGTCTAGGCTTAAGCTAAAGCCATGACACTGCTAGGGTCAGCCAAGCCAGGCCAGACTCCATCTTAGAAATCTTGCTCTCTGCCTTAGGTTTGGAATGACAGCCTTTGCCTGACCCAGAAGTGCCTCTGGACTCACCCCCCCCCCCATTGTATTTCTAAGTGAGTGGACTGGCTTCCTCCTGTTTGCCTAAGGGCTCCTAGGAAAATCCTTTGTCTTGCAACATTTTTCACACTTGGCCCCTCTGCCAGGGGATATTTCCCCCACATCCTGCCAGCGAGACCTGATGGCTCTCTTCCTCAGAGCCATTAATACCTTTATCCAAATCCATTTACGGCCATCACCCCCCACTTTGCCAGGTATTGTCCTAATCTCTGGGGACCCTGGAAACTTCCAGCACATGCTTACCTGACCCTTGTCACATAGCCCCCTTCCCAAAATCCTATAAAAACTGTGGCTTCACACAGCCACTTTGAGTGTCTTCCAACCCGGGACCTCCCACGCTGGTTCGTGCTCCTTCCTCTGACCCACCACTCCTCGGACAGGTAACTATCAAGCCTTCCACTCTTCCTCCCCCTTCTCTATATGACTGCTTGTATGTGTGTTAGCTATTTGTGTGTACTTTTGTTATTTTCCTTTCAATAAAAGCTTATATTAATATTTTACCTTTAAATCTGTATTTGCCTTGAGTTCCCACGGGCGGAATAAACCCTCGTATACAAAGGTAACGATCCGATAACGCTAAGTTACCCCCCTCTCGCAGCATTTGAGCTAATATTCCCCACAAGCTCAAAGATACACGTGTTTTAGGACACGTGTTCAGCAATTTGGGTAACAGATTATGGTGCATCACGCGGGCAATTGCCCCAGGCTTACTCGGGAGTAAAGTGGACGCACGGCACTCTCCAGTAACCCGGACGTAAGGGGAAAAGCCCGTTTGAACTCTTGGCATAAGTGTGTGAATGTGCTCTTGGAAGTGTGCTTTCTGAAAGGGTTGGCCTCTCTCTCTCCTTTCTACCCTTTTGCTATTGTTTTGCTCCTGCTGGAGATTAGTTTCCTTTAAGGCTAGGAACACCGAGGCAAGGTTTTCTTAGGCTTAGACGGGCGGGTGGACGACACGCACCCAACAACAGTTTTCTTTAAGGCTAGGAACACCGAGGCAAGGTTTTCTTAGGCTTTTAGACGGGCGGGTGGACGATACGCACCCAACAACTAGGGATTTGCCAAGCGTAGGAAGGCGTTAGGCAAAATTCCTCTTAGCTGTAGGAAGGACCAGGAAAATCCCCTTACTGCTACTACTTGTGCAAGCAGAGTCGCTCTCTGTAGCACCAAATTGCCCTGCGGCCACAGGAGTTGGAGTTTCGAGTGTCGGGAGTGGCACGAGAACTCAAGCGGGCTTTGCGAAGCTCAGATGATCCAGGTTTTGGTAATTTTCCCCGTGTTCAGGAAAGCCAGGGCGATCCTAACCGAATAAATTAGCCGGTACCCTCAGGTTTTCTTGGTAGTTTTGTCCCTGAATCGAGAGAGCCCCGGCCATCTCGATATAAAATAAGAAAACTAGCCAAACCCCGTAAGGACGTGCCTTGACGGGAGCCCTTCCCCCTTTTCCCCTTGCCGCTTTGAAGGATATAGAAGCCGCAAGAAAATCCCCCAGTGATTTCTTCCCTAAAAATACCTTCAGGTTTTCGGTGGTTTTCCCGAGGATCAAGTGCGCTCTGGCAACCTTGATTGGAAAAATCAGCCATCTGCTTGGTTTTTCGGTAGTTTTTGCCCTGAACTGAGAAGAGCCCCGGCCATTCTCAGCCAAAAACAAACTAGCCATACCCATAAGAGGTTAAACTCCACGGGATCCTTTTCCCTCTCTCCCCTGCTGTTTAAGAGACGAGCAGCGGCTGCCCCTAAACTCATCTCCTCTGTGCTTGCTTGCCCAGTGACAAGAAGCCAGAAAACCAAGCCCCGTCCCCTTTAAGATCTTGGAAATTAATAGGAAGAAATGGCATCCAGATTCAATCTGACTAGCCTGATTGCCCGTAAGGAACCGGCAGACAGACTGACACTCTGGGTGACCAAGAAGGGCGGCCGGAACCCCTGGCGCCCGGGAGCTTTTAAAAGCTCTAACCCCCTGGAAACCCTTACCGAGGCTTTCCAAGAATGGTGTAACACCAGGAAGCTCGGGGGTGGCAGTAAGGACTCTTATGCCACTTGGGGTATGTTTGTTGCCCTTCAGGACAGTGTAGCCCAGATTGCTGAGCTGCAACATGCCCTAGAGGAGAAGGATGCCCTAGTGAAGGAGCAGGTAGCTCAGCTGACTGACCGTCTCGAACAACGGGAGGCCCAGTTAGCTGATCTCCTGGAACAGCGTGAGGCTCATATCATCCACCTCTCCGAGATGGAGGACATGAGACCTGAGCGCTTGAGTGCACGGGTGGAGAAGGCTCATCAGCTTCAGACCATCCAGGAACTAGAAAGTCAGCTCCAAGCCACAAGGCAAGGAGCTGAGGTAGCAGAGGCTCGCATTCTCAAGCTAGAAGCAGAGCTAGTTAAGATCAAGGGAGCTGCACAGTTCCTAGTGGAGAACAATGTGGCCAAGCATGCTCAAGTAAGCCATGAGGCATGCCATAGAAAAATGCAGGAACTTGAAAAGCAGTTAGAGCTCCAAAGGGCTCTAGTTGGCACAATTCATACAGAGACTCTTCCCCTTCTACCTTCTGAGCCTCTGCCAGAAGAAATAACCCCCCAAATGTTCATAGAACCCCAAGGGGAAAATTCAGCTCCCTTCCACCCAGTTCTAGTTACAACCCCTGCAGATAGAACTGAGAGGCAGGAAATCCAGAAACAGCTCCCCATTGCAGGCCAGTTTAGAGAATCAGGTTCTCTTGAATTTCCCACTAACCAGGACTCCAAAAATTTAAACATTCAGGCAAACAGTGGTCTCCACTCTCAGTACAGGATCAAGAGGGAGAACCGCTTTAATCAGAATCACCCCAATTCTAATAGGAATAGAGACAATCGCTCCCTGCAGCCACCTAATGGCTGGAGCAAACAAAAGCCAGGAGGAAGGAGTAAGCCACAAAATGGTTTCCCTTCAAATAATTTCCCCCCAAATACTCTCAAACCTAAATACTTCCAGAATAGAAATTCTGCCCATCAGCAGCGCAATAAAAGAATCAGTAACAGGACTTTTCTATGGCGGGAACTTAGAAATACTGGAGCAGACATGTCCCAGTATCATGACCAACCAACATCTGTACTCATGTTTGGTTTTGTAAAGGCCATTAGAGAGAAAAGGAACAGAGACAGATGTGAGCTACAGAAAACTAGCCCCATAGAAATTTCTTCTCAATCCCCTAAGGACTGGCAGAAGGAAATAGAGAAATTTAAAACTCTTACCCAGAAACAAGATTTAGAAATTAAGGATCTTAATGAGAAAAACAAGGAATTCCAGGGTGAACTTTTAAATGTAAAAACCCATTTGCAAAATGTACTGGATTTCCAAAGCCACACAGATAATAAATTGAAAAGAAAATACAGCAGATCCAGTAACCCAGCTTCATCTCTTGTCTTTAAAGAAGAGGAAATATTCTCAGTTCCCCCATCACAGAGTCAGGAAGGAAATCTTGTCTCTGAACCTGTACAGAGTTCCAAAATCCAAGTTGACAACAATTGTTTTAACAGGGAAGAATTTGTTGCAAGGCTCTTAGCTTCCCTAAAGTTAAAAGAATTTCCAATTATTTTCTCAACTTCCACAAATAGTTCCAGTGCCACTGAGTTAATTTAACATGTGTGCTTCCATTTTTACTTTTTAAATTTTCAAATTTTAAATTTGGCTGCAAATGGTAGAGCCTCCAGCTATAGTTGCAGTCACACTGAAACAGCCACTATTTTGCAATCTTAAAACAGACTCTCTTTGTCTAACTGCCTTCCAAGGCACTCAGCCCCATGACTCATGCCTTGCTCTCCCCCATCCAGGCAACTAATCCACATAACAAAGGACTGAAAGTATTCTTTCTTCCCAAATCAGGAAGAAGTTTTGTTTCTTTAAAGACCTCAGAGAGAATCTAAGGGGGGGAGAGTACAGTAAAATAGTTCTGTTCTAAAATATGTTTTGTTTTAGTTTTTATTTTAAGACAATTTTGGCTGCTTTTAGTATTTGAAATATTTTTTCTTTGAGAAAAGGCATTCCCTCCATAGCTTTTCCCTCTGACATTTTTACTTCCTATTTCAAATTTTAATTGGCAGTTAACATTTTTTTCGTCTTTGCATAAGACCATTTTGTTTAAAAATCTGTTTTTACAATTTTGTTTTTGTTTTGAATATGTTTTGAAACAGCTTCATACAGACCTTTCATTTGGGTACTCAGACTTCCACTCAGCCTGACTCCTATGAAAAGGCACTCTGTGTATGTACAGAGGAACAGTCTTTCCTCCTTAAGAACACAATTCTTTTGACACACTATTGTGTAATGGGACTCTGACTTCATCTTCATGTTCCTCTCATTCCTTCTTTCCCACTGATATTCTCAGCAGTACTCCAATGTAACTTTTAAAAGAAGCAATTGACATCTAATCAGCCTGGCCTACCAGCAGGCAGATCTCAATATGAAAAACAAGTTTCTATACCTCAACCTTTAAATTTTCTTTAAGGTTATTTGTTTTATTCATTTTTATAAGAAAACCTTTTCTTTTAGATTTGTGCTTATGTGCTCTAACTTTTTAGATTGTTTATGTCAATCCACAATATTTTGCAAATTCTTTTGCCATGTTTTTGAGTCCTCTTTTATTAGGTGTCCTTTCTTCTGTTCTCTATAGCAAGGAAGAGATCACAATCCCAGTTTTGGTTTTTGAAGCTTTCTTTTTGTGTTTTGATTTATCTTATGTTCCTTATAGAGAAAAATCTGTAGTATGTTTTCTGCTTATGCTTTTAACCTATTGCATATCAGAGCTTCTATTCCTTTTTGTGCTTATTAACTTGGGAAGCAATTGACCAGATTCTATCTAGCAATTCTTCTTTTTTTCCCCTCATATACATATGTGTATTTGAGCTGCTAATCTATTCATTCACAGACCATGTGCTACATGTTTGCAGGAACTTTTCTGAATGCTTCTTTTTACACAACAGTTCAGCGGGCATGCACATGTCCAGTAGACCTAGCCTCCAAAAACTATCTTCTTCTTCCAGGACTTACAGGACTTTCTCTCCTCTTGTGAATTTCTACAAAGCATCTTGCTTCAGTCACCCATAGTAATCTATCAGTTTTCTCTCAAATTTCCAAACTCATCAGGAGTTTGGCATCCTCCATCCCTTGTTTTATAATTTCGCTCTAATCTCCCTCCCTGGAGATGGCATCTAGCTCCTCTTAAATTCTATTTTCAGTCTCTGTAAGGTCATGGTGGGCACCCACCACAGTAGATCTTTTTGACAGTCACTTATGAGGGCACCCCTCTGCTCCAATCTTTCATTTTGAGTTCATTGGCTTCAAAGCTCTAAATTTTTGAGTATTTTTCCGAATCTGTATATCCATCAGGCTGTGTTCCTACTTGAGCCCAGCCTCAGCAGACTTTGCAGCATCACTCTTTGCAGCTGCACACACTTCTCCATTGAACTTTTGTCAATCTTTGTCCCTCTCTCAATTGGGTGTCTCCCCCTTGAGCTCTTCAGCTCCACTGTGCTGTTGAGGCCCTGGGCCACTCAAACATTCTTGCAACCCGCGTCTGCCAAGCCTGCCCTAGTGAGGCTCCAGGCTTGTGCATCACAAACCTCAGATCGCCAGGCCAGTTCCTGATGGTCCTGCCTGTGTACTCTTCACCTGTATCCTGCTCACCAACCTCCAGACCTGACCTGGTCAAGATGACAGCGATCCTCTGCCTGCGTTTGCTATGGATGTGTCCTGTGACCTGCAGTTCTGCACTTTCTGCCCCAGCCCACCTGCTGGTGAACTACTGATGCTTGCTGTTTACCCCAGCTCCTGCTGTATGAAGCCTTGCTGCCCAGTCTGCCTGCTGCTTCTTCTATGTGCAATCTCTGACCCTGCATACCCTCTGACGCCCTGGATTAGTGCCTTTACTGCCTCTTCCCCTGCCATTTCAGTCACGAGGGGGGGGAAGAAGATCAACTTGCAAGCTAACCTGGACCTGCACACATCTCCAGCTATTTGCTTGTTGCCACAACCTCTTGCCAGTGGCTCTCTCATAAAATGGATCCTCGCCAAAGTTGCTTTTTACCCCCATGGAGGAACCTCTTTTACCATTCTATGTGTTTGCAAACATCACCCAGCAATGTCTTATATATATATATATATGCATATATATATATCAACATCTTCAACTGCTGAACCAGTTGCTCATCCTCATCAATCCTCATGTTCAACTATTCAAGGAATCTCCAGCTTCACTCCCACCTTTACCAATGGGACAAGGGGGGGAGGAAGCTTTTCAAACTGTATTGTCTGTATTCCAAATTGTATTGTGCCCTGTATTTCAACTCACTGTCTATTGCATTGTGCCTGTATCAGTTTTAAATAGTTTGCTAGTTTATGTATATAAGTTTTGCTAAATTGCTTAGCTTTACCTTGTTCTTATTGCATTGCTTATTAGAAGCCATTGCTTAGTTCATTGTCTAACTTTTTAGTTTCTACCACTTTCTGCCTGCTTCATAGTAATTGCTTGATATTCATTGCCAGCATTTTTAGGATTGCCTAGTGCTCACATTCTAAAATATTGCTCAGTACTGCCCACAGTTTCCTGCCTGCATAGAATTTGGTTTTCACTGCATTTGCTTTTTGTCTGTTGTTTGCTAGATTGCCTTGCTCAACGTATTAGTTTGCATTGGTTCATTTATTTATTCATATGGTGGAGACCTCACGCTTAGCTAGTTCATAGTTCATGTATGTTACATTTAGTTTTGAGTGGTAGTGGTAAAGAGGAACAGCAACTTCACAGCTTTCCTTAAGGCACCCAAACCCCTCCTAAATGTGTTTTGTTTTTAATTTGGCTTAAGTTTTTGTAGTTTTTGTAGTGGCAGAAGATGGCCCCACTTTTCTCTCTGAATTTCTAGTCTGAATTTCAATCTTTGCCGCCACTAACACAGTATATTGGTCTGTAGTGAATAAATTGGACATATAATTCACTACAGAAGGGGGGGAATGTTACGCATGGCAGGATCCCTGCCTTATGCCTTGGCACACTGTCTTCTATAACCAATGGCACCCCACAATAGTCTAGGCTTAAGCTAAAGCCATGACACTGCTAGGGTCAGCCAAGCCAGGCCAGACTCCATCTTAGAAATCTTGCTCTCTGCCTTAGGTTTGGAATGACAGCCTTTGCCTGACCCAGAAGTGCCTCTGGACTCACCCCCCCCCCCCCCCATTGTATTTCTAAGTGAGTGGACTGGCTTCCTCCTGTTTGCCTAAGGGCTCCTAGGAAAATCCTTTGTCTTGCAACATTTTTCACACTTGGCCCCTCTGCCAGGGGATATTTCCCCCACATCCTGCCAGCGAGACCTGATGGCTCTCTTCCTCAGAGCCATTAATACCTTTATCCAAATCCATTTACGGCCATCACCCCCCACTTGGCCAGGTATTGTCCTAATCTCTGGGGACCCTGGAAACTTCCAGCACATGCTTACCTGACCCTTGTCACATAGCCCCCTTCCCAAAATCCTATAAAAACTGTGGCTTCACACAGCCACTTTGAGTGTCTTCCAACCCGGGACCTCCCACGCTGGTTCGTGCTCCTTCCTCTGACCCACCACTCCTCGGACAGGTAACTATCAAGCCTTCCACTCTTCCTCCCCCTTCTCTATATGACTGCTTGTATGTGTGTTAGCTATTTGTGTGTACTTTTGTTATTTTCCTTTCAATAAAAGCTTATATTAATATTTTACCTTTAAATCTGTATTTGCCTTGAGTTCCCACGGGCGGAATAAACCCTCGTATACAAAGGTAACGATCCGATAACGCTAAGTTACCCCCCTCTCGCAGCATTTGAGCTAATATTCCCCACAAGCTCAAAGATACACGTGTTTTAGGACACGTGTTCAGCAATTTGGGTAACACTACTGCTTCTGGCTGTGAAAAAGTCTGAGATTACAATGGAGGCCCCTGCCTGGACCTTGATTGAAGTATGCAAATCCTGGCCAGCACCATGGGGTCCCAACATTTAATGAAAATAATAACCCCACATTTTCTCCTATTAGAATATGAAATTAAAACCATATTTTTTCAAGTACACATCTGGTGCTTGGAGCCCCCCTCCAAGATGTTAATGTAGCCCAAACTAAGCAGGTTCCCATGGTGCAAAGCCTAAGCAACCTTACCTCAAACTTTGCCTTCTTGCTGTCCTCAGCCTTTAAGCAGAGCAAGCTGTTGAAGTTTCTAGCCACATCTTTGCCCATATTTCTCCTGAACAGCTTGCATACAGTAGTCATGAGGCCCTTTTAACTGATTGTAACTGTGAATGTGGCCAGAAGTGAGCACCACTGCATTAGAGCCATGGAGTGAGAACCATTGCATTAGAGTAACACATGACCTTTTGTTTTTAACTTAATTTGGAGATTTCAGAAGTAAAAAAGTGACAAAATATGGTAGATGAAACTGTTTGTGTTTGGTGGTCTACATGATCAATTTTGTAGCTGTCAAGTTTCTTCAGTTGCCCAGACAACACAGTCTTTGACTTGGTACAAAAGATGTGTTTATTCTAAAGCAAGAAAAGTAACCTAACAAGTACCTTATTAGAACTGGGGGACAATAGAACATGCACAGCACAGAACCACTTCACCCAGACCCCCTCTCATGAATACCCAAGAAATGTGGGAGATCTTCAGAGGGAACAGGCCAGGGAGATAGTGAGGTGCTCAAGGCCATGACACTGCATTCTGGAGACAGGAAAGATAGATTGAGGGGGGGAGTTGAAAGGGAGAAGGAAGAGAAGGAAGCTGGGTGCAATAAAGTACACATCAATATAGATCTACACATCAAACAGAACCAAACAAATGACAAAAGTACAGCATTCTGACAGTAGCATTAGATTACTGTCTTTATCTATTGATGCAACACCTCTTACTACTGGGTTTTACCTTACAAATTTATTCAAATATTTGTAAGTTTTGTTTCCCTTAATCATTTGAGCGATTAAAGATCATGGTTCCTTTGGGACACAAATCAATGGGGATCTCCTTACTCCTAATTAAATTAAATGCTTTCAGTGTGAAGAATGTGACTACTACCACTAATAGATAATATGCATAGATACGTGCATACATGGGTCTGAATGTAAACAAACAATATGCATAGTTTGAGTTTTGGTATCTGAAGTACAGATGTTTGCATCACCAGTTTTTACATATATAAGAACAATAGCAACTGGCCTTCAGTTTCTTACCTGAAGAAAGTTTTAACATGTAAGTACAAAGGTGGCACATCAACTCAAAAGAATCTTGTTACCAATTGTTAATCTGTCCCTCTTAATAAAACAGTAAGAAGGGTTTGGGTGGGCTGAGTCAGGGATCAAAACTCCTGGATTGGCCCCTTGGCCCCAGACTGACAAGTGGAGGGGCCAATCGGAAGGCACGAAGCGCCTTCTGATTGGGTCCTCACCAGGACAGACCAGAGTTCCAGGGCAATCAGGAGACATTGCTGCCAGTCTGCTCCTGACCACTTCAGGGAGAGGAGGTCAGTAGGGCTGCCAAGGGGAATGAGAACAGAGGTTTGGACAGGCTGTGCCAGCCCTTTTCGCCCCAAGGCTGTCCTAACTCTCATGTCCAACTGTAACTTTGCCTCAGAACCCTGACAGAGCTGGCAGGAGGCTGGAGAGTGCTCTCCCTTCCCCTCCCTTCAGGCCTGCTGGGAAGGAGCCTCTGACAGGCCCTGACTGGGGGGGGGGGAGGCGTTTCTAAGAGCAATGCAGGGGAGCCTGAGGGCATGGGGTGGGCATTCCTTTGGGGGGGACTATCCCCTTCTGCCAAACAGTTGGCTGACAGGGAGGCCACAGAAAAGCCCCTTCTCACTTAGAATACTGCTCTGGCCGGGTGTTAGACACAGCCAAGCCATGTCTCTTTCTTCTTTGCAACTCTCTGCAGATTTGAGGCCTACTGCACAGCGTTATTCTGCAGACGAAAATAGATGCTGTTGCAGAGTTTCTTTTGTCTCTTGTTTCATCTGCACAACAACCCTGTGCAGTAGGCCTCAAGTCTTTCAATTCAACAACAACCTGTGTGGGAGGTTTTAAATGTTTCTTCTCTACCACAACCCTGTCCAAAGTAGCCCTTTCTGCCTGGGGAACTGATCTTTCTACTCTGCAGGTGAGCTGTAATTCCAGGAGCTCTCCAGGTCCCACCTGGAGGTTGGCTACACCTGGGTTGGAAATATTCCTGGAGGTTTGGAGGTGGGACTTCAAAATCATACCATGCCTCAGAATCCAGCCTTCAAAGGAGCCATTTTTGCCTACAGCTGGGATGGAGTGGTGCAGGTGTGTCCCTCCTGGGCTATGGGTTATGGCCAGCCCTTACCAGCAACTGTTTGTATTCTGGGGCGCAGACAGGCAGACCATCATCAGTCCTGTGAGTCTGGAAAGTACATGAATATCTAAATAAATATTTACAGTCTGAAACTAAATAGTGAACAAGTACATGGGAACTGACTTGACTTTTTCCAACCATGTATTGGCAAATAAAAAAAGTATAAAAAAACCTTACTAAGGTCACGACTGCTGTGCACAGACAGTCTTCCTCTTAGGGTTGCCAGCTTCCATGTGAGGCTCTGTACCCCACCTCCCTCATGGGGAGTCTGCTATGGGGAGAGGAAGGGGATTGGAAAATGCTTTGAGACACCTGAGGCCTGCTGGGTCACTGCAGCCCATTCCCAGTTCTCTCAGACCTCTCACAGCCCCACATCCCTCACAGGTTGACTATTTTGGGTAGACGAAGGAAAAAGATGTTTGTAAACCGATTTGAGACTCCTTTGGGTAATAAACAACAGGGTACAAAAATCCGTTCTTCTAAAGAGCCATCATGAAAGAAGCATGTGGGCACATAACATTATATCAACAGTTTAAAAATGGAGAAGAAGGAACAGGGTGGGCACCTGTGTACTGTGACTACCCCATGTGTATTAGGGCAGAGTGGCATTTCGGTGTCTGGCCTAATTCGCACAAGAAGGGAAATGACGCAGAACTGGAAGGAATTGGTTGCCTTGTAATCTTCCCCTAAGAAGAGTCTCCAGTCTGATATTCCCTTCACATATCTGAAGACATGGCTCTGGAAAGTTCATCTGTAACCACTATGCCACAATTCCCAAAGGTAAGTCCTGTCACACACTCAAAGAACATTCCACACCACAGGTTCTTGACACCCATATCTCCACACCCATACCCTCATTTGCCACCATGCCACCACAACCTCCCACACAACACACACATTCAACCCCATGCCCTTACAGACTGGGCAACTCCTCCCCTTCCTCTTCCCACTGCCAAGCTTTAGGGTCCATTGTATTTTTGGATACAACAGGTTTTGCCCCTAGTAGTATAATAATTTCAGATCAAGGAGTTCTCACCTCAAAATAGAAATGAGTAGCATGAGCAAGTGAATTTCTATTATCAATTTCTTATTTTTTAGAATTTCTGGCACCAGAGCAAAATTGTGGTCATTTTTTGTTTGAATGCAAAAATTTCAGTTCAGAATCTGAAGAATTAAAGTAATTATACTTCCTGACATTATGTTTGCATGCTTTAAAATGCCAACTATCAAATATAATTTAATGCCTGGGTTGCCTATTCTGTGTTAGGAAATACCTGGAGATTTTGGATAGGGTTGCCTGAGGATGGCATGATTTGGGAAGGGGTGGGGGTAATCTCTCTGAATTTTATGGAATTCTACAATCCCCTGAGTTTTGTCCATTTGGATAGAAAACTGTGAAGGCACAGACCTGTGAAAAGTTTCTGTGTGTCTTTCACTGGAATAAAAAGGTAATAGTAATGAAATAGAATGATGGAAAAGAAACAACTGCCACCAAAGAAACTATAGCAAAACAAAATAATATGAAACAACAGTTACATTTGGAATTAATAACAAAACTGAAAGAAACCACGCTGAGTCCCATACATAATTCTTATGTGTACTATTGGCCATGTCACGGAATCCTATCAATGCAAATATATTCTGTTGTAGGCAGATAAAAATACAATGCTAATATGCATAAAGTTGACTAAACATTTAAAAAATAACCATAGTGTCATATCATTACTTGTCTTTTTAGTAGAGTACTTAATATCATTGTATGTCAGCCACCAAATACAAGAAATCACATTTTTATTATTAATTTGGAAATCAAATATTAGTTATTATTCAATATATCATTAAGGTATATAGGAAAACATTGGGCAAAGAGCAATGTTTGAATGTGATTTTTTTTTCCAGATCAGT
The DNA here is from genome assembly GCF_049243985.1 of Paroedura picta. Lineage (NCBI taxonomy): Eukaryota > Metazoa > Chordata > Lepidosauria > Squamata > Gekkonidae > Paroedura > Paroedura picta. The sequence goes on from NC_135370.1 coordinate 116,476,712, forward strand.
TAAAGAGGGATTAGCACAATATGCCTTTTTTAACTTGCAGGTGGTGCTCCAGCAGCAAGGGGCAGGGCCCCTCCATGTGGTAACCTTTTAAGGTGCCCCAAGCCCACACCCAGCCTGCTGCCATGTTGCTGCCCCCTGAACATCTTCCTACCACCCGCTCCTCCACCATGTCAATGGCAGCTGCAGAGAAGTCTTTGCTGCTTTTTATTTTCAAATACTAACCCAGTCTATTGTTTTGCCCTTCTCCAATGATTCATGAGCATTCTTTTAATTTGTTTCTATGCACATCAATCCATCCACTTCACCACAAAAACCTTGTACATTTGTTTGAAATTCTTTCATTTCACCACAGCTGGAATGAAAAAAAGTGTTAAAACGTCGATATATCACTGTCAACTCTGGCTGGTAGCAGCTAATCAAGGTCTCAAACAGAGGTCTTTCCCACCATTAATATGTAATATTCTTTTAGGCAGATATTGTTTAGAATGAACATAGTCATGTAATTTTTCTTAATGTGGTCTGTCAATGATAAGAATACTTGCCTACCAGGAAAGAGAGGAGAGGTATGCAGCTCTACCGTTTCCTTTCCTTTAGGACTTTCCGGTGGAAGTAATCCATTTTTTATCCAGCTTTTTGTACACCTCCTCCCAAATACAATGAGTAGTCATAACAGACTCCTCTGTGTGTGTTTGTGCTTGAGATTGGCCCTGCCAAATGTTAGCATAGAATTTATTTATACTGAATTAAAGACATAAAGTTTAGTCAACCCTCAGACTCTTTCTGGTGCCAAAGGCTATTCTTAGACTGGAATGCTGGCCTGCCCATGTTTATGTCACTTCTAAAATAGTCAGGCACACAGATGGCCATAACTTTATGCTGCCTGCAATTTCCCTTCCACTCTGTATCATCCCAACAGAATCTACCCTCACAGTGTTCCTCTGTCAAGTCTTATCAGCAGTTTTTCTATTTTGGCTCTGAGGTCCAACTTCCTGCAATTGGCCAGGTGCCTAGCTTCCTAACAAGCTTTCATAAAATGCCAATCAACATGCCAGAGTAATTTTTACATCCTGCTCAGGAAAAAAACAAAACAAAAACAAAGCATTAAAATATACTGCTGGGATTTTTTTTTTAAAGAAACCTCTCTATTGTGCCTTGTGACTAATATCATTCACAGCAGGTGGTCAAGGGATAGTGGCAATGTTGTAAGGTACCCTATACTGGCTATTTATCTGAGAATGATGCATAAGGTAGAAATCTTTTGCCTATTAGGAGGAGATTTTATTTTGTCACTTTGAGATTCATGAACCATTAGAATTTGCATCCAGTTTTGAGATTTCCCACTAAAAAAAGGGGGATGCTTCCCCCATTTTTCAGCTTCCACATGGATGGAAGATGAGATTTTGATTTTGACCTGCAAAGGAGGACTCCTTGATTATTTTGTCACCATACTCACTGCTTTTGTGTTACAATCCCAAAGAACCAAAAGAATTATAATCTTTCTTTATTTGCTTTTTAAAGAAATGGGATGTATGGTAATCAAGAACTGTATCATAGAATCATAGAGTTGGAAGGGCCCATACAGGCCCATAGTCCAACCCCCTGCTCAATGCAGGAGCAGCCTCAAGTATTCAGGTTAAGTACCTGTCCAACCACTGCTTGAAGACTGCCAGTGAGAGGGAGCTCACCACTTCCTTATTCTGCCTCCATTCTTCCTCATGGATGGGCTGCTCAACAAATAATCAGGAACTCCTGCAAGTAGCTGTGAATAAAGAAAAATGAGAGTTGTTTTTATATTGCACGTTTCACTACCCAAAGGTGTCTCAAAGTGGCTTACAATTGTCTTCCCTTCCTGTGAGGTAGGTGGGGCTGACAGAGCTCTAACAGGCCCTCCCTGTGAGAACAGCACTATCAGGGCTGTGACAAATCCAAGATCACCTAGCTGGCATCATGTGGAATTGCAGGGAACCAAGCCCAGCTTATTAGATTAGAAGCCACTTTTCTTAACTACAGCACCAAGCTGACTAAGGCAGTGGTTCTCAATCTGGGCTCGAGACCCCCTTGGGGGTTGAACAACCCTTTCACAAGGGACGTGGCCTGGGGGGGGCACCATCCGCACAACAGCCTCACGCAGTAGATCAAGATAGAGCATTCATGTGTCTGAAGCAGCGTAAAAGTGCAAGATCGACATGGTGGGACAAGAAGCAGAACTGAACTGAGAAACCACGGGGAAAAAACAATTTATATACAACCATGAACAATGGAACTTCACGACATTGGTCAGTTTCAGTTTAATTTCTGTGAAAGAACTCTTGCATATTTTTATGGTTGGGGGTCACCACAACATGAGGAACTGTATTAAAGGGTCATGGCATTAGGAAGGTTTAGAACCACTGGACTAGGGGAAATATAGGAAGGTACATAACAAGTTTTCAGGAGTTGGATCCAGTCATTTTTCACACAGTCTTAGACAATTCCCCTTAGACAATTCCCCTTCCTATTACATTACTTTTGTCCATGTAGGATCCATGAGTCCGGGATCAAAACTTTTGTTTTGTTAAAGGCACCTTTCCTTTCCTCTTTACCAACATAAAAGATGGTTGGGTCTAACCCCAAGACTGTTGTAAGGAAGGATCATGGACTTTACACAACATTGACAAATGATGAGCCTGTGTACTTTGTATAATTCTTTGGAAATTTCAACACAGGATGGTTTCTAATATAAGCCGAGGCACCTAATTTGACCACAAAACCTGGGCTAACTTACTGACTCGCATAAAAGCAGCACTACTGGTAAACTTACATTAATTGTAAAAGTAGGTTAAAGGTTTTTGAATATTTATTTCAAAGAAAAACAGTAAAGTAGCTCTGTAAATGCAAAAGAGGGTCAACAAGAACATCCAGCCTCCCACCCAACAAATACAAAAAAGTCAAGAGGATGAATAGCTGCTAGTTTTTGTACCCCACTTTTCACTAACCAAAGGAGTCTCAAAGTAGCTTACAATCACCTTCCTGTCCTCTCTTGATGCCAGACACCCTGAGAGAGCTCTGACAGAACTGCTCTGTGAGCACAGCTCTGGCAGGAGAAACAAACAGTGCCCCCCATGCCAGCAAACCAGAGCAGAACAACAGTATCCAAAATTAGCAACCTACTACAACAAGTATAACAATTACTAAACTGGGAGAATGGACAACTCTAACTATAGCCACAGTGTCCCCCCAGAACAAAACACTGAAATAAAGAACTGTAAAACTGAACACTGAAAGAAAGAACTGGAAAAATCAACTTTTAAAAGAAACACAACCCAAGAAGAAAAGGCAAACAATGCTGCCCTTCAGATAAAAGAAGAACGAAACACTAGGAGAAAGAAACAGTAAACCCCAAAGCACACCCAAAACCCACCCCACCCCAGCCCCAGAAACCAAAATAATAGTTTAGAAGAAGTTATTAGGAAGGGAAGAAGAAAAGAAAAAAAAAAAGATTAGAGTCCTTCTGTCAAACTGTCGATATCCTACAAACTGCCAGAGCAAGAAGATCAGCTTGCAAACACATTTGCAAAAGGCAATGCAATGATTGGCTGGCTGCATTCCACAGCTGGAGAATGCTGTTATTTCAATTACTGTATATACCCACATATAAGCTGAGGAGGGCTTTTTCAATGTGAAAAGGAGTGCTAAAAAACTTGGCTTATACACGAGTATATGTAATTAGGCATACTAACCATAGTTAACTTTTACCAGGGTACAGACTGCAGCAAAAGCATGAAATATTACCAGAATTTGAAATGGAGCTTGAAGTTGGTTTGCAAGTCTAGATTAAGAGATAGTGAGTTGGATTTTACCAACTTTCCCACTCTTGTGACTCCCTTCCTCATTGAAGCCACCACCCTAGGTGGCTATTTGTTCCACAGTCCCTGGTGCAGGGGACGGGGTTGTTTTGTTTTTTTGTTTGTAGTAGAAAAGTTGGCATGGTACAGTCCGATCTGTTAAGTATTGTCCAGGCTAAGCATCAGTAACACACCTAAGGATTGAGACCAGTATAGTCAGCTAACTCCCAGTTTATCCAATACATCTTTTTAATTACTTATACCTTGAACTGTTCCTCCACTGGGTCATAACGTATTTGTTCTGCTATGTACATTGTTCTGCTATGTACATTGCAATATTAAAGAAATGCAGCCTACTGTGATCTTTGCAAAGTCCGTAGGTGTATCTATTACTCCTTTCTAACTATTTTCTGGGACAACATTATCAACCTATACATAATGTAGGACTTCAGTATTCAGACATGGATTACTGATTATTTTTCCTTGTCTTTTAACTATAAACTCTGGATATGTTGACTTATGATTTATGATTTGCATTTATCTTGATCAGATGCCTAGCTTGCTTCATCAGGCCTTACCCAGTTCTTTCTTCTTTATGATACAATACAGAAAAAAATGCCTCAGGCATAGCTATTCCCACACCACTGGATCATGGTGGTTTAACACACGCCTGCACTGTAGTGTGAAATTTAGTTCGCTGGTGAATAACAAATATATTGCTTAGGGAAGGGAGTAGAGAAAGGAACATCTGGCTGTTAATATTAGCGTTGGTATGAACAGTGAGAAATGCTGACAGTGTATTAAAGAAATTAGAGGTGAATGTGAATTATAAGGCTATAATGTCATGGATGGGTTCTGAACATGCCACAATAAGAAAATAATTCCAGTCATTTAAGCCTGCGGTTAAATTAAATCTTCATAACTCTAAACAAGGCTGTTAGGAAGGCTTTTAATTAAAGCATCTGACTTCTGATTCTAACTGTATGTTACATTGATGCTTTCAAACTGTTTCTCTAGTCTATTCTCCTTACCTGTTAAATTCAAGGCCACAGCTCCAGTTAAGGAATCTTTTACCCATGTCTATACTTTATCTATCTATCTATCTATCTATCTATCTATCTATCTATCTATCTATCTATCTATCTATCTATCTATCTATCTATCTATCTATCTATCTATCTATCTATCTATCTATCTATCTATCTATCTATCTATCTATCTATCTATCTATCTATTAATTAAACTTATACCCCGCCCCTCTTGACAAGTCAGTTCCGGCCAGTTTACATAGAAAAGGCAAACAGCCTTTACAATAATAAATACAACAAAAACACTAAAATCAAAATCCCCCCTATCACTTATCACTTATTGATTTCCAACTGAAAATGCACTGCCTTCACCAAAACAAAAACAAAACACCTGAATGCAGCATGTATTTATTAATTTCAGAGACAACTGACAAACTTCCTGGGAATAAGAGGCAAGGCAGCCTTTGGTACTTACCTGCTTGTCCCAGAAGAACAGCAAAAACTTGAGGGAAACCTTGCTTTGGAATTATTTCCTTCAGAATGCCTAAGCCTTTTATTCTCTTTACACTCTTTCTTATTTCTTGCTGTTTTATAACATAGAGAGGAATATCAGGAGAATGCAACCTAAAAGGCTGGACAGTCCAGCATTTTCACAAAGGCCAGCCAGCATTTCCAGAAGGTTAGGAAAGCTACAGCCCTGATTCATTGTCCAGGTCAGCAACTAGCATTTCTGAATCTGGTGATAGTCACTTGGAATAACAAACAAACAAACAGAATATTTAGAAGATGGAATATTTATGTACCAATGCATCTGATTCTTTTCTTTTTTTGGGGGGTGGGGGGTTATACTATGAAAATTCTGTGACATTTCTTCTGTGGTAAATAGCGGCTGCAGCTCGGCGCGGCCGCCGTTGACGCCGCGGGGGTGCCCAGCGATGATGCGGCTCCTGGCGGCGTCTTTGGGGCCGCGCCGGCGCGCGGCTGCAGAGGGGTGGGGCCACCAGCCTTAAGAAGGCCCGAGCAGGCGTCCCCGCCCTCTTTCGTGCCAGCTGCTCACTGAGAACAGATACCCGCCCACCCTCCCTGTTTTTTCTGTTCATAAGTTCGTCACAGTTGTGGATATGCAAGGTAGGGAGCCTGTTGGCAGGGAGCCCGTCTGCGTGTGGGACTCCCTGAGGTGGGGGGTCTCATTAAAGAGACCGGCAGTGCCCCGGGCGCGGCCTACCCGGCTGGAAAGCCAGGGGCCCAGGGGGCCAAGTGGCGGGGGAACAACAATGGCGGGGGAACAACAATGGAGGCGGCCCCCCTTTGGGTTCCTCGCGGCCGCTTACCTGGAACCCGCGGCAGAAGGCGTCCCATCCTCCCGGCTGGGAGTGAGGTGTGGAGCCAGAGCGCCGCGGTTCAAAGCAAGCAGCCGGACGGCTGATGGGGTCAGGCTCCCTTACCTACATATGGTCAACCTTCGGCTGGGGGTGGTCTGTCAATAAACGGCTGCGGCCAAGTTATATGCCAAAAGCTGGAGTCGTGTCTTCGCCGGTTGAGTCGCCACCTGCCAGTCATCTATTTTGCAGCCTGACCTGGAACCCAGCATAGCTCCGTCTCATCAGAGTTCAGAAGTTAAGCAGGACTGGCCTGGGTCAGTATTTGGACAGGAAATCACCAAGGAAATCTAGTCTCTACACAGAAGCAAACAATGGCAAACAGCCTCAGAATGTCTCTTGCCTTGAAAAACCCTGTGGGGTTGCCATAGATTGGCTGTGACTTGAGGGCAAAAAAAGGAACAAACAAACAAAAAACATGATGCATTTCAGTTGCTGGATGATACAGATGTACATTTTAACTTGCCCAGAATTGTGCCCCGTACATATGCCTGCACAAGCAACTGAAGTTATCCCCACTTCTATTAACTCAGTTAAAATAAATTCAGTTAAGCACCTTACTGCCTAAACATTGGCAGGGACAGTATTGTACCCATCCCCCTCAGATAATTGGAGACACCCTATATTGAGGGTAAGAGGGGGGGAAGGGCTGCTATATGCAGTACAGACAAGAGTGCTGAGAATGTGAGGCTATTTTAAGCAGCTCCCTCCAACTTCATGCCCCCCTCTCTCTTTTTCTATGGAGCTTTTCACCCATCCTTCCCGGTGGCTAGGGATGCCTGAACTCTTGTGAGTATGAATTATACTATAATTGCTAGTTGCAAATATTTCCCATTCATCAGAGGTCACTGGATAGCTGTAAAAACACTCAGAAACACACATGTACACAAATATATACAACTGGCTTTTGTGCATGCCTACTGCTTAACACTACTGTGGTTTACCCCATGCAAATAGTTAGCAATGTCTTTCTATCCCCGTCTCCCACCAGACAGTCACACCCTGGGTCAACCTGGCCACATTGACACAGCAGGTGCTTTAAATAAAAATAATATATCTTGTTAACAAATTCACAGATTCATTCCATATGCAAGACACAGGTTGCAGCTGAAAAGTTTCTTTCCTCAATCCTGGTTCAGCATGCCCCCTAAATGGTTTAACAATGTTGTTCTGGAACTCCAAACCAGACACTCTTCTAGCTCCTGAATGACCTAGCTCACCAGGACATAGAAGAAGAAGAAGAAGAAGAAGAAGAAGAGTTTGTTCTTATATGCCGCTTTTCCCTACCCGAAGGAGGCTCAAAGCGGCTTATAATCGCCTTCCCATTCCTGTGCCCACAACAGACACCCTGTAGGGTGGGTGAGGCTGAGAGAGCCCTGATATTACTGCTCGGTCAGAACAGTTTTATCAGTGCCGTGGCGAGCCCAAGGTCACCCAGCTGGATGCACATGGGGGAGCGAAGAATCGAACCTGGCATGCCAGATTAGAAATCCACACTCTTAAGCACTACACCACACTGGCTCCCTCTCTTAATAATGCCCACACATCAACCAACTAACATAGGTAGTAGTGGAGAAAATATACTGCAGAGATGCTACCCAGTTATAAGAAGTTCAGGATGTTTGCTGCATCTGGTCTGGGAATTGGCTAGCTGAAGATGATAATCACATTGGTAAAATTCAGCTATGGAAAACATCATGGTATCCCAACAATATGGGAATAGTTGGTCACTTCAGGGTGAAGCAGGATTTTTATTTATTCAGATTTATATCATGTCTCTCCCACAGCACGTGCAGCTTGAGACAGCTAGCAACAATATAGAACAAAATGATTTAAATAAAGACCACATAACAGCTAACATAATTTAAAGCCGACATAAATAAATGGTGAGACACTAACTGGGCTTGGCAGGATTTGTGTAGGTTAGGTACTTGCTCTTTAATTAGACTGGAAAACACCGTAAGACATTCAAGAATGGGGAGAGGTAACCAATCCAAGCACTGATGGCTACAGGGAGTTCATCACCAGGCACTGCACATCAACACTTGGATCTGTGGACCAGTCAGTGGGGTGGGGTGGTGAATAATGCTGATGGGCACCATCTTTCTGTACATGTTTGGATCAGACAAGAGCAAACAAAGATGTCATCTCTGACAAATCCGATGGGACAGCCTCTTAGGGAAGCCACACAATGGATAGAGAGAGTTTAATTATTTGCTCTGTTCAGATTGTACTTAATAAACTGTAGTTTAATTCATGCATTTTTTCACATCTTCATTTTGGAGTATGTGTACAGATGACTTAGTAGCAGAAGTCCTTAGGATGGTAGATAGGATTGGGCTTTCTTGGAGCAGTTACTCCTTGCAGGAGAAGATTGATGTGGGTAGTCCCATGAGTTAACACTACAACCCAAGGGAAACTTACTTAAGCCAAACCATATAGCTCTATTGCAGTGAGGGGGATCAATCCTCACTCACAAGAGGACAGGATCATGTGCTGTTGAGGCTACTTCCATTGATGCTTCATCCCAGTAAATAAAGAGACATGATCACAGGTGAAGTATATTTTATTGAGCAATAACAGAATAGACAAAGCACTGAGGCAAATATCCTGTCCCCCCAGGAGGCAAGAGACGAACTCCCCACAGAAGCTCATCCTGCAGAATGCATATGTTGAAAATGTAATGGATGTGCATCTTCCAAAGATGTTAGCTTGGTGTATTGGTTAAGAGCGGTGGTTTATAATCTGGCAAGCCATGTTTGATTCCTCGCTCCTCTACATCCAGCCAGCTGGGTGACCTTGGGCTTGTCACATCCTGATTGAGTTATTCTGAACAAGCAGTAAACTATCTCAGTTTCACCTACCTCACTGGGTACTTACTGTGGGGAGAGGAAAGGGAAGGTGATTGTAAATTGTTTTGAGACTCCTGGTAGAGAAAAACAGTATATGAAAAACTCCTAAGCCAATTCCAGGCTCTGAGGAAGTAATTCAATTCAGTTTGCTGGGAGTAATTGTTGTATAGTAGCATTCAAAATTAGAACTAGGGAGGGTCAAATCCTAGGAATACCCATGAAGATCACTGGGTGACCTTGGATCAGTCCCTCTCTCATCTTAACATGTCTCACTGGGATCCATTCTGCACTGGGCCCAGACAGGAGAGCAATTTCCCCACTGCACCTGGTCTGCCTTGGATTTATGCCTCTGGACGAGGCAGCCAGGGTGGCGAGGTTCCGCCACACTGCGGGGCAGCAAGGGCCAATTTTGATTTTTAAGAATGGGGTATTGCGTTACAGCACAATACCCCATTCTTAAAAATAAAATGTTAAATGCCTCAGGTGGCTGTTGCACCATGCTGTGCAACCTGACAAATCTGCTTGGGACATTTTTTGTCTTTTCCGGAACACCAGAGTTATGTCTGCTGGTGGAGAGGAGTTAGGTCAGGACTCCTCCTACTCTGTTGTAAAGATAACAACAGGTCAGGAGAAACCCATGTATGCATTCCAGTGCTTCTTGGATGTTGGTGGGGTAAGGTCTGATAGCAAGCAACTAACTATATAAAAAAGGACTACATGTCTGTCTGTCTGTCTGTCTGTGTCTCTGTCTGTCTGTCTGTCATCATCATCAATTGGGTAGGACAGCCATACACAAACAAATAAGAAAATTGATGTATAGACTAATCTACAAGAAAAAGAAGAAGAAAAAGGGAAACTCCTGCATGTGAGAGAGGGAAGAAGACAAGATCACCATACCTCCACAAACCAATTTAGATTGAGTTAAGAGTCCTTATAGTTGAATTTTCTCCCTATCAAGTGAGGAAAATAAGGTGGAGAGGAAGAAAGCATTCTCAGTGGTTGAACCTCTCCCAGGAGAAGTAAGAGAGAGAAAAAAATCTTTACTGAATTTGCATAGCAGTCGAAAGACCCCACTGTTTTAGTTAGCTTTTAATCAATGACCAGTCTAACAAGGTATTGTATGGAAGCCTTCTGAAAAAGATTTGATTACAGAGCAGTTTGTTACATGATTGAATGCTAAGCTGAGCACAGATATAACGTTATTTTGCCATCTGACTATTTTTTGTGTATTGATTACATCATCATCAACATCATTATTTTGAAATTTCTTCCCAGTTTGGAATTCATGTTTGTTTTTTGTTCAACACTTTAATTGCAGAAAATGGAGGCTATAGTTACTTAGCACAAAACAAACACATACAGATAAATAAATAAATCGTGCACACTAACCACCACAAATATTTTTATATGTTATTTATTTATAGTAGGTAGATTTGATTTATAGGTTGCCCATCCCATAATGAGTTTAGGCCACCTAACAGTAACAAGAATTAATATAATATAAAATCGTTAAGGGAAATAATAATAACAAAATATGCAGCAATGGTCATATGTGTACTCTATACAGAGTCCTGGACAGGACTTGGTCACTGCATTCTGAAACCGTTGGAGATTCTGGAGTTGGCCCAAGGGTAGCCCAGCATAGAGTATATTGTGATAATCCAACCTGGAAGTAACTTTTGCATGGATCATCATGGCTAGATTGTTCAAGGACAAATATGGGGCTAATTGCTCAATTTCATGTAGTTATAAAAATCCCAGTTTCACTACATAAGACACCTGAGTTTCCATTAAAAGGGAAGTATCTAGGAGAACTTGCAAGCTTTAAACAGATTCATGCCATCCTGGCTCCATCCTTCCCTGCATATTCTCTCACTTCCATGCCCCCTCCAGCCGGCTCTGGCCAAGGCCGTAAAGCAATAAACCTGTCCTTTGAGAACTTCACTCCCTTCCTTTCCCAGCGGGAGAGGCTCCGTCCGAAAGTATCAATCTTACTGTAAGTGTCCTTGCGGAGACAGCTGAAAGTCTCAACAAAGTGCCAACCGTTTGATAAGGTTCCTGGCCATCTGGCCGCTTGGGAACCGGCTTGCTTTTGCCACCTTTCTGCTCTCCCGCCGAAATATCTTCAGCCCCCCTCCCCTACCTAGTGAGCCCTATAACTACCCCGCTTGTTCCCCCTGTACTTTGTTATTATCAAGATCTTTGCTTAGGAAGATCTTGGCATGCTTAAGCGTACTGTGGACTTTGCCTAATAAAGCTACTTTTGAAATTTGCAACCGGCTGTTGGATTTCGAATGCGCTTTCACCTAGGGCTCCACAGGCTGGGCTCAGCCTGATTCCTGACACTGGGAAGGTGTCAATTATACCACATCTAGCTTTGGGAAGAGGCATAACATAACTGCATCTTTACTAGCCAGCCACAGGACCACTGTATCTGCTAGATTCACTTTCAATTGGCTCTGAGAGAGCCACTCAGAAATGGCCAGTTGTGATGGGCCCAAGCCCAGATGGCCTTGCATCAACAGATACAACTCGGAGTCATCATTTATTTATTTGATTTATTTGATTTATTGCCCACCACTCTCATTCAGTGGCTCGTGGCAGGTTACAATGTCCTCATTAAAAATCCCATTAAACCCCCCATTAAAAGGACAGACTGTTGCGATATAAAATATACAGTAATAGGCAATAAATAAAACAAGCCCCGCACCCAAGATTGATACCCACTATCGGGGAGGAGAGAGGGCCTAGCTGGCAAAACCCAGGTGATAACAGCAGCCCTAACACCATCATACTGATGGCACCTAGGGGTCGTGACCCCATTTGAGGTCACCTAGCCCCCACTGCGGGGGTCACCAGGTTGCTGGCTGCCATGGTGGTGGCGCCCCACAGCTGCAGCATCCCACAGCAGCGGAGCCCTGTGCTGCCGGCAGGCAGTGGCAGATGGCAGCCTACAGAGGCGGCAGATGGAGGTGGCAGCATGCAGCAGGTGGAGGCAGGTGGTGGCAGTGGCCAGAGACAGGCAGAGGTGGTGGAGCCATGGCACTGGCCTCCTCCACACCACCTTGATTGTTGTGTGCCTGCACATGCCACTGCGCAAGTGCCCATGCCCGTCTGCAAGCACTGCATCCGTGCGCACTGCCCAAGCTTGGGTTGTGGTGGTTAAAAGGTTGAGAACCGCTGCCCTATGCAATTCATTCAGTGCTTTCTTGGGGGGGGGGATCTTCTCTGTTTCAAAGTAGCAGTGTTATTCCCAGTCAGCCATGCTGACACGGTGAAATGGAGAAGATCCTACAGCCCCACTGTTTCATCATACCTTTGCTTTGTTGAAGCAGCCCTTCTTTTTCTTGGTTATAATCAAAATCTCATGATGTCTCTTTGTACTTTCTAAAGGCATTACCTATCTTTCCATATCTCCACATATATCAGCAAGACCTGATCCTGCTCCATGATTATATGCCAAGTGTTCCTTTTTCCCACACACTGTCATCATTTTTACATTTAGCTCCACACTTTTTGTGATTATGTTACTTTTGTCTAAACTTTTCGTGCTCTGATTGTCATCTTTTTGGTTTCCACTGATTACCCAGTAGTTCATGTCCTCCCCCCCTGAAGTTATTACAATATATTCAGAATTGGTCCAGCCCAAGAGTTTAGAAAGATGCAGGAAATTAGAGAAGGTGTGGAAATGAGATAAAAACATAATTTTAAGGGTTGGCAGCTCTAACTTGCCGTCAAAAATATAATGGAATCGGGGGTGGGGAGTGAAATCAGTGACTTGATTATGCCTGAAGTATCTTCAGAGACAGAATATGTTTAAAAAATTTTCAGATAGTAAGAAAAGTATAAAAAGAATGAATTACCTGAAGTTACAGAAATAAAAGTTTATATTAAGAACAATGCATAAATTACATTTGAAGATTACTGACCAGTACCACTTTTCAAATAGCATAATACCACTGCATTTTCAGAAGTGTACTCAAACATCATATAGGAAACTTCTATTACTTAGACAGCTTCCCTTCCCAAATCTGTTAAATATTTGATAACTTTTCTAGATTTATTTATTTATTTTCCACCTATCCTAATGAAGCAGCTCTGGGTGGTGTGAAACATGATATATATATAAGTAAAATGTTTTAAATTAATTTTAAACAGTTTAAAATAGCACTAAAATGTATTCTAAATGAAAAAGTGTCCAGTGTTAACATTAACAGAATCAAATTCCTGCCATCTGTCAGGTCAGATAGTAGTCTGGATGGTTAAAGGTGAATAATAGTTTATAGGAAGGTTAAGGCCTAATGAAAATGTGATGCTCACCTTTCATCAGCTCCAATCAAAACCTGGAAGAAGAGCTACATTTTGCAGGCCCTGCCAAACTGTGATAGCTTCAATAGGACCTGATTGCATTCTGGGAGCTCATTTCATCAAGTAGGGGCCAAGACAGAAAATGTCTTGGCCTCGGCTGAGGCCAGACATCTCATCGGGGCCAGGAACCACCAATTGATTGGTATTAGCAAAGCATAATGCTCTTTGGGGAGTGTAGATAGAAAGGCAATCTCTCAGATACATAGAATCCAGACTGCAGATGGCCTTGTGGGTAAGAACCAGTACCTTAAACTTGATCCGGAATTCAACTGGGAGCCAGTGCAGCTTTTGGAATACTGGTCAAACGTGATCAACTAGATGTTAGATACAAAGTCAGGTTGAGGTCCCAAGTACTATGGGGCTGGTATCTGTTCATGAGCATGGCATGGAGGGAAAAGTGGCTTCAGCTTTCCCTCCCACACTGTTTTCTCAAGATGAAATGGCCAGAGATTACTTGTTGCACACACACACACATCAGTCCTTTAAAATAAGAGTTCCCTGATGTTACATGTACCACTAATCCAACTCAGGTCAAACTTAATTTTAAATTGAGCCCTGATGCAGGATGCAAAGGGAAGGAATGATATCAATACTGCCCCCACTTGCATAAGCAGAACAAGAAAGCAGTTAATTTTTAGAGCCCTCCAAAGCACATTGGAATATTCTTCTAGAGGATTCCATTCTAAATTACCTGTCTTCGGGGTGTGTGGAGGGCTTCTGCAAGGAGGTGAGGTGAATGGCAATAAAAATAATCCTGTTAAATTTTGTGTTTTGTGGAAACTTGAGTTCTAGCCAGCTTGGTGTAGTGGTTAAGGGCGCGACTTCTAATCTGGTGAGCCAGGTTTGATTCTGTGCTCCCCCACATGCAACCAGCTGAGTGACCTTGGGCTCCCCAGAGCACTGATAAAGCTGTTCTGACCGAGCAGTGATATCAGGGCTCTCTCAGCCTCACCCACCTCACAGAGCATATGTTGTGGGGAGAGGAAAGGGAAGGCCACTTTGAGATTCCTTCTGGTAGAGAAAAACCAAATAAATACCAACTCTTCTTCTGGCCCTAGCCTATACTTTTTAGTTTAAAAAAACATCATGAAATTAAACAATATTGCAGGAGGTTGTTTGGAATGTTAGGTTTAAAATCAAAATATACTGTAAGATTATAAAAAATATAATTACTATCACATTGGAAAAACACTGGAGCACTTTTGGGATGAATGAGTCTACCGCAAACTCAAAATGCTGTTCCCATTGAGCAGTGCTGCCAATTTCAGTCCAAATCCTATTTTTAAAACAGTTTGATGGCAACACTATGAATAGCTCATTCCTTCTAAACCAGCTTTTGCATCAGTACTGAGCCCTGGGAGGTTTATATTTCTTCCTAAATGTCTTTCTTTGAAATGACTTCAGCTAGTGTGCAGTAAGATTAAATTAGTAAATAAATCATGGTTACATATTCATTTATTGTATCTCGATCATAGGAAATATTAATGGTATACACCATTAATAGTAGTGATGTTCAGCACCCACTGGTTTGACTCGCATTCTGCTTACCATTTATGAATGCAGAGATTTTTCATCAAGCAGTTTTGCTGTTCATGAGAGGCCAACGCTTATTCATTAAGTTACTTTTGCATATTCAAGAAATACTGTAGCATGGCAGTATTTCATACATAGATGTACTAACACAAGCTGATGTATTACCACCCCACAGGTTTATCATTGCTGTGTACTGTTCAGCAGCCAATCATATTTTTAAAAAATCAGCAGATGAATCAGCCAGCCTGCGATTATAAATAAACAGTTTTTAAAATACATTTTACTGTTTGGTGTTTACATCTGTTTATGATATTTTGTTCACATGAATTTTTACAGAGCTTTATGGGAGTTCCCCTCCCCAGTAGCATTTAATTACATAAATATCTATAACCCTGAGACAGAATCAATTTCACCTTCTGTGCAGGTGCCAAACTGGCTGCAAGGCAGATGGAAATCAAACTCCACCACTACAGCTACCATGTAGCTGCAAAACTGTTTATTATCTGTTTGAGCCAGAAGCTGGCAAGGCGTAGAGATATGGGGGTCCAGCAAAAGTGATGCATACTGTTGAATACAAGAATCTTAACCTTTTGAACATGTTCTGTGAAAAATGTGTGGCATCCCCAATTAAATGTGGTTGGATTGCATGTCTGAATGAGAATACATAGTGGCCGCGGCGCAGCGCGGCTGCCATTGATGACACAGGGGCACCCTGGGATGACGCGGCCCCCAGCGGCATCATCAGGCCGCACCTGCGGCGTGGCTGAAGAGGGGTGGGGTAGCCGGCCTATAAAAGGCTGAGCACGAGGCCCTCTTTGCGTCAGCCACTCGCCGGAGCAGACACCCACCCTCCCTCCCTGTTTTTATGTGTTGTTAAAAAAAAAAAATTGTCGCAGCTGTGGTTATGCTTGGTAGGGAGCCTGTTGGCAGGAAGCCCGCCTGTGTGTGGGACTCCCTGAGGTGGGGGGTCTCAGTAAGGAGACCGGCACTGCCTTGGGCATGGCCTACCCGGCTGGGAGGCCAGGGGCCTGGGGGGGCCAAGCGGTAGGAGGACCCAATGGAGGCGGACACCCGTTGGGTCTCTTGCAGCCACTTCCCTGTGATTCTGCGGCGAAAGGCGTCCCATCCTCCTGGCTGGGAGTGAGGAGTGGAGCCGGAGCGCCACGGTTCATGGCAGGCTCCCTTACCAGCATATGGCCAACCCTCTGTTGGGGTGGTCTGTTAATAAAAGGCTGCGGCCATGTTATTTGCCAAAAGCTGGAGTCGTGTCATCACTGGGTTAGTCGCCACCTGCCAGTCGATCACCCCCTTGCAATGGCTGCCCAGCTCAGTAGATCCAGTCAGATCCCAATCCTTCAGTAACTTCAACAGACTCTAAGCAGCAAAACTGGAACCAAGTGGAATGTTCTTGAAAATTTTTACTTACCTTATGTGAAAATGTATTTCCCCTCAAAAATATACATCAAAATTCTCTGGATTTTACAGTGTTGGGGTCAGAAGACAAGGTAGGGAGGATCCTGAGAAAATTAATGTCACATTTGTACATGTTTTATGTTTGGTTCAAAAGTGATGCCTATATCAGGGGTAGTCAACCTGTGGTCCTCCAGATGTCCATGGACTACAATTCCCATGAGCCCCTGCCAGTGTTTGCTGGCAGGGGCTCATGGGAATTGTAGTCCATGGACATCTGGAGGACCACAGGTTGACTACCCCTGGCCTATATGATATCCAAAGGCTCATGACTCGCCAGCCTTCCTGATCCAAATCTTGGGCTAAGCAAAGCCTGAGACCATCCAAGAATCCCACACAAGCCTCACTGAGTTCCATGAATGAAGAGATGTGGGAAATAACACTTTAACAATAGCAACAGGGTGGTGAGAGCCATGCCAGTTACCTACCACATATAAGGATTTCCCATAAGAAGAAATATCAGAACTTAAAATTACTTTGCCCTCTCTTATTTATCACATTTTTGGCTTTATGTAATTCTGAAATACATTTTCTTTTCTGTGGAGAGAAAATGGAAATGGGGCTTCCATTGACCTTCTGGGCTCAATAAGAGAAATCCCCTTGAGCTTCTAAACTTGCGCACATTTAAGCTATACGTTGAGACTATCCTGGAGGCCAGTAGTCTGACCTGAACTTAGGAACGTATAAACTACAGTCAGTGTATAATGATTTGTTATATAGAAATGCTGGCTCACTAGGGACAACTTTAATAGGTCTCTGTGTAATCTGTAAAATTCTACTTTTCCACCCCCTGATCTTAAGAAAGGCTTTACATGTTCTTCCAAACGCCTTATAAAATCAAGGATCCTCTAGAGGGCAATGACTTATCCTGTGGAAGTCAATGGTAAAGCTTCCATTAACTTCAGAGGAGCAGAAGCAGGCCTTATAAGCAGAAAAATCACTGGCTCGCTTAAACACGAGCTGCACTGTATTTTCCAGATCAGTGGTTAAAACTCTCTGAAGACGTCACAGTTGCTTAACTTGTTGGCAAGCTACCAGGCAGGCCTGATACTCTGCATAGCAATGAGGATTGAGGGAGGCACCTTGTATTGAAGAAGAAAGTCATTCTTCAGTTTGAATTAAACACTAAAACCTTACTTCTCGGGATTGGCTTTAGGCAAGCAGTATAGTTCCAGGTTCCTATTGTGGTTGAAGGAGGTAGTAAAAAGAGGTGGAAGATGGCTGCCTGGTGTGCTAAATCTCCAAGGAGCCATAGGCCAACTTCAAATAGTTTGTGAATCCCTCACACCCTCTTAAGCGCAGGCTTTGCTTAGTGATATCTGCCTAGGGCTGTCCTTAAGAACCAAATTTTATACAATTCCCCCTTCATTTAATGCATTTAAGTTTAAGCTAGTTATCGCAGCTCTTGTGTGCCTGGGCATGAATAATGAGGAGTCTGACTCCCCAGGTGCTCTTCTTTAAAATGGTTACTTTTGCTTTTGGAATGCTAAGTGAGGCATGCAGAAGCTGAGGTCTTGTTTACAAGGGAAGCACTTGATAGCATTATGAACAAGATTATTTAGGAAGGGGGAGAAGTGCAGTTTTATAGCTGTGCAGGTGAAGGTTTTGAAGTTCTATTAGCAGCTAAGTGCTGAAATGCCTAACCAATCTATAGGCACCATGAGAGATGCATCATCACCTGCAGCTTTGGCTACGGGCTTCTTGCAAGCTGCAGTGATCATAGTGGGATATTCAACAAAATGTGTTGAACAATTTGTGCTTGTATATCCCCACAAGGGATATTAGACTTTAGTTTGTGGGGTAATAATCATGCTGGCAGCTGATCTACCTCTATGTGATATCTTGTGAGAAGCAACATTGTGTAGTGGTTAAGAGCAGTGGATTCTAATCCGGAGAAATGGGTTTGATTCGCCACTCCTCCACAAGCAGCCAGCTGGGTGAACTTGAGCTAGCCACAGTTATCTTAGGGCTGTTCTCATAGAACAATCCTGTAAGTGCTCTCTCAGGTTCATCAACCTACCTGTTGTGGAGACAGGAAAGGAAAGATGTTTGGAAGCCACTTTGGGACTCCTTCGAGCAGTGAAAAGCAGGGTATAAAAAACCCAGTTCCTCATCTTTATTCTTTAAAGTAGGGTGAGTTCCTGCAAAGAAGCCATTCACAATAGTGATGGCTGCTTTTTGGATAAATGCAACCAACTCCAAACTTGGCCAGTATCACTGCTGTCTTCATTTATCCTTACCTGCATGCAAATAAAAAAGGCCAAAAAGAAAAGAGGAATTAAGACCACTCTTATTCCCTCATATGCCACTCAATCAATTAAGGTCTTGGTTAACTACCAATGGGGTTCCCTCCTGAACCCACCCAGCCACTCAAGCCAATGATGAGCTAGTTTGGGAACAGTTCATCAGCATTAGATGTCTCTGGATACTTGCCAGCTATTTTTGTTGTTGTGCTGCCATTTTATGCTATTGTTGATGCATGTTCAAAGTTATAGGCTTGCCTGGGCTACAGATATGCCTTGGTCATTATCAAAGATCAACAATATTAGTGTGTATGTGCTGCTTGTGAACTTGTGCAATTGGTGATACTCAACAATCATTGACGTTCATCACGCTGTCTAAACTCAGAACTACATTCCAGAGGCAAATACATGTAAATCTGTTTAATAGAAGTGAATATTAAGTAGGGATGTTTGAACTGTGTTCCATTTTGTTGAAGAGGGATGTAGACAAACTGGAGCGTGTCCAGAGGAGGGCAACATAGATGGAGAGGGGTTTGGAGACCAAGATGTATGAGGAAAGGTTGGGGGAGCTTGGTCTGTTTAGCCTGGAGAGGAGATGACTGAGAGGGAATCTGATAATCAACTGCAAGTATTTAAAAGGCTGCCATAGAGAGGATGGAGCAGAGTTGCTCTCTCTTGCCCCAGAGGGACAGACCAGAATCAATGGGATGGAATTAATTCAAAAGAAATTCCGTCTAAACATCTGGAAGAAGTTCCTGACACTTAAAGTGGTTTCTCAGTGGAACAGGCTTCCTCGGAAGGTGGTGGTTGTCCATCTTTGGAATTTTTTAAACAGAGGCTGGATAGCCATCAGACAGAGAGGCTGATTCTTTGAAGGCAAAGGGGTGGCAGGTTACAGTAGATGAGTGATTGGGATGTGAGTGTCCTGCATAGTTCAGGGGGTTGGACTAGGTGACACAGGAGGTTCCTTCCAATTCTGTGATTCTATGAACACCAACTGGTTCAGCTCACTGATGGTTTTCCAGTTGTGAACTTGGAGCCTTTTCTCATCAATCAGGCCCCGTTCCATCCTTGCACACACCCCTGTTCTGCCTGCTTGCCAACTCCAGGCAGGTGGCAAAACAAACTCTCTGGATAACCACTGCCACCACCTGGCTAAAGTACAGGGTTGTGGCAGGGAGATCCAGGACACCTAGCTGCCCCTTCCACACCTGAGGGGTCACCTATGTGGTCTCCCACAGCCCCAGCTCCTGAGCACCATGGGGGATGAGATATTGCAAGGGTTCACCCTCTGGGTCTTCCTTTTGCACTTCTGCTAGCATTATCGATGTGAGGGAGAACTACGTGGATCAGAGGACCATGGCCCACTTCCAATATATAAAAGATTTATTAAAAGAACAAGATTTAAAAAGCAGATCCTTAGCACAGCACAGAGTTAAGCAAAAGAGACAAAAGAAACTGGATGAACTATAATCCTTCTGTTCCTCTGCAAAACATACCCTATCTGATGTTACAGGGCAGGCACCTTTGCTTAAAGAGGCAACAAAGTCTCATTGCATTGCTCACATTCCAAGATGGCTGTTCACCTCTTCTCCCAAGAGCAGGCTCCTTCCCTGATGTTTAGTAGGCGAATAACCATGAGTCAAAACCCCCAAAAGACCTCTCTGGTCACAATCCTATATATCTTTTCTGTCCCCTCCCACAGGAAACTCCTCACCTAGGAGTTCTGGGGAACAGAAACTCTTCTTCCCCCCATTCCAGGTACCTGCTTCCTGGCCAGCTCAATTAACATGTGAAAGGGAAGGTGAACAGGGGCTTAGCAGACCTTCTCCTCCCCACCCACCCCAGTCTAGAGGGAAAAAATTGTTCTTTTGAAATAGCAATGAGGCATTTCATCACAGGGAGTTCAAAAGCATTTCTTCTCTTTCCCCTCCTTGCAGTTTGAGGGGAAGAGAGATTATTTGCTTCTGCTCTTCTCTTTGCAGTTGGAAGATCAGAAGCCATTCACTTCTCATTTCCAGTGTTTTCTATTTGGTAAAGTGTGTTCAGAAGCTTGCCTGGCAGTGTGATGGCGGTCAATAAATACGCAACACCTTTCATTGGCGTGAAAGGCCACAACTTTATTAAACATAACCTAGGGTTGGCATGGCACGAGGTGAGGAGTGATCCCCATGCAGCCGTCCGGCTGCTGACTTGGGCTCAAGGGGCGCCCTGGGTCCTCCTTCCTCCCAGCTGGGAGGAAAGCTCCCTTGCCCCTTGAATGCCCTCCTCTGGGAGGAGGCCAGTTAATGGTTGTTGGGCGTCCACCGCGTACAACCATTCCTACCTCCTGGCCCCGAGCCCCTGACCTTCCCAGCCGGGTAAGGCCGCACTCTTGACGAGGCAAAGGGGCGAGTTCCCAGCCTCGTGGCGCTTATATACAGCGCCTGAGACCTGCCCCTTGCCTCGTCATCGGGACGCGTCATTCGGCGCATCCCGACCCACTACAGGCAGACTCCTTTGCGTCTATTGCGCTGCCCTCCTCGCCGCAGCAACCACGGCCGCTGCTAAATCGCGGCCGTTCTTTATCTCCAGCTACTCCATTAGCTGTTAGGCAACTTCGGATTCCCCCTAAAGGATCCTCATGTTTTAGCACAACAAGACTAGGATACAGGGAAGTGCCGGGAGAATCCATCTCCCAGCTGTTTCTCCAATCAGCTAGGAGTCAGATTCTGAACAACAGAGAGCTGCAAACTTGTTTGGCAGCTATTCAAGTTGCTCAGCACAAGCTGAACATATCCTTTTTTTGGTATGATTGTGGAACAGAGCATATTCCAGTGCCAAACATACAAAATATGTAGCATACCCAGTGAACGGTCTCAGCCATTTATTGAGCTTCTTTTCATGTACTCAAACAATACAACTGGCAGTGTCTCACACATGTGTATTTTTTACTCTACACAATGGAAGGCCTACTTTTTATCCTGTTCCAGAGACCTGCTGTTACTAAATGCCACTCAACAAGCAATTGTGCAAATAAAGAATGAGCAACTCTGTCATCCAATGATTATTGACACTATATTTTTAAAGCCTAACCATTTGATGTATTTATTTATTTATTTAGATTTATATACCGCCCTCCCCGAAGGCATGATGTTTGTGTTATCATTTCACACATACACATACACATACACATTTTACATAGAGTTACAAGAAGCAAAGTTAATGCCTAATGACAATTAATGTCTTATTCCAATCATCCTTGATCCTGGGCAGAATTATTTCAGTTATTACGCAAGTGCAAATGAAGGAGAAAATGAAACTAGGGATGTGCACTTGGGATATAATTGAGCCAATTAAAAACAAAAACAAAATACCACCGCATTGGTAATTGTAGGGTATAATCATGTTTCCCAAAAATATCTGGGACTTCTCAGGATGCTGAAAAATTGTCCTGAAAAATCCTAGAAATATTCATGATTAACCTGGAATATCAGGATCTGCCCTTTGCAGGCTCCCAGGCCTGTTTTCCTACCTCTACCATCTGTGTTTCTGTGTCACCTTGAGCTATCAGCTTACCAACTTGTTTTAGGTAAGTGTCTGTTAGTTTCAAGAGGGTTTTTTTTTAATTCATTTTTTGCTGAAGTTGGTTTGTATTGTGTTCATATTTTTTTTCCCTGTCCATTTCTGGGGTTTTACAATGGCTTTCAGTGGGAGGGGATTCTTTGATATTATATTCTTGACAGAAAGTTTTTCCCTCCTTCACAGGAAACAATTTAGGACATTTTGGAGCATCTTGTTTAGAAGCCCATTGGACTCCTTTCTCCAAATTATTTGAAATTTGGAGGTCATTTAAAGGAGAGGCACCGCTAGTGTTACCATAATTTTGGTGCAGTACCTTTTTAAAACACCCACCAGCACCCCACAGTGATTCCACACAGAGAATGATGGGGAAAAAAGAAACAAATTAGACTTCCCTCCCCACAACCTAGATCTGAATATCATACTGGCATTTGTAACTGGGAATATCAGCATTTTTTCTGTTCAAATATATCTAAACTAGTAGTAGAGCCCGCTGAAACTGAAATTCAGCGGGCGCTAGGGGCCTGGGGAGCTTCCCCCCCCCCCTCAATCCGACCCGGGAAAAAGCATCCCAGGCTCCAGGGAAGGCGATCGCCTTCCCTGGAGGCTGGGGAGCTTTTTTCCGGATGGGGGGGAAGGAAAAAAGCTCCCCAGGCTCCAGGGAAGGCGATCCGCGCCTCTGCAAGCCGCGGATCGCCTTCCCTGGAGCCTGGGGAGCTTTTTTCCTTCCCCCCCAGATCCGGAAAAAAGCTCCCCAGGCTCCAGGGAAGGCGATCCGCGCCTCTGCGAGCCGCGGATCGCCTTCCCTGGAGCCTGGGGAGCTTTTTTCCTTCCCCCCCGATCCGGAAAAAAGCTCCCCAGGCTCCAGGGAAGGCGATCCACGGCTCGCAGAGGCGCGGATCGCCTTCCCTGGAGCCTGGGGAGCTTTTTTCCTTCCCCCCCGATCCGGAAAAAAGCTCCCCAGGCTCCAGGGAAGGCGAGCCGCGCCTCTGCGAGCCGCGGATCGCCTTCCCTGGAGCCTGGGGAACTTTTTTTCTTCCTACCCGATCCGGAAATAAGCTCCCCAAGGCCCTGGGGAAGGCGAGCCGCGCCTCTGGGGGCTCCGTGGGGCGGCGGCTCCGGCTCGCGTCGGCTCCCTTCTTCTGAGGAGGCGGCGGCGGCAGGTAGGCCCCGGTAGCGGTGCGTCGCTGGACAGGCAGGGCCTCCGTGGGGCGTCGGCTCTGTTCTTCTTCGACGGCGGCGACAGCAGGTAGGCCTCGGCAGCGGCGTAAAGGAGCAACTGCGAGCTGCGCTGTGCGCTGTGCGCGGCTCGCAGTTGCTCGGGGCTGGGAATCGGAGGGACCAATCGGCAGGCGCTTCGCGCCTGCCGATTGGTCCCTCCGATTGTCTGTTCGGAGGAAGGGTCTAATCCGGACCCTTCCTCATCCCGGACACAACCTGCCTCCGAACGCCTTACAGTTTTATTTAGTCCGTGGCGCCCGTGGCGCCACGGGCGGTGTTAAGATAATACTTTTTTTTTTGCTGTATACCCCTAAATGAAACTCCACCACCACATTATTGCACATCTGCTCAAAAAGAACTGAATACATATTGCTACATGTAAGTCTCAAGTAAAAATAAGGGAGGGCAGGACAAACAAACCACCGATTGGTTGGCCACGTTGATTGACAGGAAAAGGAGCGGTGAGTGAAATAGAGCGTTTCTCTCTCATTTGCTGTTTGTGTAGCATATGTGAAGGGGGAAGACATGGCAGGAAGGTTTTGAAGTGTGGAGGGGAGGAACAGCGTGATTTAATATCATGCTATTGCAGGTTGCAGGTGTCTCACCATTTTGACCACTGTGCAGAAATACCCATAGTATTCCAAACTACATTGCATTATATTAGTCATTTGTTCTTAAAAAAATATTAATTCTAGTATTATCTTTCAGATGTTGAGAAAGAAGAACAAATATATAACCATAAAGCAGTGTTTTAGCAATTCGAGAATTGGATCATGTTCTACAGCTTTCAGCTTATTTACATAATTTTCCTTTCTACATTAATTATGTGCATGTATAGACATTAATAACACACTGCAAAAAAAAAAAACCCACACCATCTTGCTGTGATCTTATTTATGGCTGCATTAAGATTATTTTTGTCTAGTGCTTTATGCCTGTAAAGAATAGCTCCTATGCCTTGATAAAACACCAGAGAAAAAAGTTGCTACAACTAGGTGAATAATCAATTACAGTTTTTGCCATGTTTTATTAGTGTACATAGATATATATAGTAGTAACATGGGGTGTGTATAAGCTGAGGGAACTGAAAGCTACAGCAAAAAAGAGAATTCTTTATACAGTGCTGGATTTTTTTTAAAGGGACAGCTGAAAACTCCTAATTAATCAGCATAGGATTGCACTATAAATGCTTGGTAGTTCTACAGCAATAAACAGGTCATTCTAGCACAATAATGGAGGGATGTTTGCTCACCCATCCATTTGGGCTAGGGTATTTACACCCAAACATAGCTCCAGAAGAACTAGAGTTAGAATTATAGAATCACAGAATCATAGAAACAGAGTTGGAAGGGGCCACACAGGCCATCTAATCCAACCCACCTGCTCAATGCAGGTTCAGCCCAAAGCATCCAAAAGCATCCAAGAAAAGTGTGTATTCAATCTTTGCTTGAAGATTGCCAGTGAGGGGGAGCTCACTACCTCCTTAGGCAGCCTATTCCACTGCTGAACTACTCTGACTGTGAATTTTTTTTCCTGATCTCTAGCCTATATCGTTAGAGCCTCTTATGGCGCAGGGTGCTAAGGCAGCAGAAATGCTGTCTGAAGCTGTCTGCCCATGAGGCTGGGAGTTCAATCCCAGCAGCCGGCTCAAGGTTGACTCAGCCTTCCATCCTTCCATCCTTCCGAGGTCGGTAAAATGAGTACCCAGCTTGCTGGGAGGTAAACGGTAATGACTGAGGAAGGCACTGGCAAACCACCCCGTATTGAGTCTGCCAGGAAAACGCTAGAGGGCATCACCGCAAGGGTCAGACATGACCCAATGCTTGCAAAGGGGATACCCTTTACCTTTATACAATTAAAACATACATATTTTGGATTTTACACAAATATAATAAGGTGACCAGATTTTAACATTGGTAAAGCGGGACACCATTGACCGGGGGGGGGGGGGGGGGAGGGGTTCTTGATTAAAAATTTGGTCTATATGGAGCTACAAAAATGTTCATAGAACTCATAGAACACAAAAATAGCATTGTAATCTGTAAACCGCTCCGCGGTATTAAATAAAAGGCTAAGGGCTAAGTGGGAGGAGAGTGGGCAGGCACTGTCTGCAAAGCTCCTGATTCGCTCCTCCGAGTGGCACTTCAGGGCCAAGTGGCCAATTGGGAGGTGCGCTTCATAGCACTTGGTCCCTTGGCCCCAGATCATCCTTGTCGCTCTCCTCTGTACCCTTTCAATTTTATCTACATCCTTCTTGAAGTGAGGCCTCCAGAACTGCACACAGTACTCCAGGTGTGGTCTGAGCAGTGCCGTATACAAGGGGACTATGACATCTTGTGATTTTGATGTGATGCCCTTGTTGATACAGCCAAAAATTGCATTTGCCTTTTTTACCGCTGCATCACACTGCCTACTCATGTTTAGTTTACAATCCACAAGTTCCCCAAGGTCTCGTTCACACACAGGGCCATTCTGCACCAGGATGTTGCAAATTGGTTGCAGAATGAAAAAACGCCATTTTAAATAGTGGAATTCGTCGTTATGCATACCTGCCTTTGTAGTGGAATCCAGTTGCGTTTCTATCGTTTCCCACAGGTTTCCGGTCTCGGCAAAAATCGCTAACCAGGATTTGCCGAGCTTTGTCCTGCCCCTGGCCGACAATCAAACGAGCAGCCAATGGGCAGCCGTTATCATGCTCCCGAAAAGCCCCTTTCCCTTTAAGGCAGGTTAAAAAAAAAACACGTTGCAACAAATCTGCGTTGATTCGTTGCAACGGTGAGACCAATCTAGCTAGCAGGTGGTGTTTGAGCTGCCGTTTCATCGTTGCCACGCTGCCCCCGAGTGAGCACGGGCACGATTTTCAGCCAAAAATAAATTGAAAATAAACCAGCAAACGGGGCTGTGTGGTGCTTGGTGACTTAAAACAGCTCTGGGGAGGGACTGCAGCCGGGGAAGCCTCACTGGGTAAACGAAGGCTCGCCCGTGCGTTGATTTCCACTCGCTCCGAGAAAAAATGGCGATCGCTTCACCGGAAGATCAGAGAAGAGAGCCAGGGGGAAGGACTTTGCAGAAACCGCAACAATGGTAACGCACAGAACTTTCCCGCTAGTGTTGCAGATTGGTTGCAAGAGTGTAGCGCTTTCCGGAGGGTGAATCCACTTTTTGGGATTTCCCTGAAAGCACTACAACGAAGCGCTTTTTGCGGATCAGTTTCAGGAGTGTGGCAGATTGTCAATGACGTTGTGCATAACTGCAAATTAGTAGCGATTTCAATTTGCCACACTCCTGCTACAAAGAATCAGTGCAGAATGGCCCACAGTGTTACCTAGAAGTGTATCCCCCATCCAGTAGGTATGCTTTTCATTTTTCTGACCCAGATGCAGAACTTTACACTTATCTTTATTAAATTGCATCTTGTTCTCAATTGCCTATTTTTCCATTGTGTTCAGATCTTGTTGAACTCTGTCTCTATCTTCTGGAGTATTTGCCAGTCCTCCCAAATTTGGTGTCATCTGCACACTTGATGAGTAGTCCCTCCACCCCCTAATCTAGATCATTAATAAATATGTTAAAAAGTACCAGACCGAGCACCGAGCCCTGAGGTACCACGCTACTCACCTTCCTCCATTCTGATGAAACACCTTTGACAATGACTCTTTGAGTGCGGTTCCCTAACCAATTCCCTATCCACCTAACTATCTGAAAATCCAGATTGCAGTCCTTCAATTTATCCATCAGAACATCATGGGGAACCTTCTCAAAAGCTTTACTAAAATTCAAGTAAACGACATCAACCGAATTTCCACGATCCAGCAAACCTGTTACTCAGTCAAAAAAGGAAACCAGGTTGGTCTGACAGGACCTGTTGGAGACAAATCCATTCATATTTCAAAATGTCCCAAGCTGCCTATATTCATATGAATAAAGTATTGTGGGAATCAGCTTGTACAGGATCCATTTTATATATTAGACTTTTTCAAACTTTTGACCACAGAGGAGCCCCTGAAATAATTTTTCAGACTTTGGGGGTCCAGGAACTAATGTCATCACGCCCCCTACCATGCCCCAAGAAGTGACATCACTACCCGAATCCTTAACCCTTCTTTTTCTATCTTTTCCCACCTATACTACTACTATGGCAGCTCTGCCTTATGTAGGCTGGAGAGAAGAGCAGGAGCTGAGCCTTGGACCCCATATACCATGCCTCATTAGAACTCCTGCAGGCCCCCTTCAGAGCTCCCTGGTTGGGAATCCCTGCTATATATCCCTGAACCTACCCCTGCCAAAATGACAGGTAGTCGTTATGACAGGTGCAGGTTCAGGCAGTTTAGGGGTGTATAGAATGGATCCTGTGCTAACTAGAGATGCCAGATGCACAGGAGACCTGACTACCTGCCCTGCACATTTGGTGAGGGTTGGATTCACAAACCTCCAAAGAAGGTGCCCATGGGAAAGTGCATTTTGGAGAAATAACTAAAATATAATGGCCTGTATCCAATCACACATTTTAAAATTAAGAACACTAAAGATTTCTTTAAAAGGTAATTCCTCCTGACACCACTCTACTACTGCAAGTTTTTGAATTCTCCACAAGGGCAACATGGTCCCTCAGGGACCCTACAGGGGGCAAAGTATGGGTTTGCGACATGATGTTGGAATCTGTAGAAATTGCTGCTCCTCTTAAGAAAATCTCAATGCTTGTAAGTCTCTAGAATGTATAGTTGGATATAGGCCAATGCATCTGTTCAGAAGCTTTGTATTAAATTGGGCTTTCTACACCAATGCAAGTATGTTTAAATTGTTTTAACTTCTGAAACTTGCACAAAAATCTTGTTTATTTTGGTGCACAACAGTTTCATAAGTTCTCAGCCACAAGGGAAAAAACGTTTTCTCCAGCAAAATGAACCTATATCAAGAAAACATCCTGGGAATTTGTAAACTGACTCAGAATTTGTGGACTTTGGTGTAACGTAGTGTTATTTTTCTGTTTGCTGTGAATACATCTCATAGAAAGCTTCAGATCATTTTGCCTGTTTATAGTTCCTTTGGGAGGAAGTCTGCCTGAATGATTGCTGTAGGGAACTGGGGATAGGGCCAGCACAGATACTGCGATTAACTCAATCCTTTATCCTAGATGGAGAAATACTTTAGGTTTCTTTTCAATCTTTCCTCTATCCCTCGTCAAGTATTTTCTACATTCCTCTCTTAAATCATTTGCACTACTCAGGATGACGACTTTCAGTTTATTGAATGTTATTTTTTCTCTTTCATTTTTGTACTTTGGAAAGGTGAAATGGGGGTCATGAATGCACATAAATTATATTTTTAAAAGAATGAATGGGAAAATATTAGGGGGGGGGGAAGCCCTTGTACCTTCCTCTAACAAGGTTTTTGTTTACCCTTAATACCTTCATTGATTTAACTGTTGCCCATGTCTACCACAGCATAGGATAAGAATAGGGAGAGCTCTTCATAATGTTTTGCTATTTCATCCATTATGTTGAAGATCTGTATAGTTTCATGAAATCTGGATGGAACATTCTTCCCTCACAAGTGCACTATGTCTGAGCCACTATATTTCTTTTTAAACCCATTTTGCTTAAGCGTATGGATAAAAAGAACAGTATTTATTTTCCCCAAAATTATAGCACAGAAAACACGAACCAATATTTTGTTCATATTCACTGTTCAGATGAAACACCTAACACTCTAAGATGTATTGATTATGAAAGGAGAATTGTAATTAGTCACTAAATCTTGGAGACTAGTTAATAGGCCATCTTGATCTATTACAATTGTAATCTGTAATGCTTCTCATGACATTGTTGAAACGTCCTAGGTCTTATTAATCCAGAATGTAGAAAACTCTGTTCAAGGTTGCCATAGATCAGAATCCTGACATGGTTTAATTGCTCTTCTTTCAAAGTCCCCCCCTTTCTGAAATACAATCACCCTGCCTTTTCACCTGACAAAAAATGTTTTATATGAATGCATGCACTACTTTTTATCATCTCTTTACTATTTCAGTTGATTATATTGGATTAGGCATTCCACAGAAATATCTGGCACTATAAAGCCCACTGAAAGGAGACTAATGCCCCACTCACCCACCAAACAACATACTCCATTCAAAACCAGAGGTAACAGGGCAAAGAGTGTAAAGCAGAAATATATATCTGGGGATAGAACTACTTTTCAATTCTATCACAAACTTAGGAGCTCAATCTTGATGCTGGGACTCAAGCATCCAGGCAGCTAGCAATTCAAAAGTTGAAGAGCAGCTGAGATATGTGATGGGTGTGCAGTATTAAAGACTTCATGGTTATATGAGAAAGATACTCTTTTGTCACACATACTTCCTCTGCCATGTTGTTCTCATTCTCATTCTCATTATTTAAATTTTTATCCCACCATTCCCAGACAAGTTGGCTCATGGTGGCTTATAATGTTAAAAACATAACCTCATAAATACAAGTTAAAACCCTGATAAAGCAGAAAAACAAACAGTAATCCAAAAGATGGCGGTCAGATAATCCTAAACCCCTAGTCTTTCAATTCCTTCTATTCTCAGCTGTGTCCATCCAATGTAAGTCTGGGGGTGACCCTTCTTGGGGGTCCAGAATGTACAAGCATGGAGGAAGACCCGATCTTATTGCCCGGTATGCAGCCCAGCCTCAACCAAAAGCCTGGAAGAAGAGCTCCATCTTGCAGGCTTTACATGCCTACCTGTTTGTAAGTGTTCTGCCTCCCATGCTCCTAGCTACCTGGGCTGCCCAGCACTGCTAAGGAAGAGTGTGTGGATGATGATGGCACTCTTAACTTTACATATCTCCCAGTGCAGCTGAGAAAAAGGCATGCATGTGGCTATGGGAGGAGCCATACACTGGCATAGGTGAGGCAGAAAATAAGGTATGAGGAAGCATTCTGGTGCTAGGCATTCTAACTTTTTTCTTGGTGGATACTATAATAATTGTTTGGGACACTATTTAAAGTATTAGCAGCTCACTCGTGCTCAGTAATGGCAGATCTCTGGAGGAAAGGAGAATGGTCATACTTGAAATATTGCTGATTGCACTGTACAGTCAGTGCTTCTTTGAGTGCATAGAAATTAACCTGCCAAAAAGGCTCAGACTGGTCACGGACAACCAAAGCGCTCAAATTGACTTCCTGCTTGTAAGTGTCTTCTCCTCTATAGCTGTTTTCTTTCAGATTATTTTCTCATCTCCAGGAAGAGGGGGGGGGGGTACCTACAATGACATCTGCATGTATTGCTATTATGGTTGGGCACTTCGGCTGCTGAAGCAGTTGTTTGCGCCCAAAGCATCCGGTGCCACAGCGCATGGGGAAGGGGCAGCGCCGGTGGCAGGGCTCAACCGGGCACCCACACGTAGGTGCCAACTGGTGCACCGGCGCCACCCCACCTCCCATGCCACAGCACTGGCTGCTGCGGGTACAAATGGCCGCATTGGCGGTCGAAGCACCCAACCCTAATTGTTATTGACTTGCAGGAGGGCATTTTGGGCTCAAGGAAGACACTCACACATTTTAGTTGGCTTAAACAAGGCCACAGCTTTATTAATACTCCACAGGAGTGTTGGCACAGCATGGGAGAGGGAGCCTGACTTGCAGTCAGAAGACCACAAGAACCCGGACCCAGCAGCGCCCTGGAGTCCTTCTGGATCCCCCGCTGGGAACACAGGCCTCCTTGCTGCTGGGATCCCATCCATAGGAAGAGCCAGTGGCGCCCTGGGGCCCACCCGGTTCCCCCACCAGGAACGCGGGTCCCCTTGCCACTGGATTCCCACCATAGGGAAGTGTCCACCTGGGGCGCCAAGAGGAAGCGCACACTTCCCTCGGCCACCGCCCCAGGCCACCCGGCACTGTAAGCCCCGGGGTGCCAAGGAGAGGTGCCCACCTCCTTCTTGGTCCCACCCCGGGCTACCTGGCACTGCGAGCCCCAAGCCTTCCCAGCCGGGTCAGCCCTGCTCGCAGACCTGCCACCTCGTAGGGAGGTCCCAAACCTGGAGAGTCCGATGCGCAGACCGAACTCCCCCCAAACAGGCTCCATCCCATGCCAAAACCGCCAGCTGTGACAAAATGCAATATAAAGACATCATCCAGTGGCCATACAGACATAAGCTTAACAGCCAACAAAACAGGGTGGGTGGGAGGGAAGCTGCTCGGGCGGCAAGCCTGGTGCAAAAGGCAGGGCTCCTCCACGTGGTGCCTTTTAAGGCGCCCTGAGTCCACGCCCAGGCGCCAACCAGGCTAGCACAATCCTCTCATGCAGAGCTGCCCTTCCTCCTGGCTTTGAACCTCCCCACCCCCACGTGTCTTCTTGCCGCCCGCTCCTCCGCTGCATCAATGGCGGCTGCTGATAAGTCTTCGCCGCTTTTAGTGCATGTCATCTGTGATTACAATTTGAGCTGCTTCACTTTTCAACTAATTATAGGGATATTAACTGGTTATCTTGTTTAGCTCAACTTATTAGGTTGACTTTTAAAAGAATGCTGACAGACTATTGTAGCTTTGGGGTTATATCACAAGACATTAACTAGCCAATATTCAGTTAATTTGCACACAAGTACATTATCTATGTTGACCCTGGCAAAAAAAATATCTTTTATTTACCAATGCATTTTACACATTTTTATTATCATGACTTAATTTCCTAGACTTCATATTGCTAGTTCTACTATTAAAATAATAAACAGTCCTGAGACAACTCCTCATTTCATTTAATGGCCTACTGTATCATGAAAGAAAACAAAGATCTCATTTTAATATATTCCATTTGCAATCAGAATTTGTGTGTGTGTGAAAGTAATGTTAGGCTGCAAAGAGGAACTACCTCAGGCTAAAATAATTCACTACATAGGAGGTATATTGCTAGCTAAGGAGATACCCTCAGAAGAAAATGTGAAACTAAGACTTTAGTCCGAAGTTACATCCTTTCAAGACTTAGGTTGAAGAAGAGTTGGATTTTATATTCTGCTTTTCACAACCTGAAGAAGTCTCAAAGCAGCTTACAATCACCTTCCCTTCCTCTCCCCACAAAACTATCTCTTCCCTGTGAGGTAAGTAAGGCTGAGAGAGCACTGTAAGAACTGCCCTAAGAGGACTGTGGCTAGCCCAAGGTCACCCAGTATATGGAGAAGTGTGAAATCAAACCCAGTTCTCCAGATTAGAGTCCATTACTCTTAACCATTACACCACACTGGCTCACTTGAAATTTTTATTCAAGGTATAAGTTTTAGTTACCTGAAGAAGTATGTGTGCACACAAAACATCACTAAACATTATAAAGTTGAACTTATGTCTAGCCAATTCATTCCTTGATTGGCCCTCCCTTGCGGTATGTCACCAATAGGGAGCAAGTTCAAATGAGGACCAATCAGGTCAAATTGTTTGCAGACAGCCAGGGAAAACCTCAACTCTGGGGATGTTTACTCATGAGTAAGTCATGGCCCTCAGCCAGTATAGTTTAGCCCCAATCAGAAGCACTCTCAGCCCTGGTAGTTTAGCCCCAAACAGGAAGGAACTCTCAGCCAGGAAAGGCTAATAAGGAATTAATTCTCTGACTCCAACCTCTTGCCAATGTCAGAAGTTTGCTGAGTGGATGAGGAGCTGGCATCAGAGAATGCTCTGCTGTCAGTAAGTTGCCCTGGCCTCCTGGCCTGTTTCATTGTAGAGGACATGTGGGGAAGGGAGCCACTTCCTTGCACAGTATCTGTGTGCCTTCTGGAGAGGGGGCTGTGAAAGGCCCAGAAATATGCCCCTGCTACTCCTCTGAACACACGGCAGCCAACAAAAGCTGCTAGTAAGTTACCTTGTCCCCCTTGGCCTCTTTCAAATTGGAGGACATGGGGGGGAATGAGCCACCTCCTGATGCAGCCTCTGTGTGCCATCTGGAGGGTGAGCTCTGGGAGGCTCAGAAATGCCCCGATGCCAGCCCTCTGGGACAAGCAGGAAAAGATTCTACCCTGGAAATGTGCACTCATGAATAAGTCATGTGAGGTTTGCAATTTGCCACTGGAGGAATGCTTTGAAGAAGAAGAAGAGGAAGAGTTGGTTCTTATATGCTGCTTTTCCCTACCCAAAGGAGGCTCAAAGCGGCTTACAGTCGCCTTTCCATTCCTCTGGGGGTAGCTATCACAGGCAAGTGCAGAAGGGAAAATAATGCTCATGTGGGTGAGACAGAGAAGATATAGACTTTCCCTTTCCATATGGATACCACCTTGTTATTGCTGCAGTCATTTCAAGACCATTACACCAAAGCAAATTTGTGACCAATGGCATGGAAAATATGGAAAGTGAAGAAGAGCTGATGTTTAGACAATGCTTTGTTGGTGTAATTTGAGAGTTTATGTTACACAAAATAGCAGAGTTATTATATACATGACTACAGGCAAAGCCCATTGTATCCAGGAATACAACGGGTGCTAGAGCTTGGCAGTGGAGAGAGGAAGGGGAGGAGTTGCCCAGTCTGTAAGGGCATGGGGTTGAATGTGTGTTGTTTGGGAGGTTGTGGTGGTGTGGTGACAAATGAAGGCATGGGTGTGGAGATACGGATGTCAAGAACCTGTGGTGTGGAATGTTCATTGAGTATGGGAGAGGACTGACCTCTGGGAATTGCGGCATAGTGGTTACAGGTGAGCTTTCCAGAGCCATGTCTTCAGATATGTGAAGGGGAAATCAGACTGGAGACTCTTCGTAGGGGGAAATAACGTGGCAATCAATTCCTCCCAGTTCTGCAATCAACATTATTTCCCTTCTTGTCCCCCTGCCCTAATACACATGGAGTAGTCACAGTACACTGGTGTCTACCCTGCTTCTTCTGTCTCCATGTTTTTACTGTTGATAAAATATTATGTGCCCAAATGCTTCTTTCACAGCTGCTCCTTAGAAGAAGAAGAGCTGGATTTTTGTACCCTGCTGTTTAATAACCAAAGGAGTCTCAAAGTGATTTACAAACACCTTTTCCCTTCATCTCCCCACAATAGAAAACCTGTGAGGGATATG
Source organism: Paroedura picta (assembly GCF_049243985.1). Lineage (NCBI taxonomy): Eukaryota > Metazoa > Chordata > Lepidosauria > Squamata > Gekkonidae > Paroedura > Paroedura picta. Next base: position 116,511,213 of record NC_135370.1, read on the forward strand.
GGGCTGTGAGAGGTCTGAGAGAACTGGGAATGGGCCGCAGTGACCCAGCAGGCTTCAGGTGTCTCAAAGCAGTTTCCAATCGCCTTCCCTTACTCTCCTCATAGCAGACTCTCCATGAGGGTGGTGGGGTAGAGAGTTGGAAGATGGTAACCCTAAGAGAAGGTCCCTCTGTACACAGCAGTCTTAACTTTAGTCAGGTTTATGCACAGCTAGGTAGTGAGGAATTCCAGAAGATGAATCTACACCAATCTGGAAACCTTACCTCCTCTATGCAATGTTTTCTTGACCTAAAATATGTCAGAGGGTACTAGGTAGCTGTGGGGGCATTATACACTTTTGAGGCCCCACTTTCAGACTTCAAGGAATATGTTCAGACCGGGAACAGCCAACCTCCAGGTGGGGCCTGGAATGGCTGCTCATCTCCAGACTATACAAACCAGCTCTGCAGGCAAAAATGGCTACTTTGGAGGGGTGACTGTGTAGCACTGTATCTCCCTGAGGTTTAGGGAAGCTCTACACCTTAGCTGTTACATGCTGAAGATTCAAGATGGATCTATCTATCTGCCTAAAGCAGATCTCTTTTCAAACAAAGGAAGGAGAATTCTTCTCTTTCTGCTAATCTTGTGGACGTGGTAAACAAGCATGAGGCCATGGCCCCTAAACAAATCTGCGTATCTAAAGAGACCACATGACCCACTCTGCCTGTCCCCACTAGCAACAAGTGTAAACAGACAGTTAACCCTGTAACTGACAGTCTGTGGCTGACTCCTGCCACTGGGAAGGACTTGCCCGAGGCAGCAGAGCCCCAGCCTAGGTGGCATTCTTCCCTCCAGCTCCCCGTGTAGGACTGTTCATGTGGCCGCAGAGTTAGTGGTGCCAGGCACAAATTGCAGTGCCATGGGTGGGACCCAGGCCAACACTCACCAGGGCTACCGTCCTCCAACCAGCCCCCCACATCCCCCAAACTACAGTGACAGCACCAGCACGCTTGGTAAGATCTGGCTGTGCCACAGCGCCTCCTCTTTCTCATGCATATGTGGCACATTCTCAGCCAGCGGCACCCAGCTCTTTGGCTCACACTGCTCATGCAGGGGGCAAGCTTTCACTTGTTTCTTGGCCCGCAAGGGCCTCTCGCCACGTCTTGGCCATGGCAACAGGACTTTGCTCCCCAAGGGGCAGCTCTTTGGCTGTCTACACCGATGGGGGGGGAATTCCCTTGGCTCATACGGCCCAATCGTCACATTCCACAGGCGCCGATAGGCCTTCGTGAGCCAAGACATGGCTCTCTGCCTACCACAAGCGGCGGGGCCAGCCAGCTTTCTGTTGCCCTTTGGCCCACTGCAGTCTCTCACCATGTTGCTGGTGTCCCAAGATGCATTCATGGCCTGAGGGCCAGGTCTCCTGATAATGCTGCCACTGGCAGGGAACGCCGCCCCAATACGGTTACCTCCCAAGGAGGCGCCCTTCCCCCATGCCCTTTCCCTTACCCCTTCCACCTCCTTCAAGGCCCATTTTTATAATGGGCTTTGAAGCTAGTTCTTCATATTCTTACCTTTGTTTATTGCAATACAAACTTCATTATCTTCATGCATTGTGACTGGGTTTGGTTCACCTATGACAAAGTTCTTCAGTAGACCTATTATCCATTTAAATTCATTGCAAGTGTTACAAGCTGCTATGCCTTCTGCCTCTGCAGTTGATCCAGCTATCAGATGCTGTCTTTTACTCGTCTAGTTTATCAGGTTTCTGCCATAAAAGAACACATATCCACTTGTAGACTTCTTTTCAAACTTGATTTCATGCCACTTTGCATCCATATATCCCACTAGGTGTGGTTGTGCGCATGATGATATCTTCAACTTCAGGTCTGCGCTTTTGTTGAGATACTTCGTCAACCTTGTTACAGCATTCCAGTCATAATGTTTTGACCGTTGTATCCTAGTACCTTGAATAAAACTTTGTTGGCCCTAAAGATGCCACTGGACTCAAACATTCTTATGCTTCTTCAAACCAATATGGCTATCCACCTGCATTATCCTTCCTAGACTATTGCAACCCCCATCAGTTTTGATCTTTAATGTCAAAGACAATTTAATAGCTGATAATAAAATCTGCCAGACTAATTTAGTTATAACTTGACTGACACTTTTAATTCTGTTAAGAGAACTTCAGAAGTGCATCAGTCCTTTTTATATCTATAGTGAAAGTGAATTCCTCTGGAATCTTGCTTAATTCATACCATAGATTATTTAAAGAAATCAAAAATAGTTGTGTTTCCCAAAGTGTAGTGTGGGCATTTTTTAATTCTATCCTTATGCTTATGAACAAAGTTGAGGAAAAACTAGTCCGCCACACCTATCCATTTTGTATGATACTTTTCACACACATACACAGTAAAAAAGAAACTGCGTCGAGCATCATGTTTTGAGGGATAAAATAACATCAGATTTGCTTGTGTGCAAGACAGGAAGAGGACAAAGCAGGCCAATTAATGGCATACTTACTAGAGAAATAGGATTTCATAATGGATAGAAGAACTGATGTCTGATATCAAATACAAGAGGTTAGACAAGTGATATCAGTACTACAAAGGATATAAATTGTGACTTGCTGACTTTACATTGTAAACAAATGCTATCTGAGTGTCAGTTTTCAATAATTTGCTGCCACAATGGATTCCAAATCATCATAGGTCTATCAACAATGTTGACTCAACATTTGATTCATTAAGTCTAATACAGTTCAATAGTTATAAAGTGACCCTCCCTCCTTGCAAACTGACCCTCGTCCTTGTTTTGGACAAAACACAAAACAACAGGAAGCTATTTTGGGCCTGACAACAAATTACCAGTATTACGGACTTATGGAGTCATAAAATGGTTTTGGCCAGTTTAGTAATCCCTCAATTGATAATGAAATTCAGTAGAAGTGGGCATTGCAATGATGTGTCCTATGTATAGAAATTAACAAAGTCACTCCGATAAAGATTTTATTCTCAGCCAGTGGTAGTTCCCACAATACCACATGGAGTGTAGATTTTCCATTCTGCTATTATTCTTCAGCTGATCAGAGCTGCTGATATGCATAAAGAATGAAGAAAATTTCATTCTTGTCATGTCCCATAGAGTGCAGTTTGTAACTCAAAGGGAATAAGAGATACAGAGTACTTACATTAAGAGTATTATGTTTCCAGGAAACATACCCTCCATCTCAATATTATATATTAGGTTTTTATAACCAAAGGAACAATTACTTAAATTTACCACTTATTTCAACCTGCAACAAAAGGCGAAGAATCACTTTTGCATTAATGAGCATGTATTTCTAACTCTTGAATTAAAAAATAAGTTTCAATGTGGCTTAGAGAAAAAGCACAATACATTCAAAAGCACATGAGTTAACCTTTTGGCCATAATTAATTGAGACTATATTCATTTAAAACTATCTGGATTATCTTTTTGGTTCTGAAGCTTTTACAGTTTCAGGAACTCTTCCCCACTACTTTCTGTATTCCAATCCTCAAAATGTCTCCCTATAGTTATCATTATATACAACTTTTTAAGTAGCCAAATTTATTTGTTTGTTTTCTTATATTTCTGTTGTTGTTGTTGTTGTTGTTGTTGTTGTTAGGTGTGAAATCATGTCTGACCCATCCCGACCCCATGGACAATGATCCTCCAGGCCTTCCTGTCCTCTACCATTCCCCGGAGTCCATTTAAGTATTTCTGTACTTCCCTTTTATAAGGCTTAGGACGGTTTACACAAAACATAGGGATATAAAATATGATCTAGATTCCAAATGTTCCCAGTGGAACTGCATATCCTAATCCACCTGTCCCAGTGGCAAAATGCAGTTAGATCAGTTCCATCTGCTACCATGGATTTTCATCTCACTTATTCATCAGAAAACTCTCATATAAACATTGGTATCCCACTTAAATTTAGCCACCTAGATCTTGCTGAGTATTATGTATATTGGTGTTGCCAAACACCAAGAACCAATCTTGTCCACATACTTCATGGATGCCCCAAAATTGCACAGTATCTGAGAAGATGTCGTATCTCAGATTGAACCTACATTATCTACCAAATTGTGCTAATATTCCAGTTCTTTGCTATATACCATCTCTACAGACAGTTCACACACTTCAAACGTTATGAATTCAGAGGGCAAACACATTTGCCAGCACCACAAATCTTGGATTCCTCCCTCAGTAAATGATTTTGTCAGTGACGTTAGATCTCTGTATAAAGGATGTAATTACATACAACTGACAAGAAGCTCCTGAGACTTTAACCTTGCAACATTTCTTGTACCTCTTTGAACAGTGATCCCTCACTATCTTTACAACTTGCTTAGCTGGATTTATATTACTACTTCTCACTTCTCCAACCATCTTTTTAAATCTCTAGTCTTAGCTGCCTGGGTTTGTGCAGCTCTCACTTTTGTTGATGGGCTGTATTGGGGAAACGAATGGTGGAAGGTGGGTGATACAGTTGGTTTGTTTCAGAGGGTAGCCATGTTGGTCTGCAGTAGAACTGCTAGACTGGAGTCCTGAAATACCTTAGAGATCAATAAGAGTTTGGGGTTATAAGTTTTGGGAATGAAAGTTCCCTGCATCAGATGACATTTGTTGTTATATTTACTATCTTACATGTATTTAAAAAAAAAATCTTAATGGGAAAATGAGCTTCTGATTCCATTCTCAAGGCTTGAGAGTTTACAGGCACAGAGAAATTAATATACAAGTTGATTAAAGTGGATGGACCATTTACTGAAGCAAATAAAATTAAATTTCTTACTTATGATTGAATCGTATGAATAGTAAGCTTGTTCAAAAAGTTGACAGCTGGCAATTGTGCTTTATAAACTAGAATATGATTTATGAATGCCTTCCTTTTAATCCAAGCTATGTTATCACAAAACAAATGTAGCTGTTATCGATGCTGTCCATTTCTTCCTACATTGGTCAGGAGCCTGAAACATGGCTCTGACTTTTCTCATTTAAAGCAATTGTAAGAAATAAATACATGATTAAGTTAAGTATTTTTAATACTTGACTGTTCTGGTGATATCAATGGCACATTCATTTCTTTAACTTTTGTCTTAATCACACTTAAACTCAGAAACAAACAATTTATGATCCACTTCCCAATTATGAAAGCAGGATATGGTTAAATACTGTTTTCAAGGGGAAGATCTAGCCTTTAATGACACTACTCACCTTCATCTCCATTGGACTGAATGAAGAAGGTCACTGAAACAGCCCACACTTATTCAACACATATAATCATATTTTAAAAACTCTTCTTATCCAAATTTGTCTCAATTTGGAATTCCAGATTATCTTGATTTCTGGAACAGATGCACTGGGAATTGTTGCCCAGGAAATGGACTCCTGCATGTAAAGTCATCCCAACACATGAGGATGATTAGTCCTACATATATATGGATGCATGTTCAGCAATATTCCTCTCCCATCACCCCAAAGTGGGGGAAAGTGGGGGAAACTGATTTTGTAGAGTACAAAAGAGGATCGGAAAGGCAAAAAAGAAGAGGCAATTTCAATTTAACAGAAAGCTCCATACACCATTATAATTCCTATTCTTAATGCAGTAATAAATGTCTCATGTGGATAATCCAGTGATGAACTCAGCTACTGCTCTCTGATGAAAGTTGAATTCCCACTCTGCCATGGCAGCTTGCTAGATGACTATGACCTGGTGTGAAGAGAAAATGGAAAATGATGTAAGCCTCCTCAAGTTCTTAAAATGCAGAAAGGTGGGGTACGAATGAGGCAAATTGTAAATAAAGAGCTGACTGTAAAGGCATTCCAAGGAATTCCAAAGTGCTTTACAGAGTGAACATGAGTAGCAATCTCCTCATTTAGATAGGAAATACAGTTATCACCAGGGCAGAACACAATAGCTGTCCTAACACAACGAAATAACATTGCACAAGCAGAAAGTGAAATGTCTTTTCTCAAGCTGACACAGAGCACAGGGATTTCAACTAAGCAGAATGAACAAAACTGCAATTTATCTGAGATCATGGAAACTTTATGAAGTATAAATGGTTGCTGTGAGTTGTTACTTGTTTTAATCTCTTCTCTTTACTGTCCTGAGGGAGAAATAGAAACTCTTCTGTGCCTTTGCCTCCAATGAGGTACATTTTCACTTTCTTTAATTACTCTGGGGAAGAGCAACCATTCCCCTTTCCATCTCTCCTAGGATACCTGGTCTGTCTGTTTGTAGAAGATGATGTAAAAATATCCTCAGCATACCTGAGTGGAACATAAGCAATCAGGAGACAGATTTCCAGCCCAAATTTCTTTAAAATATTCTGATAAAATAATACAGAATTGTATGTAGAAAGGTTAACAATGAGTTGTTTTATATCATAACTCTGTTGCTTATGAATAGTATCTACAACCTCCCCAATAACAGAAGTGGCTTCTAGTTCACTACAAATGCAACCTATTTTATGTACTAAAGTTTATCCATGTGGGCATGTACTTATTGAGAAATTCTTTGAACTCATTCCAAGTTACAATCAAAAGTACAATTCCAGGTGCCTTTGCTAGAAGAGACATTCTAATATTATTAGAATAAGTCAGATAATCTCAGACTGTATCATTGTCTATAAGAAGGTGCTAATAGCAATCCTCTTCCCATAAAAAAATAACAGTTGGTTCTTATATGCCGCTTTTCTCTACCAGAAGGAGTCTCAAAGTGGCTTACAATCACCTTCCCTTTCCTCTCCCCACAACAGACACCCTGTGAGGTAGGAGAGGCTGAGAGAGCCCTGATATCACTGCTCGGTCAGAACAGCTTTATCAGTGCTGTGGTGAGTCCAAGGTCACCCAGCTGGTTGCACATGGGGGTGTGCGGAATCAAACCTGGCTCACCAGATTAGAAGTCGGCACTCCTAACCACTACACCAAGCTGGCTCTCTGAACATTACAGACCTACTTGTACAGTTATCATGGCATGCTTGACAGGATCATATTAGTGTCAAGTAGATGGAGTTCAAACTCTCATGCACCTATGATATTTTCAGGGGTGTTAGAATCATAGAATCATAGAATCATAGATCTGATAACCATCTTCAAGTATTTAAAAGGCTGCCATATAGAGCAGTGGTCCCCAACCTGCGGGCCGCAGCCTGGTGCCGGGCCGCAAAGGCCATGGCGCCGGGCCGCGGCTCCCTCTCCCCACCCCCCCGCAGTAAAAAACTTCCCAGGCCGCAAGCTTGCGGTCCGGGAAGCTTCTTACTGCAGGAGGGCGGGGAGAGGGCATCAGGGCCCGATGTGCGGGTGCGGCCCGTGCGGGCGCGGCGCGGGCACGGCCCTATGCATGGGAGCGGCCCGATGCGCGGGCACGGCCCGTGGGCGCGGCTGGTCCGTGCGGGCGCGGCCCGATGCCCTGCCAGTCCCCAGCCTCGGAATGGTTGGGGACCACTGATATAGAGGATGGAGCAGAGTTGTTCTCTCTTTCCCCAAAGGGACGGACCAGAACCCATGGGATGAAACTAATTCAAAAGAAATTTCGTCTAAACATCCGGAAGACGTTCCTGACAGAGCGATTTCTCAGTGGAACAGGCTTCCTCAGGATGTGGTGGGTTCTCCATCTTTAGAAATTTTTAAACAGAGGCTGGATAGCCATCTGACGGAGAGTTTGTTTCTGTGATGGTTCAAGGGGGTAGCAGGTTACAGTGGATGAGCGATAGGGTTGTGAGTGTCCTGCATAGTGCAGAGGGTTGGACTAGATGATCCAGGAGGTCCCTTCCAACTCTATGATTCTATGTGCAAGGATTCCTGGGATAACACGTGATGTAGTTTCAATACATAAAACATACTCTTAAAAGAGTAGTATTAGTACAAATGAATGCCCATGAGTAATTGCAGGAGTGGAAAAAGAAAACTGAGAATTCTCCCTATAATGTGTAACCTTTTCTTTGAAGATCTAGGAATGTTTGAACTAGAGGGGCACGAACCTCAACATGAGCCTGGAAATCACACAAAAATTGATAGTTCAGCATTTGTGATCCAGCATTTGTGCAGCCATGCCTCCCTCAAGTGCTCACGCCCATATGTGTCCTTTCTCCTTTTATGGGCTCAACAGTTCGTAGGAGGTGGAGTCAGCTCTTGTCCCAGGAAAAGGGATTGTAGGTGTTCTCCTGTGGCCATCGAAACTTCAATCACACCCCTCTTTAACTAACAGTCATCCCTCCTAATCTTGCCTATGGGAGCAGCAAGTTATATTTACTTCCAGTGTTCCCACATAATTGCATTTTCTTTTTTGCTCTAGCACAGAGTGGAGAGCATGCGGGAAAGTTATAGAACAAATGAAGGAGGAGGAGACATTTGCTGGATAGATAGTGGATCTTGTTATGCAGGTAGAAAGGATGACCAGCTTCTGAGCTATCAAATTTTCAGCTGGAGGAGTTTGCCTGGTGGTGTCTGGATGTTTGTCAGAGGGGGGCAATCCCCCCTCTTTTCAATGAGGTCATTTTCAATTTTCCTTGTTGCATGAAGCCTCACTTCCATCTTTTTTTTTTTTTTACTGTTTGACTTTGCGGAAATATCTAGTGTTACTATAAACATTACAGTCAAGTAATACCAACCAACCGAGGATCCCTGACCCCAAAGAAAAATGTCTGGTCTCAACCAGATCCAGGCCCTTTTCAGCCCTGGCTCCCATCTGGTGGAATGAGCTCCCAGAAAACATCAGGGCCCAGACAGAACTTCCAAATTCTGCAGGGCCTGCAAGATGGAGCTCTTCCTCCTAGGTCGATGGTTGAGGCCAACTAGACCCTTTATCTGCCGGGCCTCCCTACTCTTATCGTCTCCTATCTCACTCCTTCAGCTTTGTTGTCCTGCTATTTAAATGTGTTAATCAAGACCAAATAGACCGTCAGCAGGCATGAAAATGTTTAACTTTCAAAAATTTATGAGTTGGTTTTATGACATTTTATGCATGTTCATTGTTTAAATGTTATGTACTTTTGCTGTTCACTGCCCCAAAACATTCAGTTCAAGATGGGCAGTTCAACAACAAATCTTGTTGTTTTGTTGTTGTTGTTGTTAGGTGCTAAGTCGTGTCTGACCCATCGCGACCCCATGGGCAATGATCTTCCAGGCATTAGGCTCTTCTCCAGGGAGTCCTTCCTTCTCATGAGGTGGCCAAAGTATTTGAGTTTCATCTTCAGGATCTGGCCTTCTAAGTAGCAGTCAGGGCTGATCTCTAGGACTGACCGGTTTGTTTGCCTTGCAGTCCACGGGACTCACATGAGTCTTCTCCAGCACAAGCGTTCAAAAGCCTCAATTCTTTGACGCTCGGCCTTCCTTATGGTCCAACTTTCACAGCCATACATTGCAACTGGGAAGACCATAGCCTTGACTAGACGCACTTTTGTTGGCAGGGTGATGTCTCTTCTTTTTAGGATGCTGTCTAGATTTGCCATAGCCTTCCTCCCCAGGAGCAAGGGTCTTAGATTTGTATGCTTGCTCCTCAGGAGCAAGTGTACAATTCTAAGGATAAATAAATAAAATTCCTTAACTGATGGTAGACAGTAGTGAACAACAAGACATTGAAAATCTTCTCTTGACCCTCATCCTACTTTTCTACAAATTGCTTTCGGTTGTTTAACAAGACCAGTAACTATTAACAAATTAAGCACATGAAGCCATTATACAGTAACTTAATTTGCAGTAGATACTGGAATAACATCTTGTTAACTTCCCATAGTGAGTGGGCAGTTACTTTCATTTTCAAAGTTAAGAGCTTCAAATGTTTTAGACAGCAGCCACTGGATAGCAGTTAATCTTGAGCTTGACTCTGCACCTCTTGTAATCTTCTTGCTTTTCTCAGTATCATTTTGGTGTATTATACATGGTAGGAAACCTCACAAAAAGTCTGCCCCAAAATATATTTTTTTAATTTCTGCATGGGGAACTGGTTTTGCCACGGAAAAGCCACTGTTGAGTTTTTTTTATTACGAATGGCATTTCCCCCTCATAACAGCCACTGCATCTTTTCAGTGCAGTATTTAGAACTAGCTTTTCTTTTACAACAATCATGAAAACACCTATTTTTGCATGCAAAACACTAGCGTGTTTTTGATCTCCTCCCCTTTGCCACTATACACCAATGGGGAAAACGGACAGCCTCTAGTCCCTCTTCTACCAATGGGAGCTTGAGGCGCCCCTTGTTCTGTGCATACCCTCCCAGCTCTGTTATGACAACATGACACCAGTGGAAATTAATTTATGCATTCCCTCAGAGGTATTTGCAAGCATTTCAATCCACTCTCTATGAGGAACAGCGGAGGTTGTAGTGTTTTCAAAAGGTTTTGTGCCCCCACAGACATTTCTTCTTTAGGGCTCCATGACCATGAACTACAATTCCCTTAAGGCCCTAACAGTAGCATGTGGTAGAGTGGCAATCAAGTGACATTACAGCTCACCACGGCTTGCCAATGAGCATCTAGCACAATGGAGGAATTGCCCCCACTCACACAAACACACACACACTATTTGTCATGGTAAGTTCATCTTTCAGTGCATAACCCTTGCAGAAAAACACAACCATTTTTTTTTAAATGACAATTTTAAAGGGTCAGCATGCTGGCATCTATTAAGACCTTTACATGCATAATAGCCCTTGGTTCCCCTCTTCAGCTTCCTAAGGGGAGTTTGCAGATTTTCTCCAGCCTCATTCTTCTTCAGGGCATATCTCTGTGCAGACCACAAACAGTCAGGTTCAGATCACTCTAATTTTTTCCATGACTTTATGAAAGGCATAGACTGTAACTTTGCCCTTTTCTTAGTTCCTGCCTTGCCCACAATTTTGCATGCTTGCAGCAATCAGTGACATTCTTCTGAGTTGGTTCTTTTGACTTAATCAGTCTCTTTTGCTTGCTGATCTACTAAGAAGTCATTAGGGGTTGCACTCTCCTCCTTCAGCCAGTTTGGTTTCCATAGCAACATTAACTCATAGTAGTTTGTGACACTGTTGCTTACACTTATTTTTAATTTTCTCCTACTTATTTTAGGAATGAAAAAGAGGAACTCTCGCCCTTTTATTAACCTGTTCCAGGTCAAAATGCCTCTGGAGCACCCGAGAATGGGCATTAAACAAGCAAGAGTACAGCAAAAACAAATGGGATGAATTACAGATTCTCAAGGACGATATTTTAGAGATGGAAAAGTGGAACACATGAACCTTTTTAAACCCTTTCCAAGAAAAAATGCTTCAGGAACACCCTGGAACATGTTGGAATGGGTATTAAACAAATAATAGTACCACAAAAAACAGTGGGGCATGTTACAAACCCTCCACAACAATATTTTGGAAGTTTAAATGCAGACACAGCATATGCTTACTCTTGGCACCTCTCCCCAGGATTCCCCCTATGTGCCCAGCAAGTTTTGTGAAGCTTCACGTTCCAGGGAGAGGTGCTGCAAATTTCAAGTGTCTGGTTGGCCCAGAGTTTGTTCTGCCCACTCCCAAACCTGAGAGCAACAACTACTCAGCATCTCTCTGGAAACCTCTACTCAGTTTGGCATGCAGCCACAACTGTGGAATACTTCCTCCCCTTCCACCCATTTGGGAGATATTTTGGCCTGGAAAGGGTTAATTTGTGCACAATATTTTTGTGTTTTGATTTCCAAAATATTGCTCTGAACTGCCTTTAATGCATCCCACTATTTTCTGAGGTATTGTGGTTTGCTTAATGCTCATTCTGGTCTGTTCTGGGGTGTTCCAGAGGTCCAAACATGTTAATGTGCACAATTTTTCTGTTTTTGGATTTCAAAAATATTATTCTGGAGTGCCTTAAATATACTCCACTGTCTTTTGAGGTACTATTATTATATGGCAACTGAGCCATATGTAAATTAATAGAAATTACCCTGTGGTATTTATGGCAGTGGAACGCTCCTGACTACAAAGCTATACCTCTGATCAGTGATGGGAGGGGGGGCACAAGCCCCCAAAACGCTAATTCAAAGGGGGAGGCAAGAGAAGGCATAGAGCACAGCCACAATTTTAAAAGGTGTGGGGGGAAGGCACAGGGCATAGCTGCAAAGCAGACAAACTCAAAATTTAAAGGGAAAACCTGCTTCCTCCCTTGTGCTGGGTCAAGAATGCCCACTGAAAACTATGGGAAACACAGCATTCAGCATCTCTCATTGTCCTAGGGAGGTGAGGGGGAGAATTTGTTCTTGGTTTGCTTTATCCCTCCCTTTGCTTTGGCACTAAGGTGCCCTCAAATTTCCTGATACCTCCTACCTGCAGAAGGGAGGATTTGTGTTTTCACTGATCTAGAAAGGTGCCTTACTCACAAGGTGACTGTGTCTTGAATGACAAGAATGCTCATTGGAAACCATGGGAGATGCTGAAAGACTTGTTCGAAATAAAGGTCAACAAGAATACCAAGTGACTTGCATGGGCTCCATTGAAATGTATTATAGTAGGAAAACAGTTGCAAAGAAAGCATGGAATGGATTATCCAATACACTCAGATAAACTACTCTGGAATGGCAGGGCACAGAGTGGAATGACAGCCACTGGGAGAACCACACGGGATGGTCGCTGGGAGCTGAAGATGGCAACATTGGGGGATGTACTAAAATGAATGAGAAACCATGGAGACGCTGGAAGACCCATTGGGAGGGGCTAGGCAGATGCAACGACTCAGATTTTCTGTGATGTAGAACTGCTTGGGAGGTGGTATTCAAAAATTTCCTGCAGAATGCAGAACCACAAACATTTTAAAATACAACCGAGTAAATGTAAAACGTTTAAATTTAAAAGGTTGCAATTTAAAACAGTTTTTATTGGGGAATGCAGAATATGCCCTGGACTCAACTAAATATCTGCTGGAAGAGCTTTGTCTTCCAGGCCCTGTGGAACTGAATAAGTTCTGTCAGGGCCTGAGATCCTCCGGGAGCTCACTCTACCAGGCAGACTTTCCTCGGGCCAGGGACCACCAACCTATTGGTGTTTGAAGAGCAAAGTGCTCTCCAGGGGCATAGGCAGACAAGCAGTCCCTAAGATATGCTGAACCCAGACCACAAATGGCCTTAAAGGTCAACACCAGAAGTTTGAAGCAGATCCTGAATTCAACTGGCAACTAATGCAGCTTTTTCAGTACCAGATGGATGTAGGCTATCCTTGGTGTTCTCGTGAGAACCCTAACATCTGCATTTTGTACCAGTTGCAATTTCTGGGTCAGGGAGAATTTAGGATGCTTTGGGCTGCTTTAGGATGATTTGGGCTGATCCTGCGTTAAGCAGGGGGTTGGACTAGATGGCCTGTATGGCCCCTTCCAACTCTATGATTCTATGAGAAGGAGGCCCATATGGAACAAGTTACAGAAGTCTAGCCTGGATCTAACATGGATCAAAGTTACCATTTTCATTTCTAAAATATTTTTTTCAAGTGTCTGTTAATGCATCACACTCATTTTGCACTCTGTTTAATGCCTGTTCCAGGTTGTTCCAGGGGCATTTTAGCATGAAACAAGTTAATAAAGGGGTGAAAGTTATACTTCTTCATTTCTAAAATAGTGTTCTCAAGTGTATAATGCATGACACTGTTTTTTGTGATATTCTTCTTTGTTTAATGCCTATTCCAACCAGTTCCAGGGTATTCTGGAGACTTTTTGACCTGGTAAGAGTTAATAAAAGCGCAATATTTCTGCCTTTTTATTTCTAAAACTAGGAAAAAAGCCCATTGTATAAAAAATACAATGGGCGCTAGGAGGCGGGGGCAGAGCAAGGTACAGGCGAGGGCAGCGTGAGGGAAGGAAGCGTACCTGAAAGAGGAGGCATTTTCGAGGGCGGGCAGCGGTGGCGTGGCATCCTTGTCTCGGCGGCGTCCCGGGAAGGGAGTGGAGAAGGGAGGCCATGGCTTCGTGCGGCGGCTCCCTGGTGGCCTGGTGCTGTGCGCGATGGCGGCTCCTTGGCGGGTTGTTGTTGGCGGCCATTTTTGAGTTCGAGCGGGCCAGTGCGGGGCTCACTTGCCGGCAGCCTGACGCGTCGGGAGGCACTTTGCGCCTCCCGATGCGTCAGGCCACCGGCAAGGGAGCAACTGCTAAGCCATGCTGCGTGCGGCTCGCAATTGCTGCCTTGGCGGTGGCGGGCCAATTGGAGGGCCCAATTGGCAGGCGCTTCATGCCTGCCGATTGGGCCCTCCGATTGTCAGTCCGGAGGAGGGGCCAAGCGGCACCCTTCCTCATCCCGGACACAGCCCGCCCTAACTCCTCCCACCCAGCCCTTACAGCATTATTTAGTCTGCAGCGCCCGCGGCGCCACGGGCGGTGTTAAGATATTGTTATTGATGGGCTATAATGCATCCTACTGTTTCTTTGTAGTACTCTTGATTGTTTAATGCCCATTCTGGCCCATTTTGGAGGCGTTTTGGCTCAGAATGGGTTCATATAGTTGTGAGAATTCTGCTTTTCCTTAATTAGTTAATTACTTTCCATTTATAACCCACCACTTGCGGCAAATGCTGACTAGGTAGCTTACAACTTTTTAAAATACAGATCTTATCCATTTGGTGCCTCTTAATAATTGTGAAACAGCCTTGGGGGATGAATGGTCTGGCCTCTCCAGGGCCAATCAGAGTGCAGCCAGCTGCACCCTGATTGGCCCTGCCCCTACAGCTCCCGCCCTCCCTCACCAAGCCCTCACCCCTTGCCTCACAGAGGAGCCTGGCTGTTAGAGCCAGGCACGTCTTGCAGAGGCCCTGGGTGTGCTTTCCAGGCCCCAGGGAAGCCATCCGACAATGGGGGGGAGGGAGCGCTTCCCGGGGGCCTGGCAAGCACATTCGGGACCTCGCAGAGCCTCGGGGTGTGCTTGCCAGGCCCCCAGGAAGCACTCCCTCTCCCCCCTACCTCCCCTTGCCTTTAGCACTTCCCAGCGGCCTGGAAAGCAGCCAGCAAACTGACAGGGAGGACCCTTTCAAAGCCCGTTCTTATGAATGGGCTTTGAAGCTAGTTGCAATATAAAACAGCTTAAAATGCCAAAACTCACAATGAAGCTCCTCTGGTTGTCAGGCCTGCTTTATTTAGGTTTTTTCCTGAAGTACAGATTCTTCCTCAGGATGTGACATTTCCTGGCATATGCATGAGTCAAAATTGTACCAACCACCAGTGTCCCCTTTTTTAGCAGCCTTAGCCACATCCTCAGGCTTCTTGTCTCTAACTATCAATTTGTAATGCTTAGGAATGGAATTGTTCCAATACGATTATTTTTGCCACATTGTTTTGTTGTAGCCCCAGCTCCACTTCTCTCCAGTCACCTTGCAAACAATCTGTCCAGTCTGCATGCAAATTGGCAATAAATCGCATCAGTTTTAAAATCACAAAATTGCTTTCAACAATGCTATGTTGTCAAGCCATATCTTTGCCTTAGCCTGCCTTTAAAAAGGTCATAGTCTATAGCTTCTTTAGTTTTCAGTTCTGAGTAGATGTCATTCAGACATCCACATATTTGAGAATGAATGCAAATCAGTCTCTCATCATTAAGTTTGAGATCACTGCAAGCCCATTACAAAATTTAGGAAGAAGACTTTGATCCTTTCACCTTTCTGATAAAGAGGAAGTTTATTTTGCAGTGTAAGAAATTGCCTCCCCATTAGTTCTGGAATATCCCAGTATCTCAACTGGATGTCCTGAAATTTTAATTTCTATAATTCTAATTCATGCTGCCTTTGACTTTCCAACCCTTCCTGTTTGGTGCCTGGGATTTTCCAAATGAGCAAACTCCTTTTCTCCTTCTTGTCTCTCAGTTTGTCATTCACATTCTCTCTAGCCTCTTAGTTTCTCATTTATACTCTCTTTTCATCTTAAAATTTCTCTTCCTGGCTCTTTTTCTTATTGTATTTCTTTTGAGCCAACGGCTATTTCATTCTTTCTTTATCCATATTTCTAACTGTTCTGACCCCCATCTTTTCTACAACAGCTCAGTCACCTTCATCTGATTCAACTTCCACACATTCCTTGGGCTTTTAAAGATGCATTAAGATAAAAGAAATCTGACAGTTTTCTGTGGCAAAAACAGGCACTAATTACCACTAGCCACCTCTGAGGAAAACTGTGTTCCTGAGTTGCCCTCTCCACAAATTTGGCAAAACCTTGTTATAATCAGCAGTATGCATTCCAAATTTCCCATGAAAATGACTGTTTCTGGTTTTTCATGTTTTGGTACATTTCAGTACATGGTCAACAAAATGGGTTTTGTATACAATTATTTGTGGATGTAACAAAAATTATTAAGGAATTAGTGAGAGAGCTTTGAAGACCAGAATCTGTGAACACAGATCCAAAAACAAACATAAACAACTTGATGCACTCTTAGCCTCACTTTCTAGATGCAGGACATAAATGCAGGACATACAAGATGACTTTAAATTTCTGGTTCTTAAAGTATTTCAGCCCAATCTTTAACCCTCCCCCCGCTCCGGAGGAGCGGGAGGAATAAAGGAGTAAGGGCAAGTGGGGAGGAGTTAGGGCGGGCCCTGTCCGGGATAAAAACTCGGAGGGCCCAATCAGGAGCTGCGAAGCGGCTCCTGATTGGGCCCTCCGAGTGTCACTCGAGGGCCAAGCAGCCAATGGGGAGCCGCGCAAAGCGCGGCTCCCCATTGGCTGGTTGGCCCAGCCTCGCATGGGCCGGCCGGGGAGTTGCCGCTCAGAGGAAGAAGCCTTCCCCAGCGGTAAGTCCTCCGGCCGGCTTCCCATTGCCCAGGGAGCCTTCTGCCGGGCCCTGGGGCAGGCTCGCCTGCCCTTGGGCCCGCCAGAAGGCCACAAAGCCCACTCCCGAAGTCCCGAGCCTTCTGCCAGGCCCTGGAGCAGCCGAGCCTGCCCCTGGGCCCGGCAGTAGGCCGCGGAGCCCACCGCCCCCGTCCCGAGCCTTCTGCCGGGCCCTGGAGCAGCCGAGCCTGCCCCTGGGCCCGGCAGTAGGCCGCAAAGCCTGCCGCCCCCGTCCCGAGCCTTCTGCCGGGCCCTGGGGCAGCCGAGCCTGCCCCTGGGCCCGGCAGTAGGCCGCAAAGCCTGCCGCCCCCGTCCCGAGCCTTCTGCCGGGCCCTGGGGCAGCCGAGCCTGCCCCTGGGCCCGGCAGTAGGCCGCAAAGCCTGCCGCCCCCGTCCCGAGCCTTCTGCCGGGCCCTGGGGCAGCCGAGCCTGCCCCTGGGCCCAGCAGAAGGTCCCAAAGCCACCTACCTTACTCTGTTCCTCCCTTCCTCCCAGCATTCCCTTTCTCCTTCCCTTCCTCCCAGCATTCCTTTTGTTTTTCCCTTTCTCCCTTCTTCCCTCTCCTCCATCTGCCTCTTTCTGGCTACCTGTTTCTCTCCCTCTTCTTCTGTCTCTATCTTCCTCCCTTTCTTTCTGTCTTTCTGTCTCTCTTTCTCCTTTTCCTCCTTCCTTCACCCCATCCCTCCACCCATCCATCATCCTAGGGCCCGCTGTATTTTGCCCACAGCGGGCTTAATATCTAGTAAATCTAATAATGTGGACATGATAGTCTTATTACAACAAGAGGCAGTCATAATTTTTAGGCTTCAAATACAGTTTCCCCATGGTCTTAATACATCTTTGGATTTATCATGTTTTGCTTAGGTTGTTTGGAGTAGGCAATATTAAAGCCAACATATTAATAAACCTTGAAAGTATTTTTAATGCTTATATGTGGTATTCATATTGCATGTAGTGTTTTGTGAACATAATGTAACTGATATGGCCGAGTTGATAAGAACAGATTGCAGAGTTTGCTATATCACTTTAAGAATTTTCCAATTCAGATCATGCACTTTAAGTTTTCTTTGCCAATCTCCCTGCAAAATACTACAGAATAGGTTTGTTAGCTCAGTCTAATTAATGACTGGAGCACAGATGTATGCTGTGGCAAATAAGACTCCCAAGGTCACCTACTATTGGTAAAGTTTCCATTTGGAGAACAACTAACAAAATTAGGTAATTGGATGATATTGTTGTCCTGTTTTGGTGTCCCATCTTTTTACATTTGTTTCTATTTATATTTTTGTAATTATCACATTGTATGTTTTAGATCTTGTCTGAAGACGAATTCTAAACAGAGACCCATTCTGGAAACTCTTTCTTTCACAAGATTTATCAGGATAAAAGAAAGAAGACACTTTAATACACAAGCTTCTCTGCATGAACTTTAATCCATTGTGATGTTTAGAACATAAGTCCTATATGTTATACATAAGTTCTATACGCCCTTGAGTACCACTTCATCAATCCTATGATTTTCTGGGATGAAGCCCCATCCTGAAATGCTTGGGTTACTGCCCCAATCCTAAAGGAATCATAGAATCATAGAATAGTTGGAAGGGACCTTATGGGTCATCTAGTCCAACCCCCTGCACTATGCAGGACACTCACATCCCAATCGCTCATCTATTGTAACTTGCCACACCTTTGCCTTCATAGAATCAGCCTTTCCATCAGATGACTATCTAGCCTCTGTTTAAAAATTTCCAAAGATGGAGAACCCACCACCTCCCAAGGAAGCCTCTTCCGGATGTTTAGATGGAATTTCTTTTGAATTAATTTCATCCCATTCATTCTGGTCTGTCCCTCTGGGGCAAGAGAGAACAATTCTGCTCTATCCTCCATATGGCACCCTTTTAAATACTTGAAGATGGTTATCAGATCCCCTCTCAGTCGTCTCCTCTCTAGGCTAAACAGACCAAGGAGTGGGTCCCATAGCATTCAACAGGTAACCTCATATTTTATCGACAAATGTGCATGATAGCTGCAAATTGAAACTGAGACAGGCAAAGGTCTGGGCCTATTGTTCTGGATAGAAAGACCCATTGGCCGTGCTGATCCTGGTAAATTTTTGATCTCCTAATCAGGATTACCACCCCGTCTTCAACAATCTGAAAATCTTCCAACTCTAACTATTGCATCAGCTAGGTCATATCAGTTGTTTAAAGTATCTTGATATCTGCTGACTTAAATCTGAGTCTGTAGTGTTTCAGAAAAAGGCAATTAGTTGTGATGTTTTTAAAAAACTATTTTGTTGATAACATCTCTCCAACTTGTTTCTATTTGGATGCTGCTTGTAAATCAGCTTAGACAAAAGAAATGTCTAATGCATTGTGTAGTCAATGTAGACTTCATTTGATCCAGTTACCATGATGGATGTTGATAAGATTTTTTTTATCTATAAAGTAGGGAGAGATTTGGTCTTTGCTATTTTGTTTTTAGTTTTAGCTGGGAGTGGGGATCGAACTGTTATAAATTGCATAGAACTGCAAGGAAAGGTAGAATATAAATGTATTAATTAATAAATAAAATAAATATAAAGGCCACCACATGTTCTGTATCCTCCTGTTTGCTGAAATATGTAAAGACCAAATTACTGAGTCCTTGGCATCCATCATAATCAGTCACTAACAGGGCATGTTCTCTTGGCCACTCAAAGTGGCTGTGATCCAATGTGCCATCCCGGTTCTTCAGACTGTGCTTCATCTAGTTCCTTATCATCCAAAAGACTTTGTGCCTCCTTCAACCTTTTATGTAACAATGGTGGCAAGCCAGGGACAAAAGCTCCTTCTTTTCAATACCCTCCATCCCCATGTCATCATCATTGAAACTGAGACAGGCAAAGGTCTGGGCCTATTGTTCTGGATAGAAAGACCCATTGGCCGTGCTGATCCTGGTAAATTTTTGATCTCCTAATCAGGATTACCACCCCGTCTTCAACAATCTGAAAATCTTCCAACTCTAACTATTGCATCAGCTAGGTCATATCAGTTGTTTAAAGTATCTTGATATCTGCTGACTTAAATCTGAGTCTGTAGTGTTTCAGAAAAAGGCAATTAGTTGTGATGTTTTTAAAAAAACTATTTTGTTGATAACATCTCTCCAACTTGATTCTATTTGGATGCTGCTTGTAAATCAGCTTAGACAAAAGAAATGTCTAATGCATTGTGTAGTCAATGTAGACTTCATTTGATTCAACGAGATCTGAACACAATGGAAAAATGAGCAAATGAGAACAAGATGCAATTTAATAAAGATAAGTGTAAAGTTCTGCATCTGGGTCAGAAAAATGAAAAGCATGCCTACTGGATGGGGGATACGCTTCTAGGTAGCACTGTGTGTGAACGAGACCTTGGGGTACTTGTGGATTGTAAACTAAACATGAGCAGGCAGTGTGATGCAGCGGTAAAAAAGGCAAATGCCATTTTGGGCTGTAAAAAAGGCAAATGCCATTTTGGGCTGTATCAACAGAGGCATCACATCAAAATCACAAGATGTCATAGTCCCATTGTATACGGCACTGGTCAGACCACACCTGGAGTACTGTGTGCAGTTCTGGAGGCCTCACTTCAAGAAGGACATCGATAAAATTGAAAGGGTACAGAGGAGAGCGACGAAGATGATCTGGGGCCAAGGGACCAAGGCCTATGAAGATAGGTTGAGGGACTTGGGAATGTTCAGCCTGGAGAAAAGGAGGTTGAGAGGGGACATGATAGCCCTCTTTAAGTATTTGAAAGGTTGTCACTTGGAGGAGGGCAGGATGCTGTTTCTGCTGGCTGCAGAGGAAAGGACACGCAGTAATGGGTTTAAACTTCAAGTACAACGATATAGGCTAGATATCAGGAAAAAGTTTTTCTCAGTCAGAGTCGTTCAGCAGTGGAATAGGCTGCCTAAGGAGGTGGTGAGTGCCCCCTCACTGGAAGTCTTCAAGCAAAGGTTGGATACACACTTTTCTTGGATGCTTTAGGATGCTTAGGGCTAATCCTGCGTTGAGCAGGGGGTTGGACTAGATGGCCTGTATGGCCCCTTCCAACTCTATGATTCTATGATTCTATGATCATTGCCTTCCTCTCCAGAGGAGGACTCACCTGAGAAGTACTACTATGCACAGTACACCTGTGCTTGTGCCCTTTCTTCTTCTGCTGCCTTGCATGCCATGTCCCCACACATACTCCTTTGTGTGCTGGCAAGGTATAGTCTGAACTTTCAGCTTCATTGACCCAATCCATCATGCTTGAACTGTAATCTACTCCACAATGGGATCTATGCTTTGTCAGCTGAGCCACTGCTTAAGAATAATCCTCCCAATATGCAGAGGAATCACCTCTCGAGTCACAGTGCCCTTCCTGACTCCTTGATGTCCAGTCCTGGTTACGGTTTTTGATCTAGTACTGGCCCATCCCTCCCATTCTTGTTGTCAGGCAGCAGAGTTGTGCTCCCTATGAAGGCCTTCCAGGTGTCCCCTGTATCTCCTGTAGCTTGAGTTCCATTGTTCTTGCCCCCCGTGAAGTATCATGCCTCCTTGCAGCAGCATGACCTTTGTGGGAAACCCAGCCCCTTGAGGGCCCCTCATCAACCGTACTCCTCCCAGACCCACTTCCTTGGGAGATGGAGAAAGTCCACTTGTCTTCGGGGATAACCTGTCTCAGGCTCCTAGGCTGCTTAGCTGCCAGGCCTGGACTGTCCTGCTGTGGTGCAGTTATTGGCCTGCCCCCTGGGCTGGCCTCTTCTTGGGCCCACTGCAGGCTGCTTATGCTGTTCCCCCAAGTGGCCAGCTAGACCTCTCAGCTGCTGGCCTACATGGCAGCCCACTGCCCAACCCCAAGCTCCTCAATGGCCAGCAGCAACCACCACATTCTATACTCCCTAGGCCCTTACTGCACTCACCCAAACTTTTTGAAACACACCTATGTGTGGCTCCCCAGCTCCCATGTCCCCATGAGTGGAGGAGCATCTACTGTGCCTCGCCACTCCTGTCTTTTGAGACCATGCTCATTGGGTTGTTTTTTTAATGGATTAAATCCTCTGGCTCCACAACCACCCTGAAGGCTTTAATCAAGCCCAGCTCTTCCATCATGCAACAGGAGGGAGTGGGAGAATCTACTGCCATGTGCACCAGGATTGTCACTGTGTGGCTCTACATCCTCCCATTGGTCACTGCGGCATGCTTTGGCCTCTCTGGCTCACCTCAGGCCCCCAGCAACTGTCAGGAATAGGGAAGTTTTCCCTGTGGCTGGTCAGATGGAGGTGGCAGTCCAGAGCACGTGGCACCTTAAATAGGCAATTTGTGCTCCGCCCTCCATTTGCCAATGCACACACGCAGCCATGGTGCATGCCCATGCCAGTGAGCTGCTGCTGTTTCTTCCTGCAGCCAGTCCATCTGCAGCATCAATCAATGTCCACGGTAAGTCATAGCCGTGCATTTTCAGTGATATTCAGAAATGTGGGGCCGGGGGGGAGGGGGGAGGTGAATGTTGCAAGTTCCTTACAACAGTGGTCCCCAAACTTTATTAGGCTGGGGACCGGCAGGGCATCGGGCCGCGCCCGCGGGGACCACGCCCGCGTGGGCCACGCCCACGCATCGGGCCGCGCCCGCGAGCCACGCCCGCGGATCGGGCCGCGCAAGCGCGGCCTGGCCCTGATTCCCTCTCCCCACCCTCCCTGCAGCAAGAAGCTTCCCGGGCCGCAAGCTTGCGGCCTGGGAAGTTTTTTACTGCGGTGGGGGGGGGCGGGGAGAGGGAGCCGCGGCCCGGCGCCATGGCCTTTGTGGCCCGGCGCCGGGCCGCAGCCCGCAGGTTGGGGACCACTGCCTTACAATACAGGTGGTTGAAAATGTACCCATTTTGGTAGACATGGCAAAAAATATGAAAGTATAAACAGGAAAGCCTTAGTAGAACTACTTCAATATCATAAACTTGACTGTCACAATAAATTGCCTTCTTGCCTTGGTGTGAGAAAATAAAACCACTTAATTGTCTTTATTGCCACTTTATTGCCACTTACAGCCATTTATTGTCTTCACTGATTTATTAACAACCATATTGCTCAGAGTATACTTGCAACAAAGAATTAAGAGTCCCAATTCCTGAGTTCCAGATATGAACACCTAATAATTATAAAGAAACCCTAGATGTCTTGTTTACTTATTACATTTTCTAGTCACAAACTTTTCCCCACTGATCTGCTTGTCAGAATCCCAGTGAAAAAAAAGTTAAATTCCATAATTCTTTTCCTATCTGCAGACTGTGTTCAGGTTAGACTTTTGTTATTACAATCTGGTAAGGAAGCAATTTTATGTGTAAAATATCCATACATTACATTTTGAAAGTGATTCAATATCTACTATAATATGCATGAGGGATTGAATACCTGCTGTCCCAATTACCTTGCCCAGAAACAACAGATTATAGACTGGCAAATGGCAATAATTGGCCACATCATTTTTCTGCAGGGATGTTTTTAAAGCAGTGGATGGATCACAGCCACTTTGAGTGGCCAAGAGAACATGCCCTGAATTAGTGACTGATTATGATGGATGCCAAGGACTCAGTAATTTGGTCTTTACATATTTCAGCAAACAGGAGGATACAGAACATGTGGTGGCCTTTATATTTATTTTATTTATTAATTAATACATTTATATTCTACCTTTCCTTGTGGTTCTATGCAATTTATAACAGTTCGATCCCCCACTCCCAGCTAAAACTAAAAACAAAATAGCAAAGACCAAAGCTCTCCCTACTTTATAGATCAAAAAAAATCTTATCAACATCCATCATGGTAACTGGATCAAATGAACTCTACATTGACTACACAATGCATTAGACATTTCTTTTGTCTAAGCTGACTTACAAGCAGCATCCAAATAGAAACAAGTTGGAGAGATGTTATCAACAAAATAGTTTTTTAAAAACATCACAACTAATTGCCTTTTTCTGAAATACTACAGACTCAGATTTAAGTCAGCAGATGTCAAGATACTTTAAACAACTGATATGACCTAGCTGATGCAATACTAAAGGGGAAGTAATGTTGTGATGAGCTCTCTATAGTAGGGATGTGCATCTGAAAAAAAAATCAGCATTTTTTAAAAATCCAGATCTCTGGACAGCATAAATAACAATATTCTGCATTATTTGGACTCTCAATACTGTTCCAGTATTCATATCTCCCCTACCTCAGATGTCCATTTTCCACCTAGGTCCATTATTCTCTATGGGGAATCTTTCAAGTCATCTGGAGTGGCTGATTTTCAAGTGAACCATGCCAAAACTGAAGGGAACCTAGTCCTGCGTGCCACTCAAGACCACCGCCAAAGCTTTTAGTAGATTAAATCAAGTCCAATCTATGGGCCCCAAAATAAAGTGCCCCAGTCAATCTTCTTGTCTACATTTCCCCCTATCATAGCTAGTGTGATATAGTGGTTAAGGATGGTGGACTGAAATCTGGAGAAGTGATTTGATCCCCCTCCTCCAAATGAAGCCTGTCACAGTTCTTTCCGAACTCTCTCAGCCCCACCTACCCCACAAAGTGCCTGTTATGAGAGAGGAAGGGAAAGTTACTGTAATGCACTTTGAAACTTCTTGCAGTAGTTAAAAGTGAAATATAAAATGCAATTTTTCTTCTTCTGTTACAATGGGGGGGGGGGGAAGGAATTCCATGCTTTCTCCAAGGTGAAGAAACCAAACTCACAAGAGTAAACATTGACCCAAATCCTTTCAATGAACATGCCCTAAAGAACAAATAAACCAGATAATCCCAGCAGAACCACAGGTCAATATGGCAAGCATAACACATCCAATGTCAGAGTATCCAAAAGAAATCAACAAGCAAGAAACAATGTTGTAACACTGAGACCATTTACACCCCAGAGGCTTTGCACTGGGCTGTAGGCTGGAGTTTGAGCTCGTTTCACTCCCATACAGGGGAACATTTAGCCCAGTGCACCTAATTCACCTGGATTTGTGCTTCCACATGGGAGTGAAGTTCCCAGTGCAGAAATGGGCCATATATCTGAATTCAGATCTCTCCTCTACAGCAGCGGTCCCCAACCCCCGGTTCGAGGACCAGTACCGGTCCGTGGATCAGTCAGTACCGGGCTGTGGCTCCTCCTCGTCCTCGCCAGCTGCTGCCTTGGGGGCTGCCCTTCTACTCTGCTGCTGACTCACCTTTGGTGCTCTCCAGCGTGGCTGGGGCTCCCCCTCGGCATGGTACTGCGCAGCTGCTGCTGGCAGTGCCCCTCAGCGGGCAGCAGGGGCACCAGTGGGAGAGCAAGTGGAGCAGGGACTCACGCGGCGGTGGCAGTGTCCCTTGGCAAAAGACTACCCCCCCCGAGGGCCTCAGTAAAATTGTCAAGCATTGACCGGTCCCCGGTGATAAAAAGGTTGGGGACTACTGCTCTACAATGTACTCTGACAGGTTCTGTATGAGTTTTTTTTACTAAGATCTGTTTAAATATCTCCAAGTTCTTTTCATAAAAATTATATTTAACAATAACTTAGCAGACATGCTTTGGTTTGGTTTACTTGCTAAAAATAAATGAAACCATACTTTGGGACGAAATTCCCTTTTTCATATAGGATAATGGACATCATTATGACTTGAGCCAAAGTGAGCCACTACAATTTACCCAATATAGTATAATTAGGTGGGTTTAGTAAATAAAAACTGCTTACAAGTGCTTTTATAAACCTGGAAGGATGTTGCTAACCACCAGGTCTGCTCTTCTAACTGCTCATTCATACTTTCTTTTATAAAATAGAGATTAATAAATACATAGAGGGAGTAGGTATTGCATATGCTTTGAATCTAAACAGAAATATTGTTCATATTTTAGTGCAGCTGGAAATTTGCCAGTTTGACATATCTAGCAAGAGTAACAGTCAAACAAAATATGTTTTTTTAAAAAATTTATTTAGATATTTATACCGCCCTTCCCTACGGTTCTGAGTTTACATAAAACATTGTAGAACATTTACATAGAACAATATCGATATAAAAGATGACAATAACATACCAACTAGAACAGCATTCAACAATAACATTGACAATCCCTAGGTAGGTTCGGCCTCTTAGTCTGGGGGGGGGGGGGAACCTGTAGATGTTTTGAGTCAATCGTCCTCAAGCAATATTTGGTGGAGGAGTTCCCTTTTGTAGGCCCTGTGGAATTGTGGAAGTTCAGACATGGCCCTGATCTCTTCAGGGAGCTCATTCCAACAGGTGAAGGCCAGGACTGAAAAGGCCCTGGCCCATGTTGAGGTCCAACGTGCCTCTTTAGGGCCAGGAATCCATAGCCATTTGGAGGTGGCAGAGTGTAGTCCTCTTCTGGGGGTATGGGCTGGGAGGCTGTCTTTCAGATACACTGGACCCAGATTGCGTATGGTCACCTTGGCAGGGACGCAACTGGTTACCGCATCCCAGGCCAGGAATCTGGGCATGACCTTGGATGCCTTGTTGACGCTGGAGGCCCAGGTCAAAAAGGTAGCCAGCCAGGCTTTCTTCCATCTTTGCCAGGCTCGACTACTAGTGCCCTACTTGTCCCCGGAACACCTGGCCACAGTGATCCATGCAACGGTCACCTCCAGAATAGATTTCGGTAACTCGCTCTACGCGGGCCTGTCCTTGGGCTTGATCTGAAAGTTACAACTGGTACAGAATGTGGGTGCTAGGGTCCTCACTGGAACACCATGGAGGGCCCATATCCAGCCTGTGTTGAGGCAGCTGCTCTGGTTGCTGGCTGCTGTCTGGATCTGGTTCAAGGTTCTGGTACTTACCTTCAAGGCCCCACATACTTGAGGGACCCCCTTTTGCCCTATGCCCCCCACACTCTGAGGGTGCTAATTTATTGGTCACACCCAGCCCCAGGGAAACATAGTTGGCCTTGACCAGGCTCAGGGGCTTTTTGATCCTGGCCCCTACCTAGTAGAACGAGTGCCTGGAAGACCTACGAGCCCTGCAGGAGCTTCTGGCATTCCACAGGGCCTGTAAGACGGAGTTCCTCCACCAGGTCTATGGTTGAGACTGGCGCGCTAGGGTAGATCCGACTCCCCTTGCAAACGGCTTACAACCGTTCCCATGTCCACCCTCCAGTCAGGGAAAATTAGGGATTTTTATGATTTTTGTGTCTCATTACATCTTGAACTGTGGTTAATGGGGTTTTAGGTTAGTTTTAAGGGGTATTTTAGTAGGGGATTTTAAGATGTATTGTATATTGTGTTGTGACCGCCTCGAGCCTCCGGGGAGGGGCAGGAAAGATGGATAGATGGGAAGATGGGAAGATAGATGTGATTACCACAACCTTAATCCGGAATTCAACTGGAAGCCAGCTGAGTTCTTGGAGTACTGGCTGAATATGAGATCTCCATGATGTCTTAGTGAGAATCCTGGCCACGGCGTTGTACACCAGTTGTAGTTTCCAGATTAAGGATAAGGGTAGGCCTGCATAGAGCAAGAAGTCCTGTCTAGAGGTGACTATTGCATGGATCACTGTGGCTAGGTGCTCTGGGTCCAGGTAGGGTGCTAGTGTGCATCCTAGTGCCTGTAGTTTTCCTGGGTGCAATGGGCTTTACTCTAGTCTTCTATAAGAAGGGAATGTTAAGAAATCATTAAAATAAATGGATGTGACACTGTTGATTAGAAGCAAACAAAAATTAAGATCTCTCTGTCAGGCAGCATACATATTCATTATTCAAGACCATATTCTAGCAGGTCTAGACAGTATACAATTATCAACTCAATGTTCTTAGATATTAGAAGTGAATCAAAAGTCATGAGCCATGTAGCAGTTGGCTGATTCCATGGAGTATTTCTGCAGGCAGAGGGATATACATTCACAGAATACAACTTTCTTACCTCCCCTTACCTTACCAGCCTGAAATGTCCCCCCCCCCAACTTATTCCCAGGGAACATATATTTTTTTATGGTTTTATTTTCCTTGATAGTGGAAACCTGGGTGTTTGTGTGGGGGAGGGGGTAGCAAATGACAATGTCTGCAGGTGACAGAGGCAAAAGACACCTTCTGTCCTCACATTATTAACCAGCGAGTAGAAAGCTGCAGGCAAATTAGTTACAATGATGGATCAGATCACCTTTCTGTGTAATATGACCTACTATCTCTTGAATAGCTTTATTGTATTTAAATATAGCCAATGGGGAGCACAATCTGTGCAAGTCCACTCATTCACGTGGGTCAGAATCTTAAATTTTAAACAAACAAAACAGTGTATGCAACTAAGGAAAGTTAATCCTATTCCCTTCCTCCATTTCAGCTGTGTGTTACTCATTGTACTTGAAGTATATTTTCCTGCCCAGGCTAGCATGCCAGGAGTCAGCCAAGCAGGGAGAAAACATGTTGCAATCAACTGAACACAAGGAATCTGGGGGTGGTATATCTGGGCTTCACAATCCTTACTTGTACACTCTGCTTTTGTCAGACCACAGACCCATTTAAGAATATCAGTCAAGAGCTGGAAAGCTAATTCACACAGTAATTTATGCAGCCTTCTGCCTGCTTCTTAAGTGAGAATTTTAATTTCCTAAATAAATTGCATTCTATCTGCCTGAAATCTGAAAAGTGGATCCCTTTGGTGATGGGTGTGGTGTTTATTAATTTCAGTTCAATAGGGGAAGGGGGGCAGTTAGACCCAAAAATATGTTTCCCATCCCCAATATGATGGAAATGAATGTCAAATATATTTAATATAGTAAGACCAGCTTTCCACTGCTACTGCATGTGAACCAACATTCATATGGTCCTTCCAGAAGGTCAGAAATAAACTACCATAGATCAATGTCATTGCATAAGACCTCCATTGTGGAACATTAAAGAGCTATAGTAATAAATGCTTATCCTAACCTTTTCTCTGGGGTATTGATGCTCACAGACTACCTGTTGTTGTCTCACCCTACAGGTCACTCTGCAGCCGTGATAAGTGGAAATGACTGGAAAAATTCAAGTGAGGTTCTAAGGAGCAAGCCAGGAAGCCAATCAAAGGCCCAGATGCTACTCTTGGAAGCACAGATTGGAGAGCTTTCCATCTGGGGTCCTGTATCTGCCAATTTTGCAACATAAGTGGTCACAGCAGTTAGGTTCTCTGCTCCAGATGAGAGACAAAGGCACCAAAGGGAATCATTTTCCACCCTGCAATCAGCGGGAAAATGCTGTGCCAACTGAAATGGTAAGTATATCTGCAGCAATGTGTTAATGAGATTTGAAAAGGTTTAGCAGAATAACAAAATAGGAAGGATCAAATATAGTATATGGGAACATTTAATGTGAAGTATTAGGGAACATTTAATGTGAAGTATCATTTTTAGTTAATAAATGAAATTTCATCCAAATTTTTTTGTTCATAAGACAAATTGTTTCTTACTGGTAGTTGGCAAGGAGAAACCTCCATAATAAGCATATCCCACACATATATGACTAGTGAACCATGGCATAGTTTACATAAATGTCCCTAATAGTTCATTGCAGTCTCTAAATCTTTTCACAGCCTCAGATTGGTGGTAGTATTTTAGGGATGTGTGTATCAATCCTGAGAAATGTTATGGATGTTATTGAAGTTACTAGAGGAAAAGCCCATTGCACCCAGAGAAACAACGGATACAAGGATGCACACCGGCACTGTTGCCTTCCTGGGGCTGGCTACATGGCAAAAATGTAAATCATGGGAGAAAAAAGGAAAGAAGACAGACAGTCTGGTCACAGAGGCCAAGCTGGGTCCCATGGGGCTGGCAGGCAGCCTTTACTCCTGCTCCTGCCCCCCCTCCCAGACCCTTGAGGTCCTGTCTCCAAGCCTCAAGGAACATTCCTAACACTCAAGGTGTGACCTGGAAATCTCTTGGAATTGGAGGTCATCGGCAGACTATAGAGCTCATCTCCCAAGGGAAAAATGGCTGTTTGGAGGGGGGACAATTTATCTCTAGGCTCCTGGAGATGAAAGGGCTACTTGAGAGAGGGGAACATTGTGGCACTGTTCCCCAGAGAAGTTGTGGGATGCGAATCTCCAGTTGGAACTGGGGATTTGCTGAAATTGCATGTCATTTCCAGGCTGCAGAGATCAGTCCCCCAGGAGAAAGGAAAACTTGGGATGTGGGACTCTCTAGCTTTGGAACCCATGGAGTTTCAAGGGATGCCAGACTCCAGGTGGGAAACAAAGAGAAATGCTGGATGGCAGTAATTGCTAATAACAATAGATAGCAAATAATTTATAAAATTGTCATAGTTTCTTCCTTTATTTAAAATATTAATTGATAGCAAAATTTGCTAGAAGAACTGAAAATAGTTCAGTCAAAAACAATTGTAGTTCAGTTTATTGATCAGCCATTGGCCATTTCAAACAAATTTCAAACAAATTAACTGTTGTATACAAAATCAGTTAAAATTGGAATATAAAACTGATAAAAACAAAAAGGATTTAAAAGTTAACAAATGGGTTCTGACATGGTAGCATAAAATGACACAGATAAGACTGTAAAATATTAGGAAAAAAACCATGATGATTAGGGTTTTAGCTCTGGTTACACAATTTGGACCTTATTTTCCTGGTGGTGAGGGTAAACAGTGCAACTCTATTGGTAACATAGGCATTAATATCTGACAATAAAAAAATCATGTTTTCAGTTCTTGAGATACCCGAGGTGGTACAGAGTTGTATGTTGCAAACAAGCATGGAAACATTGGTTGGCAAAGAACTCTCAGCGGGTTTCTCAATTACTACCTCTATGTCAGCTTTTATCAACTCTTTTACCATTGAGATACCCCTGTAACATACTTCAATCTTTAAAAAAAAGCAGAAGTGTTATCTCCAGATCACAGCTGGAGGCTGGCATCCCTGCCACTGTTCAGGGATGCCAACCTCCAGTGGCACTGTGGAACCCCCAGAATGAAAGCACTTCCCCAGACTGCAGAGATCCATTCCCCTGGAGGAAAGGGTTGCTTGGGACAGGGACAGGGGCTGGGTGGCACTCCCCTCTATACACACACAAATACACACACACATGGAGAGAGAGAAGACCAACATATTCCTTTCTTCTGAAACTGCAAACCTTATTGACCACAGAATCACCTCTCCATGTAGGAAAAGATTCCCATAACAGTGTGTGTGAGAAAGAGAGAGAGAGAGAAACACAGATGACAAAAACGTTCTTCCCTTCTCAAATTGCAAACCTTATGAACCACACAATCACCTGAGTGTCTCCCTCTTTTGATTGCTCTGAGAAGCCATTGGCCAGAAGGTCCAGATTTAAAGGAAAGGAATCCCATAAAAGTCAATGAGCAAGTAAAAAAATTCTTATCATCCTGCTGCAACAGCTTCTTCACCCAGCAGCTTCTAACATGGTGAGCTGGATTTGATTCCCTCTTCCTCACATGCTGGGTGACCCTGAGCTAGGTCATGTTAGAAATTGTTCTCACTGATCTCAAAGCTCTCTCAGCTTTGCCTACCTCACAGAGTGTCTGTTGTGGGGACAGGAAGAGAAGGCAATTATAAGCCACTCTAAGATTCCTTTGGGCAGTAAAAAGCAGGGTATAAAAACCAACTCTTCTTCTACTGGGAACATGCTACTGGGAAACAGTGTCTCCCCTCTTTGCATGTCCGCATGGCCTCTTGGTGCTTCTGTGCCCCCTCTACAGCTTCACCATATTCCATGCCATTGGTTTCAAATCTGCTTTGTTGTGCTGGTCTTGAAAAGATTGCAAGAGAACCAAGGTGGTATCCATATGGAAAGGGAAAGTCTACATCTTCCCTTCTCAGGTTGCAAATTGCAAACCTCCACTTACTCATGAGTAAACATTTCCAGGGCAGAGATTTTTCCTGGGCACCCTGAGGACCAGATGACCAGTAGGGGGGCTGTTTCTGGTTCTTCTTCAGCCCCCCACCTCCAGAAGACAAAGATTATGCCCCAGCTCCCCCCCCCCATCCCCCCCATGTCCTCTGAGTTGAAAGAGGCCAGGAGGGCAGGGCAACTTACTGGCATCAGGGCATGTTCTGATGCTGGCTCCTCGCCCACTCAGCAAACTTCTGAAACCAGTATGAAGTAGGAGATGGAGATCTCACTTTTTATTTAGGAGATGGAGTGCTCACTTTTTATTTAGCCCTTCCTGACTGAGGGATGCCTACTGATTGGGGCTAAGCTACCTGGGTACAGAACATGCAGACTCCACACACCAATTTCTGGTCCAAGTGGATGCAAGCCATGTCACAATTGATGCAGGTGTATTACAAAAGGGTGGGGGGAGTAGCAAGCTACAACTGTGTGCCTATCTTTCTCTAAAATTCACTGAAACTGAGCAGAATTGGGCAGTGTGAGAGAAAGAAGCAACAGCGATAAAACACGTTTTGAGTACCTGTGTTTGTTGTCTCTATTTGTTATTGGAACAAGATGGCAAAAGTGCATTTTCATAGATATTATGGCAGAACAGAGGGATATTAGACATGTGGATGATGTTTTTGAGACCTGGTACAACATTAATGAGTGAACCTACAAAAAATTCCATCTGGAGCTATTTTTTATATTAATCATATTGATCAACTATAATCCTAGTGTTTGCAAGACTGGAAATGGTTCGAGCTATTTTTTCCCATTTTGAATTCACTACTGTAGAGTAACATTTTCACCAAAGTTCACCTCAAGCCATTGTTTAGATGTATGTCAAACTTGGCATCAGAGGAAACACAGCTAACATTTCATTATCCCTATTACTTTATCAAATCAGATGAAGAATAGAATTCTCTATAGAGTCACATCTCTCTTTCAGCATTGTTTTTCTGAGCTGTGTGACATTCAAATATATTAGAAAAGTTAATTTGGCATTGATGGTGACTAAAGGCTCAGTTGAGACTAGTAAGCACATCTCTGCCTTGGGGACTGTGCCAGTTTCATTTCATTTTACTTTTTTTCTGGAAAAGGGCAACGTTTTTATTATTTCTTCAAAATTATTTGTTCTGAAAGAAAAAAAAGTATTCACGATTCCTTCAGTGCATAAAAAAATAGAGCATTTATCTCTTATTCCACTGAGGAAGAGAGTTGTTGTTTTTGTTTTTTTTTACAGAAGAGTATGACTAATCCCCAAAGAAAGGTACGTACCTTTAAGAACATAAGCACAGGCATACGATCCATGCTACATGTGATACTGAAGTTCCATGACTAGAGCTTCAGATGGTTGGCCATACAAAGCATATTGTTTGTTTGTTTGTTTGTTTGTTTGTTTGTTTGTTTGTTTGTTTGTTTGTTTGTTTGTTTGTTTGTTTATGCCGCCCTTCCCTACGGCTCTGGGCGGTTTACATAAAACATTTTTGAACATTCACATAGAACACTATCAAAATCAATATAACAGTATAACAATAACAACAACACATCAACTGGAACAATTAGAATGGCACTTCAACAATAACTTGACAATCCCTCAGTAGGTTCTGTCCCTCAGTCTTGGGGGGGGGGGCACTTGTAGATGTTATGGCTCAGTCGGCCCCAACAAATGCCTGGTGGAAGAGCTCCTTTTTGCAGGCCCTGCGGAATTGTAGAAGTTCCAGCAAGGCCCTGATCTCTTCGGGGAGCTCATTCCACCAGGTGGGGGCCAGGACCAAGAAGGCTCTGGCCCTTATTGAGGCCCAACGTGCCTCTTTAGGGCCAGGGATTCGTAGCCAGTTGGAGGTGGCAGAGCGTAGAGCTCTTCTGCGGGTATAGGCAGGGAGGCAGTCTCTCAGATACACTGGGCCCAGACTTATGTATAGCCTTAAAGGTGATTACCAAAACCTTAAGCTTAATCCGGGATTCAACTGGGAGCCAACAGAGTTCTTGGAGTACCGGCCGGATATGAGATCTCCATGATGTCTTGGTGAAAATCTTGACTGCGGCATTCTGCACCAGTTGTAGTTTCCGGATCAAGGATAAGGGTAGGCCTGCGTAGAGCGAGTTGCAGAAGTCCAGTCTGGAGGTGACCATTGCATGGATCACTGTTGCTAGATGCTCTGGTTGCAGGTAGGGTGCTAGTAGTTTGGCTTGGCGGAAGTGGTAAAATGCCAGCCGTGCTACCTTCATGACCTGGGCTTCCATTGTAAGGAAAGCATCCAGGACCACGCACAGGTTCCTGGCGGAGTGAGTTGCTAGGAGCTGCATACCGTCCAGGGTGGGCAGGCACGCTGCCTCCCATGGTCCCTTCCTACCCAAACACAGGACCTCCGTCTTTACAGGATTGAGCTTCAGACGACTCTGCTTGATCCATTTTTGTCACTGCTTCCAGGCATCTGGCTAAAGATTCTGGAGGGGAGTCAGGGCAGTCATCCATCAGGAGGAAGGGCTGGGTGTCATCTGCGTATTGGTGGCAACCCAGCCCAAACCTCCGCACCAGCTGAGCGAAAGGGCGCATGAAGATATTAAATAGGATAGGAGAGAGGACTGCTCCTTGTGGGACTCCACATGTGAGCTGTTGACAGCTAGATACTCTCTCTCCTATTGCTACCCTCTGTCCGCGACCATGGAGGAAGGAGATCAGCCATTTGAGGGCTGTCCCCCATATCCCAGTGTCAGCAAGGCGGTGAGCTAGGAGCTCATGATTGACTGTGTCAAACGCTGCCGACAGGTCTAATAGTATCAGCAGCGCTGACCCACCTCGGTCCAGTTGGTGGTGGAGGTAATCCGTCAGGGCAACTAGCGCTGTCTCCACCCCATGGCCAAGCCGGAAGCCAGACTGAAATGAGTCAAGGGCTGAAGTTTCTTCCAGGAATGCTGATATTTGGCCCACAGCAGCCCTTTCAACCAACTTCCCCAGAAACGCCAGATGCTAGACGAGGTGGTAGTTGTCAGGCTCCTGCGGAGCCAAGGATGGTTTTTTGAGCCACGGGCATACCACCGCCTCTTTTAATCCCTCTGGGAATTCTCCTGTTGAAAGGGAGAGGTAGATTATTTCCCAGAGGGGAGCTCCTATTCTTAGGTCTGTTGTTTTTAGGAGCCACGATTGACACGGGTCTAGAGGGCAAGTGGTTGGCCTCGTTGTTGCTAGCTTCCTGTCCACTGTTAGCATCCTGTCCACATATTAGAAAGGAGACAAGTAAAAGAATGAATTCTGGTCGAAAGATGGTTCAATCTTTCCCACACAAGGTTTCTAAATGGGTTTTGGACAGGCAGAAGGTAGAGTCACAGAAGTAAACTGAGACAATGCAGATCCAATAGAGAAGAAGATCTTTGGTCACTGAAAGACTTGCTAGGACTGAGGGGTATGTCAAAGATAAAGCATAAATTGTTCCAGTTCAGCCTTCCCTGACCAAGCAGTTCAAATTTTACTGTGTCAATGAGGGTTAATCAGTTCAAATTGCATGCAGAAAAATCTATCCCTATCAGATTGGCCCTGCCTTGGAATGTGCAGCTGGCCATCACAGAGCTCTTTGCTTTTTCCCACCCTCCATCTCCTCAGAGTGCTGGGGGGATCCAGCAGCCTTCCTCATCCAGCCTGGCCCTTGGGAGATGTGGGATATAGGACCCTACCTAGAATTTGACAACCCAGCTGGCTGCATATGGAGGTGAAATCAGGAATCAAACCCAGCTCTTGAGATTAGAGTCTGCTACTCTTTAACCACTTAACCACATTCAATCTCAAGATTGAGTAGGGAGTAAGGAGAGGAGGGCCAGATACCTGTAAGATCATAGTATGGGTGTATGTACTAGCATTAATGGGATTTACCCCTAGTATGTGTGTGTGTGTGTGTGTGTGTGTGTGTGTGTAGTTGTAATTCCTGAAGATCTCTAAGCTGCTCCATGAGGTTCAAAAACAAAAAAACCCTGTCAATCCCACAAAGTAAAAGCCGCGGAATAAATTGATAATTGGCTGTTATTCAAAATAGACATTATTGCACAGCCAATTATTTATTCTTTTTCTCAGCTCCCCTGGAGGTTGACAACCTAGCCAACTACCCATTGAGAAGGCATCAAATCCAGCTTTTGAAATCAGTCCATCACTGAATCTTAAGATTGAGTGGGAAGCAAGGGGAAGAGGATGTCAAAACCATGATTTACGCTTTTGCCAGCCAGCACCCACGAAGACCACAATCCAGGCATGTTTTTAGCACCCAGTGCATTCTTGGGTGCATCAGGCTTTGCCTCTAGTATATATATAATGAACAAGGAAATTAGTGATCCAGGGTGATTGGGATCTCAGATTTGTATAAGCAAAATAATGGGGTTCAGGGTGAGAATGGAAATCAATCGGAATGAAAGAGCCCACCATTTGCTTCAAGAGAAGATGAGTGTTAGTCTTTTATCATTTAAGTTCCTAATTTGCCAAGCTGGCTGGCAGCAGTAGGTGACACAACATGCCCAGGAAGATGAAAGAGAAACACAATGAGAGAAAGGCAGTTATCCAAAGCGGATGAGTAGGGCATATCAAATGGCATTGTGTACTCCGTATTTTATGCCAAGCACCAACAAACAATCAATAACCAAGTCTGTGGGGAGGGGGATTGAACAAGGTAGTACAGATACTTTGTTGAAAAGCTTATGAATTTTTACCCTGGAAAGTCAGATGCATGTATGTGGAAGGAACAATCTATTCTTCAATGAAATCATCTCTTCCCTTATGTGCACAAGTCCTTTGCATTGCACTCTCTCAGCTTATATGGATGTTCTGAGCATGGAATAGAGGAAAATGAAACAATGTGGATTGCCTTGAGCTCCTTGGGTGGAAATGGTGGGATAAAATTAGGTAAAGGACACATGATAGATAATTGATTGATAAAAACAAGAATTTTTAGCAGGTCTAAATAATACTGTTATCCAACACCACTTTCTCACTGCAAAGTAGGAATTGAATTTAAGGGTGCCAAGAAAAGAACTGAGCCTTACCCAGGTAAAGTAATGTGGCTGGACTATCACACAAACAAGTCATTTTGGACTGAAGAATGTGTGTTCTCCACTGGTTTAATTATTCTATTATGAGTTCTTAAATAAACGTCTGACCTTCATGTCCTAATGCTGATATTTGTCCCCTGCAATATGTATATCATTTGGTAGCAGAAACATGTGTAGACAGATAGCTCTCAGATCACATCTTTCTTTTCTCAAATAAGAGCACTGTCTTGTCTGATTGCTCATGAAAGTGGCAATCTGGATGATATGAAATTGCTTCATCATAACTTCAGAAATGAAGGATGACATGATGATAGAGTCAGAGAAGTTAAATCTCGAGAGATGGATCAAAGACCAAATGTCTACTTTTTAACTTTCTTATTAATATTTTGAGTTTATTTTAGGTATTAGACTGGCATACCGTCCCCAACAACCAGTGGCACCCCTCATTCCTCTAGTCTTATCCCAAAGCCAGACACTGTGGAAGTCTGCCAAGACCCAGCTGGGCCAGACTCCATCTTCTCTAAGTCCTGTCAGACCAACCTGGAGTGATCTGCAAACATCTGGAGGACAATTTGGTGATCCCAGGAAGTCAGCATGGATTTGTCTCCAACAGGTCATGTCAGACCAACCTGGTTTCTTTTTTTGACCAAGTAACAGGTTTGCTGGATCGTGGAAATTCGGTTGATGTTGTTTACTTGGATTTTAGTAAAGCTTTTGATAAGGTTCCCCATGATGTTCTAATGGATAAATTGAAGGACTGCAATCTGGATTTTCAGATAGTTAGGTAGATAGGAAATTGGTTAGAGAACCGCACTCAAAGAGTTGTTGTCAATGGTGTTTCATCAGACTGGAGGGAGGTGAGTAATGGGGTACCTCAGTGCTCAGTGCTTGGTCTGGTACTTTTTAACATATTTATTAATGATCTAGATGAGGGGGTGGAAGGACTACTCATTAAGTTTGCAGATGACACCAAATTGGGAGGACTGGCAAATACTCCGGAAGATAGAGACAGAGTTCAGTGAGATCTGAACACAATGGAAAAATGGGCAAATGAGAACAAGATGCAATTTAATAAAGATAAGTGTAAAGTTCTGCATCTGGGTCAGAAAAATGAAAAGCATACCTACTGGATGGGGGATACGCTTCTAGGTAACACTGTGTGTGAACGAGACCTTGGAGTACTTGTGGATTGTAAACTAAACATGAGCAGGCAGTGTGATGCAGCGGTAGAAAAGGCAAATGTCGTTTTGGGCTGTATCAACAGGAGCATCACATCAAAATCACAAGATGTCATAGTCCCATTGTATACGGCACTGGTCAGACCACACCTGGAGTACTGTGTGCAGTTCTGGAGGCCTCACTTCAAGAAGGACGTAGATAAAATTGAAAGGGTACAGAGGAGAGCGACGAAGATGATCTGGGGCCAAGGGACGAAGCCCTATGAAGATAGGTTGAGGGACTTGGGTATGTTCAGCCTGGAGAAAAGGAGGTTGAGAGGGGACATGATAGCCCTCTTTAAGTATTTGAAAGGTTGTCATTTGGAGGAGGGCAGAATTCTTTTCCCGTTGGCTGCAGAGGAAAGGACACGCAGTAATGGGTTTAAACTACAAGTACAATGATATCAGGAAAAACATTTTCACAGTCAGTAGTTCAGCAATGGAATAGGCTGCCTAAGGAGGTGGTGAGCTCCCCCTCACTGGCAGTCTTCAAGCAAAGGTTGGATACACACTTGTCTTGGATGCTTTAGGATGCTTTGGACTGATCCTGTGTTGAGCAGGAAGTTGGACTAGATGGCCTGTATGGCCCCTTCCAACTCTATGATTCTATGATTCTCTCCTAGCTTGTTCCAAGCCACAGATTCAATATGACAGCTACAACCTGAGACATGTTCTGCCTTCCCCCCCCTCCACACACACACACTGTATTACTGATTAAGTGGCCAGCGGAGTCCAGTTTGCCTAGAGGCTTCTAGGCAACCTCCTTTTGTCTCTACTTCTGACTCATGCCCTTCTGCCAAGAGAAATCGCTCCCCCACCCCAACAGCTAGACCTATTGAGACATGATGGTTCCTTTTCTTTGAGCTCATCAGCATCCATTTCTGGACCCAGCCAGGCCATTTCCTGCCTTTTTATTCCTGGAAAATTCCATCATGTGCTCACTATTTCCCTATCACATCCCAACCATGAGCCAAGCATGACCCCCCTCCTCTCAAAAAGATATAAAAACTCTGGCTTTTCCAAGCCAAAGTGTGCTTCTGATCTGGGATCCATTCAGATCACCCTTCCCACTGCTGGCTGGTTGTGTCACCTCTCTGCCTCTCTGCTCTTCAGAACTGGTAACTATACTTACTGCATCTTTTTCCCTCTTTGAATTCCTATTTGATTGACTGTTATTGTGCTTGATATATGTTTGTCTATTTCTTTTTATCATTTTCTTACAAATAAATATTGCTTGTTATTTTACTATAACTACTATAACTACTAGTGATCTTCATCGAGTTCTAAAGGGTTCAATTACCTCATAAATTTTGGCAGACGATCCATTCGCTACATTACCAATCTCTCGCAAAGCAATTTCCCACTCTATAAATATACATGTGTCTTGGTCACATGTGCATTTTTGGTAACAGAGGGATAGTACGATTGGGGACAAATTACAAATAATATTCAGATAAATAAGTCATTTGTATGTGGTTCAAGATGTGAGAGATAGGGTAAAGACGATAAGAACTTGGGAGAGCACTTTGTAGGCTTATATGGGTGCTTTTGCCCAATGAATTCCAAGCAGATTATTCAACATGAAAACAAATTCTAGTTGGGGAGTTATGTTTGTTGCAACAAGAATAAGAGTTAAAGAATAACAGATTTATTGTAGCATAAACATTAATGGGCAAGAGCACACTGTCTCAGATGCAATAAAATGAATCCTTGTGTGAGTAAAGGGCCTTCAAGTCACAGCTGACTTAGAAGAACTTAGCAAAAAGGCTTTTATGACAAATGAGAAGCAGAAGATCGCTTGCCATTGCCTTCCTTCACAGAATCTTCCTTGGTATTCTCCCTTTCAAGTACCAACCCTGTTTAGCTTCTGACAACAATTGGGCTGCACCATGCCACATTCCTTCCTGAAATAAATCCTTAGTCAATAAAATTTATATACAGATAATGGGGAAGGGATGTAATTTTCCCAAAGGCCTGGCTCGTGGTATTTCTATGCAAAACTGAAAAACACAGATAAGCATGGTGAACATTCTCACATTTTTAATTATGCAATTTAATTCCCCATGTATTGAGGGGGAGAATTATCAGACCTGATGAACTCCACGCTAATGCTATCCTATTGATAAATTGATTTTCAGCAATTTCCTTCAGGACTCTCCCACTGATATTTCTTTATTGTATAATGCAGACTTCAAGCTGGAAGAGGAGACAGATCTATGCTAGAGGTAATAATACATTCTTCTCACCAGCTTTTGATGCATAGATCAGGAGAGAGTGTCCCTATTTGATTCATGTGGAAAGGTTTTAAAATCAGTGTTATAATTAAAAATTCGTTCTCAGCCATTCATTCATATATATTAGAAACATGTAAAAAGAAAACCTCATGGTTTTGTTTCTCCATTAGCTGGCTATTACTCTGTAGATAAATTAAGTCCTTGCTGAAAAGAAAATCCAAACTTTCTAATGTGGCAATCAGAAATGTAATTATTTCTAAGGGCAGTAGAATTTATTTGTTTGTTTGTTTGATTTATTCACCGCCACTCTCAGGCCAGCTGGCTTGTGGTGATTTATAACAGTAAAATGAATGCTGTAAAACCATAAAACCCAATTTTCCAGCTACCCCCTTACCCACCAATCTCTAAATACTCAATGGATTCCCTTTGGCCCAGTGCCTCAGGGCAGGTACTTGGGGGAGGAGCCTGGTAGATCTTCCTTGCCCTGGCCATAACAAAATGCATGTTGGAAGAGCAGCATCTTTCAGGCCCTGTAGAACTGGGGCAGCTTCATCCAGGAACTTAGCTCTTCTAGAAACTCATTCCACCAGGTAGGGGCCAGGACTGAAAAGGCCCTGGTCCTGGCCCTGGTCAAGGCCAGGTGAACCTCATGTGGGCCAGGGATCATTAACTTGACCAAACTCACAGAGCAAAGGGTCCTGTGAGGAGCATAGGGGGTTAGACATTTTTGTATTGTAAGGACCTTATAGGCACACTCACCATGATCAGTTACAATTATAGGGACAAATGGCAATCCTTTCTCAGAAGTAATGAACAAATGTTTCCCATTTCTATTTAATCTCTTGCTTTCCCCACCCCATCTTTCTCTTGCTCCGTCGTCTGTCTTTGAAATTATAACTTAGAAGGCTTAGAAGGAAGTAACTCTGGTAAAGATGGCACTGTAGAGTACCAACCTTGATTTCACTTTCACATGTGGTATATTTTGTCTGCACATCTGGATTTGCTGACCCTTTGCCATATTCGTGTTTATGTGGTATTAAGGGAATCCTGACTCTGCTACCTCACACTGGTTTAAACGTGCCCACATCTTTGAGAAAAAAAGCTTCTAAGGCAGGGGCTGGAGTTTACTTCAAGTAAATGTGATCCTGTGGTGTGTTCCATCAAAGCCTGCTTTGAGCAGAAGATACTGTTTGTTATCAAGAGATTAATCTGGTGCTTAAGGTGGGGAAATTACTCTTTGAAAAAAGAAAACTGAGATCATTCCAGTAAAACCCCTTGAACTTAAAAGTGTGCAACTGATAAGATTAACCAACAGTATCTCTTAATTCAGAAAGATGCTTCTCAGGTTCTGAATCCTTTTTTTAAAGTATAGATTCAGGTATTTAAAAATATAAAATTTTAATAAACGTACAGAAATAGTTCTGCATTTTGAATATGCTAAAAATATTTTAGCTGAATTTAATTTGGAAATGCATTTTGGCTAACACTGTTGAGATAAAATGGCAGGACTCTCTTATTATGTTTTCATAGGAGCTGTGATGGTCTGCACTCTGCAGTAGAACAGGTTGGTGCGAGTCCAGTAGCAATAAGATTTTCAGAGTATGAATATTCAAGAGTCAATGCTCTCTGATGAGGAGGGCAGTGGTTTACAATCTCCTTAAGAAACCATTGCTGAATCCGTAGGATCCAGCCAGCTACTGGCTGGTCTTGCATTTTGTGTTTCTGGGTAAGATGGTTGAAAGGATTGTTGCGGACCAGCTCCTGGTGTTCTTGGAATAAATTTCATCCCTTGCTCCATACCATCCTAGCTTCCATCCTGGCTACGGGGTGGAGATGGTGCTGGTCACCCTGATGGATGATCTCCTGTGCCAGCTAGATTGGGGCAGGTCGGCCATACTCCAACCTGGATCTGTCTGCTGCTATTAATGTGGTAGACCATGAGTTATCGGTCCACCGCCTTGCTGGGAACCAGAACCAGACACAAAGGGTGGCTGTGGGGGATGAGTTGTCATGGTCCTGTAGTCTCCCTTGTAGAGTTCTGCAGGGGGTGGTGCTCTCCCCCACTCTTTTTGACATCTTTATGTGCCCCCTGGCACAGCTGATTCAGAGTTTGGGGCTGGTTTGACATCAATATGCTGATGATCCCAAGCTCTATCTCCTCAAGGACGGCCACCCAGACTCCCACCCCAGAACCATTTGACAGATGTTTGTAAGCCAAGGCTGGATGGCTTGAGCAGAGTCACCTGAAACTCAACCCCTCCATGATGGAGGTCCTATGGATGGATAGGAGGGGGGCAGAACAGACAGCGTGTTTACCCATACTGGCTGGGATGCAATTGGTCATCATGTCCCAGGCCAGGCACTTGGGAGAGTGACCTTAGATGTCTCAATGACTATGGAGGCACAGGTCAGGAAATTAGCCCACCAGACATTTTCCCATCTATGCCAGGAGATGCTACTAGCAACCTTTCTGTCCTCTGAGCACTTAGCTATGATGATTCATGTGACGGTCACCTCCAGAATTGATTTCTGTAACTCGCTCTATGTGAGCCTGCCCTTTTCCCTGACCTGGAAATTGAAGACTGTGCAAAATGCAGCTGCTAGGGTCCTCACAGGAACACCTTGGAGGGCCCATATCCAGTCTGTGATGAGGCAGCTGCAATGGTTGCCAGTTGCAGCCTGGATCTGGTTCAAGATTTTGGTTTTAGCCTTTAAGGCCTTTCGCGGTCTGGGACCCACGTATCTGAGGGACCTTCCTTCCTTCCTTCCTTCCTTCCTTCCTTCCTTCCTTCCTTCCTTCCTTCCTTCCTTCCTTCCTTCCTTCCTTCCTTCCTTCCTCATCTTCATGAAGGTTTCCTGGCCCTAACAAGGAAGTTGGCAACCCAGCTGGCTGTAGTCAAGAATCAAACCCAGCTCTTGAGATTAGAGTCTGCTACTCTTTAACTACTTCACTATACTGGATCTCAAGCTCAAGCGGGGAGTGGCTGGGAGGAGGACCAGAACTCAGGAAGGTCACAGTACAGGTGCATGTGCTAGCACCTGTTGTATTCCTGGATGCAATGGGCTTCGCCTCTGGTACAATATTTCCTCACAATGTGAATGAAGTTTGGAGAGGAAACTCAGCAGGAATGTGATGTTCTTTCAAGCTGCCATTTTCTCTATGGAAACTGATTTTTGTAGTCTGGGGGTCCCTTTGTAATTCTGGGAGAAGTCTAGCCCTCATCTAGTCCGAGGCAGACTTCTTGGGCTAAATAAAGTTCTTGAAAGATAGTTATATCCATGCCACTCTATCTAACAGAATATTGGATATCCCTGAATGGATCGTCAACAGCAGCAAAACCAGGCCACATGCAAATGAGATGCCTACTTTGGAGGTGTTCAGCCACACAGAGAAATATACATTGGTTAATCAACACACACATTTATCCTCAAAAATAGCCTGCTTGGAGACTATATATCCTCTAGAAGGGCTGGTGTGTTAAGGGAAGTTGAGAGTCAGTTAAAGGATAAGTGGAGGTAGAGGACAGATCATCATTAATGCATCTTAGAAGAGGGGATAGAGGGCTGATTTCAAACCGATCCCTTCTACAGTTTCTTATAAATTTCCAATTTATGGGAATAGTAATACCAGTTTACCTCACAATATTGTTTTATGGATTACTAAAATAATAATGAACACTCTGAATGCTTTAAAAGTTTTCTTATATAATTAGATCTACTTCTATGACTGTTTGTACTATAGTTACTACTATGACTACTATTTCTAGTAACTATTACTACTACAAAATTAAAACTCATCCCATCTTGTAAAAGCTGGCAAACTTAGTCTAAGAGCTCAGTTTGAATAGTTTTGTGTATTTCCTGGTCCTGTGCTGATTTATGTGTCAGTCAGGAGGAGGGAGAGAGATTCCAGACTAAAAGATGATCATGAAAAGAGACTAACCACACTAGGGTGGAAATTATCTGAATACTGGGGTCGGGGCTTTTTTATTTTTTAAAAAATAAGAGGAGACAATAAGCTTTGCAAGCATTGGACAGCTAGATTTGAGTCCATCATAGTTATTTGAATCCAATAGCACCTTAGAATCTAGATGTCATCAGTAGCAAGAATACAGAGAAGTGGTATATCAGTTTCAGCTCATGTAGTTTTGCAGAGCACTTTTAGACCTTCTCAAAGACACTGCATTAATGCAATGAATGGCAAAAAGAGAAAAAAAGAAATATCGGTGTGGCCAAGGTGTCGTCCTGAGAGGATTGCACTGCAATCACTGAAGCCTGACAGGGGCCAACTGTGGAAGCAATTGGCAGAAAAGAGGAGGGGTACACAAACTCCACCTCACCTTTCTACCCAGGAAGTCCTAGGGAACTCTTGGGGCCGTTTCCAATCCTTTAGGGAGTTTATTTCCCCAGATTACAGG
The DNA here is from genome assembly GCF_049243985.1 of Paroedura picta. Lineage (NCBI taxonomy): Eukaryota > Metazoa > Chordata > Lepidosauria > Squamata > Gekkonidae > Paroedura > Paroedura picta. The sequence goes on from NC_135370.1 coordinate 116,555,731, forward strand.
CTGTCAGTGTTTCGGGTCAAGAGGACGACCGCCATATTTTATCTTGGACTAGTCATAAATAACCTTCTGAGCCTGAAACAACCAGCTGACCCTGCATTCTTCCCAGATCATCTCTTACCAGACTGACAGGAGCTGGAGTCTGTGAAAGTAAAGAATGTGAGTTTTCTGCTTGTTTTCCGCACCAGCCCTCCTCCCCCTCCTTAACCAGTTTACAAGGGAATCCTTTCTTCGAACGGGAGGCAAGCCAGATAAATACACTCATTAAACAAACAAAGAAAGTGCTTAAAGAAAAGAGAGGCTTTAAAGATTTGTTGGAGAGAGTTCAGTGGGGGTGACTTGATACGGAGATCGACAAACTGATAATTCTGGATCGCCTGAGACCTCACGAGACTTTCTGTTTATAATCTGTGACTGCTTAGAACTATGGAAAAATTAACTAAGGCACAATTTTTTTCATTTGTTATGCGAAGGGAACTTAGAGATACTGAAAGCAGTCAATAAGGTGGAAAAGGAAATCCAAAAGACTAAGAAAGAGCTCTTAGACAGAACTGACGGTTTGAAAAAAACAGCTGATGAAAACACAACTCAGCCAACAATACATCAAACGAGAATTCAATGTCTGGAAGTTAATCAACAGGGGAGGGAGAGAGCTAGGAACGAAAAAATCAAAAGCACCTTGGAAGAATTTGGGAAAACAGATTTAAGGAAGGAAAGCACCGAAAGCCTGGAAGTCTATTTAGAGCAGGAAGTGATTCGGATCGACAAAATATACAGAGTCTACTCAAAGGCGACTGCACGCTGGAAGCAATCAAGAGAGATCCATGTGCGACCTAATATCCCTGTGTGACCTGACAAAAAGAAAGAAACACAAATACTTCAAGACCTGCTAGCAGATACATCATGGAAAAGAACACAATTTCACCTTTTGCGACCACCTGAAGAATGTGATGAACAGTGGAGCATTTACTTGGTCTCTCTGAGGAAAGGCAGCAGTAACCTTTAGGTTAAGGCCGATATACGATGGGAACTGACTATATATTATTTGGGAAAATAATAGATTGTACCCTTATAAGTATTAATTACTTGGCTATTTTTTTTCTTCTTTCTTTTTTCTTTCTTCTTTAAGATACTAACAGACTATACCTTTATATGTATCAATAATTATTTGCTCAGCTGGTTGTTTCTTTTTCTCTTTCTTTTTGTAAACGCTTATATATAACAAAAAAAAAGAAGATGAAGCCAGGCAGTTTGATGGAGCACAGATAAGCATCTGGACAAGTGGAAAGATACTTACAGTTGCTGGTATCTAGAAGCCCGTGCCTTTTGCGTTCCCCTTCTGTCTGTGAGGTTATCATTTAGAATTAGCATACAGCTTAGTTTGCTTGATTAATTTTTATGAGGTTTAGATTTTTTTTTGCCATATTGTACCTTGAAGATTTGATGTTAATAAATATTGATGTAAGTAAAAAAATAAAAAATAATAAAAAAAGAAAAGAAAAAAAGAAATATCAAAGCACTAATTTAGATGATCCCAATCATCCATGTTTGCTCATCTCTCCCTTCTGTACTCTTTATCCCCTTGACTTACCTGGAAACTGAACCAGATAGTTATGGGCAAGAATAACTGGCAGACCAGAAGGTTCATCACCAGTCCCAAGCTTTTGATGTAATTCTATTAAAAGCCACATCACTTGCTATTTTTACAAATTGGCTATGTTCCATGCTGGATCTTGGTCAATGTTTTTCTAACTGCACATCCTTTGTGAAGCATTGTGCCTCAATGTTCCTTAAAGTCTTTTTTGAACAGTCACAAGATGTATTTATTGTTTTTTATTTATAGTCTAATTTATGTTGCCCTTCCTGAGGTCTTAGGACAGCTTACAATTGGTTAAACAGAGTTAAAACATTTTGACATTAAACATTAAACAACACATTTTTAAAAACCTGGTAGCAAATATTTACCTTCCTGCATTCAACACTAGTGGGGAGAGGTGGTAATGTTCTAAGTTTGATGTTAGTTTGGTGGTATGCAGATGGTTATTTCCGGTGTGTGTTTGTATAGTCATATATCTGTATCCCTTTGTCTGTATTGTTGGGGAAGCCTATAAAAATATGTAGTCACACATTCTAGCTGAACTCGCATCTTGAAATTTTACTGTGCATAACATTAGATAATACTGACAATGTAAAATTAAAAATATTTAGGAACAATTACTTAACAGCCATAACTTCTGAAAATAAATCAAACTATTGCTATGGTAATTCACAATAATATGTTTAAGGAAGAAACCGGTGGTGTAATTTGTAGCTCCCTTCTAAATCCATTGGAGTCAAAGGGCTCAGAAAGGTTTAGGACTGCACTATAAACAACCTATTTCAGGAAAGGCCAGTCTTTTTTCCTAGTTCTCTAATATTCCAAAACCAGGGCACATTCATATGCCCTATATCATATATGACTAGTATTCAGGCATAAAACTATATATGAATGACTAATTAGATGATCAACACGATTAATCAACTGCTGTGTCAAAAACAAATGAAACAGATGTTTTCCAGAATGCTGTTTTGTATATCATTGGCTACATAGACTCAGTTCAATCACGGAATGGCAATTTATGCCATCGTTCGTCGCCCCGATATCGTCTGCCTAAGTTGCAGTACTGATACGGAAAGATTGAATCCTGTATTGTTCCGCAGGGAGCCCCAGTTTTAACAACACCACCCTCATTACTGCAATCAGCTGAAAATGAGATAAACATGACCCGTTTGCAATTGCCAGGCGAATACGCAAATACTCTCTTGTATAACAAACAGGACAAGGGCTCCTGTCCAGCTTTACAGGTAAGAACACTGTGGCCCCTTTTCCCAAATGATCGGTTTTTGAACGCCACAACCGAATTTAAAGTTCGTGTTCCACGACCTGTATGTCATGAAAATTCAGGGCCCTATCCCCGGGAGATGCTTTTGAGGCAGATACTACCTCATGGCATCTGAAAGCTCCAAAGAATGTAACTGTAAAAATGGCAGAAAATAGCAAAGTCCCAAACTCCGACTCACAAATAAATGGGAGTTCAGTTAACATGCCGTGTAAAATTTGTAGGGACACTGGCTGTCTGCAGTCCCTCCTGATGGGGGCCGAGTGCTGCCAACCAGAAATGGCCCTGTGCGCTAAAAATGAGGTGGCGGGGTCCCACCAATTTTGGGCGTTACAACAAAATGATAAGGCTGATAAATGCATATTTAGAGTTCTCAGGGTGGCTCTCTGTGACTGCAAATTAACCAAATATCTCAGCACAAATTCCTCAATTGGTGGAAGGGGATGTAAACAACCCCAAGATTTTAAAAAAAGGACGTATCCCTCCACCGCCTTCGAATGAGCCCGCCGGGTAGCCAGGGCTAAAGAAGCAGTCACTGCTAGACAAAGGGCCCGTTGCCAAGTTTCTAGAGGTCCTCCCGGAACGGGTCTGGTGTCCTGCTCGCAGAGGGAGCCAGAGTCCAAAACCGATGATCCTGGAAATGAGACAAGGCATCCGCCACCTCGTTATTTACCCCTGGAACATGTTGCGCTGCAAACGTTCTGTTATATAAGAGACAGGTCTTAACCAAATACCAAAACAGTACCCTATGATTCTGTAACAACCCAGTCAATAACACCACTGCTACCAAAATGGGGAACAGTTCTAGAAACGTGAGATCTCTAATTATGTTGTCGTGGACCCACATTTCTGGCCAATGTTCAGCACACCACCTGTTGTTGTAGAATACCCCAAAACCTAAACTACTGGCAGCATCGGAGGGCACTTGGAGATAGGATTCAGGAGTAATAGGGGTCTGCCAGATCACCAATAAACACCATTAAAATGTTGTAAAAACTCCTGCCATACCTAAAGGTCATCCTTGATGGGTTAAGTCAAACAGATATGGTGGTGTGGAGAAGAAGCCCCTGACACGGACCTGGCCATGTGAGCACAAAAAGCCCTGCTAGGGGAAATTGCTTTGCAAGCAAAATGTAAGTGGCAAAATAAGGCCTGTATTTCTTTTAGAGTGCATTTTGTCTTGCAAAGCAGTGGTCCGCAACCTTTATCAGGCTGTGGACCGCTGCACCGGGGTGCAGGGAGAGGGTGACCCAGGGCCCCGCGCGTGCGCGGCAGCCCCGGCGCAAACGCGTATGTGCGGACTTGCCATGCGTGTGTGTTTGCGCCCCTGCCGGACGCAAACACGTACACGCGCCAAGTCTGTGCATGCGCGTTTGCGCCGCCGGCATGCCGGCAGCCGCGGCTCCCTCTCCCCGCCCCTCCAGGCCGCAAGGAAATTGGCTGCTGAAACGGCCGATTAGCTTGCGGCCTGGCAAGCTTCTCTTCCCACCCCCTCCCAAAGCAAGAAGCTTGCCGGGCCGCAAGTTGATCAGCCGCTTTGGTGGCTGATTTGCTCGCAGCCTGGCGAGCTTCTCACTGTGGGGGGGGCGGGAAGAGGGGGCTGCGGCCCAGCGCCGAGGCCTTTGCGGCCCAGCACCAGGCCGCAGCCCGGGGGTTGGGGACCACTGTTGCAAAGCATTTCCTCCAACAGCTGCTTCAGCTTCTCCAACTTGTCTGGAGGAAGATGACACAATCCCGCCTCATAATCCAGAAGGATGCCCAGATAGGGTAAACGAACCAAAGGTCCCTCGGTCTTCTCATCGGCCAGAGCCACACCCAATTCCTTGGCCAATACCTTGAAAGCAAGCAAACGGTCAGCGCAAGCCAGAGAATCTGGCGGGCCCACTATCAAAAAATTGTCTAGTAAGTGCGTGATATGAGGGCAGCCCGTTCTGTCTTTTAGAACCCATTGCAGGAAAGTGCTAAATGTTTTGAAGGCAGTGCATGAGATAGAACAACCCATAGGCATAGCCTTGTCCACATACCAGCTACCCCCAAAAAAGCATCCTAAGAGACAGAAATCAGCTGGGTGGACCGGAAGCAAGCGAAATGCGGATTGAATGTCACATTTTGCTAATATTGCTGCTTTCCTACATGCCCTAATAATCGCAATGGCATGGTCCAATGATGCGTATTTCACTGAGCAGAGGTCTGGATCGATCACATTGTAAATGGACGACCCTTTTGGATAAGACAGGTGTTGGATTAACCTGTATTGCCCTGGTGTCTTTTTTGGCACTACCCCTAATGGAGATATACACAAATTAGACAATGGCGGAGCCTTCTAAGGCTCCGCCATATGCCCAGCTGCACATTCCTTACCTATTTTCGCTGCCAATATGTCCGGCAACTGGGCCGCAGACTTCAGATTCCCGCAGGTCGTGGCCACTCTCTGACCCATAAACGGGACTCTAAAACCTTCAGAGAATCCTTTGGCAAGATAATCAGCTGCCTCCTTAAGTGGATACCATGTCAAGTGTGCGCTGGGAGTCGGTTGGGGATAGATGCCAGAGACTTCAATTCAGGAGGAATCTTAATTGGCAGAATCGTCATTTTTGGATCCCGATCCTCCCCCTTTTTTGGCAGAGGGCCGGCCACCACGAAAGGGGTTCTTGCCACCTGATAACTTCTCGCAAGCCTTCTTCACATGGGACCCTCCCCAAGCCTCACAACAGTGCTAAAAATGGCACCTGCGATGCTGACACGTCCCCCTGTTGTACTCTCAACATGTACCTTGCCCTTCTCTCTGACCACCTGGCCTGTGGCTGTCATACTCTGTTTTTCGAACGAAAGGGCCTAGCTTAACAATCCAGGCATCATGGTCTTTCAAATCCCATACTGCCTGGATGTTATTTGAAGCCCGCTCACGAGCAAGAAGATCATAAGCTATAGTCGCCGCATCCCCAGAAAGAGACTTAGCTTCCAATAGGTTAGCTAAGTGGCTAGCCAGATGTCATGCCCTTTCTGGGTAGGTGCTGGTAACCAGGCGAGTAAACTCAGTGTACCCCCTCATCCAATTGGTGAACGATCGGTCTACTGAGTAACACCTTTTTTGTCCTTTTTAGGACCTGTTCGTGGAGCGTCCCAATCAGGAGGTACCATGTCAAAGACATCTACATAGTACCCGTCAAGGGCCTGTTCACGGATTTTCCCAGGAAGATGAACCCCTGGCGGGTGCTCCCCCACCGGATAACCCAGTACGGAATTAGGTGATGGCCCCACTCCCTCCTTTTCCCTATAATAGGTGTCAGCTGACTCTCTCCCACTCATAATCCAACCAGGGATCCCTGGAACCAAGGAACCTTGGAGCCAATAAGAACCATCACCATGCCCCACGAAAGTTTCGTCCTCTGAAGAGGAGGACTCACCAGAGGAGGACTCACCAGAGGAGCTGCCTACATGTCGTACCCTGGATCGCTTTCTGCCTCGCTTTTTCACAGTCTTATTTCTTCCTGGCATCCTGTTGATCTGTTCCACCCTGATGGATCTCACCGGAGGAACCCATAGATCCCGGTGCATTACTGGAAGTCTGGGCCATCTGTGAAACCACAGGATTTACAACAGTACATGTGGGCATGGCAATGGCAGCACTGGTAACAGTAGCCTGGCCGGACAATGAAACAGCAGTAGCTGTATCCACCATGATGGTGGCCGCACCAGAAGAGCAAACAACCACAGTGGCATCTGGAGTAACTGTATTTGCCTGCGCAGAGCTGCCCGTGGATGCAGTACCCAAGTCAGGCAAAGTCTGCTGGGGAGCTGCTGATGAACCCATTCCCATGATGCTATCCCAGACTGTGCTGACCCATGGTGCGGTTCAGGCCAAGGTTGACCATCTCACTGACTGCTGCACCACCCAGGTGTAGGAGTGGCAGATGCCAGTTTGCCTGCTAGATGCCAGCTGCACCCAGGGACCTCCACTTGGCTGCAAGATCATTGCACACCTGCAGTCCATGCAACAGATGGACCACCCCTTTGGTTCCCAGGGGGCCCCCATGATTGAAAATCGGATGACCGCTGAGCCTCGTCTCCCATCATGAACACCTGCTGCAACCATAACCAGAATTAATTGGTTGGTAATTATAGGTGGGGGCCAGTGCGGGAAATCATAGGGTTAATTTGCCAGCCACCTGCCCACTTGGCATAGAAGCCCTTGACCCCGTGCCTATATAATTTGGAGTCTGATAACTATTAGCATCAACATAAAATCCAAATTGACCCTGCCTATTAAAATCCGCAGGGGGTGGGGCCATAACCACCCCCACGCCTGGAGGGGTGGAATGATGGGTGACAGGTGACTGAATTGAACCCACTGCGAGGTGTGGTGCTGGCTACCAATGAGTGCACAAATTATTGTGACCTTGATCACCTGTCCCTCTCTGAATAAAATTCATCCAGGGGCCAATAATGGGAGTCGTTCCACCCATTGAAGTGCTAGAGGGGAAGCAGGTGCCCCTTCCCAGCCTGTGGTCAACGTTCTGAGGAGTGCTGAATTGGGAGAGAGGGCGCCACGCTCGCTCTTTCCATCCCCCCCTCTCCTCTACTGGCTGAGGCCGCGGCCACTGCCGTACGCCTCGACATGCTGCACATCCCATAGGCCGCTGGGGGCCCAGTTGCCTGAACAGAATGGTTCCCACCTGTGCAGGTCGCAACTGACGCAGCCTGTTACTTTCCCATCTTTTTTCCTCTCTGCGAATCTCGCTTAGGCCCCATCGCCTTAATGAGGGGTGGGGAACGCCACACGTATAATAAACACTGCGGGGGGGGGCAAACAGGCGGGTGCCGTAGCAGAACCGTACGCGGAGACGGGGCCGTGAGCAAAGCCGAATTCAAAAAGCTCTTCTTTTTTTTTAACGCCTCCCCATTCGGCTCCCTCGCAGCCGCCCTGAACTACCTCTCCACTACTCCCGTCTACTCGTTCCCGATCGTCACTAGAGGCAGGCAAGCAAAAGCTATTGCCATCCAGCGATGTGTCCTCCAGGCTCCCGGAGTAGGAAGAGGCCGAGACATGTGGGGCTGCTCCTTAAAAGGACACCCAGTTGGCCCCTCCTCCCACAGCATCACGGTGAGTATGACCACACGCTGGGGTTACCGGTAATGGGAGTTTTCACTCCCCAGCTTGTCCTCGGCACGTTCCCTCTCTCGCTGCAGCAACGGCCCCTGATGTAAGTCTCCGGGGCTATTTAATGTGCATCCGGCCTGCACTATCAGTTTTTAGGAGGGAGCTCTTTAAGGTAGAGGAGAGCATTTAAAGGGAGTAGTTGACTGCCTACAAAAAAATTGAGAAGTCATTTACAGAGCACCCTGCCTCTAACAGCTGATACTGACATGTCTCATGCTCATTATATGCTTTCCAAAGATTCTGCAGGCAAAGCTGCCTGTAAAGTCTATGGGAGGCATTTAACAAACATACCACCTGTCATTATCAGCTATCTGGCAGGGTGATCTTCAAATGACTTCCTATGCCTTTGCAGGCAGCACTGCTTGCAAAGGCATTACAGATGCATTTTAAAAGACTGCACCATACAGCTGACAATGACAGGTCAGCTGTTTGATGGGTGCTGCCTCTCCCCATCCCCCAACCCCCTCATCAGACTGCAGAGATGCTCTCTGCTGCCTGGGAAGGGAAGCATGTATGCCACCTGAAACTTTTCAGATTAATCTGAATAAAAAAAAGTGAAGGATGATTAAGGTGCTTTGGATTTAGCCCAAAAAAGTGAAGGCTGCTTTGGATACTTTGAATCTGAAATGGTCTGGATTTGTTTTGTATGCACATCCCTACTTTATATTGGTAGTGCACTTATTACTGTTGTAAGACTGGATGAGAGTAAATTTCTATACTGGGATCAGGGTTTAGAATAATAGAATCATAGAACTGGAAGGGACCACCAGGGTCATCTAGTCCAGCCCCCTGAATAATGTGGGAAACTCCCAACTACCTGCCCACCTATAGAGATTCTGATTTCATGCCCAAGAAACCCAGAAACCGTGTTCAGTCTGGCCTGGAGGAAATTTAACTCCTGACCCCAAAGTGGTGATCAACATTTTCCTGGGCATGCAAGAAATGTCTGCAAGAGCCCAGCATTGACACAACCCTACCTGCCAACCCACTCAAAATCTCCCTAAATGTTCAAAATATAGAGAGCTTTAATACAACTCTTGATTTTATATGAACTGTATAGAAATTCAATTTATATTCAATTAACTTAAACTATTACAACTGAAAACCAGATTAATCAGTTATCCTTGTGTCCTTCACAGGTCTACCACAAGGGCTTTTCCTTAGATATGCCTTGCACTGGCCAAATTTAAATATGCTAGAGAAAATGAAGCACCAAACTGATGAAAAGAAAAAAATAGTTTTATTTAGAAGAGAAACAACTTTGTAAAGAAAGAGGAGAAAGTGACTTACAGTCTGTCCGTTCAGTTAATTCTATCTGTTTGTTGTGGAGGCAACCAGGGAGAAAGTATACTGGGACCATCCAGCAGGCCCGCCCAGGGAGCATCAGAGCCATCCCTGGCCCCTTCTGCGACTGTGGTTTCAAGCATTGCAGGAGATGGCTGTGGCTCTGCCACTCATCCTGGGATAAGGGTGTCTTCACTCTCTGTTCCAGGACATACATACATACATACATACATACACACACACACACACACACACACACACACACACACACACACACATCCATCCATCCACAGAACCTCCCATTTGGTATTCCTCTGTGTCTGTTAATTACTCCCAGTCTGTCTAGATCAGCAGCAGTTCTAACATGCACTTTTCTAATAGCCCCACAAATCATAGGGGTTCCTAGCACCATTTAGTTATTTGATCCAGCCATCCAGCTAATGTGCAGTCCTACAACAATTTTTATTACCAGACAGTTAAACCAATACTGTAATAATGTTGTATCACCACATACTAGATAAAATGTATTATGCACACACACACACAAGATATACATCAAATAATTTAAAAGTTGATAAAACATATGAGCAATAAAGCAGAGACCATAAAACCATATAATTCTGTGTACAAATCTTATCATACTCTAAGATTAATACATAACTTAATAGTGGCTGCAGAGCCTCTTGTGGTGCAGAGTGGTAAGGCAGCAGACATGCAGTCTGAAGCTCTGCCCATGAGGCTGGGAGTTCGATCCCATTAGCCGGCTCAAGGTTGACTCATCCTTCCATTCTTCCAAGGTTGGTAAAATGAGTACCCAGCTTGTTGCTGGGGGGTAAACGGTAATGACTAGGGAAGGCACTGGCAAACCACCCCGAATTGAGTCTGCCATGAAAATGCTAGAGGGCGTCACCCCAAGGGTCAGACATGACTTGGTGCTTGCACAGGGGATATCTTTACCTTTAATAGTGGCTGCACAAAAAATTTAGCAGATTATGCTGTAATTTGAAGTTTCTCATCACTCAGCAGTTTTTTCATCTTTCAGACAGAGGACAGGCTGAAAATCTTTCCAACATTGGCTGTAATAATAATAATAATGTGCAATGGTTGTAAAGGAGCCCAAAAGTGGTTGTAAAGGAGAAGGAAATAAAGGTCTATGACTTCATCTGTTGTACAGCTACAAAGCTGTTTGGTATGCAGTTCAAATCTGATGGTTGTGAGACAAAGAGACCCAAGGCTCATCTTGGAAGTGCTTGAAAATATTTGTAATATTCACTGTAAAATTCTTGGCTTCCATAATGACACGTATATGCCAATGGAAGCAAAGAAAATGGTAGCTGAATACAGTGGGTATGCATATATGTCATAATATTACTTACGAATCTCCAAAATTATTAATGAACAAATTTGAGCTTCCACCTCAATTATGTGCACATCCCTTGTCTGTAATGATTTTGACAATTACTCGGTGCAGACAAAGGAAGAATGCACCGGTCAATATGTGCTTATACATTCAGCTTTACTCAAAAATTCCTTAGTAGAGACATAGGATTAAATTGTGGCCATTTCATCAATTCCTATTTAAATCAAAGTCACAATTGCTTTAGTAGGAGACAGTAGTAGGAAACAATCCTCAATACACAGCAGGATCAGGTTTGATTATTTTAGTTTCCAATTGCTTTGGATCACCAATAGGTAGATTTTATTTAACCCCTACAAATACTAGGGGATACATTTCCTACTATCAAAGTAAATAGAATTTTTTTTTTCTATTGCTTGTTTTCAGTAGATCATGTCAGATCAGGGCTACAAATCTGTGATTGCACTATATTATTATTGAAATAGAAGATTAGGAAAATAAGGTGTGCAGAGATACAGTAATTTAGTATTCAAATTTAAATATTATATATAACAGGTACTTTGCTCCTAAATGCATTATGTAGATGTAAAACTAACTGATTTCTGAGAACTGTAGGCCTGCTTTACATGTATCTCTTGAGGTGGGATTTCCATTTTCTCTATTAATATCTCCACATTGGGTTGGGTACCCACAAAGACTTACACCTTTGATACACCTAAATTGATAAGCTTTCTCAGAAGGAATTTATAAACATACATTTGTGTATTTAATACACATAATAGAAAGACTCCATAGTGAAATAACCCAAATTATTTAAAATAATATTTAAAAGACAGGATCAAAACTGATTACAAAAATAGATACATATTTTTCAAAATATACAATTTTGAGATATCCATATTCCAGGACAAGTGGTTTATGGATCATGGTGACAGCTGTTTAGTAAATGAATATGGGACTACACTTCAGGCCAAAACGTACGTAATTTTTGTGAGCTTCCTACCCTGCATGGTGATAAATTGGAAGCAAGTGAACCAAAAATAAGAAGTTATCTTCACTCAGCACAACTGTATTTTCAGTACTACAGAGATGGAGCACTGAAATTGCGAGGCAAAGTAGCAGGGAAAAATGTAAAAGTCTAATAATTCACCTCTTACATAGGTAGTTTAATTGTCTGAACACACATCAGAATATTTGCTCCAGAGAGAAATGAAGTGTCATCTGCTAAAAAAAAAGTGTGTTGCTCCCATTTTGCAGGAGCAAGCTTCTCCAGAGTTACCCATTTAATTAGACAGAAGTAGTGTACTTGCAGTCACAGCATGAGTGCCTTTTGATTGGCATACCACGAATGGGATTTGGTGGGAATATAGAGCGGCTGCTGTCATGCATAGAGTAATGATGTGATTTCAGACTGAATTAAACGGGTTATAAGAAAAGACTCCTGTGGGAATGTTTGTGTCCAATTACCCACTGTATGTGTTAAGGATTCTAAAAAGAACTGTGTCTCCAAAGGGAGAAAAGATAAAAATTCTTAGCTATGATTGCTTACATTGTGTAACTCACACTTGGTTATAGGGACAGGCTACCCATATTGCAATTTAAGCTGTTCTCCAGAGATGTCAGGCTATTGTCAGGGTGAGAGCATTTATATCGAATTGAGACTCAGTATTTTCTACCTCAAGGTCACTGATCTAAATGCCCTGAACAAAAAAAGTCAGAAGACCAACATGCAGTAAGCAAAAGCTGCTGTTTTGTTGGCTGTACAAAAGTAGAATATAAATCCCTAGTGATGGACACAAACTAGAAAAATGTGGTTAAGTTCAAAGTTCACAGTGTGTCTATTTGCAAACCACAGCCTGTCATGAACCCTTTGGTACTAAATGAATTGGCTTGCTTTCTGAGGTTTGTGACATGGGCTGAAGAAAGGAAGGGTGGCCAGCTAGCAAGGTTAGCTGGCTTCGCTCCCCTTCCCAGGAATTAGGAAAATGGGGTAGGGTGCCCTGGGAGGCAGAGCAGGTATGGTGGAGTGCATCCAGCCAGCTTCCCTTGCCTTCTTGTGGCATGTGCCCAGCTGGCTTCTCTTGCATTCCTGGCAGCCAGGAAGGTAGGGAACAGTACATGCTTCCCATTGGCCAGGAGAGTGTGAAGCATGGTGGAGGGAGCTGGTGGGCTTGTGGACAGCTTTCCAGAGCCCCACAGTTTACCTCCTGCTGCAGTTTGGCTAATGCTTGCTCTTACCCTCTTACCCTGGGAAGTTTTGGGGGGAAGAGAAGAAAGAGGACAGGAGTAGAAAGAAGCTGCAATTGGTCTTTCTGACACTTGGCTCCAATCCTATTGTGGGAATGCTCCCCAGTGACAGCCAATCAGAGGCACAGATCATTGGAAGGACAATGCATTTTTTATGTATATAGATTTTTGTATTATATCTGGAAACACTGTCAAAGGGTGCAATAAAAGTGTATGGCATTATCATATCTCTTTACTAGCCTTGTACCACATCTTTTGGCTGCCCTTTAGAAACTCATGTCAGTGAAATGGAAACCAGTCATATGAAGGACTTGAGAAAGAGATAGTTTCTAAAGAGATAGTTTTCAACAGTCATCTTCCCCCAGATTTACAAGATATCTGATGGGTACAGAACTCAGATGAGACTGAGGGTGCGTGTGATATGTACCATGTGGCTTCTAAATGTTGGATTTCTCCCCTGCCCATGTATGTGTGTGTGTGTGTGTGTGTGTGTGTGTGTGTGTGTGTGTGTGTGTGTGTGTGTGTCTGTCTGTCTGTCTGTCTATCTATCTATCATTTCATGTTAATGATTTAAGTCAAAATGATAGAGCAATCCATTTTTCCTTTCAAGTAACAGCAATATTTCAAATTACCAACAGAAATCAAACCTTTTGCATTTCAAGGCAGGTTTCCTAGATCCTATCTTCATCACTTGTATTTATCTCTACGTAACTGCTATGCATTTAGATAACATTTTTATCAGCAGCATTTAAATTTTTTCACAGTAGCTATGCTATTTCTCTCAATTAACCAACAGCTGTTAATTTTTTTTTTTACAAAAAGTAATTTTATAGGGTCTGATAAAATGCTGGAGCTAATTACTTATAATTTCACATCAGTTTTTTAAATTTTTTAAATTTCAAACCCAACAGGATGTCCCATACTGTAAGTATGCCAAGTTTGTCTTTAAATGGTCATAGCCCAGATGGCTGCTATTGGACCTAATCAAGCTTAATCCAGTTTCAATATTTATTTGTATTGGTTCCCAAAATTAATCATGCAAGAGTCTTTTTCCAACAGGTAAAAATTAAGGCTAAATTAGACATAAAAACAAAGGTTTAGATTGTCCCTAAAATTAAAATTTATGAGCAAATTTTTGGGATTGAAGTCGTGCCATTAGTGTTCTATGATAGGATTGAATGATATCTGAGACAGTTAAAGAAATATTGTTCTTGATCCAGAAAAGAAACTTCTGTAGTATTATATTTAGATGTTCTGGGTAAATATAAAGTGAATAATCTCAGTTGCAAATGTCTCAGTTGTAAGAACAGGACCTCAATTCAAAAGTTCAATGGAAAGGCAATGTTACTTAAACCTTACTTCCCTCAGTGTTTTGTTCATATAATAAATAAAAATTTTCTTGATTAACCCTGTGGGGGGTATCTAAGGGAAGAAGCACACATACATAATTTAATCTCTCTCTCTCTCTTTCTCTCTCTCAGCTTTTCCACTATTCTCTGAGTTTTCTTTGTATCGATCTCTTTGTATTGATCTCGAATTTGTGCCTGGCTCTATGCATATGTTCTCTCTGAATGGCAATAATAAGGATTGGTTGAGTCTCATGCCATTCACATTTACCTCGGAGGCATAAGCAGCTGGTCCCACCTTCATGGTTTTCTGGGAAGGTTAGGTGGCCCCTATTGTTTCCTTAATTTTTTTTGTGCATGTGTGGTAATGCTTCTGTGTATTAACACCATAAAAATGTCAAATCCAAGGAGCAAAACTCGGCTATGAAATGGGGGGAGGGGCAAGTACCTCTCCTCACACACACTGGGTACCATGGAGACTTCTCCTTACAAATGCCCCTAGAGCAGGACTCACCTCTCCAAATGGGGAGGGAGAGAGAAGTCCTTCTCCTCGCACACACTGGGCTCTTTGGAGGCTTCTGCTTGCAGACATCCCAGGAACAGAACTTGCCTCTCCAATTGGGGGGGAGAGAGGAAAAAAAGAACAGGCAGAAAACTTTAAATTTCTGAAGTGTTTCCAGAGCATGTCCTAATGTTATTGGAAATTCGTGTCCTAATGCAATAATCTTGGAAAGTAAGGGTGGGGGCGAGCAGGGGAGGGGAGGCATCAGTTGAGACGAGAAATGGAGGGGAAGCAAACTTGATCTAGAGCTCCCTTACTGGATAAATGTGAATTCCTTCCCCGGGAGGTGGGAGAAATTGCATTATACCAGAATTCACAAACTGCTTAGCGAACAGGGTGTACCCCCAGATGGGCACTTGAACAGCAATATTCTTGTGTTTAACTGAAGAAATTCCATGGCTCTAGATGGGTGCTGCCACAAAGTTTTTAGACATTGTGGAAACATCCTGTGTGTATATATACATTTATTTATATACCACCCCCTCTCAACCAAGTCATCTCAAGGCAGTGTGCAAGGAAATAAATTCACAGATTTCACAATAAAAACGTAAAATTGAATTAAATTATACTGCACATTCAAAACTGGACACTTCAGTGTCATCCAGTTTCAATTAATAAAATAATCCAGCCCTAAAATAGAATGGGGAGAGGGATGGAAATATAAGAATAGAATGGAAATGGGGGAGGCCCAAATTAGATTGTGGTGTCTGGAAAGGCTATCCAAATGGGGGGAGTGCTACACAAGCCCTGTCCCCATCCCAAGCAGCTCTTTCTTTCAACTCTCCTGCAGTCTGGAGAGGAGCTTTCACTCTGGGAGTCTCCAGAGCCCACCTGGAAGCTGGCATCCCTGAACAATGGCAGGGATGCTAGCCTCAGGCTGGGACCTGGAAATCCCACTTCTGTGGTTTCTTGAAGCCCAAAGAATATTTCAGGGGTTTCTCAATCTTAAGAATTAAATATTTTAACTGAAGGAAGAAACCGTGACAAGTTTATGAATTATTTGATGTTTTATTAACAATTACTCCCACCCCACTGGGCTGGCCAAGGCCTCTTTGGCCAGTTTGGTGAGAGCCAGTTTAGTGTAGTGGTTAGGAGTGCGGACTTCTAATCTGGCATGCCGGGTTCGATTCTGCGCTCCCCTGTATGCAACCAGCTGGGTGACCTTGGGCTTGCCACAGCACTGATAAAACTGTTCTGACCGAGCATTGATATCAGGGCTCTCTCAGCCTCACCCACCCCACAGGGTGTCTGTTGTGGGGAGAGGAATGGGAAGGCAACTGTAAGCCGCTTTGAGCCTCCTTTGGGTGGGGGAAAGCGGCATATAAGAACCAACTCTTCTTCTTCTTCCGGCACCTGTTTGGGGCCAGGGGAGGCCAGGGATCCCCCGCAAAGGTCCATCCCCCACCCTGCTGGGCCCAATAAGGCCTCTGCCAGCTTTGGCATTGCCCATCAGTGTTCCATCTTTCCTGCCTGTCTGCCTGCCTTCCACAGGCTTCCATGCTGCTAAAATCTCTCCTCCACAGCCAGAAAACTTGGGGGAGTGGGGTTTTGCCAGATCTGGGATGGAAAATACCTGAAGACTCTGGCTTTGGGGCTGGCTGGTAGTGGACACGATTTTTGGTGAGCAGGAACCTCACTGGAGTATGCTTCTCAGGAGTTTCCCCTTCAGAGCAGCCAATTGTCACCTGAGGATCCTCAGGCCCCTTCTGCATGCTGACATCTGCAATTCAATGCCATGCAGTTCTTCCCCAGGATGATTGCTTTTTGCAGGTAAGAGCTGTTGTAATTCTGGGAGATCTCCACGTGTCACATGTAGTCCCCTCTACAAAGCAGCCATGTTCTCCAGGGGGACTCATATGTGTGGTCCAGTGAAGAGCTATAGTTCCGGGGGATCCCCAGGTACCCACTGGAGAGTGGCATCCCTGAACCTCAGTGGAGTCCAAGGCCACAGATTCCCCTTTCCCTGCTGCCCTTTTTGCCAGGGGTGCTGCTCTATATAGACTGCACATGAACTCTAATTCCCAGAGTTCTCCAGGTCCCACTTGAAGGTTTATGACTTCTGGGATGGGAATATTCCTCAAGGTTTGGAGTTGGGGCCTCAAGATGGAACAATGCCTCACAGTCTCCCCTCCACAGCAGCCCCTTTCCCCTATAGAGCTAATCTTTATATTCTGGCAATGATTACTTTGAGATGACATGCATGTTTGTGTGTGTGAAATTCCCCTGGGAGGACCTACACAAGGCCAAAGATTAGCAAGTGCTGGTGGAGTGGTTTTCCCTGCCACTTTGCATCCTGGGGGGGGGGGGGTAAGGAGGCTTACACTCAAATGCATCTGTTTTCTCCATGGGGACTGCTGCCTGGAGACCAGTTGTAATTCCTGAAGATCTCCAGGCCTCCTCATGAGGTTCAAAAACAAAGACCTGTCAATCCCACGAACTGGAAGCTAAGAAACAAATTTATAATTAGCTGGCAATTACTGATTCTTTGTCTCGGCTACCCTGGAGGTTGGCAACCCAGCTGGCTGCACATGGAGGAGGCATCAAATCCAGCTCTTGAGATCCGTGTTGGCCACTCTTTAACCACAACACCACATTGAATCTTAAGATTGAGGGGAAAGCAGGGGGAGGAAAATGTCAAAACCATGATCTATTCTTTTGTCATGTGGCCAGCACCTCATGAGAAAGAAGGACTCCCTGGAGAAGAGCCTAATGCTGGGAGCGATTGAGGGCAAAAGAAGAAGGGGACGACAGAGAATGAGGTGGTTGGATGGAGTTACTGAAGCAGTTGGTGCAAACTTAAATGGACTTTGAGGAATGGTAGAGGACAGGAAGGCCTGGAGGATCATTGTCCATGGGGTTGCAATGGGTCGGACACAACTTCACGCCTAACAACAACATGTGGCCAGCACCCATGAAGGCCACGATCCATGCATGCAGCCTGTCACCTGGTGCATTCCTGGGTGCACTGGGCTTTGCCTCTAGTATAATATATTTATATATATATATATTATAAAGGGACATCACAATATGTTTACAATTTCTCATTTGATAATGAACCCACTGAAAGCAAATTAAGGATTAGTGTATATTCCCTGTCTTTGGGAAGGGGAGGGGGATCCAAACTTTAATTCTGTGTTTCTGAAACATTTTTGTGCTAAATTTTAACTAGGACAATATCTTAAATTAGTTCCAAAATTAAAGCATAAACACTTTACCAAATTGCAATACTTTTAGTCTTTTTATAACATTTATTTTCAGATTCCCATGTTTTCATTACTGAAGTGCACGTCTGCATGGCTAAAATAAACCACTCTGATGTGATCATTTGCGTAGGTGAATAGACAATATCTTCCACTTTCTCTGGCTTCACCAAATGTTCTTCTGCCTCAGTTGTTGGCCTTGTGTATCATAAGAAGCTTCTTTTGAGCACAGAGGAACAGACCCCAAACTTCCCACTTACTATCACGTAGAGCTATAGCTCTGACCTGGATAGCCCAGGCAAGCTGTTAGATTTCAGAATCCAATTGGGCTGACCCTGGCCCTTGAATCGGAGACCTCAAAGGACTTGGTTGGTGTTCATCCAAGGAACATTAAAGGGCCATGATATGGGAGCAAGCAATTGCAAGCCACCTCTGAACTTCCCTTGCCTGGCTGCCAGACAATCCTCAGATCTTCTGGATACACTACACACACCATCTGATAAATAAATAAATTAATAAACATTGTACTGTGGCAGGCAATAGAGTTTTGGACTATACATATTTAAAAGTGAAAATAAATGCATCCGATTTTATAGGATGGGCTGGTGCCTTGTACCTCTGAATCTAAAATGTACAAGTCCTAAAGATAATATGCTGTCAACTAATTCAATTAACTAGGCTAGCCATCTATCACTACAGCTGTGTGATTAAAATGTCCCCAGTTATCAACTCTAGCATTCATTAGTCCAAGGTAAAATCCATTTCAACAGAAGATTATCATCAAAATCAAGTGCTGCAAATTTGATTAATCAGGTTCTAATTACCTAAGACTGACACAGGACATCTTTTTTGCATATAGCCTAGAAGTGTCAGACGGTGAATGTAACAAAGAGCAAGCAATCACATGCTACATTGTCAAAATGCTGAAAGTGACATTTACAATCTTTAGTTTATTGTCAAAGCACATATCATTTGCTTTTTCTTGTGTTCTTTCCTAGATTAAACAAATTGCTTTCCGTTTTTTTTTCTAGGTAACCATTCATCAAACAAAATTCAACACAAAAAGTGGGGGTACAGAAAAAAGGCAACTATCTTAGAAAAACTGTAGCAATACCTGAGTAAGTCAGTTGGCTATGGAAAATAAGAGTTTAAAGTAATTATTGTGGTAAGCAAAGGAACATTTCACTGCTATTGTAGCAATAATCAATTCATGTCACATCTGATACACATCTAGAATGATTAGAGACAAAAGATAATGGGGATCCTTTACTGTTAACTATGGCTACAGTTTAAAAATGCTTCAATAGACTCCTGGAATAAAAAACAGTAATTACAAAGGGCACAAAACATCTTGAAAAAAAATGCTTGACAGTGTCAATATTTGTATCTTTGCAGCTGCTAATACTTTTTTCACTTGTTACTTTTCTTTCATTAGTCACACTAGCTTCAAATCCCGTTCCTGAGAATGGGCCCTGAAAGAGTCCCCTTCCCTGGCCCCTGGCCAGGCAGCTTAAGGTGGCTTTGGGCCACAGCTCACAGTCAGATCAAGTAGGGTGGGTGGGGGCTGGCTAGCTCATTAGCAAGACCAGGACAGAGTTCCTTAGCAGGCAGTCAGCAGGCCAGGAGGCCCTTGTTAGCAGGCCCAGCCTTGCAGGCCCTCCACCACGACCCTTTGCTCAGGGCCCTCTTCCCTTATCTGCTGCTGGCTCCAGGCACTGAGGTGCATCTGAGAGCAAAGAGGCTGGAGGGTGGGGGCCGCATGTGCAGGGCCAATCAGGGTGCAGCCAACTTTGCTGGCTTCACCCTGATTGGCCATATTCCAACTTGAACAGTTGGACACGTTCCACCCCCCCAGTGGAACACGTTCCACGCTGGCAGGGGCTCATGGGAATTGTAGTCCATGGACATCTGGAGGGCCGCAGTTTGACTATCCCTGGTTTAGGGTTTTAAAGGTTATAACTAACACCTGGAAACTAATTTAAAAAATAGGGCAATCAGTATAAGGTAAAGGTATCCCCTGTGCAAGCACTGAGTCATGTCTGACCCTTGGGGTGATGCCCTCTAGCGTTTGCATGGCAAACTCAATATGGGGTGGTTTGCCAGTGCTTTCCCCAGTCATTACGTTTACCCCCCAGCTAGCTGGGTACTCATTTTACTGACCTCGGAAGGATGGAAGGCTGAGTCAACCTTGAGCCGGCTGCTGGGTTTGAACTCCCAGCCTCATGGGCAAAGCTTTCAGATGGCTGCCTTACCACAAGAGGCTCTGAGGGCAATCAGTATAGATGCTTATAATTAGACAATTGAGCTGGTTAACAGCCTGGCAGCACCATTCTGACTCAGAAGCTATCTTGACTCACTGAAACCTTTTGTGTCAATGTAGACCTGGTTCACATGTTACCTCACCCAGGATATTGGTGACCATGCAGATTTGGCTCACAATAGCATAATGCAAGTATTTTTCCAAGCAAAGTTTGACAGCAGCCTATTTAATTCAAACTTTTCCTCTTGATCCAATCCAAATACACTTACCATGGGGATCTTCTATCTTAACACCGCCCGTGGCGCTGCGGGCAGCGCCACGGACTAAATAAAGCTGTAAGACGTTCTGAGGCGGGATGTGTCCAGGATGAGGAAGGGTCCGGATTGGACGCTTCCTCTGGACAGACAATCGGAGGAACCAATCAGCAGGCGCAAAGCGCCTGCCGATTGGTCCTCCCGATTCCCAGCCCCATGCAACTGCGAGCAACTCGCAGTTGCTCCTACCTCCTACGACGCGTCAGGCCGCCCAATCGCCTTCCCCGGGGCTTGGGGGGCTTTTTCCAAGATCGGGGGGCGAGGAAAAAGCCCCCCAAGCCCCGGGGAAGGCGATCCATGGCTCGCAGAGCTGCGGATCACCTTCCCCGGGGCTTCGGGGGCTTTTTCCAAGATCGAGGGCGAGGAAAAAGCCCCCCAAGCCCTGGGGAAGGGGGGGGAAAGCTCCCCAGGCCCCTAGCGCCCGCTGAATTTTGGTTTCTGCGGGCTCTACTACTAGTCTATTAATAAAAGGGCATCATGCAATATAAATTTGTTCCTCAGATCCCTGGTCTAAATCTCTTCTGGTCAGAAAGATGCTTTCCTCCCAGACCAGCCAGCTCAAGGTGGTTTACAACAAAACTTTAGAGTAAAAATACAGAAAACCATAAAAATACCATATCTATCTATCTATCTATCTATCTATCTATCTATCTATCTATCTATCTATCTATCTATCTATCTATCTATCTATCTATCTATCTATCTATATCTATATCTATATCTATATCTATATCTATATCTATATATCTATATATCTATATATCTATATATCTATATATATATCTATATATCTATATCTATATCTATATCTATATCTATATCTATATCTATATATATATATCTATATATATATATCTATATATATCCAATAATGCTGGCACAATATCCTCCATCCTTTGAGACTTCTGGTAGAGAAAAGTGTCAGAGAAAAACCAACTCTTCTTCTTCTAATGAAAACACCACTGACCACCATATCAACCTGCTTTTCAAAGAGTGAGTTGGGTACATGAACTCCTGTAAACTCTTAACTTGCTCTCAAAAGCCTACATCCCTCCATCCAGAACAAATGCCAACCTTCTCAACTAGCATTACCTCTGCCTTGCCTGGATTCAGCAGCCCATTATGCATGTACATCTTACTGCAGCTTTTCAGAGCAGTAAGCCTTTAACCCTTACTTCAGATTTTGTGCCTATTTTTTACACTATTCTTTTTCCTGCAGTGCAGCTACAATAAAAATGTACTTTTAAAATTGTGGTGGAATGTCATTTGTGCCATGTGGCAGGTGGTATCATTGTGCTTCAAACAACATTTCTGTAATGGAAATATTTTAAGTGGTTCTAACGGTGTATGCCCGTTACTGCTAGAAATCTGTATAGACAACCAAAAAACCAGCGTTTTTGTATTTTGAAAGGAAAGTAAGTTGTTATATTCTCAAATTAACATACTTGCCTTTAAAAGGTTGATTATGGAATTCTTTGAAGTAGACATTTAACCTTAATAGCTCAGTGTCTTAATAGTTCAGCAGCCACTGCTACTGAATAATTAAAGGCATGTGTTTTAAAAATCAAACGTGACTTAAGAGCTTCTGTTTCCTCTATAGCATTCTGTTGTTCTAATTCTAATTGTGGTAGCAATCATATTAATTAAAATTGTTCATGTAGTGGAGGCTTAACATTTTCTGGTTTCATGGCATTATAGCTCTGCAAAGACACTATTCAGCTAGAAACCTCTGTATAATATAGCTGTAGTGGTGTCATAATTTGTTCCTGCAATACAAACATGCTGCAAAATCTATTGCTTGAATATTGATGTACTCCAGTAACTCGCTGAAACTTGTAATTTATGTTTAGTGATATGATATATTAGAACCCACTTGTCTATTCAGAATCCTTATATGAACTCTTCATCAGTGTCAGTTCTGCATTTACTACTTAGTACCAAATACCTTAGTACCAAAGAGCCTCTTGTGGCGCAGAGTGGTAAGGCAGCCGTCTGAAAACTTTGCTCATGAGGCTGGGAGTTCAATCCCAGCAGCCGGCTCAAGGTTGACTCAGCCTTCCATCCTTCCGAGGTCGGTAAAATGAGTACCCAGCTTGCTGGGGGGTAAACGGTCATGACTGGGGAAGGCACTGGCAAACCACCCCGTATTGAGTCTGCCAAGAAAACGCTGGAGGGCGTCACCCCAAGGGTCAGACATGACTCGGTGCTTGCACAGGGGATACCTTTACCTTTACCTTTTACCAAATACCAGTAGAGTGATAATGTTAGTGCCTCCTATCATTTCTGTAAATCCTTGTCCCACTTTTAATTTCATTTTTTTTTTCATTTCTTAAGGGATTTTACTCTTCCTGAGTGCTATATATTTAAAGAAATCCTATTAACTCCGGGAAAGTAAATGTGGATGATATACATACAGTGAAGCACAGGCATTCTGATTGGTATCATGACCCCCATAGCTTGGATATGCATGGTTTTATGCAACCTTTCTTTTCTCTTTCTATATTGTGAAGACTTGTTTCTTTGCCTGCAAAGTCATACATGCAAAGTCAACAAGACAAAGTGATTCTGAAAGAAAGTTAAAACAAAACACAATTTTAGAACTTCGTAATTCTGAAGAATTGCAGTGGCACACTGTATATTTTATTTGTTCTGTGCAGGGCACTATCTCCTTTCTCCAGGAGGACCACGCTAGTCATATAAGCTGTTCTACATGTCATTGTTGTAACACATTACTCTCTTTGAGTCACATTCCATGTTAATCACATTCTCTTCCATTGCATTAGAGTAATTGTTTATTTCTCCCTCCCTTAAGTGTTGTGGGCTATAAATAAATATTTATTCTCAGGGTGGTAGATTGACTTATGATCAGTTAGTTTTCCCTGTGTTCCCCTAATGAATGGTTGACATACCTGATTAGAATGATCTGGCATCTCCAAATGATATGTTCAAAGCCAGGAGTGAACAAACAGAAAGAAAAATATATTTTTTTCTGTTGACAATGGTTCTGGGGGAGGGGGGGAGTGATAGAAAGCATCTGGTTTCTAATCAAAGGCTTGCAGCAAAATGTCTGAATATTGAGGATGAGAGATGGATACAACATTCTTTTGGCTTTATATTGCTGCTTTATTTAATATAAATATACATTGGATACTGCAGTCAACAGGTGTGAAAACAATGTTCTGTGAATTCTTAAGATGGCATATTGATACATCTTAAGATCAGAAATGATAAAGAATGCATGACAAGTGGTTTTAGTTACCTACAATTTAGGGTGAACATAAAACATGGTAGTAGATTGATCAAGAAAAAGCAGAGAATTGCTATATATAGTCAGTAAATATGAAATGTTTTGAACTGAAATGCCTCTTCATAAGAAGAATATTAGTTCATTGAAAATAATCACTAGTAAATTATTTTCAAAGATGTTTGAGCTTATTCCATTTCTTGTGGGGGTACTTTTTATGGCCACAAGCCACTGAACACTTGGCTGTGCTGTTAAGATTAACATAAGTGTCACATGAGCCTAGTTGGGTTGTTGTTTGTTCCTAATTAGAAAAAATCATATGCATCAAGGTATTTGTAGTATTCAGACAAAATGGTGGTGGCTGACCCAAATGTATGTTCAAATGTGGCCCTGCCTTAATCATGTATAAAATGTAATGAAGGTATCAAAGGGATGTTCTGCCCCCCCCCCCCGCTTTTTCTTTGTCCTGGGTATTTTTTCTCCAAGGCAAGAGGACTTGTGTTCAATTTGTCTGCAGAAAAATTAACTTCAGGAAACAGATTGTAATGGCACACCTTTAACTAAGGAACAAAGACTGATTAAATAAATAGAAACAGAAATATGGCAGTGAAAGAGGCATTAGTATGCCCCATTATGCATGGCTGCCGAAACGGCAATTTAGGTCACATGGAAAACGCGGAGGGGGAAGACGCGAAGCACACCAGTTATGCATGGGACGGGGCGCGATGGTGGCAAAACCCAGAGTAACCGATTAAGCACGTGGCGATCCCGGCGCCGCTTCTGGTTGCGTCCCGGTCACCCGGAAGCTGCGCTTTCTTCCGCGTTTCACTAACACGGCTTTTTTGACGGCATGCACCGAAGCTGCGGCCGGTTGCAGCCGGCTCTGTGCGTTATCAGTAATTTTAGTCGCTGCCATTCCACCCCGAATGTGCGTTATTCCCCCTGTGCATAATGGGTCTATAAGAGACATATGGGTGAAATATTAAATAAATCTTCACCAAAATCCTACATTCTAAATAGCAGGGTGGGTGATTGATGTGATATTCTGATATTAAGCATGCTGATATTTCTGTGAAAGATATGGAACCTCTTGGTGTAATTTTCATCTACCTGGGATTTTTAATTAGTCAGAATGAACATACAATCGAGTGTTTATATGGAACTGTGAAAATTCACAATGTTGTCTACAGGACAATGAAGAGTGGCTTGAACAACTTCTACATCATACACGCTAGGCTTCAATGAATACACTTTCTTGAGTAGAAAGGCAAGAGACGTGTAGATCAAAGGGACAGAGCAGCTGATAATCCAAGATGGCCACATAGGCAATGTGCTATGAGAGGTAACTCAGTTTCACATAATGATTTTAAAATGTCTACATGGAATATATGGTACAAGGGATAGTCAGTTTGATATAACAGCTGAATTAATTAACAAAATTTGGAATGGGTCTCAAATATGTAATAAACAGAAGGCAAATTTCCATTAATGATAGATACAGGTGGCTTATAAAACTTGTCATTACAGAGCAATGTACTCAAATATAGTTATAGCACATGTGTTACATTAAAAATATTTGGAATATTGAAAACATATTTTAATACACCATTTTTAAAGTAGATTTTTGTTCTGGGTCCAAAGTCTTATGTTATTATGAACTACAAGAGAGTAGGATAATATCTTATTGGAAAGTATAACATTCACCCCTTCACCATCATCAGCCTACCTTATGAGACTTCGTTCTGAATAGTTATCAGCCCAATAGCCAAGTCTGAAAATGACAAGGTTAAAACACCAGCCATAATCTTGAAGACAGCAGATGAGGTTATCTCTAAAGGAATTTCTGACAGAAGGTGTCTGCCAGATCTTTCGATCAGTAAAGGAAATTAAAGTACAATGTACAGCATTACAGCTCCAGTGAAACCTTCCTCTTATCCATCTGAAATTTTGCACATCACATACTAATTCTGTCAAAAAAACTTTGACACACTAGTGGAAAGCTAACCACACAAAACCCCAGAAAGTAGTATCATAACTTTGTTTCTTGAGGTAACAGGTTGGAAGGGATAATTGTACTATCACTTTCAACAGTAATATGATGGCTAAGTGTAATGGTAGAAAGTGGGCAATGCCAGCTGCATTTATTGGCAAATGGAAATTCAGCATCCTGAAGGACAATATTCTATTGCTCAAAAGTTCAGTTCCCATGAAGAACAGCATATCGGTCATTGATGGTATAATAGGCTTTCTCAACAGGGGTTTCATGAAATCCTCAGCTTTCTTGATGGCCCTGGAAAGGATAGGAGTTATTTATTTTTATTTGTGTATGTGTGTGTGTATAATTTTTTTGGAATAAATTATTGGGTGATGTGACCATATATGGTTATGTTGACTCCCCCCCCCCCCCAAGAAAAATGGTCAATGCAGCCACAAATTCTGGCCCATCAACCAGACTGAACTGTAGCTGCCATTCTGGTACATTAAGCCTTAGGAGCGGGCAATTTACACATGACATAGCATCAGCCATGGTATCAAACATTTGGTTCATGACCCTTGGACAAGACTGGGCTATCATTCAGAGATGATGGTTCCTTCTCTTTTAACAGAACAAAAGGAGAAAATGTCAGGTGATAGTTGATTGATTATTGTACTAAGTCCCTATGCATTTCATGCTGACTTTGACTGGGAGAATTAGAGCATTCATCTAGTGCTAGAAATGTCTATAGTAATTAAGTTCTTGCTGTGGACAGTTCCAGTACTAGATGAATGCTTTGATTCCCCCTCCCCCAATGAAACCTGCACAGCAAAATGCATAGGGAGTTTGTACAATAATAAATCAATTCGCTATCACCTGACATTATTTTCCTTTCTGTTTTGTTGGCAAATTGCTGGATGCGGCCCATTTTTTTTCTTTATCCTTGGACCTCCCCTTTCAAGACAGGAACAGTCTGTTGTAGCTAAGTGCAATGTTTTAGGGCTGCCGAGAAAACTAATCACTAGGTGGAAATCAAAACTGAAAACAGATACATATGTGTATGTGGTCCTAAGGTTCTGACCTTTAAATGAGCATTTGCACAGTTTTGCCTTTAAAAAAAAATTGTGAATAGGTGTCAGGATGCAAATTTTGACCTTTGCTTAATGGGAAGATGACTGCTATGGCATTGATTCCAGTGGGGATATCAGTTCAGTTACTGGGACTGAATGTTATGAAAGCATGGGATATGTTGACCTAGCAGTTACCTTCTTTCTGCCAATTTTGAGATGATGCTGGCAAGTTCTATTCCTTGTTCTCCACTTGGGTAATAATGTTCTGGCACAATATGGACACAGCACTTTGCTTGTAGGCAAACTACAGCTTGAAGCCAGTTAAGGAATGTTGGTCAGAGATTAGCATCATCTGGGTGAGAGGCTGTTAAACTTGAAAATAAGATTTAGCAAGATACATTGTTAACAGGGTCTTCCAGAGGTGATTTCAAGTGGGGGTGGATATATTGCCTTCTAGTATATCATATTCTCACAGTTGCACCTCTATAAGGATTACAAGTTCCCTGCTTTGTCAAGAAAGGCATATTGTCTGAGCTGATCTGCATCAGAGCCTGTTTTGCTTTATTGTCAGCAAGGGATGTAAAAGATCTTAAACTAGGCTCGCCATCTGTTATAGCAGGGATCATGTAGGCTGCTTCAGTTCATGTTGGGATAATTGGCTACCACCATGAGGAATTTTAGGATAAAGGAAGATTTTTCCCCCCATGCCAACTTTTATTTGGCTGTAAGATCAGTGGGAAGGGGGAAACTCTCTTAGAACATCACTTCCTCCTAACTTCTATTCTGTGTATGAGGGTGTCAATTCTTGGCACTCGCAGAACAGTTTTGTGTGCAGGCTACGATAAATAAGGCCAGCAGCAATTCCAAATATTGGCAGCCATCTGAGGCTACCCAGACCAGCCTGAAGAAAAATAATTTCCTGCCCCCTTCGTACCACCACCACCCTCCTCCTATCCCCCCTCCACACTATAGGAAAGCTGTCTCCATTAATACCTCCCTCACAGGACTATGGCTTCCTCTGGTGCTATCTTTTCAATGGAGCTGATTTGAAGGCAAAAAAACAGCATGTATAAAGGGCCCTGGACATTCCCCACCACCATAAGACCTTAGATGGCTGTGATTTATAGGAAACATATTGGGCCCTGGACATTCCCAACCACCGTAAGACCTTAGATGGCTGTGATTTATAGGAAACATATTGGGCCCTGGACATTCCCAACCACCGTAAGACCTTAAATGTCTGTGATTTATAGGAAACATATTGGGCCCTGGACATTCCCAACCACCTTAAGACCTTAAATGTCTGTGATTTATAGGAAATATATTGGGCCCTGGACATTCCCCACCACCTTAAGACCTTAAATGGCTGTAATAGGAAACATATTGGCTGGGGGGTAAACGGTCATGACTGGGGAAGGCACTGGCAAACCACCCCGTATTGAGTCTGCCATGAAAACGCTAGAGGGCGTCACCCCAAGGGTCAGACATGACTCGGTGCTTGCACAGGGGATACCTTTACCTTTACCTTATTGGCATTAGGCATAGGATACTGATATCCTTTCGGCTGTATCTCCTGCACCTTCCCTTGCCACTGAATCCT
This sequence comes from Paroedura picta, assembly GCF_049243985.1. NCBI lineage: Eukaryota > Metazoa > Chordata > Lepidosauria > Squamata > Gekkonidae > Paroedura > Paroedura picta. Next base: position 116,584,227 of record NC_135370.1, read on the forward strand.
ATTGCTTGTCCAGTTACATGTAACTTGGAATCAATGCTCATTTGCAGAGGTATTTTGTTTTGCCCTTAGTCTATATTTTCTAAAATGGGAACACATGAGCCAACAGAATAATAATTTTGGCTCTGACTTGCATCTAAAACTGTTTAATATTCTTTTCATGTGGAAGCTGTTGTCTGATCATTAATCATGTTTAGTTGCACCTGCAATTATTTTTTCATATCCTTAATACGCCAATTTTATTACAGTGACTGCTCTCAGGAGGTTTATAACAGTGATTAAAGCTCTGTTAATTGTTGCATGCATTTCTGGATTGCTTCAAAGTCATCATGATCAAAGAGTGGATGGGATCTGGGTAAAAGGCAAGGTTACCACAAAACTGTAGAAAGTTTTGATTTTTATACATGTGTTTCCAGTATCATACGCATGGGGGTTTGTTTCTACACATCCCAAGCTTGGGAAATTAATACCTTTCATATTAATACCCTTCAGCTGAAATTATATCCAATCAGTCTTATCCAAGTAGATAAATGCATGGTGTGGGTGGGTGAGTGGGAGAGTCAGTTCCCAGAACATGCTGTGACATTCCTAAATATGTGATAGTTTTGTGTAGAAAGCTCTTTTTTGTACTTTTATAAGCAGCAGGTAATTTCAGAAGAGACAAAATATTTAATTTGATAGAAATCACAGATCTTGGATGAATGCAACCAATGTTTGCAGACAAAACAAAAAGGAAATGAGAAAAGATGTTCAATAAAATGTCTGCTAAAAAAAAACAATTGAATGCATACATTAAAACAACAGACAAGTGTAGGACTCAAGTGGATTTGAAAGTATCTCATTTCCCTCCTCCATCTTCCTCACTATACTAATTCCTCTCTTTCCCCCAACAGCCTCTACCACGTCTTACCTTTCCTTGCTTCCTTGTCTTTCTTTCCACCACAGACCCATCTACCTTCATTTCCCCTCTCCCTCCATTCAGTTCTCCCTGTTACTCCTCCTGGCAGCTTCTATCCTTTTCTTTTATCTCACTCCCCTGTCTCAATGTCTTCAACCACTACCCCATAACCTACCACCTCATAATCCTTTTCTTGGTTTGTCACCACCAGTTCAGGCCCTGCTGAGTATATTTGAATGCAAAGGCATAGACTTGTCAATTTATGAGAGAGGAGCACACAGGGCTGAACCTGGTCCAAGCCCACACTCACTAAACTATATTAAATTAAAGTAAATGCATAAGAAATTAGATGTTAAAAACATGTCATCAACAATCATGTGGTTTGAAATATATTTTTTCACTCATAACAGTCTGAATCTCAATCAAAGCAAGGACTCTGTGAGACAATAAGAAAGGTGTCACGAACTCCTTCACTGAGATAATTTGAGTATGTATTTCATTTGTGAATGAAAGAAAATGCTCCATTCTCCTCTCTCTCTTCCTCATAAATTAGGCTGAAAGTGTATGACTGGCCCAATGTCACATAGTGTGCTTCACGGCTAAATGGGGATTTAAACTCTGGTCTCTCTAATCAAGAAAACAAAGATCATGGCATCCGGCCCTCTCAATTCCTGGCAAATAGATGGGGAAGAAATGGAGATAGTGACATATTTTATTTTCCTGGGCTCCAAGATCACTGTAGATGGGGACTGCAGCAAAGAAATGAAAAGACGCTTTCTCCTGGGGAGGAAAGCTATGGCAAATCTAGACAGCATCCTAAAAAGCAGAGACATCACCCTGCCAACAAAAGTGCGTTTAGTCAAGGCTATGGTCTTCCCAGTTGCAATGTATGGCTGCGAAAGTTGGACAATAAGGAAGGCCGAGCGTCAAAGAAAAAGCGGTGAAGACTTATCAGCAGCCGCCATTGATGCAGCGGAGGAGCGGGCGGCAAGAAGACACGTGGGGGGGGGGGGGAGGTTCCAAGCCAGCAGGAAAGATAACGCAGCACGAGAGGATTGTGCTAGCCTGGTTGGCGCCTGGGCGTGGGCTCAGGGCTCCTTAAAAGGCGCCACGTGGAGGAGCCCTGCCTCTTGCGCCAGGCTTGCCACCCGAGCAGCTTGTCTGCTCGCAGCTGCAGTTTCTCGGCCGGGGAGGTCCCTTGGGGCAACAAGCTGTTGGAGTGCTTCCCTGGCCTCGGTACTCCTGAAGTCTGGCAGCGGAGCAGGAGTCTGGGGTCTCCTGTGCAGCAAAGCCCTTCATCTGCGCTGTGGCTTTTTCGGGCTCTTTCAACCTTCCTGCCCCATGAGCCCGTTTATTATCTGCTGTGCCTTTAAGAGCAGCGCAGCGGGCTTCGCCTAAGCTCACCTCCTTCCCACTCAGGGCTTCCAGCAGGATCCCTTCCTCCAGGCCTCCAGGCCGTTTCCTTGCATATTCGAAGCCTCCTCAGAGTGAGTGAAAGATTGGAGCCCTCCAGCTTTTCCCTCAGCTGTTCTCTGTGAGTCGGCAGTCGGCCGGGGAGGGTTGGGGGGGGGGGGAGTGTGCATGGTTTCTCCTGCCCAGCCAGGATCTACAGGGAAACGTGCACTTGGGAAAGCCTCCCCTTCTCTCCCCCCCCCCCCCCCCGTTCAATGGGAGATCCGGGGGAATGAGGAAGGAGAACAATGCACAACAGCACTTGCCATCCACCTTCACCAGTGGAGCAGGGGTGAGAACGGGGGGGGGGGGGACCCTGGTTGCAAAACCCCCAGGACCCTGGTTGCAAAACCCTGGCAACCCTCATCGCAGGCCCTCAGGCATGCAGCATCAGATTCCTGGGGGGCATTTGGACTTCCAGGGCAGTGGGTCTGGCATTGCACCTGAGAGGCCCTTTGTTCAAGCCCAGATACATTGGGCTGGGAGGGACCTGGGTTGCCCCTGGCACACGAGGAGGCCTTCACTGAGTCGCCTGGATCGCCACAAACAAACAACGAGCAAAAACTACTGCTAGTGGATTTTTCTCCAGGCTAGCAAGCTGGGATCTCCTAGGTCATGTAGTCCAACCCCCTGCTTCAGGCAGCGGTCTTGCTTGTAAGAGCACAGAGTTGGCAGGGATCTCAATGGCCATCTAATCCAACCCCCTGCATCAGGCAGCGGTCTTGGTCATAGGAGCACAGACCTGGCAGGGATCCCTGGGGGTCATCCAGTCCAACCCCCAGCTTTAAGTAGTAGCCCTGGTTTGCAGGGTCACAGAGCTGGCTGGATCTTCCTTCCATCTGGTCCAGCCCCCTGCTTCAGGCGGCAGTCGCGTTTTGCAGAGGCACAGAGCTAGCATCATCTGGTCCAGCCTCCTGCTTCAGGCAGTAGTTGTGGTTTGTAGGGACACAGAGCTGGCAGGAACCTCCTTAGGGTCATCTGGTCCAGCCTCCTGCTTCAGGCAGTAGTTGTGGTTTGTAGGGACACAGAGCTGGCAGGAACCTCCTTTGGGTCATCGGCTCTAACCCCCTGCTTCTGGCAATGGTCTTGGTTTACAAGAGCACAGCTGGTAGGCACCTCCACGGCATGTAGTCCAACACCCTGCTTGGGCATTGATCTTGGTTGCAGAAGCTCAGAGCTGGCAGGGCCCCATAGGGTCATCTAGTCTTACCCCCTGCTCAAGCAGTGGTCTTGGTTTGCGGGAGCTCAGAGTTGGTAGGGACCTACAGGGTCATCTAGTCCAACTCCTTGCAATTGTGGAAAGCAAGGACATTACAGTACTTAATGGGACCCTGGAGTATACAAAGGCAGTGGCTCGGTTTACAGGAGCTCTGAGCTGGCAGGGATCTCCAGGGTTATCTAGCCCAACCCCTATTTCCAGAAGTGGTCTCATTTACAGGAGCTCAAAGTGGGCAAAGACCTCCTGAGTCAGGTAGTCCAGGTCCCTGCTTCAGGCAGTGTTCTTGGTTCGTCGGAGATCAGAACTGGCAGGGATCTCCATAGTCATCTAGTCCAACCTCCTGCTTAAGGCAGCAGTCTTGGTGAGCGGGAGCTCAAAGCTGACAGAGATCTCCTGGGTCTTCCAGTCCAACCCCCTGCTTCAGGCAGTGGTCTTGGTTTGCAGGAGCATAGAGTCGGGAGAGACATCCAGGGTCATCTAGTCCAAACCCCTGCCTTAGGCAGCAGTCTTAGTTTGTGGGAGCTCAGAGCTGTTGGGGAACTACAGGGGCATCCAGCCCAACCTCCTGTTTCACACAGAGGCAGGCTATTGCACACCAGCTCTGGGGGTCTCCAGCTAGGGAACCTGAATGGGTGGCCAATTTTGCTTGCTGGCATTTATTTATTTATTTATTTATTTATTGTATTTCTATACTGCCCTCCCCGGAGGCTCCCCGGAGGCCCTTGCATGGAGGGCAAGGGCCTCTTCTGCAGCAGTTTCGGGGGCACACTCCTAGTGGGATGGATGGCCACAGGCTTTATCCTTGACAAACGTTGCCATGTGGACCAGCAGCGGTTATGGGATTATACCCACCCAAATCCTCGGAGCTGTGGTACAGGTAAGGAATTATGCCTGACATTTGAATCCCGGCTTAGGCCATATGCAGTACAAGTCATATGGGGTATCAACCCCTCCCCCAGGGGAGCGGGGGTGCCACCAACCCCCTGGGTGGGGGTTGAGGCCCTCAGAGGCTCTCAGCTGGAGGCCGGTGGTCAGTGGCTGCCAGCCAGGGCTACACCTTTGTATTTGCCAGGTAATATGGACCCGTTGCCAGTGCTTGCATGCTTACAGCAGCAGTCAGGCATTGCCTGATGATTTCTGGGCAGGCCATGCCTTTCCACAAATGGTATCCAGGTCACCACCTGGCCTTGCTTGGTGGAACAGCCAGTCCTAGGTTGCTTGCAGTTAATGGGCCAGCCTGGCTTGGAGAGGGGGGGTGTCTTGCAGGTCCATCACGGCTGTGGCGTCGGCGTGGATGGGAGAGCAATACCGAGGGCCTCCCCAGGGCTCGGGCCTGGAATTCACTTGGCACAGGAAATGGCTGCTTCAGGACTGTTGCACAAGAGATGCTGCTCCCTAGAGGCCAGTGGAAGTCTTTGGGCTGGGAAGTTAAGTAGCCCACAAGGTAAGGTGTGTTGCTCTCGGGGAGCATCCATCTGGTCATTTGGTCTCAGCTATGACAGAATGCAGGTGGATCAGTGCACGTCGGACCACTTCTTCTGCGGGGGCCTCTTCATCCCATCCGGGGATTACACGGCTTCATATTTATGCAGCAAGGTTTGTCCCCCCCCCCCCCATCACCTTAATGCCACTGCTGTCTCCAGTTGGCAGGGGTGGTATGCACATTAAGTTCCGTGTATTAGTCCAGCATACCTCAGGTCTCCTATGCTGGCACTTGGGGTTGCCCCAGTAAGTCATCCGGGGGTCAAAGGTGATATACATCAAGATTTCGCAGCAACAGGGTTCAACATTTGTAGATTGCTCAGCCAGCAGCTGGGGGTCTCCTGCAAGGAGCAGCCCATTACTTGCTATGCTGGTCATATACTGGCGAACTCTGTCCTTGGTCGTCTCCGACAGAATGGAGTGGTGGGGGGCTGGGCTGCCCTCGCTCCAGCATTTTTGGGTGTCTGGCAGCCTCAGGACCTGGGGTCCCTAGGGCCAGTCCGCGGGGACTGTACTCAGCCTAGTGCGACAGCCAAATCACAGAGACCACATGGCTTCAGCTGGTATTCCAGTCAAACCTAATCAGGGGTTGGGCCTGGGATCATGGCAATGGTGGGTCTGATTCGCTGGTTTACCTGGATGGCATGACAGATGTCAGATGGTAGGGTATGTCCAACCACAATGAGGCTGCCCATGGGTGCACAACACTGAATCTGGGGGCACCAGGAGGCTTGGGTTGGTGCCAATCAGTGTGTGATGATGCCCAGAAGTTTTTTCTAGTAACAACCTTTTGGTTACCTTCAAGGTAGTGGTCAGTGGGGAGGCAAAAGCCAGGATTGGAGCATGGCGCCAAGCAGCGGACAGGATGGCATGCGGTAAGAGCAAGAAGGAGGTCCAGTTGTGGAGTCCAGAGGCATCGCCTGGCCCAGACACTGCGGAGGGTGGCCGCTGCTTTCCTGGACATCATTGTGACAGAGGACTTCCTATACAAGCGTGCTGGCTGGCGTCTGTATTTCCCGAAGCCTAGACTGCTTGTTCTGGAATACTGGCCTGGCTATGGTTGCAGTGTGGAGCAGAGCACCAGGCCATGTTTAGCAGCAGCTGCTGTATAGAATTTTGCCAGCTTTGGCAGGGGATGGGGTGTTGAGCCCTGGTAACTTCAAGGGGCAATTACAATCCAGACTGTGTGGCTGGGATGCCATGTTGCAAGAGGCAAATTCCCACGAGAGGCACACTGGGGGCGGACATTCCCCACAGAATGCCCACTCCAGCCAGAGTGCCAGGGGGATTTGGGATGTGGTTACCAATTGGAGCTCCCATGGTGGGGTGCGGTTCTGGAGTGTTGGTGGGAACGAGGCCAGGGAGCCTCGTTCTGGTGGCGGTTTTGGCATGGGATGGAGCCTGTTTGGGGGGAGTTCGGTCTGCGCATCGGACTCTCCAGGTTTGGGACCTCCCTACGAGGTGGCAGGTCTGCGAGCAGGGCCGACCCGGCTGGGAAGGCTTGGGGCTCGCAGTGCCAGGTAGCCCGGGGTGGGACCAAGAAGGAGGTGGGCACCTCTCCTTGGCACCCCGGGGCTTACAGTGCCGGGTGGCCTGGGGCGGTGGCCGAGTGAAGTGTGCGCTTCCTCTTGGCGCCCCAGGTGGACACTTCCCTATGGTGGGAATCCAGTGGCAAGGGGACCCGCGTTCCTGGTGGGGGAACCGGGTGGGCCCCAGGGCGCCACTGGCTCTTCCTATGGATGGGATCCCAGCAGCAAGGAGGCCTGTGTTCCCAGCGGGGGATCCAGAAGGACTCCAGGGCGCTGCTGGGTCCGGGTTCTTGTGGTCTTCTGACTGCAAGTCAGGCTCCCTCTCCCATGCTGTGCCAACACTCCTGTGGAGTATTAATAAAGCTGTGGCCTTGTTTAAGCCAACTAAAATGTGTGAGTGTCTTCCTTGAGCCCAAAATGCCCTTCTGCAAGTCAATTGAGGCTTTTGAACTCTGGTGCTGGAGAAGACTCTTGCGAGTCCCTTGGACTGCAAGGCGAACAAACCGGTCAGTCCTAGAGGAGATCAGCCCTGACTGCTCCTTAGAAGGCCATATCCTGAAGATGAAACTGAAATACTTTGGCCACCTCATGAGAAGGAAGGACTCCCTGGAGAAGAGCCTAATGCTGGGAGCGATCGAGGGCAAAAGAAGAAGGGGACGACAGAGAATGAGGTGGCTGGATGGAGTCACTGAAGCAGTAGGTGCAAACTTAAATGGACTCCAGGGAATGGTAGAGGACAGGAAGGCCTGGAGGATCATTGTCCATGGGGTCGCGATGGGTCGGACACGACTTCGCACATAACAACAACTCTCTAATCTTAGACCAACCCTTTAACAACTATAGCAATCATATACTGGATATTCACTAGGAACCTCCAAATGCATCTCAAAATCTAGAGTAAATAATGACTTTTCAGATAATTTTGGACTGAAATTATGGGAGCTTTTGTTTGATTGAAATAGGGTTCAGGACAGCAGAATCACCTCACTTTGTATATTTGGTGAATCAGCTTATCTACTTTTCGACCCATGTACAGATGCACAGAGTTAAAAAAAAAGTTTGTCCTCTATTTATTTCTTTTTCTACAGCTGCAAATCTCAAGAAACCAAAATCACCTTAACATTCAGCATTTGAGATATAGACTTCTTCCTTACAACACATAAGGCCAAAAATGGAAATATTCCCATTTCTTCCATTTCTTCTTCTCTAATGCTGTAAGTCCCAGGATACCCAAATCACCTTAACGTCCAGTACTTTGTCTGTTTTGATGATCCACAGGTTGAGAGCAAGGACTTTAGGCAGAACTTCCAAGGATTCCAAGGAAAAATAAAGCACAACAGTGATGGAGCGTTCCTGCCTAGCAAGTAAATGCTAGTCCCAGAAAAAGAAAAGCAGAACCGGCAGAAGATGAGACAGCACAGTTTTGGCTGGCAGCACAACACAAAAGAATTTCAAAGAAATAAGAATTTAAGGCAAATCCAAAACCAGAATCTATGGATTTCCTCAGTCTGACTGAGTTAAATGGAAGAGTGGCTTCCCAGAAAGGTGACAGAAAGAGGTTGTATCCAGGCAGGGTAGACAAAAGGGCTGGCAGGGTGGAGGCTTTGCTGCCATGACGAAATGACAGGTGACAAAAGCAGATAGGGTGCAGGTAGGATAGACAAATGGGCAGGCAGAGTGGATGCTTTCTGTATGCCTGAAACAGGCTAGCAGGTTCAGAGACAGTCAGGGAAGATCAGCAAGAGGTAATCAGCTAACTGATAGTAATTAGATTTTGCACTTGCCAATGACAATACCTTTACATCAAAGTGGATGCCTGCAGTGGATAGGCATGCAGATATTCCATCAGTGAGCCAGTTTCCTGCTGAAGCTTTTGTCTACTAGCTTAGCTTGAAGAGAACTTTGATCTCACCCTCTTCAAAGTAAGGCATCGCTAGCATGGCTACCAAGCCAAATTTAGCCAGGAATGAATCCAGACAGACAGTACTCATCTAGGTAAGAAGGAGGTCATTGGTAACACTTGTAACTAAAGGTAAAATGGAGATGGGACCATTGCTTTCTCTAAAGATATCGCAGCGAGGGGGTCGTATATAAATCAAATGAAGCTAGCAAGTAAGCAACCAGGGGCACCAGGACACAGTAATAATGCAGTTATTAATATCCCATCTTTAAAGGCAAATCACAATTCTCTCAATCCATTACTTATATCAGATATTTTTAAAGGGTAACCATGATGACCTCAGTAGAACAACTAGATCTGAGTCCAGTATGACCTTAAAGGTCTCCAGTATCAATGAGATCAATGAGATTTTGGGGCTATGAGATTTTAAGAGCTGATTCTCCCTTTGTCACATACCAAGGAAGGGAACTTTGACTCTTGAATGGTTATGCCCTCCAAATCATGCTTGTCTCAAATCAAGTTGTACATACATCATTGTTTGTACTAAAAGCTACATGAAATGCATTCTTTTAAGTCCAACCACTGGGGCCTTCAGATTGACAAATGGACTGATTTTTCCCTTCGCTTTTCCACACACTTTTTTGTAAAATCATAGAGTTGAAAGGTACCTCCAGGGCCATCTAGTTCAACCTCCTGCACAATACAGGAACTCAAAATTACCTGCCTAACCAAAATGACTCCAATTTTATGCTCAAATAATCCCCCCCAGAAAAAAAAAATATCCAGAATCCAGCCTGGACTGGAGGAAATTCACTATCATCCCACAGTGGCGACCAGCAATTCCCTGGATATGCAAGGAAGGGCCACAACAGACAAACACTAGTACATCCCTTCCTACCCACCCACTCACAATCTGCCTACGTTCATAAAATAAGCATTTTGGTCAGATCATAAAATCATAGATTCATAGAATCATAGAATCATAGAGTTGGAAGGTACCTCATGGGTCATCTAGTCCAACCCCCTGCACAATGCAGGACACCCAGAACCTTTCTTCATATGTCTTGGTCTCCAAACCCCTCACCATGTTTGTTGCCCTCCTCTGGACATGCTCCAGTTTGTCAACATCCCTCTTCAACTGGGGTGCCCAAAACTGAACACAGTACTCCAAGTGAGGCCGAACCAGAGCAGAGTAAATTAGCCCTTAAATTTCTTCACTGGAAACCTCAATTAAGTATGCACTGCTCCACATATATTTGTCATAGAGCTTTATTGGAAAAAGAAGGGAAGGAAACTTCAATTGTTTATTATGAACGCAAGCTACTGGGGGAAAGATGAAGACTGGTATGATGATCATGCCCTCTTCCCTTCTTCACAAGCAGGATTTTCCTTACTGTGTTCTCTCTTGCGGAGGAGCCTTTTTATTTATTTTCTTCTTGTTTGTATATGGTTGTCCCACTGAGTCATTTATGACAGACAGACAGGCAAACAGATAGTTGCTGGTCCAGCCCAGTGAACTGAGGGAAGAGATAAAATCATTTTCTTATATTAGGCTATTTGAAATGGCACATGACTTTTAAAAGTTATATATCTATATCTATCTATCTATCTATTTAGAGAGAGAGAGAGAGAGAGAGATGTATGTGTGTGTGTGTTTGTATATATATGTTTTAACTTGGTGAAGAAAAAATCAGGTGGAATGAGGTTTAGGGTATTTGTGGTAAACAGATACTAAGGTAATTTTGTATATACACAATAATTTGTTGCCAACAAGGAAGTGTTTCTGTTATTTAACAAGGTCTTTAAAATTTGGAGGAGAGAGGCTTTATTTTCAGTTTCTGTTTAAACACTCAAGCATAGGGTTATGACTTTAAGTGACATGTAAAGTTTAGAAGGCAGGAACATACAACCAAGTTCCCAAAATCCTTCTTCATACACCAACAAGGGATCACTTCTCTTTTCTAGAAACTATTTACCTTCATAACTGGCCAGGGATCACTCCTCTTTACTAGAAGTGATTTCCCCTTTTTTGTTTGAATTAGAATGCTCCTTGATCCACTTACTCTCTTAGCCTCTTTCCCAGTCCACAGTCAGTGCTTAACTATCTCTTTGTCATGGCCCTGTCTCCAGAGGCTGCCTCTGCACCACTGCCTGAGCTCATTCTGCCAGCTCCCTCAGAGGAAGAAGTGGAGGAGCTGGAGCAAAGCAGCAGGGTGCTGCTTAGAGAGGCAAGTCCTGATAGGGAGCCACAACCAGGTCCCAGCCAGACAAGCACCATGCCCTCTGCACCAGCATTACCTCAGCCTGCAGCAACACCCCTGAACAGCCCAGACTCATCTCCAGAGCGCAGGAGGGAATGCAGGAGGACAACGTTGGTAACACGCAGGCAAAGTGCTCGGCTTAGACTACAGCAACAGGCTAGGTTGGGCTCAGGTGGGGCTCATTCATCAGAGGAAGGCTGAGTGCCAGGTGCAGTCACTTGGTGTGACAGCTCGGCTTGTTCTTAAGCACAGCAGAAGTGCATCCCAGTGTGGCTGCAACCTTGTGCACATGTCCACCTGTTGCTTTGACTGGTTTCCTGCTCCCCGACGTTTTGGCAAAGCTCTGTTTGACTGATTCCCGGCTTGACCTTGGTAAAGATAAATGACAACTCTTTTGGTTCTCCTTTGGACTTCGTCAGCTAACAATTCCTGATAAGACCCAGACTGGACTTTTGACTACTCTCTGGTACGCGCTTTGAACTTGCTTGACTCGGTAACCGTGCTTGCCCTTGCACTAACCCTGCGTGTGCCCGGCTAGGGCAGCACACTCTTCTTCAATGTTCAATTCCCAAACACAATTATTTAATTGAATCTCTCAACAGAGTTCTGCCTGAACAGTCACTCAAATATTTTCAGACTCTGCTAGGCATTAAACCTTGATGCTTCATCACAAGTAGATAAAACATTTTCCTAATCCATCAATTATTTTCTTTTCCATCTCTCTCTCTCTCTCTCCTCAGTGATTAAATCAATCAGCAGATGTATGGTCTTAAACTATTTATGATTGCATTTTATCATTGAAGATACCTGCCCTGAGCTTTACAGGAAAGGCAGGCGAGAATAATACATATGATTACTATTACTATTGATTACTATTGTTATCATTATGAGTCTGATGTATAAACCAGTTCAAGTCAAGTACAGTAAACTATTAGGAAGAAAAGATGGAAAGGAGACACTTAATCAGCAAGTAACTTTAATGGCATATTCACAATATAGAAAAGAAATGAATTAATTCAAGGCAAGAGTAGGACAGTATGCAGTTGCAAATATAGGATTGCAATTTTATATGGAAATCCAGCAAAAAACATTCATTTTTATACCATTCTAGTGTGTAATTGTGTATCTCTTTACTTATGTATGCAGTGAAAGTTTTAATTAATCTGAATTATGTTCTTCCCACATGGCTAATTCAGAACAAATGAACTCAGAAAAAAGAGGTAAGGGGCTACCTTGAAGGAACCAAAATGTGTGTTGGAATAAACAAGGAAGGAATCTATGATAAAGGGGAGGAGCCCCCGATAAGATAGTGGGACTCCTTCCTCTTCCTGATGCTATGGGAAGGCCTGGGAAGTAGTAGGAAATGGAAGAATTAAGATGCCAAGAAGGGAGACATGATACAGTGGGATCACATCTGGAAAATAAAGTAGGATGTCTTGAACAGACAATTCAACAGCTTTGGTTAATATCTGAGTAAGTTGATCAATCTTGGCCTCTATTAGTTTTATTCTATTGAAGATAAGTTCAACGGTTTTTGCTGTCAGACTAAAGGGGTCTAGATGTACTAGCTTCAAAGCCCATTCCTAAGAATGGGCCTTGAAAGGGCCCCCTCCCCTGGTTCCCAGCCAGGCAGCTTAAGGTGACTCAAGTGGAGTGGGCGGGGGCTGGCCAGCTCATTAGCAGGCCCAGGACAGAGCTCCTTAGCAGGCAGTCAGCAGGCTAGGAGGCCCTTGTTAGCAGGGCCAGCCTAGCAGGCCAAGAGGCCCTAGTTAGCAGGCCCTCTACTACAACCCTTTGCCCAGGGCCCTCTCCCCTTACCTGCTGCTGGCTCCAGGCATTGAGGCATGTCTGAGAGTCCAGGGATGGAGGGCAGGAGCAACAGGGGCAGGGCCAATCGGGGTGCAGCCAACTTTGCTGATTGGCCCTATTGGCCCTATTGGCAACCCTGATTGGCCCTATTCCAACTTGAACAGCTGGACACGTTCCACCCCCCAGGCTGTTTCACAAATATATAGAGGAACCATGGATAAGGATATGTAATTCACTTGATTTTGTTTTCCTGTCATGAATTTTAACTTGTATAAATTGGATGCCACACTATTTCCTTTGCAGGATGTACATTACCCAGAATTTGCCCCATTCCTGATTGTATCTGATAATTGACGTTCAATAGTTTAGCTCAATTGTATGTGTAATGTTAAATACTGGCAGCCACTGAGCTAGTCTTGGGTTTGGGCAGGCACTACATGCTGTGACAACGTACTAAATAAAGACCACAAGCTAAATCCAAAGCTGCTTTTATTATGATATGTGGCATTTTTCTGCTCAGAATATTTTTTATTGGAAGTTTTGGTACTTTGATTTATAAAAGAGCCATGCAATGGTGTTTTTGTTTTGTTTGTTTTATAGGAATGACTGCTGAATTCCCAAGGAGTAATAGCTTTGATATAATCTTCCATCCCAAATAAAACACCCCACATAATGTCTCAATATCAACAAATATGCTCCCCCTTTTCTTTTTTTGGTAATAAGCATGAGTACTAATTGTTGCTAATTTGGTTTTGATGGGTTTTACCTAATTAGCACTTAAGGCATTTTTACAAACTTAGATGTTCTAATGAAGAACACTAATTACCTTTTTCCTATCAGCACAAAAGATTCCTAGTGACAAGAAAAATCATTTTTATATTCCTGTCTGACCCATCAAGCACTGTGATTTTGGGAACTCATTTTCTCTGCTGAAACCCTCAACCCTTTGGTTTTTGATATCTTTCTTTTCTGAAGAGCTGTATCTTGATTGCTCTGACTACTAATTAATCTCTATAATTATTATATTCTTTAAAATGATTAAGATCAGTAACAACAGCAAAATAGTGGATGAAAAGAAACTCAATTGATGTTGCAGATTAAAATAGTCTGATTTTTATGAAAGCAAGGATATCCTATTTTGATATGTTTGAGTCCACTTACAAAGATTGTAGTGCAACTGGATCACCTTCCTCTTCTATTGAAAACATTAATGATTCATATAAAAATAAGCAAGCGTTTTAAGGTAATCAGAGTACCACATAATTCCGGTTTACTTTTGCTGCACTTGTTGAATCATTTGATTTATATGGATTCTAGGTTCAATCTGACCTGTCCAGAGCAGTTTCTAGTATGTAAGTAAAACTCTGCATCATCAAAATTCCAGTCTAACTTTTAAGCACAAGTTAAAAATAAAAGGAGTCTCAAAAGCTACCAGAACTGGGGACAACTCCTCCCTGCTGTCAAATTTGACCAGCATTACTAGCCAATTTGTTTATTCTAGTCTGCACATTAACCTTGCCAAGAAGTGTCAAGACTAGAGCTATTCCCCATCCTCATTCCCATCCCAAGTGAGCTCGTTGGAAAATAAAGTATTTGGTTTATGCTGCACAGCAAGCCACTTTCCACCACTCTAATTAATGATGTGTTGCTTTAGGAATTATTCTTGTTTGCTTAAAAGTCATTCTTCAAACTTGCTTTCACAAGAATTCTGACCATAGAAAGACAAACTTAAAGAAAGACACTTAATCCTGTCCAACTCTGTAACAACATGCAAGAACACCTAACAAAAAGTCAGAATGATATCTTTCTCATCCCAATAGATTACTGGACTTTCCATTTGAAAACCTTCTGTCAAAAAATGATGAAGTGACTCCAAAGCATTCTTCCTTTTCTGCATCAAATAATGCTCATTGGGTCATGAAACTGAAGATATTGGTAGTCTTTTCATGACAGAAACTCCAATGAAATGTCTTATAATGAATAGCTGATTGGATTTTTGAACATAGGCACACCTGCAATTAAAATCCTATATGTTCCCTTCATTTTAGCTCACCCTCAAACCTCCCAAGTTACAAAAGCTACTGTCTCCTGTGTCCCTATGGGGGACTGTTTTCAGTGATGGACCCCATCTGCCCCACATTTCTGCTTCTACATGCGGCAGCCAGGGGAGAAAGTTTTCACCTTGCAGGAGGATCACAGGGGACATTTTTTTCTGCTTAGGAATGCAATAGCATCACTGAATTCCTAAACAGAAAAAAAATCCCGCACATGGCATGGCAGTGCAGTGGAGAACTGTGGAGCTACCTAGGGCGATTTGCATCCCTTTGACCCATTATGCACGGGGGTTTTAGCGCGCGTTCGAGGTGGAATGGCGGCGACTAAAATCACCGATAACGCACGGAGTCGGCTGCAACCGGCCGCAGATTCGGTGCACGTCGCCGAAAAACCACGTTAGCGGAACGCGGAAGAAAGCGCAGCTTCCCGGGTGACCAGGGCGCAACCGGAGGCGGCGCTGAATTGACCACGTGCATAATCGGGGAGGCCAGAGGGTCGGAGGCGGCGCGACCGTTCAAGCGGCTGCCAGAACGAACAGCAGCGCAGGCCGGGGGGAACCCAAGGGAACATGGACGGAAAGGCGGTCGGAGAGCTCACAGTGGAGGGGGGTGAGGGGATTGCCGCGGCTAAGGACGACAGAGAGGCTGGCCACCCACCTCCTACCCATTCTCAAACACACACCCCAACCACAAACGAGAACAGAGGCGAGGTCTCTAAGAAAATACAAAAAGTTTATAAAACAGTGTGAATGAACAAAGCACAAATATACAATACAAAGCTTAAAGTAGGGGAAACAATTTAAAGGGGAAACCTATGGGCAGAGGAACCGGGGCAGCAAAGAAGGGGAGAGGTGAACTGGGAGTAAACTAATGGGGAGGGGAAACATGCTCCCTCCCCCTCTGTGCCTGACAAGCCCAGCAGGGCTGCGCCTGCGCAGGTTGCTTCCGCCATTCCTGGCCTCCGCCTCTGACGCTCGCCAACGCAGCGGGGTGCTCACCTCGCTTCCCCTTGGCTCCGCATCGACTCCTCGACACCCACCGCTCTGGGTTTTGCTGCCGTCGTGCCCCGTCCCGTGCATAACCGGTTTGCTTCGCGTCTTCCCCCTCCATGTTTTCCATGTGACCCAAAATCGCCGTTTCGGCGGCCGTGCATACTGGGCCTTTCAGGACCCTGTAATTGGCCCAGGGTGGGGGGAGTAGCCGGGCCTGGAAGGCTTGAATCTTCCCTGCCAAATGGGCCTGGGTCAACATAGGCCCCAAATGTGGAAAGAATCCATGTTCCCTTGTCACAGGGCAAGCTAGAACCTGATTTGGGCCAGGTGCAAACATCAGGTAGAAGTGGGGATTAGTCCTGCTGCCACATGATTGGCAGCCTGGCTTTTCCCCTTGTGCAGAAAAGGAGTCTAGAGACTCCTTCAAACAGTAAAAAGTGGAGAATAAAACCAACTCTTCTTCTACTTCTAAAAAAATGAATTTTGATCAATTCACCCATATATATTTCCCTGAATGGCTGAAACACAGCTTATGAGTCTCTTGGTATTTCCAGTCGGTCATAATATTACTGCCTTCTCAATTTGTCCAGAGTTTCAGGCATTACAAGCGTAGACCTATGGTGTTTTTAGGTTTCATCCCACATGCTATAAGGCTGATCCTTAAGTGTGACTGGATGGTCACAACATACAAGAGAATTCTGCTACTTTATACGCACCCATATAATATTGTTGTCATTTAAAGTAAGTTATACAATTGGTAATTAAATGGTCAATTCATCAAATTGTTATGTAGTTATCATGTAAATATCACTTACCACTCATGTAGTAAGATTTATATACTATACTATTAGTAAATCCCATTGCGTGCTTTAATGCAATGGGCACTAGCTCACGGTTTGGTTTTGTGCCTTACTTGGAAGCCTCACTCTCTCTGCACAACAGTCCTGGTCCAAGTTAGGTTCAAGCACACTTAGGAAGTATGAAATTCCAGAACATGAACATCTATCTGGCAACCTTACCTCTTTACCTTCTTTATGCAATGTTTTATTGACCGAAAATAGGCCAAGGGCTCTATGTGGCTCTGTGAGTGGCTACTGAGGCATTATACCCTTTTGAAGCCCACCTTTCAAGGAATATTTCCAACCCAGAGGTAGCCAATCTCCAGGTGAGTTGGAAGGGACCTCATGGTTCATCTAATCCAACCCCCCTGCACTATGCAGGACACTCACATCCCTATCGCTCATCTACTGTAACCTGCCACCCCTTTGCCTTCACAGAATCAGCCTCTTCATCAGATGGCTATCTAGCCTCTGTTTAAAAATTTCCAAAGATGGAGAACCCACCACCTCCCGAGGAAGCCTGTTCCACTGAGAAACCGCTCTAACTGTCAGGAACTTCTTCCGGGTGTTTAGATGGAATTTCTTTTGAATTAATTTCATCCAACTCGTTCTGGTCTGTCCCTCTGCTCTATTCTTCATATAGTACCCTTTTAAATACTTGAAGATGGTTATCAAATTCCCTTTCAGTTGTCTCATCTCTAGGCTAAACAGACCAAGCTTCAACAACCTTTCTTCATATGACTTGGTCTCCAAACCCCTCACCCTCACTTGGTCTCCAAACCATCTTTGTTGCCCTCCTCTGGACACGTTCCAGTTTGTCAACATCCCTCTTCAACTGGGGTGCCCAAAACTGAACATAGTACTCCAAGTGAGGCCGAACCAGAGCAGAGTAAAGCAGTACCATCACCTCGTGTGATCTGGACACGATACTCTGTTTGATACAGCCCCAAATCCCATTTGCCTTTTTTACACTGCTGACTCATGTTCAAAATATGGACTGCTAGGTCATTTTTGCACATGCTACTGCCAAGACAAGTCTCCCCCATCTTATATTTGTGTTTTTGGTTTTTCCTACCTAAAGCAGAACTTTACATTTGTCCCTATTGAACTTCATTTTATTCACTTTAGCCCACTTCTTGAGCTTATGAAGATCTCCCTGTATTCTATTGCTATCTTCAGGTATCTTTGCTACTCCTCCCAGTTTAGTATCATCTGCAAATTTAATAAGTATCCCTTCTAATCTCTCATCCAAATAATTTATAAATCATCTTCTGGAATTACTGGTCATCTCCAGGCTATAAAGATTGGTTCTGCAGGCAGAAAAGACTGCTTTGGAGGGTGGACAGGGTTGTTATACAGAAGAAAAATTTAAATCCCCCCAAGCAGGTTGTTGTGAATATGATACACTTGATGTGTACTGCACATGGATTTTGTACAGATGAAACAGGAGGCAAAAGTACCCCTGCAACAACATCCAGTTTCATCCACACAACAACCCTGTGCAATGTGTGGTAGGCCTCAAATGTTCAGAGAGTGACAGAGAAGAGACACACATGGCTTGGCTGTGTCTTCTCTCCAGCAGTGAAGCCACCCACAGCAGTATTTTAAGTGAGAAGGTACATTTATGTGGCCTCCCTGTCAGCCAGTGGTTAGGACCAGAAGGGGAAAACATTCCCCCCTCAAAAGGGAAGTATATTCATGTCCACACACTCCCCTGCATTGCTCTTGGAAATATGTTCCTCATCTCAATCAGGAGCTGTTTGAAGCTTCCTCCACAGCAGTCCTGAAAGAAAAGGGGGGGAGGGGGTGCAGAATCATGAACAAGAGCAGCCATTGGCCCTGAGTGGGGGGAGATTCCACTAATAGGAAGCTTTGGAACCTTCAGCATGTTGTCAGAAATACACAATGCATATCTTTTAACATTACTTCACTGTTAAAATAACAGCCTGTTGTGGGGAGAGGAATGGGAAGGCGACTGTAAGCCGCTTTGAGCCTCCTTCGGGTAGGGAAAAGCGGCGCATAAGGACCAACTCTTCTTCTTCTTCTTCTTCTACCCTTGCCAGGGGCTTTCTGCCGGCATTGCTAGGAGTTTGTCCCTGGATGCTCACCAGGACACATGTAAGTGCCCTGGGGGTGGGGACCTCCATTTTCGTTAGGCCAGGAAGCCCTCACACTGCCTCACAGAGGTGGCATGAGTGCCTCCCAGCCCAATGGGAACCAGCGGGGGGAGGGGGGCTTTCCCTTCTTCCTTGGGCCGGGAAGCCTCCCTCCCCCCCCCAAAAAAAATGACAGGAAAGGCTGGAGAAAGAGGGAGGCTTTCCTTCCTTCCTTCCTTCCTTCCTTCCTTCCTTCCTTCCTACTTTCTTTTCTGCCTTCCTTTCTGCCTTTTTTCTGTCTGTCTTTCTTTCTCTCACTCTCTCTGTCTGTCTGTCTCCCCCCTCTACAACCCTACTAGTTCCCGCTGCATTCCTGACTACAGCAGGCTTTTTTACTACTTATATTATATTTCATATAGATCTGCTTTGTAGTTAAGCTGTGTGATATCAGCAAGTCATTTCCCTTGATCTCTCTCACATAGTAACTTAACAGGCAATTTTAAAAAGTGTTTTCATTTTTGTTTCAGAACATATAAAATCAATATCCAGCAACTGAACCAGAGTAAATCATGCAAGTCAGATGATATCAAGTTGTCCAGTGGTTGTCTCAGATCTGGCCCCAGGAAGTCCTCAAAGACCAAAACAACCTAGGAAGGGGCCCTGTCCCTTCCCTACATTTCCTTGATAGAAATGAAGGCTGGGAATATTATTGTGGCTACCAAGCCATGACCACTTGGTACTTTCATAAAGCTATAAGTAATGCTTCTATGGCTTCTATGGCTCTATGTTGCCATGCTGAAAATTTATTATATTGATGTGTGCCAAAAATAGTTGTATTACAATGGCGGCTAAATAAAAGTTTCTTAATAATGTTCTAATGACCTTGTAAAAATATTGATAATTTTATGGTCGTTTTATGGTTGCTTTTCTTTATGAGACACCTCAAGTAGTTCTCCAGAGGTGCAGTATATACATTATGTAAAGAAATCGTTGGTTTAAGCCCCAGAAAACCTTAGATAAGTATACCAGATATTACTATACTGAAAGACAAAGCAGCCATGGAGTTTTTTGCCTACTTTTCTCCTGGTCCTTTTGTGTGCTCTTGTTGTGTATTCCCACACATTGTAGAAATTGGGGGAGTGGGAGAGTGAAAAGATTAAGAGGGGAAAAGGAGAGAAATAGTAGGGAAAGCCAAGGTTTTTTCCTCCCTCAAATTAGCAGTACTTTACAGATATAGTCCTATTTCTGTTTTCCTTGGTTACAACCTTGGCGTCTGAGTATAGAAAAATGTGCAAGAATGGACTATGAACATTTGGAGACAAGAGGGGGGTATTATGATTTTATTTATTAAAATATGTTCTATTAATAACATCTCAAAGAAGATGTATAATATTTAAGTGATGTTGAAGTGCCTAGCATAATTGTTCCACCAATAACCATGGCTATTTTGAGATATTTTATCATTCACTTGTTCTACAGCATGGTAGGTATAAAAAATATCCATGTTCCATGGTGCCTTCAGTTCCATCATTTGCTGTGCCTAGAACATATTCTGCATGTACTGATCTTCTTTCCATAATTCTATGTTGAGTTGGTATCAACATATTTTGGACACTGACTCTTTAAAACAAATAGATAAATGTCAGCAGTTCTGCTATCACAACAGTTAGCATGTGTTGCTAATTGATTCTTAAGCAGTTAATCCAGTACAAGTGTATTGTGAAACCAGATGGCCTAAGATTTTCAGCATATTTGACAGATTTTTTTTAAACACCTTATTATACATTCTGTCCTCAATCCAGGTCTCTTAATAGGCATTTAGTATGTGCTCTGTTTCAAGGTGAATTAAATAACTTCAAAATATGAAAAATTGGGAATGTTTGAATAAAAAGACCTGGTTCTAGGTATCGTTGGAAGATCATTTTGTTCTTTGCACATATTTGTCCCTATGTTACACATATTTATAAAATGCAGATAATTTTGCATTCATATTTGAATGGAATAATTAACAGAACCAGTTTCGTTAATTTAAGAGGGTAGTTGTATTGGTCTGTAGTAGAATGGTTAGATTTGACTCCACATCTGCAGAACCTCAGTACCTACAGGACCAACTCTTCTGCTACACCACCTTAAGAGCACTAAGATCAAGTGAAAAGAAATTGCTCAGAGTTACCAACCAAAACGAAGTAAAACTGGCCTCAACCAGGGCTTTTTTGGACTTGGACTCAGCCTGGGAGAACATTCTCCCTAATGATATCATGGTTCTCCAGGACCTTCAACAGTTCTGTGGAGCCTGTAAGACAGAACTGTTCTGTCAGGCCTATGGTTGATGCTAGGAAACAATCACCAAGGCAATGCTGGCCTCTCTGCCTAGGAATTCTGCTCATAAAATATTGATCTGCCCAGTATAAATCAGGCTCTTCCCTCAATATGGCTTAAAACAGTGTCCAGGCCAGGATGAAGGCAAGGGTGGCCTGGATGTCACTGACCAGGTACAAGATGGAGTGGACAGCGGACTGAGGCGGAACGCAACCCCAGCACTCACTGACTCCAATGAGATAATGCTGACAGTTGGACTCAGAGCTTGAGACATGGGTGGGGCACAATGCCCCCATACCCTACCACACTCATAGCCCTCAAGCGAAGCCACACCAGCCACCAATCCAATGCCTGCTGCCACAACCTCACTGTGACCCAAATGGAGGGTAGGGGAATGGGAGGCCAGGAAAAAGCAGGATAAAAGGGAATGGGGGCAGTGGGAGGAGAGGGGAAGCTAACTATGGAGAGGAGGAACAAGGGGAGGAGCAGCCCAGAAGAGGAAACTTACTGGAATCCACGAAGCTCCGAAGGCAGCCAACCAGGGACAGATGTGGGACCTCAACCAGCCCACAGAGGGGAGAATGGGAGGGGGTACCAAGAGGTCAGCGAGATCAAGCATGGAGGGGGGAAGCCCAGAACCCATGAAGGTCATAGTACAGGTGTATGTGCTACATTGTATTCCTGGGTGCATTGTATTCCTGGGTGCAATGGGCTTAGCCTTTAATAACTTATACAAGTAGGATTCACTCCACAAATCCTCTTTTTTTAAAAAAAATTGCATTTATTTCTAGATAAGAAGGTTCTTATCAAACAAGAAATGGTCAAACAAGAAATGACAAGACTGAACATCGACATTTTAGGAATCAGTGAACTAAAATGGACAGGAATGGGTGAATTCAATTCAGATGACCATCAGGTATACTACTGTGGACAAGAATCTCGCAGAAGAAATGGAGTAGCCTTCATAATCAATAAGAGAGTAGGAAAAGCAGTCTTGGGATACAATCCCCAAAATGACAGAATGATCTCAGTTCGAATCCAAGGCAAACCATTCAACATCACAGTGATCCAGGTCTATGCCCCAACCACTGCTGCTGAAGAGGATGAAGTTGATCAGTTCTATGAAGCCCTACAACACCTTCTAGAAGCAACGCCAAAAAATGATGTGCTTATCATCATGGGGGATTGGAATGCTAAAGTAGGAAGCCAAAAGATAACCGGGATAACAGGCAGGTTTGGCCTTGGAGTACAAAATGAAGCAGGACACAGGCTGGTAGAATTTTGTCAAGAGAATACAATGGTCATAGCAAACACTCTTTTCCAACAACCCAAGAGACGACTCTACACATGGACATCACCAGACGGTCAACACAGAAATCAGATTGACTATGTGCTCTGCAGCCAAAGATGGAAAAGTTCTATCCAGTCAATAAAAACAAGACCAGGAGCTGATTGTGGTTCAGATCATGAGCTTCTTGTTGCAAAATTTAGGCTTAAATTGAAGAAAGTAGGGAAAAGCACTAGGCCTCTCAGGTATGAACTAAATCATATCCCCGACGAATACACAGTAGAGGTGACAAATAGATTTAAGGAATTAGATCTGATAGACAGAGTGCCTGAAGAACTATGGACGGAGGTTCGCAACATTGTACAAGAGGTAGCAACTAAAACCATCCCAAAGAAAAAGAAATGCAAGAAATCAAAATGGCTGTCTGAGGAAGCTTTACAAATAGCTAAGGAGAGAAGGGAAGTGAAAGGCAATGGAGAAAGAGAAAGATACACCCAACTGAATGCAGAATTCCAGAGAAAAGCTAGAAGAGATAAGAATGCCTTCTTAAATGAACAGTGCAAACAAATAGAAGAAAACAATAGAATGGGGAGGACCAGAGATCTTTTCAAGAAAATTGGAGATATGAAGAGAACATTTCATGCAAAGTTGGGTATGATAAGAGACCAAAATGGTAGGGACCTCACAGAAGCAGAAGAGATTAAACAAAGGTGGCAAAATTATACAGAACAACTATACAAGAGCGAGCTTAACATCCCTGATGACCACAGTGGGGTAGTTACTGACCTGGAGCCAGACATCCTGGAATGTGAAGTCAAATGGGCCTTAGGAAGTCTGAGCAACAATAAAGCTAGTGGTGGTGACAGCATTCCAGTTGAACTATTCAAAATCTTAAAGGACGATGCAGTAAAAGTGCTACACTCAATATGCCAGCAAATTTGGAAAACTCAACAATGGCCACAGGATTGGAAAAGGTCAGTTTACATTCCAATCCCAAAGAAGGGCAATGCCAAAGAATGTTCAAACTACCGCACCATTGCACTAATTTATCATGCTAGCAAAGTTATGCTCAAAATCCTACAAGCTAGGCTCCAGCAATATGTGGACCGAGAACTTCCAGAAGTACAGGCAGGATTTCGAAGAGGCAGAGGAACTAGAGATCAAATTGCCAACATACGCTGGATCATCGAGAAAGCTAGGGAGTACCAGAAGAACGTCTACTTCTGCTTCATTGACTATGCTAAAGCCTTTGATTGTGTGGAGCACAACAAATTGTGGCAAGTTCTTAAAGAGATGGGAATACCAGAGCATCTTATTGGTCTCTTGAGAAATTTATATGCAGGTCAAGAAGCAACAGTGAGAACTGAACATGGAATCACTGACTGGTTCAAAATTGAGAAAGGAGTTCGGCAAGGCTGTATACTGTCACCTTGCCTATTTAACTTGTATGCAGAGCACATCATGAGAAATGCGGGATTAGAGGAGTCACAAATTGGGATCAAGATTGCAGGGAGAAATATCAACAACCTCAGATATGCAGATGATACCACTCTAATGGCAGAAAGTGAAGAGGAACTAAAGAGCCTGTTGATGCGGGTGAAGGAGGAGAGTGCAAAAGTTGGCTTGAAACTCAACATCAAGAAAACAAAGATCATGGCATCCGGACCTCTCAATTCCTGGCAAATAGATGGGGAAGAAATGGAGATAGTGACAGATTTTATTTTCCTGGGCTCCAAGATCACTGCAGATGGGGACTGCAGCAAAGAAATTAAAAGACGCTTGCTCCTGGGGAGGAAAGCTATGGCAAATCTAGACAGCATCCTAAAAAGCAGAGACATCACCCTGCCAACAAAAGTGCGTTTAGTCAAGGCTATGGTATTCCCAGTTGCAATGTATGGCTGCGAGAGTTGGACCATAAGGAAGGCCGAGCGTCAAAGAATTGAGGCTTTTGAACTCTGGTGCTGGAGAAGACTCTTGCGAGTCCCTTGGACTGCAAGGCGAACAAACCGGTCAGTCCTAGAGGAGATCAGGCCTGACTGCTCTTTAGAAGGCCTGATCCTGAAGATGAAACTCAAATACTTTGGCCACCTCATGAGAAGGAAGGACTCCCTGGAGAAGAGCCTAATGCTGGGAGCGATCGAGGGCAAAAGAAGAAGGGGACGACAGAGAATGAGGTGGCTGGATGGAGTCACTGAAGCAGTAGGTGCAAACTTAAATGGACTCCGGGGAATGGTAGAGGACAGGAAGGCCTGGAGGATCATTGTCCATGGGGTCGCGATGGGTCGGACACGACTTCGCACATAACAACAACAACAAGAAGGTTCTTTGCAAATTCAGCATTTTATGTATTATAGTACATATATGCCTTGCTATCAATTAATAAAATGAATTTGATGTGTTAATGCCTTCACTCATGTGCTTTATTGGAAGCAAAGGTCTTTATTGGCAATTATGTAAGAAAGAAAAAGAATAAAACAGATGAAGTGAATTTAACATAAGAATAAAATGTAAATGGAATTACTGTTGCAAGGGTTTATTCCATTATTTCTACACTTCAATTATCTCCCATTAGTTTGTTATTAAAATAAAATGACTAGTTTTGCCAGTGGTGAATCAGATCAACTGAACATTAACTATTATTAATATTCTATCAATCAGGTATGCATTCACAATAGACACCAGTTATGCATAGTACTTTTAAGTTGCTGGCAGCAATTATTTTATCATTCCTCAAGGACAAAACTTTGTAGGACCAAAGTCTAGTTCTCCTAACACTCCCTGCAATAAAATTTAAGACAAACTGCCACCATGTCCTTAACAGCCGTATGGTAGAAAGTGTTGGCAGAGTTTAAATATGCTAGAGAGATCGGAGTACCAAGCTGCTTAAAAGAATAAAACAGTTTTATCAGGAAGAGAAACAACTTTGTAAAGCAAATTCTGTTCATTCCATTGGTCTGTTCTGGAGGCAAGCAGGGTGGAAGTATGCTCAAAGGAGCAGGAAGCCTCCAATCAGGACACAGAAAGAGCATGTTTGAAAAACATTCATCTTAGAAAGTCCCTAAGGTACATATGCTAAATACACTTCTTCTCCAATGCCCCTGATGGATATTCGTCATATTATCTTGGATCATGCACACCAGTGGTCCCCAACCATTTTATCACCGGGGACCGGTCAACGCGTGACAATTTTACTGAGGCCCGGGGGGGGGGTAGTCTTATGCTGAGGGACGTCACCGCTGCCTGAGCCCCTGCTCTACTTGCTTTCCCACTAGTGCCCCTGACTTCCCATCGCCTGCTGGGGGGTGCTGCCAGCAGCAGCTGCCCAGTGTCACACCGAGGGGGAGCCCCAGCCATGGCAGCCACTGGAGAGCACCAAAGATGAGCTGGTGGCAGAGTGGCAGGGCAGTCCCCGAGGCAGCAGCTGGGGAGGAGGACGAAGAGGAACCGCAGCCCGGTACTGACTGGTCCACGGATCGGGACCGGTCCCCAGACTGGGGGTTGGGGACCACTGATGCACATTACAGATGCTGCAAATTCCAATAGGAGGTACTTTAGCAGCTGAGGGCTTTTACATACCAAGTTCAAATACAAACAGCTACCAAGGCCATAGTCAGACTGCAATGTCCATCAGAAACTGCTCTATTTTAACATGTGGCATAGGAAGCCATCCCTTTTCAGAAATTGTATGTGTAAATATGAGACCAATGGCTTTCATTTTTATATTACATCTAAAATAAAGAGCTGTGTCTCATGAAAGCTCATGCTGGAATAAATATGGTTGATATTTAAAATACTATTTGATATTTTAAAAACGCACAATGCTAAAGCTCCTTTAGGCATTTGGAATGAGTCCTATGGTCTGTAGAATTCAGGCTTTTTAAATCATTATAGGGAGAAACATTTTGAGTATTTTATTTTAGTCTGTCAGCTCACTGAACAAAGTGCGGTAATTCTATCATGCAAAAAATAAGTGATATTTCTAAGTCAATATGCTGGGTCATATACCCAGAACTGGTACTACAGTAGTACAGAACAAGCCCCTCCCTTCCGTCACGTGGGCAGACTGACTCAAGCCTCAGCATGGTGGTGCTTGTCATGATTCACTTTCAATTGGTGGTACAATGTGTCATGAAGTAGCACCCAATTTACGGTGAACTCTGAGGGCCTTTCCGCACAAGGTCCAATGTTGCCAATTGGTCCCGCAAAGTGGAAACGCTATTTTTAAAAGTGCAATCTCGGCATTACGCATGCCTGCCTTTTGAGTGGAATTCAGTAGCGTTTCATTCATTTCCCACCAATGCTGGACCCGCAAGACCCTGCCAACTACTGCCCAGTGTCGCACCTAGTGTTCCTGGGCAAGGTGGTGGAAAGGGCCATGGCAGACCAGTTCCTAGCTTTCTTGGATGAAACTTCAGCACTCAATCCATATCAGTCTGGCTTCCACCCTGGCCACAGGGTGGAGATGGTGTTGGTTGCCCTGCTGGATGATCTCTGTCGCC
This sequence comes from Paroedura picta, assembly GCF_049243985.1. Classification (NCBI taxonomy): domain Eukaryota; kingdom Metazoa; phylum Chordata; class Lepidosauria; order Squamata; family Gekkonidae; genus Paroedura; species Paroedura picta. The sequence continues at coordinate 116,610,861 of NC_135370.1, forward strand.
AGCTGGATAGAGGCGGGCCAGCCGTGCTGGTCCTTCTGGATCTGTCGGCTGCTTTTGACATCGTGGACCATGAGATATTGCTCCACCGCCTCGCCGGTATGGGGATACGGGGTACAGCCTTGCGCTGGATATGCTCCTTCCTCCAGAACCGGACCCAGATCATTGCAGTGGGGGATGAGTTCTCGTGCCCTTATGGACTCCCTTGTGGGGTCCCAGAGGGTGCGGTTCTCTCCCCCACACTATTCAACATCTTTATGCGCCCTCTGGCCCAGCTGGTACAGAGTTTTGGGTTGGGTTGCCATCAGTACGCTGACGACACCCAGCTCTATCTCCTCATGGACGGCTGCCCGGACTCTCCCCGGAACCATTCTCCAGATGTTTGGAAGCGGTGACAGAATGGTTTGAGGAGGGTCGCCTGAAACTCAACCCCTCCAAGACGGGCTGGGACCCACATACCTGAGGGACCGCCTGCCGTCCTATGCCCCTCGCAGGGCTCTGTGCTCTGCGAGTGAGAATCTTCTGGTTGTTCCCAGCCCCAGGGAAGCACGCCTAGCCTCGACCAGGGCCAGGGTCTTTTCAGTCCTGGCCCCCACCTGGTGGAATGAGCTCCTGGGAGAGCTGCGAGCCCTGCAGGACCTTTCAACATTCCACAGGGCCTGCAAGACGGAGCTCTTCCGCCAGGTCTAAGGTTGAGGCTGGGGCTGCTGTGGTACATCGACTACCCTCCCCCGGGCTTCTTCTTGAACACCGCTGACCTCCTTCTCCTCCACCCCCCTCTTTTTTTAGGAAGGGGGATAGGAAGGGGATTTTATTATTGTGCCGCCATGCTGTGATATTTTTAAATCTTTTAATGGGAGTTTTAATGGGGTTTTAAGACATTGTAACCCGCCATGAGCCATTTGGCAGTGGCGGGAAATAAATGATGATGATGATGATGATGATGATAATAATAATAATAATAATAATAATAATAATAATAATAATAATAATAATTATTATTATTATTATTATTATTATTATTATTATTATTATTATTATTATTATTTCCAGTCTTGCAAAAATTGCTATACAGGAAGCGATTTTTTCAGTGCTTTGTCCCGCCCCTGGCTGTCAATCAAACATACAGCTAATGGGCGGTTGTTATCATGCCCCGGGAAAGCCCCTTTCCCTTTAAGAACAGGTTTAAAAAAAAAAAACACGTTGCAACGAATATGCCTTGATTCTTCCTAGCCTAGAGACCCATCTAGCTGGCAGCTGGCATGTGACCATGCTCCCCCCGAGTGAAAAGAAAAATCCCCCCCAAATGGGCGCAATTTTCAGCTGAAAATAAAGGGAACTTGCAAACAGGGCTGTGTTTTGCTTGGGGACTTACGGGAGCTTTAAAGCACTTCTGTGGAGGGACTGTAGCCGGAGAAGCCTCGCTGGGTGAATGAAGGCTCGCTGGTTCGTTGCTTTCTGTTCACCCCGAGAAAAAAAAATGGCGATCGCTTCACCGGAAGTTCGGAGGAGATAGCCAGGGGAAGGGACTTCGTTGGAACCGCAACAATGGGAACGCACAGGTCTTTTTCGCTACTGTTGCAGATTGTTTGCAAGAGTGTAGTGCTTTTCGGAGGGTGAATCCGCTTTTCCCAATTTCCCTTTAAGTGCTACAACGAATCGCTTTTTGCGCGACTGTTTCAGGAGTGTGGCAGATTGTGTGTGACGTTTTGCGGAACTTCAAATTAGTAGCATTTACAATTTGCAAAACTTCTGCTACATTAAAGTTGGGTGGAATGGCCCTGAAGGTTTTTGAGACATTCAGCAGTGATTTGCCATCGTCTGCTTCTGCATAGCGATCCTGGATTTCCTGGGTGGTCTCCCATCCAAATGCTAACAAAGGATGGCCATCCAGTTCAGGGCATGTTCCATTATTCTACACAAAATATATGCTATCACAAAATATATTGTGATAGATGTGCACATTGTGGAAAAAACAGCAGCAGCAATCTCTTTTAGTCCTGTTTAGTGTGTGGGCAGAAGAGGTAGCAGCGAGTAATGATCCCTGGAAGTGCTGGATGAGCCAGATGGAAGGAAGGAGTGAGAGATAAAGGAGACTTTCTCAGTTTTTATTCAGATCGGGCTTGGAATTCCAGAGTGATAGGTTAAAGTGATCTTGTCTCGGGAGATTTCAAAAATCTCAAGAGTTCTGCATTTTGAGTAGGAACAGGTAAAAGAGGAAAACACGAGAACAAACTTTTTCAAGCTTTTGACTGTGGAGCTACATCTGATTTTTTTTTTTGAGGTATTGAGTTACCATGGAAGTCAGCTGGGCACACCCCTTACCACATTCCCCATATGAAAATTAAAAACATGAAAATAAAAAACATACAAATAAACATAAAAACCAGGCCCCCATCCCCATATCACACCATACTTTGGCTGCAATGCCCCATATGCAAATAAAAATACAGCCATGACACCCAACAGAAGACCCACCCACTTACCTCAGCTACAGGGAAAGAAGCAGCACTTTTGCAGTGATGGCTACCATCTTGGACCACTACACTGCAGCACATCTGGAGGACTTGAGGTATACTGCTGTACCCCAATACACTGATTAGGAAACCCTGGAGCAGAGATAGGAGTTTGCCTCCAGAGCTGTAGACTGAAATAAATCCTTTGCTAGGAGATTGTAGTCTTAGAGCCTAGTTTCTTGAAGAAAAAAAACCCTGTCTGTTTACTCTCTGTACTCTTAAATTATCAACTTTAACCTTATTTTAAAATTGGGCCAAGTAAGAATGTGTTTCTGTTTCTGTTCACTTTTCTGAAACACTTCAGTCCCATATAACAAGGATCAATACAATTTAATGTACATTTCCTTTTTCACGTGTGGGTGCTGGGCTTATTACATTTGAAATCTGCTTGGGTTATTATCTATCAGGTGTAGAAGTCTCATTCCCCAGATTAGGTTTGAGCACCTCTTCCCCCTGCTCCTGTTGTCCACCACCACTCGGAGAGGTGGTGGGAGATATTTTTTCAAAAAAAACCTCTGCAGCATTGCGTATTGCTCAATATAACTTCTGGTTAAAATATAGAAGTGATATAGCATAACTCTAGGTTTTATGATGGACTTTATGGCAATTTGTAACTATGCAACTTATGTTTCTTTTCCAAGAAGCAATGTGGCACTGAAGCCAGCATAGTGGTGCCCCCCCCCCTGCCATTCCCACCCATAATTGAAAGGCCAAAGCTGAGAGTGAGCTAAGATTGGCCAGGGAAGCCCATTGTAACAAGAAAAGATTTTTCAGTTACGTGAGGAGCAAACGTAAAGTAAAGGAGGCAATAGGCCCGCTGTTGGGTGCGGATGGACAAACTCTAACGAAAGATGCAGAGAAAGCAGAAAGGCTTAGTGCCTATTTTACATCTGTTTTTTCCCACAGGTCAAAGTGTTTAGGCACATCTAGAGATGGCTGTAGCCAAAGGATAGTGTCTGGGTGGCAGGTTAACATGGATAGAGAGGTTGTCGAGAGGCATTTAGCTGCACTGGATGAGTTCAAATCCCCTGGTCCAGATGAAATGCACCCGAGAGTACTCAAAGAACTTTCCAGAGAACTTACACAGCCCTTGTCCATCATCTTCGGAACCTCTTTAAGGACTGGAGATGTCCCGGAGGACTGGAAAAGAGCAAACGTTATTCCGATCTTCAAAAAAGGGAGGAAGGATGACCCGGGAAACTACAGACCAGTGAGTCTGACCTCTGTTGTGGGGAAGATAATGGAGCAGATATTAAAGGGAGCGATCTGCAAACATCTGGAGGACAATTTGGTGATCCAAGGAAGTCAGCATGGATTTGTCTCCAACAGGTCCTGCCAGACCAACCTAGTTTCCTTTTTTGACCAAGTAACAGGTTTGCTGGATCGGGGAAATTTGGTTGATGTCATTTACTTGGATTTTAGTAAAGCTTTTGACAAGGTTCCCCATGATGTTCTGATGGATAAGTTGAAGGACTGCAATCTGGATTTTCAGATCGTTAGGTGGATAGGGAATTGGTTAGAGAACCGCACTCAAAGAGTTGTTGTCAATGGTGTTTCATCAGACTGGAGAGAGGTGAGTAGCGGGGTACCTCAGGGTTCGGTGCTCGGCCCGGTACTTTTTAACATATTTATTAATGATCTAGATGAGGGGGTGGAGGGACTACTCATCAAGTTTGCAGATGACACCAAATTGGGAGGACTGGCAAATACTCCGGAAGATAGAGACAGAGTTCAACGAGATCTGAACACAATGGAAAAATGGGCAAATGAGAACAAGATGCAATTTAATAAAGATAAGTGTAAAGTTCTGCATCTGGGTCAGAAAAATGAAAAGCATGCCTACTGGATGGGGGATACGCTTCTAGGTAGCACTGTGTGTGAACGAGACCTTGGGGTACTTGTGGATTGTAAACTAAACATGAGCAGGCAGTGTGATGCAGCGGTAAAAAAGGCAAATGCCATTTTGGGCTGTATCAACAGAGGCATCACATCAAAATCACAAGATGTCATAGTCCCATTGTATACGGCACTGGTCAGACCACACCTGGAGTACTGTGTGCAGTTCTGGAGGCCTCACTTCAAGAAGGACATCGATAAAATTGAAAGGGTACAGAGAAGAGCGACGAAGATGATCTGGGGCCAAGGGACCAAGCCCTATGAAGATAGGTTGAGGGACTTGGGAATGTTCAGCCTGGAGAAAAGGAGGTTGAGAGGGGACATGATAGCCCTCTTTAAGTATTTGAAAGGTTGTCACTTGGAGGAGGGCAGGATGCTGTTTCTGCTGGCTGCAGAGGAGAGGACACGCAGTAATGGGTTTAAACTTCAAGTACAACGATATAGGCTAGATATCAGGAAAAAGTTTTTCACAGTCAGAGTAGTTCAGCAGTGGAATAGGCTGCCTAAGGAGGTGGTGCCCCCTCACTGGCAGTCTTCAAGCAAAGGTTGGATGCATACTTTTCTTGGATGCTTTAGGATGCTTAGGGCTGATCCTGTGTTGAGCAGGGGGTTGGACTAGATGGCCTGTATGGCCCCTTCCAACTCTATGATTCTATGATTCTATGATTCTATGATTCTAATTCTCCTACCTTCTGCCAGGTAATGTCTGACAGTCCTAGTCAGATAGAGGGTTGGAGTGCAGACCACTTCTGTCAAGCGTCAGCTACACTAACTTTGTTTCAAAGTTAGGTAGCACCCTGACTTTCCCAAATGCCTCATTTCTATTTTTCCATCCAGGCTGCAATCTGGTACTATATCTCTCCCTAGAATATCAATTTGGCATCCAAATCAAATGCCAGAATATAAATATATCAATGACATGAAAAGATTCAGCAGTTTATTATTACATGTTATGTTTTAGAATTTATCATAGTAAGGATGTCCACAGGAACATCCTTTGGTCTTATCCAAATTAGTATCGTAGCACTGGTCCATTGTCACACTTAGAATTTTTATTGTTTAAAGCTGGTCAAAACCGCTTTTGGGGCCAAGCCTGCTTTCTTTCAGGATGTCAGAATCAGTCCCCCCTCCCCAATTGTTTAAGAATATTTTTCTTTAATTCAGTGAGTTTGATAAGTAACTCCATCTTTTGGCCTTTTTTGTGGCTTCAGAACTCTGTAGGCTTCATTATTGAGCCATTAACTGCACTGCATTTCTGGACCACTGACACTATCAGGCATTTGTGCTGCTTTAATTATGACAATGATTTACAACTACTTGACCTTTTCAAAAGAGACAAAAACTTGGTTTCTGAAAGCTTCACTGCTTATGTTCATTTCAAATTCCATTTCTTAACAGAATATGAAATTATCTCTGACACAGAGACTAATGACATTAGCACAGCTGAATTGGAAGCAGATGAAATCTAAGGCCCACATAACAATAGTAATGATAATGGTGACATACAGCTGACAAGCAAGCAATGAAAAAAATAACTGGAGAAATTTTTATTATAATTCTACGGTAACTCAAGCAACTGTAGAAATAAAGTAAGCTATTGTGAAAACAAACATTATAGAGTGTGCAGAACGCCAAAGAACTAAATATTAGAAATGTTTACTAGCAGGTGGCGACTGTCCCAATAACAACGTGAACCCAGTTTTGGCAAACAAATTGGCCGCAGCCATTTATTAACTTGGACCCCTCCCGAATGAAGGGTCGGCCCAAATGTCAGTAGAAGAGCCTGACCCCGATCAGCCGTCTGGCTGCTTGACATGAATCGCGGTGCTCCAGCTCCACACCTCACTCCAAGCTGGGAGGATGGGATGCCTTCCGCCACAGCAACTATAAAGGGACCCAACGGGCGTCTGCCTCCATTGGTGACCCCTGGCCACTTGGCCCCGAGCCCCTGGCCTCCCAGCTGGGTAGGCCGTACCAGGTTACTGGCCGGTCTCCTTAGTGAGACCCCCTACCCCAGGGAGTCCCGTGCGCAGACAGGCTCCCCACCAACAGGCTTCCTACCTGGCATAACCCATGGCTGCAACGAAGAAAAACATACAAAAAACAAGGGGGGATGGGAAGGTAGCTCTCCAGGTGGTATGGACGCCAAGAAAGGGTGGGTTTCCTCGCGTCCGGCCTATTTAAGGCCGGCAGCCCCGCCCTTCCCTGATAAGCTGTGGCGCGGCCTGATGACGCGACTGGGTTGGCATCGCTCCCAGGAACCCCCGCAGCATCAACGGCGGACACGGTAAGTCGCGGCTGGTATTTATTGAAAATGTCTTCCTTGCCACTTGCTTTAAAATGATGTTCCGCAAAGGGACATCCAAAATTGCTTTGAATTTCACTTCTAAAATTTTACAGGCAACACTCGGTCTTTTTATATTGATTTAAATATTTGTCAGTCTTGACCCATCAAAGCATCTGATCCTGAGGCTCTCCACAGCTTCAGAGGGGTCATAGAATCATAGAATCATAGAGTTGGAAGGTATCTCCTGGGTCATTTAGTCCAGCTCCCTGCACTATGCAGGACACTCGCAACAATTTATTTGTTTATTTGTTTGTTTGTTTATTTATTTATTACATTTGTATACCACCCTCCTTTATTGCTCATCCACTGTAACCTGCTATTCCCTTAAACCTTCACAGAATCAGCCTCTCTGTCAGATGGCTATCAAGCTTCTGTTTAAAAATTTCCAAAGATGGATAACCCACGACCTCCCGAGGAAGCCTGTTCCACTGAGAAACTGCTCTAACTGTCAGGAACTTCTTCCGGATGTTGAGACGGAATTTCTTTTTAATTAATTTCATCCCATTCATTCTGGTCCATCCCTCTGGGGCAAGAGAAAACAACTCTGTTCCATCCTCTATATCGCAGCCTTTTTAATGAAGGTGTGTGGGTAAAAGATTTAAAGACACTGCCAAGCAGCTGAGCTTCAGGATCAGCTGCTTTGTGTAGTCTTTTTAACCTGCACACCCTTCTGAGGCTGTGGAGAGAGCCTTCTCTGCAGCTTCAGAAGCATGTGAACCGTTTAAAGACCCCACCATTTAGGCTGAGGCTGTGGAGAGAGTCTTCTCTGCAGCTTCAGAAGCATGTGAACCGTTTAAAGACCCCACCATTTAGGCTGAGGCTGTGGAGAGAGTCTTCTCTGCAGCTTCAGAAGCATGTGAACCGTTTAAAGACCCCACCATTTAGGCTGAGGCTGTGGAGAGAGTCTTCTCTGCAGCTTCAGAAGCATGTGAACCGTTTAAAGACCCCACCATTTAGGCTGAGGCTGTGGAGAGAGTCTTCTCTGCAGCTTCAGAAGCATGTGAACCGTTTAAAGACCCCACCATTTAGGCTGAGGCTGTGGAGAGAGTCTTCTCTGCAGCTTCAGAAGCATGTGAACCGTTTAAAGACCCCACCATTTAGGCTGAGGCTGTGGAGAGAGTCTTCTCTGCAGCTTCAGAAGCATGTGAACCGTTTAAAGACCCCACCATTTAGGCTGAGGCTGTGGAGAGAGCCTTCTCTGCAGCTTCAGAAGCATGTGAACCGTTTAAAGACCCCACCATTTAGGCTGAGGCTGTGGAGAGAGCCTTCTCTGCAGCTTCAGAAGCATGTGAACCGTTTAAAGACCCCACCATTTAGGCTGAGGCTGTGGAGAGAGTCTTCTCTGCAGCTTCAGAAGCATGTGAACCGTTTAAAGACCCCACCATTTAGGCTGAGGCTGTGGAGAGAGCCTTCTCTGCAGCTTCAGAAGCATGTGAACCGTTTAAAGACCCCATCAGTAAGCTGAGCCTCAGAATCAGCTGCTTAGCAATGTCTTTCTTAATCAAATCATTAATCAGCCACATATAGCTCAAATTGATTCTGGTTTCTCTGATTTGGCTAATTTAAACTGATGGGATGCGTGTTTGGCTCAGATAAGCCTGAAAAGTACTTGAATCAGTATTGATTTGAACATTTTGAGGCTTATCCAAACCAAATTGCCCATTCATATTTATTTGTAGGTTAATGTGTGTATCCTTGTCAGTCAGTGTTCCTGAACATTATTGTTTTAATTCAGAACTCAGAAGTAAAATACATACACCATGGAAACTTGCCATGCAATCTTGAGTTCCTCACACACTATCAGCCAAATTTACTTCACAGGGGCACATTCCGCACCAGTGGTGCCACTCCAGACTACTGTTGTGACCTCTTCCCAGGTCCAGAAGGGGAAGATTTTCCCCACCGGACCCAGTCTGCCCCAGATTACTGCCTCCACACAACGCAGCAGGAGTTGAGAGGTTTCACTGTGCTTTGCAGCAATGGCCACGGTGTGTGTGTGTGTTATTTTCATGACAGTTGTTATGCAATCCCACCTTTATGAAAAGAAAAAAAATGCCCCAATTGGCTCTGTGCCACTGTGAAGCATCACAGAGCTGAATGGGGCTTTTTTTGTCCCTTCCCCCATAGGTGGGGGAGGAGCTGGGCCTGGAAAGCCTAACACTTCCCCTTCCACACAGGCCTGGCCTGAGATAGGCCTCGTTGGCGCCCAGGGCCAAAAAGGGAAAGTGAAAATATCCGCATTCCCTTGTTGCATGGAAATGGAGGGCCTGATTTGGGTCAGGCCTGAATCAGGCCTGGGCTGACACTAATGTCATATGGAAACAGGAATTAGCTGCACTACCAGATAAGCACCAGCCCAGCCTTGAATCATCATGCAGAAAAGGTCACGGTGCTTGGAATCGGATACAGGGGGAATGAGGTGCCATTCACATGTCATTGTGTGTTCTCTGCTGCACAACTGAGTCTGACCTAGTGGATAGCCCTACACACCTGGCCCCCAGTTTTCCCAGATACAGCCTGCTATGAAAAGGGAAGGAGGGAAAGCTGAAGGTGGAAGTGAGGACATATAAAGGTAGCTAGGATGGTGGGTGCTAATGGGAGAAGGAAAAGGGGAAAGAATATGGGGGCTTTCAGGCAAGAGGAAAAGGACACAGTGGAGGAGAGGAAGATGACATGCCCTGCCTAAATCCTTGCAGGTGTGCCAATTGGGTATTTATAATATTGACACTGATAGGTAGATAATACTGAAACCACCTGCATTTAATGGTGGAATTTTGTGAAAAGATATACAGAATGACATGAAAATTATCACATTTGAATTGCACAAGGGAATAGAATCAAAACAAGAATTTTCAATTTGAAACAGTAGGAATGAGAATTTGAAATAATCTCTAGCTGAGTTTTACTTTAAAATATGTTTAGCCAAGCCCTTTTCATGAAGACTATATTTTTCCTGTTCACAGACTTGAAAAGAAAATTCATTTCTCTGTTTCCACAATTCTCAATGAACTATGATCTTCTGGATCATGGACCACACACAGCGTCATTAAAAAAACAGTTTCCTCGTTTACTGCCATACAGACCCAGTGGGGTGTAAATGGTACAGCGGAAGAGTGAGTCATACTGTCTCTCTCCACCAGAAAATAATTTTCCCAGTAAAGAACTTGTGGTCCACAGATAAGCAAAACACAACAAAACAAAATCTGTTCTCATGAATATTTGTGAATACAAAATATAAAATAGAAATTTGGTCAAGCAGAACAGCTGTTCAGAATTCAAATCGTTGCTCATAAATACATTTCCTGTATGCCTTACGGAGATGCAATTTGTTAAAGGCATCGAAGGAACCAGAGAAAGACAAAAGATCTGGCATGTCAAAGGAGACACTGTCCATCCACTAGACTACTTCAAAGGAGAACACTGTCCATCAACTAGACTATGTCAATGGTCCGTGGGAAAATGAGCAAAGAAACAAATCAAACAAACATAAACCCCACCAGGATTGCCGTGATATATTTGGTTGCCTGACATGGATTGGCAATAATAATTTATTTTTAATTCATCTTCCTGTTGGTCTGTGTTGGCAAAGCCTGAGCTAGAAGCTTGATTTTGCTAACTTGAGCTAGCAAACAGTTCATGCTCAGTATGCTGCATATGAAGTCCCAGGCATATTTAGGTGTTTTACCTTTTATGGTACAAAAAAAGTGTCCTATTCACTATAGTGGCGAAAGGAGGATGAGTAAGGATGCTAACAGAACAGTAACACCAGTGTACAACACTTGCACAGTCTGTCTGTGCTGTGGGTATGGAAAAGTCAGGTATAATCTCTAGTTAAGATCTGACACTACCAAAGCAGGGTGGAGGGAGGAACAGGAGGAAGCCAGCACCCAACATAATACTATTTGATGGAGAATGAGTTACATTGTACTTTCAAAAAACTATAATTAGGTATTGATCCTCTGCTTAGGGTAAACTACACAGAAGTTACCACAAAAATTCAATCCCGGTTTGTGTTACTTGCCTCTTTCTTTGTGATGCTTAGACATGAGAATTCACATTATGATGTTATCATCTATTTATCTATTTCTCTATTTCTCAAATAACAGCAGATTTGTGGATCTCTACATCTGTAGATTGGGCCCACATTGAGGGAAAGATTTTTCTCCCAACTTCTCATGTTTACAGAAATATATGAATACATTGTATTTATGGATATAGTGGCAACAAATAGTTTAAATCTTAAATTATTGGGATTGTCTTGGACTGCATGGATGCTAGTTAACAAGATAAGAATTACAGCTTATAAAGTCTGCCACTCCCAGACACAGCTCCACCTAATAAAAGGATTATAATCACACTATTATGGAACAGTTCAGGAGAGTGGTTTTATAAAACAATAAGGTTGTATTCCATTACAATGTATTTTGGATGCATCATCCTTTGTTTCCTGTACTGACATCTGCCATTGTAATCCACTGTTAACATTGTTTATGGTGAGACATGTCTTAGATAGTTTTCTGTTTGAGTCATCAGCATATCTAATTATCAACATGATCCCATCTGTGGATTCTGGCCATGGAGAAAAAACCTGAGAAAAGCCCAAGGTTTTTAGTAGTTGGCTTAGAGAATCTCAGTGTTTAGTTTCTGTGACTTTAAACATAAGCTTGAAAATGTGTGGGTTGTTACATCTAGTGGCTTCTGAATTCAGATGAAAAATAAGCAGCATTTGTACGTATTAGGATGGGACCTTGGTTGCTGCATATTTGCTTGCTGTTCTCATGGCTAGAAGATGCATAATAAATAGCTTAAACAAGTTACCTAGATGCATTCAGATATCTTTGACTATATTTTATGACTGTCAACATTTTCTTTGAGACAGATGTTAGATTAGCCCAATACAGAATTTGGCTATTTGAAGGCACTCGAAAAGTGATCTCATAGAAATATTCTTCCCATTAATATGAATATTAGACTGTGCAGCCATACCAATTAGTTAATGGTCTCTAGCCAAAGGAATGGTATTTTGCAATAAAGTGAAATAGCCACAAAACATCCATTTGTGGGAATATAAATTTGCCATTTAGTGAGTGGCAAAATGTGGAATTGGGTTTTTCAATCATAAACAGACTATGATTTTGTCAATTTCCTCTGGGGTGTATACTGGTCTCTGTTTACTTAGAATAAAAAGCCCTCGAACATATTCAAAATTATTAACAGCTACATGAATTGAGCATGTAACATCTTCATTCTTAATCAGCAAGTCCTGTTATTTAATACCTATAATAAAACACAAGGAACTAAGGCAACCACCAGACCAAGAAAGCCTTGATGCTGCTATTTGTATTTTGCATAGTATTGAACATGTGAATAAGATGCAACAATAACTCTTTAGAGCAGAGTTCTCTCTATTCTGATCTGAGACAAATATAAGAATTTAGAGGAAATCGGCTAATGTTTTAGTTAGTTAGTTGTGCTCTCAGAATTTCCATCGAAGGAACTTTTTTGATCAGGCACAGTCTCTGAAATGAATTTGCAAATGGATCTTAATGCAAATTGGCATTTTACCTTCTCTTCTATCACAGATAATATTTTATTATTTTAATGCTAAGTTAGCACGCTAAACAAAATCTGACTTTGTATCAGTCAGAGGTTCAGAAGGGCTGGAAAACTACTGACCCAGACAGTTTGGGAGTGTCTGCACTCCTGTTTCCAGAAAGATTGTTTTCTTGAACCAACATAATGTTCCATTAATTTACTCATTGATATTTTAAAATTATTCCACAGAACACATATTTTTTCTGGGAGGTTGAGATACCTATCTAGCACAATACTCATTAACCCATCCTTTCTCCAAAGAGTTGAGGGTAGCATACATGTTTTTTCCTTTGATTTCTTATCTTCACAGATACCCTCAAATGGCCAAGGCAGCAATGTGACTGGCCCCAAATCAGCAGGTGAGTTATGTCAGTGGGAGGTCTTCTAGATTTTCATCAGATTCTTCAATCAGTGCTCTGTGCTGGCCTGGATGACACTGGCAGGTATTGTTATGATAGAATTGGAAGAAGTTGATACATGAATACACAAAGCTTCTATCTACTTACTCTTGGGGGGGGGGGATGGTACCTGAAAAAGCCCACCATTTTCTGGGTACTGCATTGCAACTACTCTTGGATTTGGGTTTTGAATGCCTAACAAAATAGATAACCATTGGAGCTGGAGGAGCTGCAGATGATTTGGTATGCTGTGGTAGCTGTCCTGACGTAGACAGCTTGTCCTATCTCAGAAGATAAGTAGGGTTGGCCCTGGTTAGTATATGAGAGACTACCAAGGAAATCAAAGGTCACTACAAAGTGGCAGGGAATGGCAAACCACCTTGCCTTGAAAACCCTATGTGGTCACTTTTTACCACCAAGTAGTAGCTAATATGGAAGACAACAGGGAACACAACAAGCAGTTAGGTGGTTGGTGTTCACCAGGAGTTAGCTGGCTGCTTTTGTTGCTAGTGTTCAAGCAGATAGTAGGCATGGTGGGAAAATTGCTGGCTGACTGCTAGATAAGTTGTAGAGAGAGGCCATGGAATCCTAGAATCATAAAATTGTAAGGTACCTCTGGGATCATCTAACCCAATCCCCTGTAGAATGCAGGAAATTGCCACAAGAGCCTAGCACCAACACAATTCCTTCTGTCCACCCACTTATAATCTGCCTAAATTCATAGAATTAACATTTCTGTCAGATGGCTACCTAGCCTCTGCTTTAAAATTTCTAAGAAAGGAAAACCCACGAACTTCCAAGGAAGCCTGTTCCACTGAAGAACCACTCTAATTGTCAGGAACGTCTTCCGGATATTTGGCCAAAGATTCTTTTGAATTAATTTTATCCCATTGGTTCTGTTCTGACACTCTGGGGCAACAGAAAACAACTCTGCTCCATGCTGTATGTGACAGCCCTTGAAGATGGCTGTCATATCACAATCAAAAGAATCAGGGAGACTATACTTCTTTCCCTCTCCTTCCTGCTTGTTTGTGTTGTGGGTGGATGATTGATTGATTGATTGATTGATTGATTGATTGATTGATTGATTGATTGAGTGAGTGAGTGAGTGAGTGAGTGAAATCCTATGCAGGTCTATTAATCTGCTCACTTCCCAGGAAAGTGTTTTTAGGACTGCATTGAAAGAAAGAGGGGTATATATAAATCTGATGCTGGGATAGATCTAAATTGTCTGTATCTTAATGTATTATATATACTTGATCATCTGTGTCTACACTTGCCTGGTCTTTTCTGAGCCACATACACATGCTCCATATCATTTGTGTATGATTTGTTCCTTCATTTGCCCTATGTTTTGGTACAGTTGTACTATAGATAGTGTATGGTTGATCTGTAGTGACCTGACACTGCATATGAATGACAGTCTTTAGCGGCAGAGAATGTGCAAGTATACTGACTCAGACTTATATAGAGTTTCTGAGAGAACTGAGATTTTGCTGCTGGGCTCCACTTCTTTGCCATTGGTTTCTGACATTTGAGCTCCCTCAGGTATCAGATTTTATCCTAAGAGTTGGCAACCCTTTTCTCAGCCCCTTCATCCAACTAAACATTGTAGATAAATTGCAGTAATTGAAAAGCATTTATGAATAAAGTAAAATTGTAGTTGATAGTAACTCTCAGCAACAGTGCCACTTGAAGAGTTCACAATTAAGGCATTACTACTTAATTGCTTAAATGGCCAGTGGAATTAAGATATATTTGCATACAATTATAAGCTTTTAATTGTGAATGGATGTTTTATTGCTGATTGTACTGAACAGAGGTTTTATCCACTACGCTAGTAAGGTGTCCCCGGTAAGGTGTTCAAAAGAACACACATTTGTCCTGTTGCATAATTAAAATACACATCAAACTAATACAGGGCTGGCTTTAAGAGCTATGAATAGACTGTCAGTGCTAAATGATGAGGGATAAGTAGATTTAATTTGTACCATTCTCTTATTCCCTTCATTTACTGTTTCAGAAGTTTGTTCTCTGAAGCATTTCATTCCTCTTGAATATATATAGAATTCTAAAGATATTCAAAAGGAAAGAAGTGCTTCAGAGAACAAAATTCTGGTACAATAAATAAAGGGATCTATCTATCTATCTATCTATCTATCTATCTATCTATCTATCTATCTATCTATCTATCTATCTATCTATCTATCTATCTATCTATCTATCTATCTATCTATCTATCTATCTATCTATCTATCTATCTATCTATCTATCTATCTATCTATCTATCTATCTATCTATCTATCTGCAGGGAACATATATACAGCTGTGCTCTCCAATGAGCAGCTGGGAAGATCTTGAAGTTCTCTGCAATATGGTACAATTTGGGCAGTGGATTATCTTGTTAATTAATTAAAACATTTCTAAGATACTTTTCTATCAAAATAGAATCCCCGAGGTGGCAAACATCAAACTTTTAAAACATGGAGGAAGGAATTAAAATGAAATACATATTTTTAAAATTTCAACAATTCAACAATAAAGAATACAGACATACAAACAGAAGCAGGCAATCCTTCAGTTTTGTTGGCTGCTAGCCATACAGGGCTTTAAAGGTCAATAGCAGCACCATGAATTGAGTCTAGAAGCAAATTCAGATTCAGCTTAGCTTGAACAAGATGGAAGAGATGGTTCTTACTGGGGGTGTACCAAAGCAAACAAACAAACAAAAACACACCCTAATTTGAAGAAGATAGTTTCCCAGTCAATTGGTTGTTTTAATACATGGCAAAATGTGGTGCAGTTTTATTGTTCCTGTTGAAATGATTTTGCATTGGATAGAAGTATCATATATTGTGAGTTAATTCTAATTTGGATAACTCTCCTTTTATCATTAGGGAAGTGTTTTTAGGAAAGGCATATGATTTCATCACTTGAATTATGTTTTGGTACCAATGGGTTGGTGAGATGATAAGAAACATCTGCTCCCTTAAGCATACTTTAGACAATTTATTTTCAGACATCAAAAAGAGTTTAATCCAGTAATTATAATAATACAGAATTGATGTAGCTTCTGGACACATTATTTCCATTTCTGATCTCAAAAAATGTCTTAAGAATACCCTGAAGAATTCCTAACATGAAGAATTTATTTTGAAAAGTTTCCAGAGTGCTGTTTCCCTGTACACTCCATATAGACCTTGGGAAAGCAGAGGGAAAAAATCCCTCTTTTTCTCAAACATTTCTCAGAAGCTACATGCCTCCGTGCAATTTTTAGAAGTATGATGTTCCCAATACAGTTTGTTCTCATGATTCGACCAACTTCTACTGTAAGGCAGAAAAATAAGAAGAAACCCCTGAAAAGAAAAAAAGAAAAAAGAAAAACTTGTTGAACACTATAGGTTGAATACCATGATATGTCATCAGAAGATGCTGATGGTTGCTGATCTTCCCAGCTTTTCCAGCTTTCCCCTTACCCAGCAGTTCTTTCTGTTTGTGGGAAGTTTGTCAATTTGTCACCATCATCCCCTGCTGTCCACCACAGTGAAGATGCAGGAAAATGCCATTTCTTATTAAAATGGCTAATCTATGTCATGATTATTAGAATATGTTAAGAAGTTTTATGGCCAGAGCAGCCCAGCTTGGGGCTAACTTCATTTTGGATAACTCCACCATGACTTCAGGCTTGGCTAGTGGTTGTGCCAGCCTTGTTTATCATTGCCTGCACATGAAATATGCTGAGATGGGCCAAGTCTCATGCCCTCCTCTGATGTGCCATACAGACAACTGTTTGTTTAATGCTGTTCAGTACGAAGGGTGTTCTTTCCCAAACCTGTCATACAACAAATGGTGGCTGATCAGAAACAGTTGGTCCTGCCTATCCTCAACAATCTGCCACATTCTTGACAAAAGTGGAATTTCTGACACTGGAGCTAGAATCAGTAACTCAAAAGAAGCAAAAGCCCTAGTGGACAACTCATTCCGGGTTGCAGCCGGTAGAGAAGGGCAGCTTGCAAGAATGTAATCTAGCCACTTCCAGGCTTTTGTTGCAGATGCTGATGTATGGAGATGGTATTTGGTGGCTGCCTTGTGGTGGAGCTTTCCTCTGGCGGAATTACTGGAAAAGAGTTTGTGGAATGAGGACAGTCTGTGGATTATTTGGGGAGTGAGTGGTTGTGCGAGGGCAAAAGGGAGGAAAGTAGAGCAGCTTTGTACTGGTTATGTGTAAAACAGTGTGTTTCTATGTATATATGTATGGGCACCCCTTCAAGGATTGCTGCCTTATTGTGGTGAAGAGGCTTGAATAGCTCAGTAAAGCTATGAGCTATGCCGTGCAGGGCCACACAAGATGGACAGGTCATAGCAAAGAGCTCTGAAAAAGGTGATCCACTGGAGAAGGAAATGGCAAACCACTCCAGTATCTTTGCCATGAAAACTCTATGGACAGGTTCAAAAGGCAAAACATTATGACACCGGAAGATAAGCCCCTCAAGTTGGAAGGTGTCCAATATGCTACTGGGGATGAGCAGACGGCTAGTACGAGTAACACCAGAATGAATGAAGTGACTGGGCCAAAGCCGAAAGGACACTCAGTTGTGGATGGAACTGGAGGTGAAAAGACAGTCTGATGCTGTAAAGACATTTATTCCATAGGAACTTGGAATGTCAGATCCATGAATCAAGGCAAGCTGGATGTGGTCAAACAAGAGATGACAAGACTGAACATCGACATTTTAGGAACCAGTGAACTAAAATGAACAGGAATGGGTGAATTTAATTCAGATAATAATCAGGTATACCACTGTGGGCACAAATCTCTCAGAAGAAATGGAGTAGCCTTCATCTGTAACCGCTCCGCAGAGTGCTATAAATAAAACAGTAAGGGATGGGGGGTGGAAGCTGTCCAGGATGAGGGGACAATGATTGGGCCCTCCGCTTGTCAGTCAGGGGCCAGGGGGCCAATGAGTAGCCATGCACAGCAGGGCTGCTGATTGGCCCCTTTCCCCAGGACTGATAAGTTGGGAGGCGTGAAGCGCCTCCCAACCCCCCCCCCATGACCACCTTTGGCCCATGGTGGCCATTCATGTGCTGGCCGCTGAGTGGGAAGGCAAGCTCAAAGCCCCAAGGTCAGGTGGGAGCTGGACGGGGAGGGACCTTCTGCCAGGCCCGGGGATAGCCTAGCCGCCTCGCAGATGCGGTGGGCTGTCCCTGGGCCCGGCAGATCCCCAAGGCAGCCGGGGAGTCGGGCGGGTGAGAGGGGCCTTCTGCCGGGCCCAGGAACAGCCTTGCCACATCATGGATGGGGCAGGGCTGTCCCTGGGCTTGGCAGAAGCCCCGGGGCAACCGGGGAGCCAGGTGGCAGGAGGGGCCTTGTGCTATGCCCAGGAACGGCCTCGCCATGTCTGCAATGCAGCGAGGCTGTCCCTGGACCTGGCAAAAGGCCCCGCCCGGCCACCCGCCCAGCTGCCTTGGAAGAAGAAATGGAGGTAGTGACAGATTTTATTTTCCTGGGCTCCAAGATCACTGCAGATTGGGGCTGCAGCAAAGAAATTAAAAGACGCTCCTGGAGAAGAAAGCTTTGGCAAATCTAGACAGCATCCTAAAAAGTAGAGACATCACCCTGCCAACTAAAGTGCGTCTAGTCATGGCTATGGTCTTCTAGTTGCAATATATGGCTGTGAAAGTTGGACCATAAGGAAGGCTGAGCATCAAGGAATTGAGGCTTTTGGGACTCTGGAGCTGGAGAAGACTCTTGCAAGTCTCTTGGACTGCAAGGCGAACAAACTGGTCTGTCCTAGAGCAGATCAGCCTGGACTGCTCCTTAGAAGGCCATATCCTGAAGATGAAACTCAAATACTTTGGCCACCTCATGAGAAGGAAGGACTGGAGAAAAGGAGGTTGAGAGGGGACATGATAGCCCTCTTTAAGTATTTGAAAGGTGGTCACTTGGAGGAGGGCAGGATGCTGTTCTGTTGGCTGCAGAGGAGAGGACACGCAGTAATGGGTTTAAACTACAAGTACAACGATATAGGCTAGATATCAGGAAAAGATTTTTCACATTCAGAGTAGTTCAGCAGTGGAATAGGCTGCCTAAGGAGGTGGTGAGCTGCCCCTCACTGACAGTCTTCAAGCACAGGTTGGATACAGACTTTTCTTGGATGCTTTAGGATGCTTAGGGCTGATCCTGCGTAGAGCAGGGGGTTGGACTAGATGGCCTGTATGGCCCCTTCCAACTCTATGATTCTATGATTCTATGACTCTGGAGAAAAGCCTAATGAATGCAGCAATTGAGGGCAAAAGAAGAAGGGGATGACAGAGAATGAGGTGGCTGGATGGAGTCACTGAAGCAGTCAGTGCAAACTTAAATGGACTCCGGAGAATAGTAGAGGACAAGAAGGCCTGGAGGATTATTGTCCATGGGGTGGCGATGAGTTGGACACAACTTCGCACCTAACAACAACAACATGTGTGGGCAAGGGTTCTTCTTCCCCTCAAAGGCTTTTAAGGGTGTCTTGAAATTCCCTGGTTGGGGGAAAATGTAGTTGCAAAGTCTCAAAGAATCCAATCATTGCCTTATGCTATGACATGAAAAGTAGTTGTAGTTGTTGTTGTTTCTATCTGACCCAGCCAACTATCTCCCAGTCTTACATTTGTCATTTCTGGGTAAAGTGGTTGAGTGCGTAGTGAAAGAACAGCTCGACCGTTTATGCACTGAGAACTTCAGTGCCCCAGCTCTTGTGCAGGTGTACAAATCAGGGGTGGATGAGGCACACCGGGCCAAATGCTCCCCCATGTGGGTACAGGAAAAGGTGGGCCAACCTGCCATGACTAAAACTCCAGCCTACAGTCTGGCATGAAACCTCCAGTGCATAAACGGTCCTACAGAGCTTTCTGCAGGAAACATCAACTCTTCACCCATTCCAATCCAGCTTCCAATCTGGCCATGGGGTTGAGACAGCTTTGGATGCTCTCACAATCTCTGGAAGCAATTGTATCTAGGAAGGTCAGTGCTGTACCACAGGCTAGATTACAATTCATCTGCACAGGGCTACCCTTGAAGCTCTAGAAGCTTCAAATGTTCCAAAACACAACTGCGAGGGTTCTTACTGCGACCCAATGGAAAGACCATATAAAACTATGCTCTTCCAGTTACATTGGATCTAGATTGGTTCTGGATCAAATTCAACATTTTGGGTCTAACCATCAAAGCCCTATATAGTGTGGGACTGAGTATGTGGGACTGTTCTCCTGTTATGTCCCCCATAGCAGTGGTCCCCAACCCACGGGCCGCGGCCCGGTGCCGGGCCGAGAAGGCCTGGGCGCCGAGCCACAACTCCCTCTCCCTGCCCCCCCTCGCAGTAAAAAACTTCCCGGGCCGCAACCTTGCGGCCCGGGAGGCTTCTTACTGTGGGAGGGGGGAGAGGGAATCAGGGCCCACGCCCGCACATCACGCATGCGCGACCGGGCTGCGCATGCGCACATGCGCAGTGCGTGGCTGAAATCGCGCATGTGCAGCACTTTCCCGCATGCACGAAAGTGCCGCGCATGTGCGATTTTGGCAGCGCATGGCGCATGTGCGACCCGGCCGCGCTTGCGCAATGCGCAGGCGGGCAGTTGCCCTGCCGGTCCCCAGCCTCAAAAAGGTTGGGGACCACTGCCCCATAGGACTCTAATTTCCAGTGAGCAAAAGTTGCTCAGAATTCACCACCTCAATAAGATCAAATTTGTCTCAACCAGCACCAGGTCTTTTTTGGCCCTTGCCTTGTGGGATACTCTTCCAAATTATATCAGAGCCCTGCATCTCTACAGGACTTGCAAAACAGATCTATTTACCAGCCCCTTCTCACTTAAAATACTGCTCTGGGTGGGGGGTTAGACACAGCTAAGCTATGTGTGTTTCTTCTTAGCAACTCTCTGCAGATTTGAGGCCTACTACACAGCTTTATTCTGCAGACAAAACTAGATGCTGTTATAGAGGTTCTTTTGTCTCCTGTTTCATCTGCACAACATCCCTGTGCAGTAGGCCTCAATTTAACAACAACCTGTGTGGGAGGCCTTAAATGTTTCTTCTCTACCACAACCCTGTCTGAAGTAGCCCTTTCTGCCTGGAGAGCTGATCTTTATACTCTGCAGGTGAGCTGTAATTCCAGGAGCTTTCCAGGATGCACCTGGAGGTTGGCTACCCCTGGGCTAGAGATATTCCTGGAGATTTGGAGGAGCGCCTTAAAATCGTACAATGCCTCAGAATCCAGTCTCCAAAGTAGCAATTTTTGCCTGCAGAGCTGATCATTATAATCTAGAGATGAGCAGTGATCTAGAGAGGAAGGTAGAGGCTCACAGACTGTGCTTGGGGTGGAGTGGTTGCAGGTGTGCCCCTCCTGGGCTATGGGCTTTGGCCAGCCCTTACCAGCAACTGTTTGTATTTTGGGGAGCAGAGAGACAATCAGACAGACCAATATCAATCCTGTGAGTCTGGAAAGTTCAGGAAGATCTAAATAAATAATATTTACAGCCTGAAACTGTAACTAGTGAACAAGTAAATAGCTAGAGACATGGGAACTAAAGTGATTTTTTTCAAGCATGGCCTAGTAAATAAAAACTCCTATGAACTGAAAGGCAAAAGTGACCCAGAATTTCAAGTGTTACAGGAAAGTAGACAGTGAGACTTTGGGGGGGGGGGGACTAGGTGATCCACTTTTATTAGGCAACGACTTGGCCTTGCAGACAACAACAGGGACTGCAGTTGCCAGCAGTAGGTCTCAGGCTTCAGAAGGGCAGACATCACCAGCCAAGCAACCAAGTGGATTCTGGTTAGCCCTTAGCGAAATATATATAGAACAGCTCCTGCTGTTACAGATGAGGCAGGATTGTTGGGCCTGATAAGTCATTGCTGATAGGTTGTTCTGTATCTTGTTCAGTTTTTGAGTGCTTCAGCACAATTTTTGAATGGGTATTCAGAGAAAAAGCATGGTCTGACAAAGTTGATGGTTTTCGATTTGCTGGTCCTTTTAATTTAGGTGAGTGTTCTTGGCTACTGGCAATCTTTAAAGATTTGGCTTCAGAGATGAACATTCCACTAGCAGAGAAAAAACAAAAACAAAAGGCCCAGCACAGTGTCCAAAACTCTGTGGAATAGAAATTAACACCAGACAAGAGCTATGCCAGTTGCTAGAGGAGAAGTTGGATCTTTATAGAGTTCTCCTAAGTGAACTCTGTAGTATTCAGAAAATGACCCTTATGCAGATAGTGGTAATATTGGGACTTTTGTATTTTCCCTGAGGGGTTGTAGCTCTAGTGAGGACATTTTTATGGCACAAGGCTGACTCAACTAGGAACATCATGTATGTTCACAATAAAATTAGGGCTATAAGCTAGATAAAGGTAGATTCCCACAACTAGCTGGATTTCTTTCAGGATTTTAATGGCATGTATTTTGAGATAAAGTGTTGGCTTGCTGGCATGATTTTCAAGTTTAGTCCAATGCTGCAGGTGCCCATGGTTTTGGTATTTTCTTCCAGGATTATTGATAGGTCCAGATTTGGTTGGGGGCCTGGGAACAGGGAGGATCTTTCCTTCCTTGGGGTGGTCCCTATAGTGGAAGCTGTGCACATTTAAGTAGATATTTTAAAAGATTCAGTAGTCCTATTATTTTGTGACAAGAGTACTATGGAAGCTAAGCTAAGCAGGGTTGGCCTAGGCTAGCACTTGGAAGGGTGACTTTCAAGGAATACATGAGGACAGGGAATGACAAGCCACTTCTGAACATCTCTTGCCTGGTAGCCAGATATCTTAGGATCTTCTGGTTATATCACACACAAACACCAAATGGTAAATAATAAGATAAAATAAGAGCTCACTAGAGCTACAACCCCTCAGGGAAAGGCAAGATATGTTTTTAGATTTTAGGTTCTAGATGACGGCATTGCTGACTTTCTGCCTCAATTTTAGTGACCGCACTGTTGTGAACTGGTGTTGGACACAGATGTAAGCCTAACACTAATGCCAACTGATTTGTTAGGACTTGAGATACTGAGACTAGGGTTGTGCACAGTAGCGTCCAAATAGGCCGTTCCAGGCCAACGCAGCCAGGACCGCGCCGTGGGGGGGAGGGGAGGGGTGGGCACCGGTGCATAACTCGTTGCATACACACAGGCACAGAGCTTCGGGCCTGTGAGTGTATGCTGAGTTATGCACCAGCGTGGTGCTAGCTGCGTCAGCCTGGAACAGCTGATTTGGATGCCGCCGTGCACAACCCTAGTTGAGACGCAGTGAGCAAAGATGGCATCATTGTCTCTAGGTTCAAGAGCAGCTTACAACAAGCAATGTAAGGAGTATTCTTGACATTGCAGCCAGTCCTATGTGAAGTAACCTGTCGTTATGTAAAAGGATTATGTCCTAGGATTGTGGGTTGGATCCAGAAGTCATCTGACTGAAACGGGAGGGGTTATTTTATTGCTCTCCTCTTTCACCAGTAAAAGATCCAGCTCACTATGTTTTTATCAATCTTTATCTAGAAATGTTTACTGCAACAGAACATGTATCCACATCCTGCAATGGCAGTATGAAATTTATCCTAAATTAGCCTGTAATAGTTTCTTGCTTAGTCTTAAGGTAATTAGCTTGCAGAATGACTAACAGGACATTTTGCGAAATCTGAAATGTGTGGAGGTATGTGGTTTAGTTCCCAGTTCTTTGGTCATGGCTATTCTGCCTTTGACTTTGTTGCCCT